>NC_091646.1:30569873-31223982 GCF_027580195.1 Bos mutus | reverse complement strand
TAGTCATGTATGGATGTGTGAGTTGGACTATAAAGAAAGCTGAACACTGAAGATTGATGTTTTTGAACTGTGGTGTTGGAGAAGACTCTTGAGAGTCCCTTGTACAACAAGGACCAGTCCATCCTAAAGGAAATCAGTCCTGAATATTCATTGGAAGGACTGATGCTGAAGCTGAAACTCCAGTACTTTGGCCACCTGATGCAAAGAACTGATTCATTGGAAAAGACCCTGATGCTGGGAAAGATTGAAAGCCGTAGGAGAAGGGGATGATAGAGAATGAGATGGTTGGATGGCATCACCAACTCAATGGACATGAGTTTGCATAAACTCTGGGAGTTGGTGTTGGACAGGGAGGCCTGGCGTGCTGCAGTCCATGGGGTTGCAGAGTCGGACATGACCAAGTGACTGAACTATACTGAACTAAGTGCAGCATTTTCATAGCATCATCTTGTTGACACATGAAAAGCACAAGTTGGATTAAGTCTAAAGAACACTCAATTTCTCAGGAAGTTTCATTCTACAGCATTCCTATTGTTATTTTGACCCTTAAAAACAGTATCTGGGTTCCATAGGAAAATTAAAGGACAACTTTTTAGAAATATCTGACCAAAGTTTGCAAGGCTATTTTTTAGGACAATTTAGAATCAAGCCTTCCCTTGCTTCATCTTGTGATCTCAGGACAACCATAAAAATACAGGCCAAAGCTCATTACCTGCTTTTTCAGTTTTGGAACAATACAAAAGAGATGATCAGAGTCCAGCTCAAGATAATGTAAACATTTATGAGATATTTTCCATTTTTTTTCAGACATGGATATATAGGAAACTTTATTTCTATTAATGACATCTTACTGATTAATGAAAATATGGGTAAATATGTTCATTGTTATATTCATTGTCTTTATATATAAATGTATAATATATAATACAATAATTATTTGAATAGGAGCAAAAGGACTATTTGAATTTAGCTAGATTTTATCTCATTCAGTTGAATCATTCAACATATTTATACTAGTACTATTATATACTTTGGGATATGTGCTGAACTACAGAGATAAGATACAACTCATGCTCTTAATGACTATTCAATCTAGTAGTTAAAGAAGACATATGCACAGATAGCCGCACAATAATATAAAAGTCCTTAAATAGAGGCAGGTACAAAATATGATGAGATTACAGGATAAAAAGCATCTAAAATCATATGGAGACATCAAGAAAAGTTGTACAAAGAAGATAATGCTTATCCTATATCTTGAATTTTGAAGGAAGTATAGGTAACTGTTAAACCGATGAGGGGCGGATTAATATACTGAAGGATATTCCAGGAAGGGAAATAGCATATGCAAAGGCAAGTATTTATAAATTGAGATTGTGTGTCAGAAAATTCATGTCTCTTATTAGAACTTTCATTTGTTGATTCTTTCCAAAATATTTCTTAAGGGCTTAACAAGACCCAAACAGTGTTTGGGACACTAGGGATTAAAAAAAAAAAAAAGTGTTAAAAATTAAAAGTGTTAGTTGCCCAGTACTGTCTGATTCTTTGCAAACCCATGGACTGTAGCCCACCAGGCTCCTCTGTCCATGAGATTTCCCAGGCAAAAATAGTGGAGAGTGTTGCCATTTCCTTCTCCAGGGGATCTTCCAGACCCAGGGATTGAACCTGGGTCCCCTGCATTGCAGGCAGATTCTTTACATCTGAGCAACCAGGAAAGCCACTAAGGATAAAGTGGTAGGCAAAAAATATACGTGGTTTCTGTCGTCATATTGTTGTAAGGAAAAGCCAATTTTGACTCCATGTTGGAACTGTTTGTTTGACTTACTATTCATTGCTTTTGTTATTATAATCATACATGATGACCTGCCTCAGAGAACCCTGCCCTTCTGCCTGAATATTAATTCAAAGTGCCTATGTTAAGGGAGACATCTTGACCCTGTCCATCTGTGGATGGCTGCAAGAAAACAGAAATTAACACATCCCCTCCCTAAGGCTGCCATTTTAGGAAATATTTGCAAGATTAATGGCCTTTTTACTTTGTTTCCTCACCTCCCTCCATCTCTGATGTATAAAAGAATCTGGCATCCAGACCCCAGTAGGATCGTTATTCTGAGACATGAGTCTGCCATCTTGGTCAGCCAGCTCTCTGAATAAAGTCATATTCCTTGCTTCAACACCTCATCTTCAATTGTTTGGCCTGTGCTGCAGCAAGCAGAGTGAGCTTGTACTTTAACAGTATAGGTACATTCTAGTAGATCCCTTGGAGTAGGGAGTGTCTACCCAGTCCACTATTCTTGCCTGGAGAATTCCATGGACAGAGGAGCCTGCCAGGCTACAGTCCATGGGGTTGCAAACAGCTGGACATGACTGAGCAACTAACACTTTCACTTTAGTGGGGAAAACAAACTGTTAATGCAAGTTCATGTGCCCAATGCAAAGTGAGACCAAACAAACTGAAACATTGGAGTTTGCAGCAGAGAAAGGTTCATTGCAATCCGTGTGGTGCTGAGTTCAAGTTCACTCTGCTTGCCACACATCAGGCCAATAAGTCAGGAGATGAGGTAAGGAATAATGACTTTATTTGAAAAGTCAGCAGACCCAGAAGATGGAAGACTAATGTCTCAAAATAACCATCTTATTGGGGTCTGGGTGCCATTTTTTAAAAATAGAACACAGAGCAGGAAGAGGTGAAGAAGTAAAGTAAGATGACCATTAATCTTACAAATATCTCCTGAAATTGAAGCCTCAGGGAGTTGTTGTTTAGTCGCTAAGTCGTGTTTGACTCTTTGTGACCCCATGAACTGCAGCATGCCAAGTTTCCCTGTCCTTCACTATCTCCCAGAGTTTGCTCAAACTCATGTCCATTGAGTTAGTGATGCCATTCCAACCATCTCATCCTCTGTCGTCCCCTTCTCCTCCTGCCGCCAATCTTTCCCAGCATCAGGGTCTTTTCCAATGAGTCAGCTCTTCGCATCAGGTGGCCAAAGTATTGGAGCTTCACCTTCAGCATCAATCCTTCAGGTGAATATTCAGGGTTGATTTCCTTTAGGATTGGCTGGTTTCATCTCCTTGCTGTCCAAGAGACTTTCAAGACTCTTCTCCAGCATCACAGTTCGAAAGCATCAATTCTTTGGTGCTCAGCCTTCTTTATGTCCCAACTCTCACATCTGTACATGACTACTGGAAAAATCTGTAGTCTGGTTTTTCTAGAACTACTGGAAAAACCATTGACTCTATGTACCTTTGTTAGCAAAGTGATGTCTCTGGTTTTTAATATACTGTCTAGGTTTGTCATAAGTTTTTTTTCCAAGAAGCAAGCATCTTTTAATTTCATGGTTGTAGTCACTATCTGCAGTAATTTTGGAATGCCAAAAAATAAAATCTGCTACTGTTTCCACTTTTTCCCCGTCTATTTGCAATGACGTGATGGGACCAGATGTCATGATCTTGGGTTTTTGAATGTTGAGTTTTAAATCAGCTTTTTCACTCTCCTCTTTGACTTTCATCAAGAGGCTCTTTAGGTCCTCTTGGCTTTCTGCCATTAGAGTGGTATCACCTACGTATCTGAGGTTATAGATATTTCTCCCAGCAGTCTTAATTCCACCTTGTGCTTCATCCAGCCCAGCATTTTGCATGATGTACTCTGTGTATAAATTAAATAAGCAGGGTGACAATATACAGCCTTGATGTACCCCTTTCCCAATTTTGAACCAGTCTGTTGTCCCATGTCTTGTTCTAATTGTTGCTTCTTGACCTGCATATAGGTGTCTCAGGAGTCAGATAAGGTGATCTGATGTTCTCATCTCTTTAAGAATTTTCCACAGTTTGTTGTGATCCACACAGTCAAAGGCTTTAGTGTAGTTAATGAAGCAAAAGTAGATGTTTTCCTGGAATTCCCTTGCTTTCTATATGATCCAAGGGATGTTGGCAATTTGATTTCTGATTCTTCTGCCTTTTCTAAATTCAGCTTGTCCATATGGAAGTTACTGGTTCATGTACTGTTGAAGCCTTGAGGAGGGGATTTGCACATTTCTGTTTTCTTGCCATCATCCACAGGTGGACAGAATCAGTATGTGTCTCTGAACGTAAGCCCTTTGGTTTAACATTCAGGCAAAGCAGCAAGGGTCCTTGAGGTAGGCCATTATGTATAGACAGTATCCTTTTAGTGAACAAAAGCAACTGGATGCAAAGTTTAAAATAAAGGAAACAGATCCAACTTGTAGTCAGATTTTGTTCTTCCCTGTAATACTTGCAAGGAGACAGGTTGCTCAAGCCCTCAAAACCCTGGAACTCCCCAAAGGTTTTTGACAAAACATTTTTAAAATCCAGATGAGGGAGGGAGGTGGTGTCACAAGGGTAACTTCATCAATCCTTCGCTCCAGGAGGCCAGGGGCTGTGTCCTTATGGTCATCAAGTAGTTAACTTCTTCGATTTGGTGGGAGGTTTCTCCCATCTGTGAAACAGCTCAGGAAGTTTGCATCAAATACTGTTTTCTAGGTACTTCAGAAAGGAGCTAAAGCAGAGGATTTGGGGGAGGGCCTGTCCCTTGGGAAGAACCCATAGGGTCCTGTTTGGTTACATTATCAAGAAGAAAGTGGTATTTTTTGACCACTTAAGAGAGGCTTATTGTCATATTCAGACCTGCATGCCATCCTTTATTCTTTGATCGTATGATTGGGTCAGTTTTGCTCATGTACTTGGGATGTTTCAATGACATTTTTGAAAAGTAAATTGTGCATGATACCTGGACATTCCCCAGCAACACACAGAAATGTTAATAATAAAGCTCTTCTCTTCTTGCTTTAGATGCAAATAACTTGCATCTGAGTCTAATGGCAGGAACCATGGAAGGCATTTGGGTCACATTGTTAATTCTATAGGACTTAATGTAATGAAATCAACCAAGCATTGATAGCTTTGTTTCACACAACCCTTTTTTGTAATGGCTTTTGCTGTAGGGGATTCCACGTATAGTTTCTTCTTCTTCTTTTTTTTTTTTTTCCAAATTACAAATTTTATTTATTTATTTTTTGGAGGCTAATTACAATATTGTATTGGTTTTGCCATAACTGACTCACAGAACCTCACTTAGTGTGTCTCACTCGAATGAACAGAAGTAAGAGCACAGAAGAGATATAGTGGCTCATTTTGAACTCTGAGAAAGATTACAATGAGGTGGGAAGCAAGTAACATTACGAGTATTCTGTTAATCACAAATTATGCTATGTATTCCATGTGGTGATATCAAACCCTACCCTCCAAGAGCTCGCATCTTAGCAGGAAAGATAGGACATAACCCTGTGTACGAGACAGCAAAAGAGACACTGATGTATAGAACAGTCTTATGGACTCTGTGGGAGAGGGAGAGGGTGGGAAGATTTGGGAGAATGGCATGGAAACATGTAAAATATCATGTATGAAATGAGATGCCAGTCCAGGTTCAATGCACGATACTGGATGCTTGGGGCTGGTGCACTGGGACGACCCAGAGGGATGGTATGGGGAGGAGGAGGAGGAGGGTTCAGGATGGGGAACACATGTATACCTGTGGGGATTCATTTTGATATTTGGCAAAACTAATACAATTATGTAAAGTTTAAAAATAAAATAAAATTAATTAAAAAAAAAAAAAAAAAAAGAAAGAGGACACATAATTTACTATACTATAGGGCATAATCAAAGTTTCAAAAAAGCCAACAATGAAGTGCTCTAAGCTAAAAATGATAGGTTTCCATACAACCTGGATGTGGTGACCCAACGACGAAAGAACAAATAACCAAGGAGGGTCTTGGAATGCAGGAATGGAAAAATCAGACCCTTATCGTCCTTCCCTCATCCATGTTGTAACTATTAGTGGAACGGTATAACCTGTCTCCCCTCCTGCCCCATAGGGAGGAGGTATTTACCTTACTCTTCCCCACCCAGTATACGTGCCTCATGCAATAAGCAAATGACCCATAAGACCCCTATCCAAACTCCTTGTACCCTGGGTATAAAAGTGGACTAAGGACCCCCATTCAACACTGGTTCTCTCTTGAGCTGGCCCACTGTTCTAACAGCATTTTCCACTCTAATAAACTTTATTTCTCTCTCATTCTGTCTCATGTCTGGAAATTCTTTTAAAACCTGTGCCAGGACCATGACACTGGAGGCATGGGCCCAGATGTGGAAAAGCATCATACGGAAACTAGCATTTGAGCTGGAGAGAGGGAGGGAAGAATGTATTCCCAAGAGGTCTTCTCACATTTATTTCATTTTTGCCAGATGCAAAAGGAAATTAGGACCTTGAAATAACAAAAATTACCTTTATTCTCAAAGGCAAGAAGCTGAACCCCAGGCAGACTTAGTCTGTTTAAAAGATCATTCTAACACAGATCAGAAGGGTCCCTCTAGTTCCAAAGAACCCAACTATTTTAGATGCTACTGTTTTTAAACACAAATTAGCGTGTTCAATGCCCAGTGAGGCCAAACAAGGTGAAACATTGGGGTTTAGAGCAGAGAAAGGTTTATTGCAGAGCCATGCAAGGTTTTGAGGTGGATCATGCATAAAAATCACAAATTCCCCAATGGAGACAGGGGACACAGAAAGGATTTGTACCTAGGAGGACTCCACAGGGTCCTGTTTGGTTTTACTACCCCTAGAAAAATGAAGACTGCCTGTTGTAGTGAAGAACTTTAGAGTAGGAATTAGGCGCTCTAAGTGTGAGTCCTAACTCTGACCCAGATCAGCAGTTTAACCATGAACAAGGCATTTCTGTTCTCTGGACCTCAGTTTCTTCTTGTGGGAAAAGGGACTGAAAATACCTGCTCTACTTATCTTGCAGAAATATTTATTAAACCAAGAAATATTTATTGACTACATGCTATGTGCCAATCACTATACTATGGATGGGATTACAATAATACATAGAGACCCTTCTCTCAAGTTTCTCATAGTTCTGTGCAGAAGATAGACACATAAACAGACTTATAATTCTGTGTGGTATTAAAAAATGATTAAAGAAAAGAATTTAGATGATACAAACAATTTCACTTCATGAGGTGAACAGTCTCCTTTTGAAGAACCTCAGAATGGAGAGGAAGGAAGGAAGCTTTTATAAAATAAAGAATAAACAAAGAAGAGAAAAATAGGAAATAATAGAAAATATCTGATTGGGTAGAGCCATATAATCTACCTTGCTTAGGGTATGAGATGGCCCAGAGTTGGTTTGGCCATTGAAAATAGTTGACTGGATATACTGTGTTTCTCTGTCAAGTAGAGAATTTATAGGAACACTAAGGTCATCTAAGTTTTTGTTTTCTGATGTAGCACTCAGGCAGCAGTAGCTCCATCTTGAACCTAGCAAGTTATTTGAACAACGTTAAGCACTAAGCTATTTGTACAAACTGCTCTGGAATTTCTGTGAACTGCCTATAGGGCACATACAAAGTATCACAGAAAAGGTAATATTTGAGCATGAACTTGAAGGAAATTTGTTTCACATATGAAGAGGAAAGGGTGTTTCTGGCAGGACAAAAAAGAACCCAACAATTTGTGCAAAGACTCAAAAGCATTAAAGCTTTGTTTGGCAAAATCATAAGTATTTGCAGATGGCTGAAGAGTGGGAAAAACTTATGAACATCAGAAAATGAGGATAGAACAACGCATGTGAGTTAATTGTTAAAACCTAGATGTGTTCCATATAATGGTTAAATGCAGTGGTAAAGAGGTAAAAATTATATACAATATTATATAGGTTTCAGGTGTACAAATAATTCACAATTTTTAAGGGTTATACTTTAAAGAGTTATACTATAAGAATAATTATTATAAAATATTGGCTGTATTCCATGTATTGTACAATATATTCTTGTAGTTTATTTATTTGAAGATAGTACTTTGTACCTCTTAGTCCCTTACTCCTGTCTTTTCCTTTCTCCTTTCATCTACCCACCAATAATCACTAGTTTGTTCTCTGTATCTTACACTATCCAGCCCATTCCCCATAGTTTCCTCTTTGAACTCATCATCTGTTAATCTTCCCCCTTGGCCTCTCCACTACAGCCGCAGTGGTCTAGTTGCTATTTTTTTTTAATATATTGGGCACCTTTCTACCTCTGGGCCTTTGCATTTGCCACTTCCTCTACTTTGAATATTCTTTCTCCAGCTATTCATAAGGCTCACTCACACAACCTTCAGGATCATTGCCTAAATGTCACCTACTCAGTGAGATATTCCCTGAATACCCTATGAAAATTGGAATCCCTTGTCAATACTTTCTGCTCACATCTTATTTTTCTTCCTGAGGCGTATTGCCTTTTATTACATTATATAGTTTACTTATTTTACTTGTTTGTTTGGTGTTTTCCCTCTACTCAAATGTAAGCTCTAAGAGGGAAACAACCTTGGTGTGTTTGCTGATGTACTTATATTGCTTAGAATAATACCTGGCATATAGTAGGTGATCAAAAATTATTTGTTGAGTATAATAAGTAGCAAACTTTTAGTCAGCTCCATCCCAGACTTGGGTGACTTGAGAAATGTTCTTCCCTTCTGCTTTATCATGTGTAAAATATGTGAGGCCTTCCTTGGTGGCTCAGATGATAAAGAATCTGCCTACAATGCAGGAGACCTGGGTTTGATCCCTGGGTCAGGAAGATCCCCTGGAGAAGGGAATGGCTACCCACTCCAGTATCTTGCCTGGAGAATTCCATGGACAGAAGAACCTGGTGAGCTACAGTCCATGGGGTTGCAAAGAGTTGAACACTAGTGAGCAATTAACACTTTCACACTTTCATTTTTAAAATATATGAGGGAATAAAACTGGATGCTTTCTGTAAGGGTCTTTCAGATATGAAATTCTAGGAAAGAGGCTAGATGATCACTCAAGAGGATAGGCTGAGATATTGTGCTATTAAGGAACCATATTAAGATGCTATTTTCCTAGAAGCCTAGGAATACCTGAACCCTACCTTACTCTATCTATATCTTCTCTCTGCAAGCTCCGTGTAGAAGTACATGCTTTTAGGAAAGCAAAAATCATTCATTAGTTAATTGATTCAGTGGATATGTATTGAACACCTACAATGTGCTAGGTAGTGTGCTATGCTGCTGGCACACATCAAAGAGAATCCAAGACAAAAATCCATAGCTTTACAATAAGGAGGAAAAAATGATGAGAAGAAATAAATTATATGGCATGTTATAAGTTAGGTATATGGGAAACTGTGGGAGTTGGTGATGGACAGGGAGGCCTGGTGTGCTGTAGTCCATGGGGTTGCAGAGTCAGACACAACTGAGCAGCTGAACTGAACTATGGGAAAAGAAAGAGCATGGTAAAGTTTACTAAGCGTAGTGTGGATAGTAAACTGAGTGGAAGTCAGGGTAGGCTTCATTCAGAAGATAATAATTAAGCAATGACTTGAAAGAGGCACGAGAGCATAACAAGTGCACAGGCTATGACACAAGAGAGACACGCATGTTGGAAGAATAGCAAGGAAGCCAAGGTGACTGGAACAGAGACAGCAAGGGAAGGCACAGTAGGAGATAAGCCATAGAGGAACAGAAGATAAGATCATGTAAGAGCCTGTAAGCCATGGCAAGGAGTTCAGCTTTTACTCTGTATAGGATGAGGAAATACTTGATGGCTATTGTGTAGAAAATATAGTATGCAGAGAAAGGGTAAAAGTAGAGATACAAGTTAGGAGGCCATGGAAGTAATAAAACTTTAACTTATTACTGTGGTGGAGTAAAAACCAATTGTTGAGAAACAAAGATTAGGGTGACAGGGGAGCCAGGGTGCTACAGAACAGTAGAATGAGGACAATACCTGAAGAGGGTGTGCGTATGTATATGCATGTGTGAAGGGCTTAAACACATCTTCCCATCTGTATTCACATCTGTATCTTTCATCCCCAAAGAAAATGATTTCCTATATTGCCTTTTACTTCCTGTTTGCTTTCTACATAGGAATCAAAACAGATCAAAACTTGGTTGGGACTCAGTTCCTGTAATCTGATTGTCACATTTTGAGGGGTCTTGGACCGTTTTTGAAAAGCCAGCTGAAAACTAATTGTTGTTCACTCGCTAAGTTGTGTCAAATTCTTTGTGACCCTGTGGGTTGCAGCACGCCAGGCTTTCCTGCCCTTCATTGTCTCCTGGAGTTTGCTCAAACTCATGTCCATTGAGTCAGTGATGCCATCCAACCATCACATCCTCTGTCATCCCCTTCTCCTCCTGCCCTCAGTCTTTCTCAGCATCAGGGTCTCTTCTAATGAGTCAGCTCTTCACATCAGGTGGCCAAAGTATTGGAGCTTCAGGTTCAGCATCAGTCCTTCCAATGAATATTCAGGGTTGATTTCCTTTAGGATTGACTGGTTTGATCTCTTTGCTGTCCAAGGGACTCTCAAGAGTCTTCCCCAGGACCAGTTTGAAAACATCAGTTCTTTGATGCTCAGCCTTCTTTGTGGTCCAACTCTCACATCTATACATGACTAATGAAAAAGCCATAGTTTTGACTATACAGACTTTTGTTAGCAAAGTAATGTCTCTGCTTTCTAATACACTGTCTCGTATATCTGTAAGTCTCATTCATCTTGTGTAACTTAAATTTAGTACCCTTTCACTAATACCTCCCAGCTCACTCCAGCTCATGGCAACCACCATTATATTCTCTGCTTCTGTGAATTTGACTATTTTAGATTCTGCGTATGAGTAATATCTTACAGTATTTGTCTTTGTCCACCTTATTTCACTTAGCATGATGTCCTACAAGTTCATCAGTGTTGTTGCAAATGGTAGGATTTCTTCTTTCTAAGGCTGGATAATATTCCATTGTATGTAGGTACGTTTTCTTATCCACTTATCTGTTAATGGACATTTAGTTTGCTTCCATGTCTTGGCTATTGTGAATAATTTTGCAATAAAACATGGGAGTACAGATATCTCTTTGATATCTTGATTTCAATTCCTTTGGACAGAGAACCAGAAGTGGGATTGCTGGATCACATGGTAGTTCTATTTTTAATTTTTGAAGAGCCTCTCTACTGTTTTCCATAGGGGCTGTACCAATTTACATTCCCACCAACAGTGTAGGAGGATTCTCTTTTTTTCCACATCCTCACCAACACTTGTTATCTCTTATCTTTTTTGATGACAGCTGTTCTAACAAATGTGAGGTGATATCGCATTGTGGTTTTAATCTGCATATCCATGATGAGTAGAGATGTTGAGCATCTTTTCAAGTCCCTGTTAACCATTTTGTATGTCTTCTTTGGCTAATATCTATTCGGGTGAATTAAAAATACTGTGTTAAATTCTTAAAATTTACTAACTGGGCAGATCTTATGTTAAGTGTTTTGTCACAAAATAATAATTTAATTTAACAACATAATAATAGTGCTTCCCTCGTGGCTCAGCTTGTAAAGAATCTGCCTTCAGTGTGGGAGACCTGGGTTGGGAAGATCCCCTGGAGAAGGGAAAGGCTATCCACTCCAGTATTCTGCCCTGGAAAACTCCATGGACTGTATAGTTCATGGGGTCGCAAAGAGTCAGACACGACTGAGTGACTTTCACTTTCAACATAATAATAAAAGAGGGTAGAAGCAAAGTTTTGAAGAGGATGGATATTTTGTGGCATAGATTGTGGTGATGAGTATATTAGCCTGAATTTAGTCTGGGTGCTTTCTGCTGCATAAAAAGGTTGAAGGGGTCTTAAAAGTTGTACAAGGAGGAGAGAAGGCATTAGGATGCATTTAAGTACCAGTGAAAAGACCACAGCATAATCTGGCTTTTGAAGTACCCTACTCCCACCAACACCTGCTTTATCATTACTTATCTGTGCTTAGGTAAAATGGGTATAAAGTGGATGGGAATGAAAATAGGAAAGCTATTATAATTCAGTTCTTCTAAACAGAAATCAGTACCTTTTGCATCTTGGCTTTGATAATCTATTTGTTGTGGTTATATTTGCCATGTCCTCAGGACAACAGGGTAGACATAAAGTAGTTTCCCCTTGGCATTACTCATAATAGGCAGTATCTTGGAAATACTAAGTGGATAAAAGGAACACAGTTTTCTTTATTAAGCCCTCATGAAATCTTTTATGTATCCAACAGGA
Source organism: Bos mutus (assembly GCF_027580195.1). Classification (NCBI taxonomy): domain Eukaryota; kingdom Metazoa; phylum Chordata; class Mammalia; order Artiodactyla; family Bovidae; genus Bos; species Bos mutus. Next base: position 31,211,884 of record NC_091646.1, on the reverse strand, counting down.
GCAGGCTTCTCAATGAAAGATATTTCTCTTGTATCAGGTTCTCTGAGTCCTGAAATTCCCTACTTATGCCTTAGGAATAAAGAGTAGATTGGTGGAATATTGCAGGCTGACTTGAGAATTGAGCTTTTGTCCAAGACACATGGGAAATTTTATAAATATCCAAGGGATTAGTTAGAGCTGCAAGGATACTTGCCATCTAGTTTTAACCTCTTACTATTTAGATAAGGAAATGGAAAATAAGAGGTGGGTAAATATTTGCTAAAGGGCACACACTTGGTTTCTGCCTTCCAGCCTAGAGTTCTTGCTAATAAACACCTGAGCATGTTTGCTTTAGTCAGCCTGATTTGAGCAGTATCCAGTATTGCTACTGTGATCATTTATGAGGTGGTACACATTTATCAAGTTTAACAGTTAGCCAGGATAAGAGATTATTGCCAGTTGGCCACCTAAAACTCTTAAGAGGATGGCAGGGATTGAATCCAGTATAACCAGGGGGTATACAGGTTAGCTAGAAAAAGCTCATCAAAGTTAGCTGTCAAATAATTATGAATTTTTGCAATTCCCATTTCCACATAGCAGGTTACTTCCTAGGACAAAGAAAGTTGAGGCTCAAAATATATGAAGGAAAAAGACAGGAAATTTTAGAACTGATTATTTAGACAGTAATGCCAGAGATTGAGTATGTGGGTATGGCAAGTCTTACCCAGTCTAGATTTCGATTGAGGAATCTGTGAACAGTCTCTCCTACATGTTGTCCCTATTAAGAGCACATGAGTTCTTCATACTTGACCTTTAAGGTGTTTGATGTCCTCCATAAACTTTGTAATTTTTTTTTTCTTGCCAGCTGCTGTGTGTGTACATGAATGTGCAAATATGTGTATGTGTTCTGCAAGAATCACCTTCAGCAGAGCCATCTTTTGTGCTTATTATCAGGTTAAAGGTATCCTTTCTACACATCCCTCCTCTCCAGTGCAGTCTCTCAATTTTTTTAATTCACACGATAGCCTGCTGAGGAGAATTATTTCAGAAATAAACTGCTGGGCTTCCAAGGTGGTACAGTGGTAAAGAATCTGCCTGCCAGTGTGGGAGATGCAAGAGATGTGAATTCGATCCCTGGGTGGGGAGATCCCTGGAGAAGGAAATGGCAACCCACTTCACTATTCTTGCCTGGAAAATTCCATGGACAGAGGAACCTGGCAGGCTACAGTCCATGGAGTTTTAAAGAGTCAATCACAACTGAGTGACAGCACACACTCACACAGGCAATTAAACTGCTATCAGGACTGAATGACTCAGAACCTGGTGTTTCCATGCTGCTTTGGTGGGCAGGTAGCTAAGGGAGCTCAGCTAGGGCAGATAAATGATATTTGTTTTCCTAAAGGTGGTAAAATGGATTCATATCTGATCTAAAAATCTGAATACTGAATGCTGCTTTGAGAGGCTCTCTAGTCCAGTTAATCCATCCCTTGTGTTCATAAAATCTTAGATCTCAGTGAACCTAAACAAACAAATTTTTGTTTTTTTTAGCAGCACTCCACTGTTGGTGAATGGAAACCTATCTCCATGTTTAATACCATTCATTTTAGCTTAATTTCATGTTCTGTTCTTCCTTTTAGGTTAACAATTCATGCTGAGTGTCCCATGCATTTGGAAGATTTTCCTATGGATGTGCATGCCTGCCCACTGAAGTTTGGAAGCTGTATGTATTTTCTTACTTTCTGTTTTCTGATCTCCCCTCCTCCAAAAAAAATGACATAGTTCCTATTCTGTCCCTTAGTAATTCCAAAAGCTGAGAGTTTTAATTTGGGCTAGTATGTAAGTGGGGAAGGGGAGTGGGGTGGAGTAGTACTAACTGATCAGGAGGAGATTTAACCTTTAATAGAGTTTTCATTTTAGGAAGCAAACGTTATTTCACCATTTTAGACTAATTTCTTTGTCATTAGCTTATAACATTAACATCTGTTTCCTAAATTATCCATAAGACAAGCCAAGAGAGAGCTAATATAAAGCACAATAATAGGTTCCTAAAGACAAGATCCTTCTAACAGAAGGTGTTTATATTTTTAAAATTCCTATTCTATGTGCATCTTCGTATACTTCTATCTAATTCTCTACAGCGAATGATAAACAGTAAGAGATGGGAAATTTTCTCCTTTTAATAGAGTATTGCCCTTGCCAATAGCTGTAAATCTGGCAGAGAAATAAGTACATACATAGCCCATTTTCAGATAATTAGAAAAATCAAAATCGAGTAGAATTTGAGTGAGTTTCTGACTAAGAATTTCAGAGTAAGTTTAACTTGGGAGTCATCAGAGCAACAGTGGCAGACTTTATTTTTTGGGCTCCAAAATCACTGCAGATGGTGACTGCAGCCATGAAATTAAAAGACGCTTACTCCTTGGAAGGAAAGTTATAACCAACCTAGACAGCATATTAAAAAGCAGAGACATTATTTTGCCAACAAAGGTCTGTCTAGTCAAGGCTATGGTTTTTCCAGTAGTCATGTGTGGATGTGAGAATTGGACTGTAAGGAAAGCTGAGTGCCGAAGAATTGATGCTTTTGAACTATGGTGTTGGAGAAGACTCCTGAGAGTCCCTTGGACTGCAAGGAGATCCAACCAGTCCATCCTAAAGGAGATCAGTCCTGAGTATTCATTGGAGGGACTGATGTTCAAGCTGAAACTCCAATACTTTGGCCACCTGATGCGAAGAACTGACTCATTTGAAAAGACCTTGATGCTGGGCAAGATTGAAGGCAGGAAGAGAAGGGGACGATAGAGGATGAGATGGTTGGATGGCATCACTGACTCAATGAACATGAGTTTGGGCAAACTCCAGGAGTTCATGATGGACAGGGAGGCCTGGTGTGCTGCAGTCCATGGGGTCACAAAGAGTCAGACATGATTGAGTGACTGAACTGAACTACACTTGGAGCAATATATCATGGTCTGTGTTTATCATCTCTAAATTATATTTATCTCTGTATTTTAATGTAGAAAGTGCATTTGAAAAGACCCAAATAATTACGTGTGACATATTTTTTTTCAATCATTGTCCAAATTTACAAATTATCTCCTGTAGGCTAGGCTCTATTATAGGAGCTTGGAATGCATCCATGAATAAAACAAAGACCCTGCCCTTGTGGAGCTTATATAGAGGAGAGAGTGATGGCAAAAGAGAAAATAAACACTAGATTAAAAATAAAAGTATAAAGTATGTTGTAAAATGAGACACACCATAAGAAGACATAAAAGTACTGCAGAAGAAGGTGGAGTCAATCATGTCTAGGTGGAAGATAGGCATTGCCATTGAAATTTAAAATAAAGTAATCAGTGTAGTCTTCTTTGAAAAAGTGACATTTGGGCAGAAAGTTTGAGGAGGCAAAAGATTTAACAAGACAGATATTTGTGGAAATAATACTGTAGTTATAGGGAACAGCCAGGGACAAGACCCTGAGTCAGAAATGTATCTGACTTGTTAAAGAACATCAAAGTGCCAGATGTGAGATCAAAGAGGGGGTCAGGTCATCTGCAGTCTTGATGGACAGTAAAGTGCTTTGAATTTTATTCTGAGGGAAAGTGGAGTTATTGGAATATTTAGATATATTATCTGATTTTGATTTTTCAAGAATCATTATGGATACTCTGTTAAAAATAAGTATGAGAAAGATAGAAGCAGGGAGTCCAGTTAATAGATTATTGTAATATTTCAGTTGAGAGATGATGATGGCTCATATCAGAGTGATAGTGGCATAAGTGATAAGATTCTAATTCTGGACACATCGTGAAGGACAATCCCAAAGCATCCTCCAATGAATTAGATATAGATTATCACAAGAAGAGAACTCAAGGATGACTTATAGATTCTGTCCTAATGGATTTACTATCAAGTTAGGTAAGTATTACTTCCATTCTATGTAGGATAGAGTTGTTCGTGAGTGAACAAGCTCCCCTCATGAACAATTAGGAAACCTAGAACTGTTGAGCAATAAGGATTGAAAAGACTAAAGTTCTGGAGATAGGGTACAACCTCCTTTATTCTTGGTGTGTGTGTTGCTCAGTTGTGTCTGACTCTTTCCCACCCCATAGACTATAGCTTGCCAGGCTCCTCCTTCCATGGGATTCTCCAGGCAAGAATCCTGGAGTGTGTTACCATTCCCTTCTTCAGGGGATGTTCCCACCCCAGGGATTGAACCCAGGTCACTTATATTGCAGGCAGATTCTTTACCATCTGAGCCACCAGGGAAGCCCCATCATTCTTGGTGGTACTTTCCAATTGTGGCCATGGATTGCAGCTTGGAATTCAAGTTTTGCCCTGACCATAGGGCTGCTGCTGGATGATATATATAAAAAAGTAATAGAAAATGAATTTATGGTTGCTGGGGTTGCCAGGAAGAAGGGACAGTTAGGGGGGTTGGGATAGACATTTACACACTACATTTAAAATAGATAATCAACAAGAACTTACTGTATAGCACAGGGAACTCTGCTCAATGTTACTTAGCAGCCTGGATGGGAGGGGAGTTTGTAGGAGAATGGATACATATATATGTATAGCTGAGCCCCTTTGCTGTTCACCTGAAACTATCACAACATTGTTAATCGGCTATGCATGCTAATTCACTTCAGTCATGTCCAACTCTTTGTGACCCTGTGGACTATAGCCAGTAAGGTTCCACTGTCCATGAGATTTCCCAGGCAAGAAGACTAAAAATGACTCACCATTAGCAGTATCAGTTCAGTTCAGTTCAGTCGCTCAGTTGTGTCCGACTCTTTGCAACCCCATGAATTGCAGCACGCCAGGCCTCCCTGTCCATCACCAACTCCCGGAGTTCACTCAGACTCACATCCATCGAGTCAGTGATGCCATCCAGCCATCTCATCCTCTGTCGTCCCCTTCTCCTCCTGTCCCCAATCCCTCCCAGCGTCAGAGTCTTTTCCAGTGAGTCAACTCTTCACATGAGGTGGCCAAAGTACTGGAGTTTCAGCTTTAGCATCATTCCTTCCAAAGAAATCCCAGGGCTGATCTCCTTTAGAATGGACTGGTTGGATCTCCTTGCAGTCCAAGGGACTCTCAAGAGTTTTCTCCAGCACCACAGTTCAAAAGCATCAATTCTTCAGTGCTCATCTTTCTTCACAGTCCAACTCTCACATCCATACATGACCACTGGAAAAAACATAGCCTTGACTAGGCAGACCTTTATTGGCAAAGTAATGTCTCTGCTTTTCAATATGCTATCTAGGTTGGTCATAACTTTTCTTCCAAGGAGTAATGGCTATAAACATACACTTATGATAAGCAAAATCAAGTGATCAGATCAACATATATTCCTGTGCTGATACTTGGAATTTCAACACTTTTGACTCAGTGTGCCAGCATTTCCTGTTCTTGCTTTGACTTGACATTAGTAGATTTCTTTAATCCAGTAATGATTCTATGTCTATTGTTAAGCTTTAATTTTTATAGGAGAATTATGTTTCCATTTTGCTTATTTCTCAACTATTTTCCTCATTATTTGATTTTCAATAAAATATATACATTCCCCAATAAATGCCAGGAAGGAAATTACACACACATAGAAACAATAGTCAGGATAGTGGTTACACTTGATGGGGTTTATGCTTGATAAGGGACACAACTAGTGCTTCTGGGTGCTGAATATATGGAATGTAAGTCTGGCTTCAGGAAAGATATCTAGTATGTATTAGTCTCTCAGTTATGCCCAACTCTTTGGGACCCCATGGAATGTAGCCCACCAGGCTTCTCTGTCCATGGTTTCTCCAGGCAAGATTATTGGAGTGGGTAGCCAATCCCTCCTCCAGGGGATCTTCCATACTCAGGGATTGTTCGTGGGTCTCCTGCATTGTAGGCAGATTCTTTACCATCTGAGCCAGCAGACTGGATATTTAATTGAAGTTTCATCCATTTAGATGGTATTTAAAGCCATAAGGCTGGAGGAGTTGACTGCATGTAGATAAGAGTGTCAAAGACTGTTTCCTGAATCACTATAACATTTAGAGGCTAAAGACAAGAGAATAACTCAGTAAATGTGAAGGATAGGACAGGTGTAGTAAGAGGAAACTTAAGGGAACATACTGTCCTAGAAGCAAATTAAGTATATTAAGAAGGAGAGAGTGGTTTAAATTCTTAAGTGGGCAGTTAATATTGACTTTGAAAACTAATAAGGAAGCAATTCTGGAATGGTAAAGTGAGAACTTCTGAAAATCCACTCTTCAATAAAAGCAACAAGAACATTTTCAAAAGTTGTCAAAATAAACTTTCTCCAAACTCTAAGCAAAGGCTCACAACAGTCTGAGGAGTGTTGTTAGTCAAGAGAAATGGCTGATTCTCAATAAGGCGAGAGAACCATGTTCTGATCCTCTTCACCCCCATTCTGAAGAAGCCTTGAAGATTTCATAATGATAAAAAGGATCAATTCATCAGGAAGATATAACAATTATAAAGATGATTGCACCTGGAAACCCAAAATGCACAGAGCAAAACTGACAAAAATAGAAAAGGGAAATAGAATATTCAATAATAAAAAAAACTAAACATTTTAATATTCCACTTCCATTGAGCAACTAGACAGAACATCAACATAGAAATAGAAGACTTGAACACGATACAAACCAATTAGGTCTAATTAGCATTTATATTGGAGAAGGCAATGGCACCCCACTCCAGTACTGTTGCCCAGAAAATCCCATGGATGGAGGAGCCTGGTAGGCTGCAGTCCATGGGGTTGCTAAGAGTCAGACATGACTGAGCGACTTCACTTTCACTTTCTACTTTCATGTACTGGAGAAGGAAATGGCAACCCACTCCAGTGTTCTTGCCTGGAGAATCCCATGGATGGAGAAACCTGGTAGGCTGCAGTCCATGGGGTTGCACAGAGTCGGACACGACTGAAGCGACTTAGCAGCAGCAGCAGCAGCATTTATATTGCACTCTACCAAATAATAACACCCATTATTCTGAGGTGCACATGGAATATTTTCTATGGTAAACTGTATGTTAGGCCTTAAAACAAGGTGCAGTCAGTTTAAAAGTACTGGAACCGTATGAAGTGTGTTATCTAACCTCACTTGAATGAAATTAAAAATCAATTATGGAAGGGAATTTGGGAAATTCACAAATATGCTGAAATTAAACAGCATATTCCTAAACAAAAAAAAAATGTGTCAAAGAAAAATTCATAAGGGAAATTAGAAAATATTTTGAAATTAATGAAAATTATGTACAATGTAAATACAGCTTAAAGCAGTGTTTAGAGGAAAATTTATAACTGTAAAGACTGTATCAAAAAGAAGAAAGATCTAAAATCAATAACCTGAACTTCCACCTTAAGAAACTAGAAAGAGAAGAGCAAACTAAATTCAAAACAAGCAGATAGAAGAAAACAATAAACATTAGAGTGAAATTAAATGAAACAGAAAATAGAAAAACATTAAACAGAATCAAATAATGTAAAAGTGTTTTTTTGAAAAAATCAATAAATTGATAAACCTTTAGCTAGACTGATGAAAGAGAGAATACAAAACACAGACGCACAAAACAAGAGAATAATCAAATCATGAAATAAGGACATCACTACTGATCTTACAGAAATAAACAGGATTATAAAATAACACAAGCTGCAAATTACATGTCAACAAATGAGAGAGCCTAGATGAAATGGAAAAATTACTACTAATACACAAACTACTGGAAGTGACTGAGAAAAAAGTAGACATTTTTACTGGACCTATAACAAAGGACTTAATTAGTAATTTTATAACTTCCCACAAGCAAAAACCCAGACCCAGATGGTTTCACCATTGAATTTTATCAAACATTTAAAGACGAATGAACACTAAGTCTTCCCAAAGTCTTGTATAATACAGATGAGGAAGAACATACAGTCAGGTCAGTATTACCATGATACCAAAACCAAAGATCACAAGAAAACTACAGACAAATATTCTTTATGAATTCTTTAAGACTATAGACATAAAAGTCTTCAACAAAATAAATAAAATAAAAAACAAATAAAAAAGCCTATAAATGAATTACCCACTATCTTCAAGTGAGATCTATTCCAGGGATATAAAGTTGCCTTTATATCCAAAAATCAATCAATGTAATACACCATATCAATAAAGTAAAGGACAAAAAAGCCACATGATCATTTCAATAGCTGCATAAACACATATACCTCATGCCAGAAGTCCAAATTTGTCCTGATTTGCCAGTAACTCTCTGACAGAGGAGCCTGGTGGGCTACAATCCACAGGGTTGCAAAGAGTCAGCCACAACTGAAGCAACTTGGCACACATGCATACTTGCCTATAACTTACCCTGTAACTTTGGATATTTTAAAATCTTGACAGTTTTAAGTATTTGAATTAGTTATAAACCTATGGAGTGTTTATTTCCACTTGGTTTCGTAGTATGCCAGCCTTAGGCTGTAGTTGTTATGTTCATCAGAACTCTTGTATTCTTACTGAATATGCCCAAACCAAGCTGGGTATTTTTTCTCTGAAACCTTCTGTGTTTTGTGTCTTGGTTTAGATCTTGTGATCAGGTTGTCGTTAACCTCTTCAACCTCATCTCATATCTCTTTCCCCTTTCCATTGGCTTTCTTCCAGTTCCTAGAACACTGTGACACTGCAGAATATTTCCCACTCAGAAGAGTTTACACTTTCTGTTTTTTGTTTGTTTGGCGCATGAAATATTCTCCATCGAACTCTGGCTTTTGCTCATCTTCCATTTTTCTGCTAAAAAGCCACCCCCTCAAAGGGATCTGCTCTGATCACTGTATCTAATTAAACTCCTCCCCACCTCATAAACTCTGTTTCATTTTTTATAGCACTTACCACTGTACGATATTATCTTCTTTATTTACTTACATATTTTCTTTCTGTACTAGACTTATAAGTTCAATGAAGGGTTGGGACCTCAAATGTCTTATGATTTCTGTACATTAACCATCTATTATAATGTCTCAGTATATGAGTGACTGAATAAAACAAGCAAGCAAGCAAGCAGTTTCTGACAGTATGAGTTCAAAGGGAATTCTTGCTCATTTGTGCTATTGTGGCAGGACTGATTTTTACTTCTCATATTCCTGGAGCCTGGCACATACCAAGGCTCAAGTAACAGAAGGAGGCATTTGGCAAAGCAACCAAAGGCAAGCAGATGCTTGTGGCATCATAGCCAATACAATATATGTTAAGGGGGCCATTCTAGGAGTGCTGTAGTTCTTATTGTCTGATAAGTCTCCTTTCTGCAGCATCCATTCCCACACCTCTCTAAGTCTGCTCCTCCATGGGGGAAAAAAAAAAGATCGAACTTGAGGAGAAGGACTCGACTGGGAGGGAAATTGAGGGTTTAAAGAAACCCATGGGACAGGCAGGGAGAAGAGAAGAAAGAGAAGGCCTGAAGGGAAAGATTTCTATTCCCCGATAGGTGAATGAATTCCATCATGAGTCAAGTACTTGCAAAAGCTACAAACTCATGGTTATCTAGAATCCTTCCTCACACTTTCTCCTTTCTTTTCTTGAAAGTGAAAGTCACTCAGTCATGTCTGACTCTTTGTGACCCCATGGACTATACAGTCCATGGAATTCTCCAGGCCAGAATACTGGAGTGGTTAGCCTTTCCTTTCTCCAGGGGATCTTCCCAACTCAGGGATCAAACCCAGGTCTCCCACATTATAGGCTGATTCTTTACCAGCTGAGCCACAAGGGAAGCCCAAGAATACTGGAGTGGGTAGCCTATCCCTTCTCCAGGGGATCTTCCCAACCCAGGAATCCAACTGGGGTCTGCTGCATTGCAGGCGGATTCTTTACCAACTGAGCTATCAGGGAAGCCAAGCCATAGTTATAACCTGCCACTGAGATCTCCTCCCCATTCCACTCAATTCATCCCACTAATACTATATATTTTGTCCTAAATGCCATTCACACAAAACATTGTGATGGCCTTTGTAACTACTGTTTTGGCATTAGTTTCATTCTTTCCAACCAGTCATCCATACTGCTGGTTGAACAATCTTTCTAGAGCATACGTCTGGCCATGTCATCTCTATTTCAGTCATGCCCACAGACCTTATAGCCTATGTACTAAAACCCTTATTTCATTTTTTAAAAACTTAAAGTATAGTTAATTTAAAATATTATATTACTTTCAGATGTATACCCTAGTGACTCAATATTTTAATAAATTATATTCTATTTAAAGTTATTAAAATTATTGGCTGTATTCCTTGTGCTGCACAGTATTTTCTTGTAATTTATGTACTTTATACATAGTGGTTTGTGCCTCTTAATCCTCTACCCCTATCTTGCCATTGCCTAGTTCCTCTCCCCACTGATAAGCACTAGTTTGTTCCCTGCATCTAGGAGTCTGTTTCTGTTTTCTTATATTCATTAGTTTGTTGGAATTTTTAGATTCTGTATATAAGTGATTACAAATAGTATGTGTCTTTCTTTGTCTGACTTATTTTGCTGAACATAAAAGCCTCAAAGTCTATCCATGTTGTTGCAAATATCAAAATTTCTTTCTTTTTATGGCTAATATCCCATTTTAGGCTTCCCTGGTTGGCTCAGTGGTAAAGAATCTGCCTGCCAATGCAGGAGATGTGGGTTTGGTCCCTGGGTCAGGAAGATCCCCTGGAGAAGGAAATGGCAACCCACTCCAGTATTCTTGCCTTGAAAATCCCATGGACAGAGGGAGCCTGGCGGGCTACCGTACATGTTGGTCACAAAGAGTTGGACATGACTTAGTGACTAAACAACAGTATCCATTTACACACACACACACACACACACACTATATCATATACATTCATCTGTTGAACATTTAAGTTGGCTTCTGTATCTTGCCTATTGCAAATACTGCTGCTATGAACACTGGGGTACAGATATCTTTTCAAATTAGTGTTTTCATTTTCTGCAAATATATTCCCAGGAGTGGAATTGCTGGGTCATATGGTAGTTCTGTTTTTAGTTTTTTGAGAAACCTCCATACTATTTTCCACAATGGCTACATCAATCTACATTCCCACTAACAGTGTACTACTGTATAAGTGTTCCCTTTTCTCAACATCCTTACCAAGTCTATCCATCCTTTCCAAATTTATTATTTGGGATCTTTTTGATGACAGCCATTATAACTCATGTGAAGTGATATTTTATTGTGGTTTTGATTTGCATTTCTCTGACGGTTAGTAATATTGGGCATCTTTTCAGGTGACTAATTATTGAACATTTATGTCTTTGGGGAAATGTCTATTCGGGTCTTCTCTATATTTTTAAATCAAGTTTCTTAGTTGGTTTCCTTTGCTGTGCAAAATTTTTTGTTTAATTAGGTCCTATGTGTTTATTTATCTTTTTGTTTCCTTTGCTTAAAGGGACAATCCAAAAATATATTGCTAACTCTTATGTCAAAGACTGCTCTACCTATGTTTTCTTCTAGGAGTTTTATGATTTCCAGTCTTACATTTAGGTCTTTAGTCCATTTTGAGTTTATTTTTGTATATAGTGTGAAGGAGTGTTCTGATTTAATGTTTTGACATTGTAGCTGCCAGTTTTCACAGCACCACTTATTGAAGAGGCTATCTTTTTTCCACTGTATATTCTTGCCTCCTTTGTCATAGATTAATTTGCCATAGGTGCGTGAGTTTATTTTTGTGCTTTCTATACTGCTCCATTGATCTATATTTCTATTTTTGTGTGGTATCATACTGTTTTGATTACTGGAGCTTTGTAATACAATCTGAAGTCAGAGAGCATGATGCCTCAAGCTTTGTGTTTTTTTTCTCAAGATTGCTTTAGCTCTTCAGGGTCTTTTGTGCTTCCACACAAATTTTAGGACTATTTGTTCTAGTTCTGTGAAAAATGGCATGGGTATTTTGTTAGGGATTGTGTTAAATCTGTGAATTTCTTTGAACAATGCAGACATTTTAACAATATTAACTTTTCTAGTCCATCAATATTGGCTACATTTATATTTGTTTGTGTGATCTTCCATTTCCTTCATTAATGATTTATAGTTTTCAGAATATAGATCCTTCATTTCCTTGGTTAAATTTATTCCTTCATATTTTATTCTTTTTGATATAAATGGGATTGTTTATTTGCCTTTCTATGATAGTTTCTTAGTGGTGTATAGAACAGCAACAGATTTCTGTATATTAATCTTGAATCCTACAACTTTGCTGAATTAATTTATTAGTTCTAATACTTTTCTGGTGGTGACTAGCATTTTCTATATATAGTATTATGTCATTTGTAAATAGTGACCATTTTATCTCCCTCCTTCTAATGTGGATGCCATTTTTTTCTTGTCTGATTGCTGTGAATAGGACTTCCAATATTATGTTAAATAAAGATGGTGAGATTGGGCATCCTTGTCTTATTCCCTGATTTTAGAGGAAAAGCTTTCAGCTTTTTACCATTGACTATAACATTAGTTGTGGGTTTGTCCTAGATGGCTTTTATTATTTTGAGATATATTGCCTCTATGCTCACTTTCTGGAGAGTTTTTGTTATGAATGGGTGTTGAATTTTGTAAAATTTTTCCACATCTATTGAGATGATCATGTGGCTTTTGTCTTCTTTTTGTTAATGAGGTGTACCACATTGATTGATTTGTGGATACTGAACCATGATTGCATCCTAGAATAATTTGCACTTGACAATGGTATATAGTTCTTTTTTGCATATTGCTAGATTTGGTTTGATAATATTTTATTGAAGATTTTTATATCTATATAAAAATCAGAGATATTGGCCTATAATTTTCTGTTTTGTAGTGTCTTTGCCTAATTGGATATCATGGTAATAATGACCTTGTAGAATGAATTTGGGGATGTTTTCTACTCTTCAATGTTTTGGAATAGTTGAGAAGGATAGGTATTAATTCTTTATATATTTGGTAGAATTTCCCTGTGAGACTGTCTAGTCCTGGACTTTTGTTTTTTGAGAGTTTTTTGATTACTGATTTAATTTCCTACTAGTGACCAGTCTGTTCAGAGTATCTGTTTCTTCCTGACTCAGTTTTGGAAGAGTTTATGTTTCTAGGAATTTATGCATTTCATCTAGGTTGTCCAATTTGTTGGCATATAACTGCTCATACTATTCTCTTATGATTTTCTGTGTTTCTGTGATAGTCATTGTAATTTCCCCTCTTTCATTTTTTAATTTATTTGGGTCTCCCTCTCTTTTAATGAGTGGCTTAAAGTCTTAGCAATTTCATTTATCTTTTCAAAAAAGTCAGCTCTTGCCTTCATTGATCTTTTCCATTGTTGTGGGGGTTTTTTTGGTCTCTACTTAACTTATTTCTCCTCTAATCTTTATAATTTCCTTCCTTCTGCTGACTCTTGGTTTTCTTTGCCCTTTTTCTAATTCCTTTAGATGGTAGGTTAGGTTGTGTATTTGAGAGTTTTCTTGTTTCCTGATACAGGCTTTTTTTGCCATAAATGTCCCTCTTAGTATTTGCTGCATCCCATGGATTTTTGAATCAGTTCAGTTCAGTTTAGTCGCTCAGTCATGTCCGACTCTTTGTAACCTCATGGACTGCAGCACAACAGGCCTCCCTGTCCATCACCAACTCCTGGAGTTTACTCAAACTCATGTCCATTGAGTCGGTGATGCCATCCAACCATCTCATCCTCTGTCGTCCCTTTCTCCTCCTGCCTTCAATCTTTCCCAGCATCAGGGTCTTTTCAAATGAGTCAGCTCTTCACATCAGGTGGCCAAACTACTGGAATTTCAGCTTCAACATCAGTCCTTCCAATGTACATTCAGGACTGATTTCCTTTAGGATGGACCTCCTTGCAGTCCAAGGGACTCTCAAGAGTCTTCTCCAACACCACAATTCAAAAGCATCAATTCTTCAGTGCTCAGGTTTCCTTAGAGTCCAACTCTCACATCCATACATGATACTGGAAAAACCATAGCCTTGACTAGACAGACCTTTGTTGGCAAAGTAATGTCTCTGCTTTTTAATATGCTGTCTAGGTTGCTCATAACTTTTATTCCAAGGAGTAAGTGTCTTTTAATTTCATGGCTGCAGTCACCATCTGTAGTGATTCTGGAGCCCCCAAAAATAAAGTCTGCCACTGTTTCCACTGTTTCTCCATCTATTTGCCATGAAGTGATGGGACTGGATGCCATGATCTTCATTTTCTGAATGTTGAGCTTTAAGCCAGCTTCTTCACGCTCCTCTTTCACTTTCATCAAGAGACTCTTTAATCCTTCACTTTCTGCCATAGGGGTGGTGTCTGCATATCTGAGGTTATTGACATTTCTTCTGGAAATCTTGATTCCAGCTTGTGCTTCATCCACCTCGTCATTTTGCATGATATACTCTGCATATAAGTTAAATAAGCAGGGTGATAATATGCAGCCTAGATGTACTCCTTTCCTAATGTTGAACCAGTTCATTGTTCCATGTCTGGATCTAACTGTTGCTTCTTGACCTGCATACAGGTTTCTCAGGATGCAGGTAAGGTAGTCTGTTTATTCCCATCTTTTTAAGAATTTTCCACAGTTTTTTGTGATCCACACAGTCAAAGGCTTTAGTATACTCAATGAAGCAGAAGTAGATATTTTTCTGGAATTCCCTTGCTTTTTCTTCAATCCAGTGGATGTTGGCAATAGTGTCCAGAGTAAACTATTAATAATTATTCAACAAGTACTTAATACAAGCATGGATAAATGTAATTCATTTCAAGACAGACCACATATTAAAAAGTCTTTTGGGATGAGAGTTGTATTTCAATCTCATATGAGTTTACTATCAAAGATAATCATTTTCTTTTCCCTTCCGTTTTCCTTGTTGACTTTTTTTTTTTTTTTTTTTTTTGCCTTAGATGCCTATACAACAGCTGAAGTCGTTTATTCTTGGACTCTTGGGAAGAACAAATCTGTGGAAGTGGCGCAAGATGGCTCTCGACTGAATCAGTATGACCTGCTGGGCCATGTTGTTGGGACAGAAATAATCCGGTCTAGTACAGGTATTTGTTTATTTAACAAGTATTTTGTAACCTGTAGCACGTATCCGTCACTGTTTTAAATGCTTATAATAACTTATGATAAGAAAACATTCTTGTGATGTAGGTAGCATTAGGTTAAGGAAACTGAGGCATGCAGATATTTAGTAATTTGTTCTGTCACAGTTATGTAATGTCAGAGCCAAGAGCTGAACTCAAGCAGACTGGCTTCCAAGACCATGCTTTTAACTGTGATGCCCTGCTGTCTCATGGTGAGTTGGAAGATCAAGGTCTTTAAGGCTAGCTTGTGATAGAAGAGAAAGCAAAGGGAAGCCACAATGTTGGGAGAGCTAAACTTTGACCTAAAGGTTTCATGAAAATATTGCTTAACTCCACCAATACAAAGGTGGCAAGAACACAGCCAGGAGGTCCAGGAATGAGCCATGGAATTATTTTCTTAAGTGAATCTCCCATTTCAGAAACAAGTGTGTATGGCAAACATTGCCAGGTCCTCTCAATGGCCCTTCCTAGGATATTGATAAATGGAACTTAGAGACTTGTTCTGTAGCCTTCAGTTCAGTTCAGTTCAGTTCAGTTGCTCAGTCGTGTCCGACTCTTTGCGACCCCATGAATTGCAGCACACCAGGTCTCCCTGTCCATCACCATCTCCCAGAGTTCACCCAGACTCATGTCCATCGAGTCAGTGATGCCATCCAGCCATCTCACCCTCTGTCATCCCCTTCTCCTCCTGCCCCCAATCCCTCCCAGCATCAGAGTCTTTTCCAATGAGTCAACTCTTCGCGTGAGGTGGCCAAAGTACTGGAGTTTCAGCTTCAGCATCATTCCTTCCAAAGAAATCCCAGGGCTGATCTCCTTCAGAATGGACTGGTTGGATCTCCTTGCAGTCCAAGGGACTCTCAAGAGTTTTCTCCAACACCACAGTTTAAAAGCATCAATTCTTCGGCGCTCAGCCTTCTTCACAGTCCAACTCTCACATCCATACATGACCACTGGAAAAACCATAGCCTTGACTAGACAGACCTTTGTTGGCAAAGTAATGTCTCTGCTTTTGAATATGCTATCTAGGTTGGTCATAACTTTTCTTGCAAGGAGTAAGCGTCTTTTAATTTCATGGCTGCAGTCACCATCTGTAGTGATTTTGGAGCCCCCAAAAATAAAGTTTGACACTGTTTCCACTGTTTCCCCATCTATTTCCCATGAAGTGATAGGACCAGATGCCATGATCTTCGTTTTCTTAATGTTGAGCTTTAAGCCAACTTTTTCACTCTCCACTTTCACTTTCATCAAGAGGCTTTTTAGTTCCTCTTCACTTTCTGCCATAAGGGTGGTGTCATCTGCATATCTGAGGTTATTGATATTTCTCCTGGCAATCTTGATTCCAGCTTGTGCTTCTTCCAGCCCAGCGTTTCTCATGATGTACTCTGCATAGAAGTTAAATAAGCAGGGTGACAATATATATCCTTGACGTACTCCTTTTCCTATTTGGAACCAGTCTGTTGTTCCATGTCCAGTTCTAACTGTTGCCTCCTGACCTGCCTACAGATTTTTCAAGAGGCAGGTCAGGTGGTCTGGTATTCCCATCTCTTTCAGAATTTTCCACAGTTTCCTGTGATCCACACAGTCAAAGGCTTTGGCCTAGTCAATAAAGCAGAAATAGATGTTTTTCTGGAACTCTCTTGCTTTTTCCATGATCTACCGGATATTGGCCATTTGATCTCTGGTTCCTCTGCCTTTTCTAAAACCAGCTTGAACATCTGGAAGTTCACGGTTCACGTATTGCTGAAGACTGGCTTGGAGAATTTTGAGCATCACTTTACTAGCATATGAGATGAGTGCAATTATGCGGTAGTTTGAGCATTCTTTGACATTGCCTTTCTTTGGGATTGGAATGAAAACTGACCCTTTCCAGTCCTGTGGCCACTGTTGAGTTTTCCAAATTTGCTCGCATATTGAGTACAGCACTTTCACAGAATCATCTTTCAGGATTGGAAAGAGCTCAACTGGAATTTCATCACCTCCACTAGCTTTGTTCATAGTGATGCTTTCTAAGGCTTAAGTCATGTCTATTTAGAAACTTACCAGTTGTAGGAGCCTTAGGAAGGAGACACCCTGAATCCCAACTAACTTTAGGGTATTTGGCAAAATGGAGTATATCTTAGGAGCCTACATGTCTTACAGTACTTTTTACATAAAAGGGTGGGAACTTTCAACACTTGTCTCCATGGAAATTACAAAGTAGGATACTCTTGTCCTTTTTTTCATTAGCTGGACACTGCTGTTCCATCTCCTTGTGGTGTTACAGCATGTCTGTGTTTTGTTCTCCCTCCATCCTCGGACCAGGGGAGGCAACCTAAAAAAAGCAATATTTGAAAAGAATTAAAGGACAACAGGGGACTTCCCAGGTGGCTCAGTGGGTAAAGAATCCTCCTGCAATGCACGAGACGCAGGAGACACTGGTTCAATTCCTGGGTCAGGAAGATCCCCTGGAGGAGGGCATATCAACCCACTCTAGTATTCTTGCTTGGAGAATGCTATGGAAAGAGGAGCCTGGTGGGCTACAGTCCATAGGGTCACAAAGAGTTGGACGAAACTGAAGTGACTGAGCATGCACGCATGCAAAGGACAACAGGATTTAGAGATTCAGAATTTGGTGTGGAAAAAGGCTATTCTTGAGAATGGTAACACTGAGTTTCAAAAGACTAGAGGTTTGTGAGAACATGACCTTTTGGAGAAGGTCAGTTGTTCTGTGAAGGTGGGAGGGAAGTCTCCGCCTGGCTAGTCTAGCTCTCCCCAAGCAGAGGGAGGGAGGAGGACCTTCACTGCCTGCATGTGCAAAGTGTACTTTCATTGTCCTACTGTGATGCTTTCATTTTTGGACGGAAGTTACCTCCTGCTCTGGGGTGCTCCTGCTGCTGCAACCAACCTCCTCTCTGAGATCAGTCGCCCCACTTCTTCCCACCACAGCCTGTGGGCAGAGAGTACCCAGGCTCCTGATGAAGGCTCTGTGCATCCCAGCACAGCAAGGCAAGCCCCTAAAGACCAAGGGCATCCCAGGCACCCCAGAGGTCCACCCAGCAGAATGGAGAGAGTTCCTGGGGCTACAACATCTGTTCATTCTCCTGACTTCTCCATCCCTCCTTGGTACTGCTCACCTGATATCACCTTTTGAGACCCATCATTAGCCATTTCAGCAGTCCCATCTTATTTCATTAAACCACTATTTGTTTAGCCTTTATCACACAGGCAATGCACGTTCATAATAGAAAAATTAGAAATGTCAGAGAAGCAAAAAATGTAAATTAAAATATTCTTAAATTCCATCTAGAAAAAAACTTTTTAGAGGAATTTAGTGCATTAACTGATTATTATACAGTTTGGTGTGTAACCTTTAAGAAGGTTCTGTTTGCATTTTTAATCATAAATATATCTTTATATTAATGGGACCATAATATTGATACTGTCTTACAAGCTGTTTTTTATGTAACTTTATATTGTAGGCTTGTTTTCTTGTCACTAAGTACATGATTCAAGTAAAATGTACACACAAGCTAGTAATATTTTTTCAGATATAATTGACATATTAGTTTCAAATGTACAGCATAATGATTCAATATTTGTCTGTGCTGTGAAATGATCACCACAGCAAGTCTAGTTAATATCCATCACCATACATAGTTACAGAATTTTTTCTTACACTGAGAACTTTTAAGATATACTCTCAATAACTTTTACATATGCAGTAGAGTATTTATAGTAGTAGTAATTATAGTCTCCATGATGAACATAACACCCTAAAGACTTATTTATTTTATAACTGGAAGTTTGTACCTTCTGATTCCCTTCACCCATTTCACCTAACACCTACCCTTGGGTTCTGGCAACCACCAATCTAATCTTTGTATCCGTGAGCTTGATTTTTTTGTTTTGTTTTTTGGGTTCCACATATAAGTGAGATACAATATCTGTCTTTCTCTGTCTGACTTGTTTCACTTAGCATAATGTACCCAAGGTCATTGCATGTTGTCTCAAATGGCAAAAATTTCCTTCTTTTTGTGGCTGAATAATATTCCATTGTATATCTATATATCACATCTTCTTTATCCATTCATCCATGGATGGAAACTTAGGTTGCTTCCATGTCTTGGCTATTGTAAATAATGCTGCAGTGAAGATGGGGGAGTATATATCTTTTTAAGTTACTGTTCTTATTTTCTTCAGATCAGTAAGTGAAATTGCTGGATCATATGGTAGTTCCATTTTCAATTTTTTGAGGAAACTTGATACTGTTTTCCATAGTAGCTGCACCAATTTACATTCCCACCAAGAGTGCATGAGGGTTACCATTTCCACACATCCTCACCAACATTTGTATTTTGTTGTTAGCTGTAAGTAGTTAGTAATAATATTTTAATAATCACAATAGACATATATTATTTATTATCTGTTTTAGTTACTCTAAAAAGAAAATGCCATCCTCTGAGGCCATAGCCAGCATTCTTGACAATGACAAATGTTGCTATCAGTGGGAAATGTAGCATTTCATTATGAAATTCAATGATATCTTCATCTTAATGGCTTCATACTTGTGGATCATAATTCATTTAACAAATTATTTATAATTATTTTCTATTTTAATGCTATAAACAACACTGCAAAGACCTTCTTTTTCCACATAGAATTTTCAGTTCAGTTCAGTCACTCAGTCATGTCTGACTCTTTGTGACCCCATGAACTGCAGCACGCCAGGCCTCCCTGTCCATCACCAACTCCCTGAGTCTACCCAAACCCATGTCCATTGAGTCGGTGATGCCATCCAGCCATCTCATCCTCTGTCATCCCCTTCTCCTCCTGCCCTCAATCTTTCCCAGCATCAGGGTCTTTTCAGATGAGTCAGCTCTTCACATCAGGTGGCCAAAGTACTGGAGTTTCAGCTTCAGCATCACTCCTTCCAATGAACACCCAGGGCTGATCTCCTTCAGAATGGACTGGTTGGATCTCCTTGCAGTCCAAGGGACTCTCAAGAGTCTTCTCCAACACTGCAGTTCAAAAGCATCAATTCTTCAGTGCTCAGCCTTCTTCACAGTCCAACTCTCACATCCATACATGACCACAGGAAAAACCATAGCCTTGACTAGATGGACCTTTGTTGGCAAAGTAGTGTCTCTGCTTTTTAATATGCTATCTAGGTTGGTCATAACTTTCCTTCCAAGGAGTAAGCGTCTTTTAATTTCATGGCTGCAATCACCATCTGCAGTGATTTTGCAGCCCAGAAAAATAAACTCAGCCACTGTTTCCACTGTTTTGCCATCTATTTGCCATGAAGTGATGGGACCAGATGCCATGATCTTCGTTTTCTGAATGTTGAGCTTTAAGCCAACTTTTTCACTCTCCTCTTTCCCTTTCATCAAGAGGCTCTTTAGTTCTTCACTTTCTGCCATATGGGTGGTTCATCTGGATATCTGAGGTTATTGATATCTCTCCCGGCAATCTTGATTCCAGCTTGTGCTTCTTCCAGCCCAGTGTTTCTCATGATGTACTCTGCAAAGAAGTTAAATAAGCAGGGTGACAATATACAGCCTTGATGTACTCCTTTTCCTATTTGGAACCTGTCTGTTGTTCCATGTCCAGTTCTAACTGTTGTTTCCTGACCTGCATACAGGTTTCTCAAGAAGCAGGTCATCTATTTCTGCTTTACTTACTATACCAAAGCCTTTGACTGTGTGGATCACAATAAACTGTGGAAAATTCTGAAAGAGATGGGAATATCATACCACCTGATCTGCCACAGAATTTTGTTCCTATGTAATTACCTGCCTAGGATCAAAACAGAATATTGAGATTGCTATTTCAGAAAGTAGACACATTAAAAATTTTTTAATACATATTGACAAATTGCCATTCTAAAAGGTTAAACAATTCATGCTCTCATTATCAGTGTATGAGCATGCCAGTTTCCCTTCACTCTTGGCAATGCAGATTTTATGGATTGAATTATGTGTCCCCCAAAGGTATTACCCCCAGTACCTCCAAATATGACCTTATTTGCAAATAGGGTTATTTCAGATACTAGATTATAGTCACAAATTAGTTTTGAAAACACGATATAGAGTACATCAATGAAGAGATGATTTAATGTTAAAATTCATTTGTAAACTCCAATAATATGCAGGTGTAAGAAGGAATGAGGAAGTTCTATGGGAATATCTACAAGATATATCATTGAGTAAAAAAGGCAAATACAAAACCATAAAAGACTATAGGATATATATTTGTATGTGGGCTTCCCTGGTGGCTCAGAGGTTAAAGCGTCTGCCTCCAATGCTGGAGACCTGGGTTCGATCCCTGGATCAGGAAGAATCCCCTGGAGAAGGAAATGGTAACCCACTCCAGTATTCCTGCCTGGAGAATCCCATGGACAGAGAAGCCTGGTAGGCTACAGTCCACGGGGTTGCAAAGAGTTGGACACGACTGAGCAACTTCCCTTTCACTTTACACTCTAGGTGTGGAGAGCAGGGGCTGCTCTTTGTTGTGTTATATGGGCTTCTCCTTGTGGTGGCTTCTCTTATTATCATCACAGTCTCTAGGTGTGCAGGCTTCAGTAGTTGCAGCACATGGGCTCAGTAGTTGCAGCCCACAGGCTCAGTAGTTGTGGCTCACAGGCTCTAGAGCACCGACTCAGCAGTGGCACATGGCTTAGTTGCTCCATAGCATGTGGAATGTTCCTGGACCAGAGAGAGAAACCATATCCTCTGATTTGGCAGGCGGGTTCTTATCCACAGTGCCACCATGGAAGTCCAACATGCAGTAATTCTAAGTCGAGGACCCTTCTTTGTTCCAAAGTCAAGCATGAATTAAATAAATAACTTAAATTTGTCAAACTCTCTGGCCAGTTCTTCACACCGCTCCCTACTTCAGCCCTGATTTCATTTTCCCTTGTTTGCAACTTTTACATTAATATTCTAAGAGGAACATTTGAATGTATGATCTTAGTTTTGCATCTTTCCTAGAAATTTGAAGTTTGTTAGAAAAAATTTTATTACTGTTATTGTGTATATTATTTATTTAGACATGGAACATAGGTAAGTGAAGATAAATTAGAAAATAAGAGCAGTGCAGCAGGTGTTTTGACCAATTCATAGACACCACTTTGTGGTTGGGACACCAAAACACCACAGTTGCTTAGCCAGAGAGACAGTTAAGCCCTGAGGTCACGATTTTGGCATGGGAGGCCACTGACACCAAAGGGCATGTCCAGTTTGTGGACGGGGGCGCCAAAACCCCACTACTGCATAGCTACAGAGGCGATCAACTGCTGAGGTCGCCATTTTGTTGCAGTGTGGCAACAGGCACCAGGGGGCGTGGCCTTTTTTCCTGGCTGGTTGCTGCTGATAGAGGGATCTGCTGGAGTTTCACTGTTGGCAGTGAGCTTCACTGTTGGGTGGAGCCTCTGTGTGTTCTAGTCTGTTTGCCAGAGCTAGGGGCTAGTGCTCAGAGGTTGGGTTCTCTCAGATGCTGCTCTCAAAGGTTGGGTTCCCTTGCAGGTGAGATTAGACTGCTGACTGTACTTTTGACGAGGAGATGTTACTGGCAGGGGTCCTAGTACCACCTCCAAGGTTTGCTCACTGTTGGCTGTAAGTTATACTACATCCCCTTGTGCAAGCTGACCTGAAATGATCTGGTCTTGCAGTTCCCAGAGCCTTCCCATGACACATGGCAGAAGTGGGCCTCTGGGGAACAACCAGGAAAGCTCGGTATCTGCCTTGGGTTCTCATTTCCCCACTGGAGAAACCATAGATTCAAAGGTACCCTCTTAGGTGCTGCAACTGAGCTGGCCTGGGGGAGGGAAGAAAGCAAAAACTGATACCACTTCTGTTATCCTTCTAATGTGGCTTTTCTTGCTTTTCATGCCAGGGGTTGGTGGGAGGGAGTGCTGCTTCAGCTTTATTTCTTGGATCTGGGATTTTCACAGATGTGTTCTTTTCCGTGGTTAGCTGCTAAACCACATTTTTATGACAGGGTTCTAAAGCCGGGACTGTCATATTCCACCACCTTACTGATCTTAAGTCACCCTCTTTGCTTCTTTGGAAGAGAGACAATTTCTCTGAAAGAAATTGAAAGAAAGAATAGAAAATGAGAATATATTTTAAAAAATATATTCAGTTATATAAAATAATGGCTAATTTGGTAAGTTTTTGAAAAGCCCACTTGCTTTCATTTCAGCTCTACACAGTATAACTTATATAAAACCTATAATATGTATTATTTATAAATGTTAAGTATTTTACATGATCAGATGTAGGATTAACAGACAGGAAGGAATTTAGAGATATGAGACTAACATGCAGAAGGAGGAAATTCCCCAAGCTAGTCAAAGTCCAACTGTTGTTAAAAATAAATCTTCAGTGCTTCACCAGCTGAGAGAAAGAGTGAACAGAGTACAGGGAAAGAAAGCAGTAGAAATGTATACAGATAGGAGAGAGGGAGAGAATAAGGAGAGAGTGGGAGGGGGTAGGGAACAAAGAAATAAAAAGATTGAAAAAGAGGCAGAGAGAAAGAAAAGAAACTCCAATGTTATACTGAAGAAATTCTATAATTTGGTATGAAAATTCTTTGCTAAATTAAAAATAAGCATACTTATATTTTTCATGTTCACATAAACAAGCTAGAAAGTGAACACACACACAGTATGGATTGCATATTGAGCTTTGGCTGACCAGATGGTTCTTTCTAGGCTTAGGTACAAGGGAGTGGGTGAGGTAGGAAAGTGGGAAATTACCTCATTTGGGAGACATGCTGAAACTAAATGAGGGTGGAGAGACAGAGAGGTGAAAAATAAGAAGCCTAACAAGAAAGGTAGAAATAATCAGATTGCATAGACATTTGGAGGCTCTTTGGAGAAGTTTGGATTTTACTCTTTGAGAGATGGGAAACTTGGAGAGTCTTCAGCAAAAGAGAGACTGAGTCTGACTTACATTTTAATAGATTCATTTTGGCTGCAACTCTGGGAATACATTTAAGGGGACAAGTACATAAGCAAGTCAAGTTAGAAAGCTATTACAGACTCTAAGAAAGAGATGATGGTAGCTTA
Source organism: Bos mutus (assembly GCF_027580195.1). Taxonomy (NCBI): domain Eukaryota; kingdom Metazoa; phylum Chordata; class Mammalia; order Artiodactyla; family Bovidae; genus Bos; species Bos mutus. The sequence goes on along the minus strand of NC_091646.1, from coordinate 31,187,795 downwards.
GTCCAGAATGGTAACAGCAGAAGTGGTGGGAAGTGGTCAAATTATAAATATTAATATATTTTGAAGAAAGAACTATCAATGTATCTGAATCTGTGTCTACATTTGTGCATGCACACATAGAAACATGCATGAGGGAGGAAGAGGGAGCAATCGATGATGTTAAAGATTCTGAAGCATTTTGATCCATGCTTCTGAGAGTTACCATTTACTGAGATAGGAAATCTGTTGGAGGAGATATTTTGGAGGGCAAAGGAAATGGAGAGAATAAGAGTAAGATTTGGACATATTAGGTCAAGATACCTATTAGGTCCCCAAATGGTGATGTCTAATGGGTAATGAAATATATAGGTGTAGAGCATTATCAGTTCAGTCGCTGAGTCATGTCTGACTCTTTGTGACCCCATGGACTGCAGCACACAGGCTTCCCTGTCCATCACCAACTCCCAGAGCTCGCTCAAACTCATGTCCATTGAGTCAATGATACCATCCAACCATCTCATCCTCTGTCGTCTCCTTCTCCTCCTGCCTTCAATTTTTCCCAGCATCAGGGTCTTTTCCAGTGAGTCAGTTCTTTGCAGCAGGTGGCCAAAGTATTGGAGTTTCAGCTTCAGCATCCGTCCTTCCAATGAGCATTCAGGAATGATTTCCTTTAGGGTGGACTGGTTGGATCTCCTTGCAGTCCAAGGGACTCTCAAGAGTTTTCTCCAACACCACAATTCAAAAGCATCAATTCTTCAGTGCTCAGTTTTCTTTATAGTCCAACTCTCACATCCATACATGACCACTGGAAAAACCATAGCTTTGACTAGACAGACCTTTGTTGGCAAAGTAATGTCTTTGCTCTTTAATATGCTGTCTAGGTTGGTCATAACTTTTCTTCCAAGGAGCAAGCCTCTTTTAATTTCATGGCTACAGTCACCATCTGCAGTGATTTTGGAGCCCCCCAAAACAAAGTCTGAATTCCCTCTGTTCAAATTTGGGCTCCTTTTATACAGAAGATGGGGAGGAGCTCACTGTGGCACCAACCCATGGCTCAGCAGGACCACTAATGTTGGCTGGTTGACAGTTGCTCACTAACAGTGGCTTGCTTGGGGGAGGGACCCACTGCAGTGCTGACCAAGAGCTGAGTGGGGCTGCTGTAGCCTGCACCTGCCTAGCCCATATTACATTTCCCCACTGTCAGTGTCCATTCCACAGTCTTGTAGGAAAAGGGGTGGTGATATTTCTGGCTATCTCTCACTGAAAAGGGGAGATGCGGGAGTGATTGTGAAATGGAATTGATCAGTGTCAGGTTGGGAATATTTCTTAAAATTTTTGGTAAGCAATACAATTCTCTTTATCTACAACTATTTGAACCTGATGACATTCCTTCTACAATCAGATTTTAATCTCAACACATAAACTTTCTGAAGAGCAACCTTAACCCTTCTAAGGGTTCATAAACCCATTGCTCTCTGGCTTCTCAGGAGTTGAGTCATTTTCTAATGACAGTGAGGCTACTTTAAGCAGTGTGATATATCCATGGCTTTACTTCAGCTAACTTGACAGACGAATGCATGGTGAATAATACCATGTGTGGTCCTGTCCACCTTGCAGTCAGCTGGTGCTGTGGCCGCTGTTCTCTCCACGTTTTAAGGAGGATTCCGTCTCCAGGTGGGAAAGGATGTAAGGCTATTTCTATTGGATAGGCAGACCTGCTGGAAGCAAATACCTGAACAGTTAAAACTGTGAGATCTTTCACAGCATTTATAGATTCTCACACCTGGGCAGACACCTGGAATGGCAAACTATAGAAGATTTCAAAATGGCTTAAATTAAGCCTGTTTCTGGGAGCCGCTCTGATCGGTAGCATGGCAGCTGGAAAGGCCTTGTTGTTCAGTTGCTCACCTGTGTCCTACTATTTGCTACCGCAATGGACTGTAACTCACCAAGCTTTCCTGCCCTCCCAAGTTTGCTCAAACTCATGTCCTTTGAGTCAGTGATGCCATCCAACCATCTCATCCTTTCTCTCTTCCTTCTCCTCCTGCCCTCAGTCTTGCCCAGCTTCAGGGTCTTTTCCAAAAATTCAGCTCTTTGCATCCGGTGGAAAAAGTACAGAGCTTCAGCATCAGTCCTTCCAATGAATAGTCAGGGTTGACTTCCTTTAAGATTGACTGGTTGGATGTCCTTGCAGTCCAAGGGACTCTCAAAAGTCTTCTCCAACACCACAGTTCAAAAGCATCGATTCTTTGGCACTCAGCCTTCTTTATGGTCCAGCTCTCACAGCCATACATGACTACTGGAAAAACCATAGCTTTGACTCTATGGATCTTTGTCAGTAAAATGATTTCTCTGCTTTTTAATATGTTGTCAAGGTTTGTCATAGCTTTTCTTCCAAGGAGCAAGTGTCTTAATTTCACTGCTGCAGTTCACTGTCTGCAGTGATTTTGGAGCCCAAGAAAAGAAAATCTGCCACTGTTTCCACTTTTTCCCCATCTATTTGCCATGAAGTGATGGAATTGAATGTCATGATCTTTGTTTTTGGGATGTTGAGTTTTAAACCAGCTTTTTCACTCTCCTCTTTCACTTTCATCAAGAGGCTCTTTAGTTCTTCTTTTCTTTCTGCCATAAGGGTTCTGTCATCTGCATATCTGAGGTTATTGATGTTTCTCCCGGCAGTCCTGATTCCAGCTTGTGCTTCGCCCAGCCAGCATTTCGCATAATGTAATCTGCATATAAGTTAAATAAGCAGGGTGATAATATACAGCCTTGTCATACTCCTTTCCCAATTTTGAACCAGTCTGTTGTTCCATCTCTGGTCCTAACTGTTGCTTCCTGACCTGTCTACAGGTTTCTCAGGAGGCAGGTAAGGTGGTCTGCAATTCCCATCTCTTAATTTTCCACAGTTTGTTGTGATCCACACAGTCCAGCATAGTCAATGAAGCAGAAGTAAATGTTTTCCTGGAATTCTCTTCCTTTTTGTATGATCCAGGGGGTGTTCGCGATTTGACCTCTGATTCCTCTGTCTTTTCTAAGTCCAGCTTATACATCTGGAATTTCTCAGTTCACATACTGTTGAAGTCTAGTTTGAAGGATTTTGAGCATTACTTTGCTAGTGTGTGCTACTACTGCTGCTAAGTCGCTTCAGTCATGTCCGACTATGTGTGACCCCATAGACAGCAGCCCACTAGGCTCCTCTGTCCCTGGGATTCTCCAGGCAAGAATACTGGAGTGGGTTGCCATTTCCTTCTCCAAGCTAGCGTGTGAGATGAGTGCAATTATATGGTAGTTTGAACATTCATCGGCATTGCCTTTCGTTGGGATTGGAATGAAAACTGACCTTTTCCAGTCCTATGTCCCCTGATGAGTTTTCCAAATTTGCTGACATATTGAGTGTGTCACTTTAACAGCATCATCTTTTAGGGTTTTGAATAGCTCAGGTGGAATTCTATCACCCGCACTAGCTTTGCTCATAGTAATGCTTCCTAAGGCCCATGTGAGTTCACACTACAGGATATCTGGCTCTAGGTGAGTGACCACACCATCATAGTTATCTGGGTCATTAAGTTCTTTTTTATACAGTTCTTCTGTATATTCTTGCCACTTCTTCTTAATCTCTTCTGCTTCTGTAGATCCTTACCATTTCTATCCATTATTGTGCCCATCTTTGCATGAAATGTTCCCTTGGTATCTCTAATTTTCTTGAAGAGCTCTCTAGTCTTTCCCATTCTATTGTTTTCCTCTATTTCTTTGCATTATTCACTTAAGAAGGCTTTCTTATCTCTTGTTGCTATTCTCTGGAACTCTGCATTCAGTTGGTTCTATCTTTCCCTTTCTCCTTTGCCTCTTGCTTCTCCTCTTTTCTAAGCTATTTGTAAGGCCTCCTGAGATAACCATTTTGCCTTGCATTTCTTTTTTGGGGGGATGGTATTGGTTACCTCCTCCTGTATAAGTGAGTTAATGTCTTGACATATTTTAGCAATGCTCCTTTTTAATGTATGATTCAGTTTCTCAGTTTCTCATGTTGTTTCTGATCCCCAGGATGAATGTAACTTCCAATCAGTTCAGTGTTTTAGACACTTGTTGGGTTATGCTAGAGACAAAAGCAGGCCTGTTATCACTTTGGAGGATATTAAGTAGTCCAAAGCAGGGAATAATTTCCTTAAGGAGGACTTTAACCACTTCAGAGGCCTTTTCTGTCTGGGTAGGATAGGCTTCCACCCATCCTTAAATGGTGTCCACACATACCAGCAGGTTCTGAAGTTTCCTACAATTTGAGGCATTTGAATAAAATCTATTTGCTAGACCTCAGTGGGGCAAGTTCCTTTGTTCTGGGTCCCCATCTGAGGCTGTCTGAAAGAGGTTTTGGGGTTAATTTTAGCACAAATCATACAATTCTGAGTGACTTGCTAGATGGTCCTTTGTAGGTGAGGTTCCATTATATGTTTCCAAATCCACTGTAACTTGGCATCTGTCCCATAATGGGTGCTGTCATGAATGTGCTGCTGCAGCACAGTGTCCAGGAAAGTGACAGGGATCAAAACAATTCTTCCTTGTGCATTACATTTCCAATCAGGTGAGTTATGGTCAAGAGTGAAACCCACTCATTGGCCCTCTCCTCGTCCTTTTCTGAATATGCTGGGTGGTATTTTGACAAGCCAGTCTGTGGAAGGGGTGACCTTATCATGGCTTGCTTTCTTTGCAGCTTGGTCAGCTAACCAATTCCCTTTATTATATGAGTCTCACCCTTATGGTGGCCTTGGCAGTGCTTTATGGCCACTTGTGAAGGCTTATGGACTGCTTCTAATAGTAACAGAATTTCAGGAGCATGTTTTAGGTCTTTATTGTTCGAAGTGAGGAGCCCACTTTATTTCCAGATTGCCCCGTGAGCATGCACTACAGAAGATGCATAGCAAGAGTCTGTGTATATATTTTCTTGTTTCTCTTTAGTAAGGAGCAGGGCCCTTGTTAGGATCTTGATTTCTGCCTTCTGAGCTGAGCTCCCTGGGGGCAGGGCTTCTGTTTCCATAGTCTCTGTGAGGGTTACCACTGCATACCCAGTGCATCGCCTACCTTTGTCCACAAAGCTGCTTGTGTTGGTGAACAGTTCCACATCCAGCTGAGCCAAGGGTTGGGCCATTAAGTCCAGTCTGCTGGAGTACACTAGCTCGATGGTGTGTAGGCAGTCATGCGCGAGGATTGGGCAGCATCAATCCGCAGCAATATGGCTGGCTTTAGGGCTGAAGTGACTTGAATTCTCACATTAGGATTGTCCAGTAGAATGGCTTGGTACGTTCCCATTTTCCCAGAAGTCAGCCAATAACCTCCTTTCTATTCCAGCAAAGTGAGGACATGATGAGGAACATACACAGTGGTGGGTTGCCCCAGGGTAAAGTTCTCAGCTTCTTGAAGTATGTCACAACTAGCTGCCACAGCTTGAAGGCAAGGAGGTCACCTCTTGACAGTCTGTTCTAGTTGTTTTGAGAAGTAGGCAAGCAGTCTGGGGATATTCCCCAGGGTTTGGATTAGCACCCCAAGGCTTATGCCTTTTCTCTCATGTACATACAGTTTGAAAGGTTTCTTTAGATCCAGTAGTCCCAAAGCCAGAGCTGAAACTTTGCTCTTAATGTCGCAAAAGCTGTTTGGCACTCTCGTCCAAGTAAGGGACTGAAGATCATATCCCTTCAGTGCCCCATAAAGGGGATTCCCTATGACCCCATAGTTTGGGATCCAAATCCAACAGAGCCCTGCCATTCCCAGAAAACCTCTATGTTGTCTATGAGTCTTGGGTGTTCTCAAGCCTGCAATTGCCCATCTTCTATCAGGCAAGACCTCCCTGTCCTTTGGAAATGTCAAGACCTAGATACTTGACTTTGTTGCTTACATATTTGGACTTTTTTCTGGGAAACCTTATATCCACAACTGGCCAAATAGTTCAGGGTTCTGATGGTATTTTGTAGACACTTGTCATAAGTAGGATTTGCTATGAGCAAGTCATCCACATATTGGAGTATGAGTCCTTCATCCAATATTAAGTTTCTAAGGTCCCTTGCCAACATTTCCTCAAACAAGGTAAAAGAATTCTTAAATCCTTGAGGCAGGACTGCACAAAAATACTGTCGGATTATTTGTGTTTCGGGGTCCTGCCATTCAAAAGCAAAAAGCTGCTATGATTCTTCTGCAATAGGAATGCAGAAAAATTCATCCTTCAAGTCCCAAACTGAGAACCAACTGTATTCTCCCAGAATAGTTGTGAGCAGAGTATATGGATTGGGTACCACAGGGTGTAAATCTTGAACTATTTCACTAATAGCTCTCAAGTCTTGGACAAAGTGATACCCTTTGAGTTGGACTTTTTGACTGGGAGGATAGGGGTATTATACAGGAACCTGCAAGGTTTAATCACTCCTGTTTTCAAAAACTTTTCAAGAATTGGCTGAATTCCCTTTTGAGCCTCTTGTCTCAGAGAGTATTGTATTAGATTAGGTGTCCCAGCATCACTTCTTAATGTTGGCCATGCATTTTGGGGCCTTCTCTGGGGTGCCATTAGCCCACACTTCTTGTCTTACCTTTCCATAGACTTCAGAGGTAAAAGCTCAGTCTCCTTTTCTGGGCCATCTGTGACTGCCATCTGCAGGCTTATGGTGTGTTCTAGTGGGACCCTGACGTCAAACTGTCCTGATAAGTTACTTGAGCATTTAATTTACAAAGGAGATCTCAGCCCAAAAGAGGGATTGGACACTCTGGCATATACAGGAAACTGTGTTTCAGGGTTCGTGCATGCATTCTAAGTTGCTTTGGTCATGTCCAACTCTTTGTGACCCTATGGACTGTAGCCCACCAGGCTCCTCTATGCATGGGATTCTCCAGGCAAGAATGCTACAGCGGATTGCCATGCCCTCCTCCAGGGAATCTTTCCAACCCAGGGACTGAACCTGGGTCTCTTCTGTCTCCTGCATTGACAGGCAGGTTCTTTGTACTTGCACCAATTGGGAAGCCTGTGTTTCAGGGTAAGGTCCCCTAACTGGCATTCTAGAGGTTGTAAGAAAGAATAATTTTGCACTTCTCCAGAAACACATGATCGGGATGGACTGAGATGTTTTCTATGCTACTTTGATGTTTACCACAGAGTATGCTCCATTCGCAGATGTATCAGAAAGTCAATCAACTTGTCTCCCATTGTCAAAGTTACTTGGGGCTCCTGTGGGGAAATTAGAATTGGATGCCTCGGGTCCAAGGGAGACCCCAGGCCTCTTCATTCTTCATTAGAGTGTTCCTCTCTTTCTACCAGAGGAGAGGCACCTGTCTTTCTTTTATTGTTTTCCTTCTTATTCCTTAGCCTAGGGCAATCTGTTTTCAAAAGCCCTTCCTACTTGCACTAAGTACATTGTTCCTTCCACAGTGGTGGCTTATCTCTCTCTTCAGGATACTTGCCTTCCAGAAATCTAGTGCTGCTGCCAGGAAAGTGGCATTCCATCTTGATCATCTTAGTTCTCTCTTTGTTCCGTGTTATTCAACTCTTTAAAAGCAATATTGATAAGCAATAATTGATAAGAGTTCATTCCAGATGCACGATCTAACGTTTGTAATTTTCTTCTTGTGTCTGAAGCATTTTGCCCAATGAAGGCCATATTTACCATTCTCATATTTTTGGACACCTCAGGGTCTGTATCAATGTAGCACCTATAAGCTTGAAAAATTGTTTCTAGAAACTGTGATGGATCTGTTGCAGGAAGGGGGACCCCTTCCAGGGCCTGAAATTGGGCTCTTGTCTAACACTCGGAAAAGAATTGTCCGAGGAGACACGTGCTGACAAAGCAAGAGATTTTATTGGGAAGGGCACCCAGGTGGAGAGCAGTAGGGTAAGGGAACCCAGGAGAACAGCTCTGCCAGTGGCTCGCAGTCTTGGGTCTTTCTTATGGTGATAGGATTAGTTTCAGGGTGGTCTTTGGCCAATCATGCTAATTCAGTCTTTCCTGGTGGTGCACACATCGCTCAGCCAAGATGGATGCTAGTGAGCAGGATTCTGGGAAGTAGATGGACACCCTGTGTCTCCTTTTGACCTTTCCCGAACTCTTCCGGTTGGTGGTGGCTTATTAGTTTCGTATTCCTTATCAGGATCTCCTGTCATAAAGCACCTCATGCAAATGGTTACTATGGTGCCTGGCCAGGGTGGGCGGTTTCAGTCAGTGTGCTTCCCCTAACAGATCCTTATAGGGTTTTTGGTGTATCTCCTGAATTTATTTTAAGGTCTTTTGCTTAGGTACTCCCTTTCAAAGAGCTGCTAAGATACACTTCCTAGAATGCTTTAGGTGTGTCACTTCTCCAATGTTAAGATCCCAGTCAGGTTCAGCAATAGGAACTGCCAGACTTGCTTCTGAAGTTCCACTCTGGATCTGCTAGATGAAGCTGCTATGCTTCCTCTCTAGCCTTGTCAGTGAGCATCCTCCTTTCATCCCCAGTAAGCATCAACTTCATACAAATGTGAATGTCTGCCCAAGAGGGATGGTGAATGACAAAGATAGAAGTGAAAAGTTCAGTCATATGGAGGGGGTCCTCTCAGTATGTAGGGTTATGGTTTTTTCCAACTAAACAAATCTGAAGTTGAGAATGGCTTGTGCATCCATGGAAACCCAGCTCTTTGGCCATCTGCATTAAGGCCTCCTATAGGATATGTGCACAAAGAAGATTGCCCTGCTCCAGAAGTGGCTCCCAGTCCAAATTGGGTGCCCTGTCAGTTCTTAGATGGTGATAACAAACCAGGCTCCTGTGACCTGGAGGTTAACATAGAAACTTCTAATTGATTCTCATAAGTAGGGGAGACAGGAGACAGTGCGTATGTTAGTGCATCCTGCTCGGCCAATGGGGGAGCTGGGTTGGTCGGAGGGGGTTTTAAGTTTTGAAATAGCATGTCCTCACTCTTGCTTTCTCCCTCTCCCTCTCGGAGAACAGGTTTTCCCTTCAGACCACTGTACCATAAGGCAGTAGCCATTTGACTGCTTTTCCTCTTAATGCAATAGCATAAATGCTTCTCCATATAGAATCTCATCATTTTCACCTGCTCTTTCACAAAACAATTCTAATTGCAAGACTGTATAATTAAGTGAGCCATTCAAAGGCCATAGCTCTCCTGATTCTAACATATTGGGACCGCACACTATGACAATAGAATATCATCTGTTCCTTAGTCATAGGCTCACAACTATTTTTTGCCCATTTACTTAAGGTACATCCCAAAGGGCTTTTCTTAGGGACAGATGGAGTATTTCCCATATTTATAAGTTCAAGAACAACAAAACACAAAAAGGACAAGCAAATTCCAATGCCAGAGGCACAAATAGGGTCCATCGTGAATGAGGGCAGAACAGGAACAAACAAATACAAAACAAAAGCAAGTGAACACAAAACAAAATGGAAAGAAATGGTTCAAAAATCAGATAGGGTTCAACAATTCATGTGTGCATGCATGCTGAGTCACTCAGTTGTGTCCAACTCTTTGCAACCCCATAGACTGTTGCCTACCAGTCTCCTTTATCCATGGGATTTTCCAGGCAAGAATACTGGAGTGGGGTGCCACTTCCTTCTCCAGGGGATCTTCCTGACCCAGGGATCAAACTCTCATCTCCTACATTGGCAGGCAGATTCTTTACTTCTGTACCACCTGGGAAGCCCTCGAACAACTGCCCTCTCCAAAAGGGTACCATGAACAAATGGGCTTTTCCTTTAAGGAAAAAAACATAAATTGAGAAGGGAAGATGTTTCCAGTTGTACATACCTGAGCAACTCACCCTACCAATCAAGCCTGTCGGTTCCCAAACGTTGATTCTTTGCTCCAATGGCCAAGCTCTGAGGCACCCAGTGCCGCTCTAGGGAATTTTGAAGAGAAGATCCTCAGGACAAATGGTTCTGGCAGCTGCTAGGGCCTTATGCTAAAATTCCCCAAGCAGGGCTGGTTGGTCACAAGTATCAAGGCTCCTGGGTGGTTTCACCAAAAATTTGTTACTGAGCCTAAGATTGTTCTGCTCGCTGCACAATAGGCCAATCAATCTGGAGATGAGTTGTTGGAGCAAGGAATGACTTTAATAGAAAAGCTAGCAGACCAAGAAAATGGCAGAGTAGCGTCTCAAAAGAACCATTTTCCATCAGTCCAAATTTGGGCTCCTTATATATAGAAGAGGGGAAGGGGGAGGGACCCACTGTGGTGCATACCAGTGGCTGAGTGGGGCTGCTATAGCTCGTGTCTGCCTCACCCCTATTACAATCTCTGCCTCTGTCATCACATATTTCCCTTTGTGTCTTTCTTTTTATAAGAGAGCGTCAATCATAGTAGATCACGTCCATCCTACTCCGGTATGAACTTATTTTAACTAGCTATATCTGCAGCATGCCTCTTTCTAAAGAAAGTCACATTTTGAGGCATTCAGGTTTATGACTTCATATATTTCTAGGAGACACAATTCAACCCACAACCATAACAAGTAGGAAGCCCAGGCAGAAAATACACATTTGGGAGTTATCAAAGTTAAAGGTATTATTTAAAGATACAGACCTGGATAAGAATGCCAAGGGAGTGAGACAAGCTCGTTTGTGTGCTCTGTGCCTTCGCCCAGGCAGTTGCCAGCAAGGCCTGGCAGAGTAGTGTGCTGTGGAAACATGAGGTGTGCACACATACATTGCACCTTCTTGCCTTGGGCAAGTCTGAGTTGTTGCAGATCACCAAGACAGGTAGAGGCAGACTCACTGACAGGTAGACCAGCAGATCAGTGGATATGGCTCTGCTCTTGACCATGAATTGAGGAGACCCTCTGCTGGCATGAAAGGCCAGTTGAAAATGCTTCAGCTAGAACATCATGACCTTGTAATAGAAGTGGTCATGCTCTAGCAGGGTTTATTGGGTCAGATGCATGTAGGCTCCACTGCACGTGCAGTAGGGGCACCTCCAACAGTGAGGGGAGACCAGGAAGCAAGGCCATTTGCCCTCCTGAGGTCAGGAAGGGAATGAGGAAATGGCCCCAGAGGCAATATTGCAGCTGCCTGATCTGCCTGCTCCTATCAAACCCTCTGCTAGGTGGGACAGTACATGCCTGGACAGATGGGCCAGCTGGGGCTACCCTACTAGGATCTAGGATGTGATACCTCCCCCAGATTTTCCCTCCACCTCAATACAAGTGTCTGGATTTGGGGCCGGAGATGCTAGCCTCTGCTCACTCACACACCAGGCACCTGCTATTGGATGGTGCAGACCCCTCAGTTCAGCTGTCATCCAGGCCCCTACAGTGCCCTTCTAGGATGTAACAGGAGCAGGACAGGCACACAGCCATTAGCATGAGACCTTTACCAGGGTGTTTAGAGAGCCTGCTCAGCCAGTAGTCAGCTTGCAGGTGTCCTTGTGGCAGAGAATACAGTGAAAGGCGGATCTTGGCCTTCTTTCCAGGCCCTCCAGGCACTTCAGCCTCAGGCCAGTGGGTGAGCTGGGGGCCCCCTGGGGACAGGCAGAGGGCTGTGTCCTACAGAGCTCCAAGTCATCGCTACAGATACCCATTTTCCAAGCCCAGGCCTCAAAGCAGCCATAAACCTCTTCCCCTGTCTGCAGCCTAATGGTGGCAGTGTCTTCATAGGTTGCAGTCCATGGAGTTCTCAGATTCCCTTCAGTTTAAATAAAAAGTTTGAGGGCCAGTTCAGTCCTGTGCATTTTGGCTCCCTCGGTGATGATGGCTGGGCAGGGTCTGAAGACTTGGTCCTGAGGGCGCCTCCAGCTGAGATCTGCCTCTTCAGCTGGGTCAGGGTACTAGCAAGAGGATGCACACTGGGGGCTGGATGAATGCTTCTGGGCACAGTAACCGATCCATGCAGTGACCCCTTCCTCTTAGCCAGGCCTGGAGCTTGACGGGTGAAGGTTGACCTTGGGACCTTGCCTGTTTTTGTTAGAACAGAGAATAACATTTGTTTTGGTGAAGGTTTACAGGAACATGGTGACCTGATTGTGACTTCAGCTCAAGAACAAAGGATCTGACAACAAGAAGTTTGTAACAACAAACCATGGCCATCCCTCACCTTTCCTATAAAAGGGCTTTGCTGAAAGCTTTCTGGGAGTTCAAGGTTTTTAGGGCATAAGCCACTCATCTCCTTGCATGGCCCTGCAAGAAACCTTTCTTTGTGCCAAGTTCTGACATTTTAGTATTGTTTGGCCTCACTGTGTGTTGGTCACATGGATTTGTGTTTGGTAACATTTTCACCAAAAAACAAAAACAAAAACCCACCTCTGTACTTCTTCATGATTATTAAAGAGATCTGGTTACGTGGACCTGCGAGGTACTGGAATGTCTTATTCTGAGTATAAGGTTAAGGAGCTTTGTGAACTGAATTGGGGCCCACCTTGATCCAACAATGTTTGACTGCAATAATGTCTAATTTTTACTCTCTAGGAGAATATGTCGTCATGACAACCCACTTCCACCTCAAGCGAAAAATTGGCTACTTTGTGATCCAGACCTACTTGCCATGTATCATGACTGTCATCCTGTCACAAGTGTCTTTCTGGCTCAACAGAGAGTCTGTCCCTGCCCGCACGGTCTTTGGTGAGTGTTGTTTTATGAAGAATAGGGTCGGGGGACATTTGCAAAGTGTTATGATGAACAGTCAGAGTAGGGGTAAGGATGGTAGAAGAATCATTACTGTAGTGAATGGGAGAAACACCTGAGCCTAGCATTAGTAACTAAGTCATCATACCTTGGTATGTTCAGCAACTGAATTATTAAAAGTGGGAATAAGAAGAGTATTGGAACATTAAGGTTTACTGAAATGCTTCCTATCTCAGTCAGGTTTGCTTCCAGAGCTGGAGAGGGATGGAACTTTCAGTGAAATAGAGAGGAAATTAGTGGGCAGAGCTGGAGAAAGGGAAGGGGAGAAACTAAGCTGAAGACAGAGAAGTAGATTGGGGCTTTTTAATAACCCAGCTTTTTATATGACCATCTGACTTTGCTGCTTCCTCTCTAGCCTTTTTCAAAGTATGAATTGTCTGATATTCAGTAAGAGCTACAAAGTTGGAAGGTTTTTACAAGAATACCTATAATTAGAGAAATTTTTTTCACTATGAATTGACTGTTGTCTAGGAAGAGATTTGCATAACTTTAGCACTTTTCCATGAGAGACTTAAAGCACATAAACTGTTTTCTGTACGTTTTTCTCATTGTAAGATTTTTTTTAGGAGATAAACATTAATTGACTCTTAATCCACTAAATTGTATTCACATACTTTGATATACTGAGTATTCCCAAAGAAGGCCAGTATTTCCTACAGAGATATTGAAGCTATACTGTGTAATTAAAGAATAAATGATATTTCAGAAAGAAGAAGCATTTTAGGTCAGGTAGAAGAGGAGACAGTAGTGGAGAAAGAAAGAGAAATAATCTGTAAAGTAAGAAAAAAATGAGAAACGGTGTGATATCATGGAAATCAAAAGAGGCGAGCATTCAAGAAGCAGGGAATAATCAACTGGGGTGAATTCTGTGTGTTTAGGTAAAATGCAGATAAAAACTATATTTGGGATCATGATATGCTTGGTTGCTAGTGATTTGAAAAGAACAGCTCTAATGAAGTTGAGGGGTGCATAATCTATATAGGAGTAGATTATATTTGCCCAATTTTTGGAAATGTTGCAAACTAGATACCTTGAAAAAAATCTTCCTGTACAAAATCCTTAAAAAAAAAACAGATAGAACATAGAAAACATTCTTTTTTAATATCTGAGCTCATAAATCAAACACTCAGTGGCCCAAATGGAAGAAGGAACTGAAAACTGGAATGTTAATAACATGAGCTGGTACTGTTGTAGCAGGAAAATGGATCGATGGATGGACTACTTATCTTGGTAGATAAGAGTTTGAGTTTTAAGGTTACACAAGAAAGGCTTTTAGCTTGAGTGAAATTAAGGGTTAGAACTAGGATTGTGGTAGGCTTAATAATGGTCCCTAGTGATACCTATATTCTAATCTCTGGAATTTGTGAATGTTACATTATATGACAAAAGGACTTTACAGATTTGTTCTAAGTTAAGAATTTTGAGATGGGGAGATTATCTTGCATTATCTCTAGCAACTTTAGTTGGGTGGGACAGACATACATTATCAAAGAAGCATACTAGACTTTTAGAAGTACTCAGAGGAAGGAAGAGGGCAGGCACAGAACAGCTTTGTAGAAGAGTCTTAAAAGAGAAGCCCTGGGTGGCAGGCCTGGATCTTTTAAAATGCCAAACCTCTTTTTCCATCCATGAAGTACACCAGATGCTTGATTGAGGGCCCTACCAGCTCTGACTAGCTAAGAACTCTTCACAAGATGACAGTTTTAATTAAGCCTTGGAGGCTAGAGTTCTAAACATCTCCACTGAGATATGGTACCTAAACACTTGTGTTGCAGTATGGTTCTCTTGATCCGTGCTTTGGCACTGTTAACAATGTACCAGTGTGGACAATTGCATTTGCTGATAACCATAAATTAGATAACTTGTTTGTTCCATGAATCACTTGCTCGGTGTGATCAGAGGATTACTGAGCTTTAGATCCATTCTCAGAGCTTACCAGGCTACAAATTCAGATTTTGTTATGAGGTCCTAGCTGTATGGCTTGTTCCTGACAGAGCTTAAATTGTCTTGTCACTAATCAGCCTTGACAATTCTCTGCTCAGTTTGTGTAAAGGTGCTCCTTTAGGGTCTCTTTGTTGAAACTGTATTAAGTTTTTGCCAGTCTGGATTTTGACTTATATAGTAAATGTGTAAGTAAGGTATTCAAAGAATCAAGATATGAAAGGAGGCTCCAGAGACTGCAGCACACATGGCTGACTCTCTGGGTAGAGTTAATAGTTAATAGGCCTCATCTGCTTGCTTTTTGATATAACATATCTCACCCCATTAGGACTACGTTCCATACCCTACTTGACCCAGGCTCATAAGGGTCACACTCTCCATCTTCTTGAGGAATCCAACACTTAGAAAGAGGTTCTGACTATTCCTTCTTACTAAATTCTGGATGGATTTGGGTACACAACTGCATCATCAAAATTCTGGAGGAGACTGTAGGGAATATTTATATAGATGGGAAGAACGAAGGCAAGGAGATATTAAGGAAATTTCCCAAGATACAAAACCAGTAAGTAGTAGAACTCAGGACTTCCTACTTCTAGTGTAGGTATTCAAGACTGGGGCATCCCAGGTGGCTCAGCAGTGAAGAATCCACCTGCCACTGCAGGAGACATGGGTTCGATCCCTGGTCAGGAAGATCCCCAGTAGAAGGGAATGGCTACCCACTCCAGTATTCTTGCCTGGGAAATCCCATGGACAGAGGACCCTGGTGGGTTGCAGTCCATGGGCTTGCAAAAGAGTCAGACACAACTTCACAACTAAAAAACAATAACATTTAAGACTGGAACTCTTACTAACAATGACAAAATTAGTATTATAATATTATTGTTAAAATGTGACAATAATTCAGTTCAGTTCAGTCACTCAATCGTGTCTGACTTTTTGTGATCCCATGAACTGAAGCACACCAGGCTTCCCTATCCATCACCAACTCCTGGAGCCTACCCACACTCATGTCCATTGAGTTGGTAATGCCATCCAACCATCTCACCCTCTGTCGTCCCCTTCTCCTGCCCTCAATCTTTCCCAGCATCAGGGTTTTTTCAAATGAGTCAGTTCTTCACATCAGGTGGCCAAAGTATTGGAGTTTCAGCTTCAGTATTAGTCCTTCCAATGAACACCCAGGACTGATCTTTAGGATGGACTTGTTGGATCTTCTTGCAGTCCAAGGGACTCTCAAGAATCTTCTGCAACACCACAGTTCAAAAGCATCAATTCTTTGGCACTCAGCTTTCCTTATAGTCCAACTCTCACATCCACACATGACTACTGGAAAAACCATAGCCTTGACTAGATGGACCTTTGTTGGCAAAGTAATGTCTCTGCTTTTAAATATGCTGTCTAGGTTGGTCATAACTTTCCTTCCAAGGAGTAAGCGTCTTTTAATTTCATGGCTGCAGTCACCATCTGCACTGATTTTGGAGATCCCCAAAAATAGTCAGCCACTGTTTCCACTGTTTCCCCATCTATTTGCCATGAAGTGGTTAACAATATGTTAATATGTTAACCACAACACTATATAGTTCATGTGCATATCTAAACTATGACAGATTACAAAAATTTTTTTAATATAATTTAAAAATGAGTAAAAGAAAGTCTTAAATTTAGGTTAATAAATACCACCAAGAAAAAGAATCAACTGATTTAAAACCAAGCTCTGGTTTGGCAAAAACTCATAAGAAATAGATGTGAGAATAGTTTTGGTTGCTCATGAATTCAATAGGACCTAGACTGTGATGTAGCTAAAGGACAGTTTTTCTACAATAGTTTGTTGTGTTATCAGGGGAATAGTGTCCACAACAAATTAAATGAATCTCCAGCTAATATCAGACCATGTCCTGAGTCTTAGCCTAAGTTCTGGTCTGTTGAGAAGGCATCTTACCAGAATGGAGAAGGAGGAGAAACAAAAGAAGGAGCTTGTCATGTTCTAGAGATGAACAGACTCACAAGGAACCACGGCCACTCTCTCCAACTTTCTGAAGTCCTGTCCCAGAAAGAAAAAATCAGGGTTTCTTTTCTTACGTCTCCAGACAGAACCTCTGAGATCAGTCAGTGGATTAGGAGTTAGAGGAAGGCAGGTTTCAGCATAAGGTAGACTTTTCTAATTAGAAAGCTCTATTACACTGAAATAGGTTACCTACAACCTAGTCTTCAATGGAAATGTTTAAGCTGAGGTTAAAGGGCAACTCTTAAATGCTATACTGGAGATTCCTATTCCTGTGATAATTGGGATGGGGTGGTTACTACGTAGAACCATTCCATTTTGACATTATCTGGTTTTTTTTTTTTTTTTTTAAAGAGGGCATTTTGGGTGGGTTTAGCTCCTCCTTTCAAGGAGGAAGATGGTGATATCATCAGGTACACTCAATGTCTTTTAGTGGCAACTAGTTCTTATTTTCTCTCTCCCTAGGTGTCACCACTGTTCTCACCATGACCACCTTGAGTATCAGTGCCAGAAACTCCTTACCTAAAGTGGCATATGCGACGGCCATGGATTGGTTCATAGCCGTGTGTTATGCCTTTGTATTTTCTGCGCTGATTGAGTTTGCGACCGTGAACTACTTCACAAAGCGGAGTTGGGCTTGGGAAGGCAAGAAGGTGCCAGAGGCCCTGGAGATGAAGGTAAGATACAGGAAAGGTGGGGGCTGGGAAGCATTCCCTGAGAGAACTGTATTGGAACCAGGAGTGGGCAGCCTGCAGCCTGTGGGAACTGGCCAGGGCTGTGTGCTATTCACTGGGGTCATCAATCCAATTCTCAACTGGAATGCTTCTTGGCAGTGTGGAGTGTTTGCTGGGGGCAAAGAAAAGAGGGTTGGTATCATGGAGGGCTGATGCCTTGTGGTGAGGGATCAAACCTAAGTGTGATACTGCTGAACCCAAGGGGAATATGTTGTACTTACAAAGTCACCCAGAAGAGTGGTCTTTATCTTCCACCCAGAGAACAGTCTCTAGGGCCACTTTTGCCCCTCATTTTGGCAATATGTTCCCATTACCATCAAACAAAAATGATCATCATTCCTTCTGTGTCTTTGCTAATTTTTACTCTCTACCTGGAATGTTCTTTTCTTATTTTCCTGCCTGATAAAGACCTGCTCAGTCTTTAAGAACCAGATGAAATGCTATTTTTCTCCATAGAAGCTTTCCAGAATCATGAGATAGCTTCAGCTTTTTTCTGGGGGTGGGTAAGGTTGCTCATGATATGAAAAGCATTTATTTGCATTAGAGCTATTTGTCTGCTTCCTCACTAGACTGAACTTCTTGAGGGCAGGGACTTGCCTGCATTTGTCTAACTAGTTAGCATCTGTGTACAGCATCTGACTCATAGTAAAAGCTGAATAAATGTTAATTGGATTAATGGATGAGAAGAAAGAAAAAAATCCCAGTAAACCACCTGGAGTTGGTAGGAATAGAAAAACATAAATACAGTAAAATCAGGTTTGGTATCCTTGACTGCTTTAAAAGAGTTGAGATCTCTAGCTGTAGATGAAGACTAACCCACGATGCTAAAAAGAATGGGCAGATGTGGCCCCAGAATCATGGAGAAGAGAAAACATAATGAAGATTTTTCAAACTGGAGGAATAGAATCCATAGAATATAGACTGGTGAGTTGGAAAATTTTTAGAATAGATCTTAACTATTTATTTAGATAAAATGTATTAACTCTTTGCTATAAATCATGAAGAAATAAGTATATTTCTTCTTCCTCCATCTACTCTACCATAGGAATTTCTTGGTTGGTTTTATTATTATTCTTAGTCTAGTTGTTAACATTTGTATCCTTAAAATATATTTACCCATCTAATGCTTGATTCATCAGTTATAAACCAGGTCTGTTGATCCCTCACCCACTGCAAGATATAAGGAAATTATTATACTTATCCTGCTTCTCACCTTTGCTTTCTACCAGTTCCTGTCATTGCTCAACTTTTGTTATACAACTGTTTCCACATTGTCAAGTTTTATAGTATTTACATGCTTTTATGCAGTCATAATTTCTGTATTTTACTACTCACAGTTCTATATTTAAAAAGATTCTCTTCTCAAAATAGTCCTCTTATCCATTTTTATGTTCATCGCTTAGTTACCTCAAGGCTATCCTCTGGAAGTTTCTTTAGGAAGTGTTCGTGGGAACCATATTTCCTACTATCTTATGTCAGTAATGCCTAACATTACTGACAATCTTACATGTATAAAATTATCTGTCAGTTTTGTTTATACTTGAATTATATTTGGGCTGTTGTACAATTTGTGGGTTGCATTCTCTTTCTCTAACATCCACATAGACATTGGTTGCTATTTTCGGTTCTAGAACTGAATATTGTTATGAGGAAATTTAAAACCACCCTGAGAAGCTTTCACATAATGAGGAGATGATTTTATGGCTTAGAAACCCATATGCATGTGTCTTTTATTTACAAGGATAGATCTTGATCTATCTGTATGAATTTTTCCTAGGACAGCATGTTGCCCTTAACTCTATAGATTCACAACTGTCCTTGTTTCAGGAAAGCTTTCCTGAAACACATCTTTGCTCTGTTACCTTCCTAAAAGCACAGATTATACATATAATATAACTTTATAATCCTTATTTACCATTATTCTCTGGTAATTTCCAACTGTTCTTATCCATTTTATTTTTCTCAAGCCTGTCTTCTGTGTCTCTGAACATTTTCACCGTGTCCTCCTTCATTTCTATAGTAATAGTATTTTTCCTTATATTAATTTTACGATTTCTGCTGACTTAGCTTTTAATGTATTCTGTTTGTTTTGTGTGTTGTTATGCAGTTCTTTATTGGTTCTTTCCCCTCATTGTAACGTATTTTGCATCAGTAACATATTTTTCAACTGTTACTTGAAGTTGTATTAGAAGACTTCTTTACTAACACTGCTATGTGTGAAAGTATCATTTTGGGGAGGGACTGAGACAATGAATAGGATAGTTGTGAGTGGTTGAGAATAAGTAGTTTAAAGTTAATAGTTTGACCATCATCCGTTATCTATATAAATTCTTATAAATAATCCACAAGAAAGGCCTCTATGTATGGTGTAGTGTGTGCGTGCTTGTGTACATATGTGTAATATTGTACCCTTTAATGTTTCCAGTCTCTACCTCCTCACTACTATGTGGTAATCAAACAGTATTCCAGGATGTTCTCACTACCAGCCTGAAAACCATTTGTTTCAAAACAGAGGTCATTTGTTTTTCACTCAGGTCCTGCCATCCACATTTTAGGACTCTGTTCTTGGCCTGAAATCTAGAATATTAGGCATCCTCAATGTCTTCTTCACCCTGATCCAATTTTTACTGCATTTGGGAGCCCTTACGTTTTGGGGTGAGGGTTAAAAATACTTCCAATTTTCATCAAAGATGGAGTTTTGGTTTCATATATCATTTTCCTTATTTTGGTTGGTTCCAGAGAAGAAAAGGAAGCAAAGATGTCCTTATTCTGACATATTAAACTGAAAGACCCTTATTAAACAAATGTTTTAAGAGCAGTTTGCACTAACTACTGACATATAGCCTGATTTAACTAAGAAGAAATAGTGCCAAACTAACCTTAAGAAAATTCATGGAAAGTTTACTAGACTGGTAAAACAGGAAATATACAGACTTTATCAAGACATCTAACTTTTTAAAATTATGTCTTCATGAAGAAGAAATAGCAGTTGAAAAAATATTACAATTATGCTGATGTAATTGGTTGACCAATTGAAGTCAAATATAATCTGATTGATGGATGGACATCAACCTGAATGGATATTGCTCTAATAAGCCACAAGGCTTTATCTTTGACCCTCCACAGATTCTTTACCATCTGAGCTACCAGGGAAGCCCTCTTAAATTCTGTCATCTGTGACTTAAATAAAGATACATAATATAGGAGATTCAAATTTGTAAGCTGGCATTAATAAAAAAGAGTATCTTTTGAAGTAGAGTCCAAGAGAATTTCTGAAGTTTGAAAGAATAGACTGAAACCAAAAGGTTAACATTTCTAAATACAACAGATTTTTACACATATATTCCAAAAAAGTTCACGGATAAAAAAGGTTAACAAAGATTTGCATGTTATAAATAAGATGCTATGATATAGGGAAAGAACACATTTAATGTAGGCCATCCATGTGGTGTAACTCTTGAAAAGCCAAATTTGATTTGAGTCTGAGTTAGGAGTTACCTAGAACAAATGAGATGATAAACCCCTTTTATTCTGTACAGGTTGTACCATGTTTAAAATATGCTGTTCCAGTTTGGCTACTACAATGGAGAAAGGACAGATGCATTAAGGCAATGATGATTGCTAATTTCAGATATCTAAAAGGCAGTCATAAATACCTTATGAAATATGTGGTAGACTTGTTTTTTGTGATTGGAAAGAGATGCAGTGGTGGCTTGAGGGTAGAAAGAGCACTTGAACAGTGTAGCTGTCAAAAATGATAACCGTTTCTCCAATTCCAAGGAGTGCTGAAAATGAAAAAAAAAAAAAAAAAGAACAAAAAGAATCATCTAAAAGTCTTCTGCAGAGATGGTGATCTTAGTATTCCTCCTTAGTTCTGTCAATCAATTTAAGTTATTGAAAGGATGTTGATGAGAGTTGAAAAAAACTATGAAATGTATAAAAATGGATTTCTAATATGCGGGTACTATGTTTTGTGCACGCTGCTACAATATGAAGGAACTAACAGAACCGCTGACCCACAGAAAAAAACGAAGTGCATTAAAAGTAAAAAACAGTGCAATTTAACTATAACTTATTTGCTTCCTTTAGAGAGACATATTAAGCCTTATTTGCCTCATAAAACTAGAATAGGGGAGCACAAAACTGTTTAAAACTAATATAAATTATCCAAAAGTCTATTTCTGATCTGTACTATGGTCAAGGATTAGACAGAATGTGAGGGGAAAGATAAAGGAAAGGAAAAGAAGGGATAGGTAGGAACAAATACCTCATTTTCAAATGAAGACAAATGACTACCTTATAATAGCACTCAATGAACTGTGGGCTTCTGAGGAACAGCTACACATTTTATCACCACTTCCTTTAAAAATCCCACTAAAATGAGGGTAAAGAAATAAAACAGGTATAAACCCACAAGTACCAGGAGCACTGAAGAGGACTTTCAGTCAGACAAGAGATTGTAATGCATTTTTTTAAGAAAAATGAATGTGGAAAGACGAATAAGAACTGATTTATCAAGTTGGAGAGAGCTATAACCCTGGAGAAACTCAGCATTCAAGGTGCTTCATACAACAGACAATAAATCATGGGGGTGCAATTAAGGGGACTGAATAAAGGCCTGTGTACAGAGTAGTCAAGACCCCAGAGCCTGCCAGCATTTAATATGTCAACAGCCAGATGTATAGTTTCCTAAAGACGAGCAGACGTTTCTTTTCTAAAGAAGCTGAATGTCTCCATAGAAAAGACCTTAATACAGTGACATTCTGGGGTATCCCATAAAATGACCTCCCTCCAGATAGCATAGTTTACCAGTCAACAAGCCCAGCTCAGGCACACTAAACATACAGACATCTTTTATGTTGCCAAATAATACTATGATATGAAGCATTATCAAAGTGAAATTTGTAATAGAGAAAAGTAAAGATTCAAAAAAAACTCATCTTGGCAGGAACAGAAATAATTTAGGGAATTAAAGAGAACCTAAGAAAAACAAAAGTAAATCTTATCTTATATTTATAAATATAGCATATACATAAAATAAGGAGGATGCTAATATAAAAGGAAATCAGAGAATAAGGAAGAGCTTCTGAAATGAAAAATAACCACCAAGTGGTAATGAAGCCGATCCAATAAGGAAGGGCAACAACCTCCATGAACACAGAAGACAAGCCACACAAGGGGTTCCAACCCCAAAACAAAGGCTGTGCCAAAAACCAAGAGGCTGCTTTGGGGACAAAGACCCCAGTGAAGGCAGTACTCTGCAAACAACTCAGAGGCCAAGCCTTTCTGGGGAAATGTCTCCAGGGTTTCACAATGTAACAAGAAATAGAGGTTTCCACAGATGCTGCGGTTCTCTCTGTCCCAGCTGTGGGGTTGGTGGCCTGAGCTAGGAGAGGAAAAAAAGCAGTTTTCACTCAGTTTCAGTTCCCTGCTCGAGGTGCTGACCCAAATCCCTGCCACAAGAGGGTCAGTCTGAATATACAAACCCTATTTGGTTGTGTGATCCTCTCAATAATTTGTGAAAAAAAGTGAAATTGTTAGTCACTCAGTCGTGTCTGACTCTTTGCAACCCATGGACTGTAGCCCATCAGGCTCCTCTGTCCATGGGATTTCCCAGGCAAGGATGCTGGAGTGGATTACCATTTCCTTCTCCAGGGGATCTTCCCAACCCAGGGATCAAGCCTGGGTCTCCTGCATTGCAGGCAGATTCTTTACCATCTGAAACACCAGGGAAACCCCAATAATCAGCTCTAGCTTGTTTCATAACTTTCCTGGCTTTGCTTGATCTGTTAGCACTTTTTCTCAAGACATTGCAGCATTTCTGCCAGGCAGTATTTATGCATTTGTTAACGAAAATCAAGATGTGACTAAAGATCAGAAGCTCAGTAGCAACCTATGTTGTAGCAGTGATGTCAGTCCATTGTCTTCAGAGAGTTAATGTTGAAAACAAAATTCTTATTGATCAGACAAACATGGTCTGCTGAAGACACATGCACTTTTGTAGAGTTTAACATTTTGTGTTTTTCTGAAGAAAATATACATATATACATATGTTGCTTTATTTGAAACAAAATATGATGCATTTGAAAAAATAACTGCCAAAATGAAAGTTACAATAGACATGGGAAAATAAACTGAAAAAAAAAAATCTTTCTACAAGTAAGGTAAAAAGGAAATAATTGACAAATGAAAAGAAGAGGTTAAGGGACTTAGGGATGAATCCAGGAAATTCATCCAACTCAGAACCTGCAGAATGAGTGAACAGAGAAATTGGAACAAAGGAAATTAGCAAAGAACTAATATAAGACATGTTTACAAAAGGAAAGATATAAGCCTCCAGATTGAAAGTGTTCTCATAGGCCCACATAAAGTCACGTCATCTTGAGATTTTAGAAAACCAGGGATAAATGGTAGACTAAAGAGATTCTAGAAAGGCAATAAGTGTTATTTACAAAGAAATGATTAGCAGAATGGCATCAGACTTCCATTGGATGCTGGAAGACAGTGGAGCTGTAAATCTAGATCTGAAGGACAAATGATTTTCAACCTTGAATCCTGTGCCTAGCCAAAGTATCACTTACATGGAAAGGTAGTTATTTTCAGACCTGCTAGAACTCAGAAATGTCACTTCTCATGGATTCCACCTTAGGAGAATACAGGAGAATATGTTCTATTAAAACGAAAGTAGAACGAAAAAGATAAAGACACTGGACCAGAGAAGAGGGTATCCTACAGAAGAGATAGATGAAGGGAATTCCTAAGATGAAAGCTATGTAGCAAGCAAACCTGGAGAAGAACCCAGTGCAATTTGTAGCAAGAGGCTAGAGGTATTTATCCAGTCCTTTATAATGATGTTACCATTGATTATTGATTGCACTAGAAAGATTGCTATAATCGTATGGAAGATGGAGGAAGGGTTGCATAAGTGAGATAAATCAGCATGAAAATATGAATGGTTATGTATAACACTGATAGCAGTATAAGCATATTACTTAGAAATATATAAATATTAGAAAGTTTAGAAAATTAAAATAAAGATAGAAAGTTAAAAATAATTATGTTGTAGGACAAGGTTGGGTTACAGGCATTATAAGTTTTACATTTATTTCTTTTTAACTATGTGCATTATTACCTAGATTATATTTTTTGAAAATTAAAAGAGCAAATTAAAATGAAGAAATAAAACTATATTTTAAAAAAGACAATTATTATTCTTAGAAGTTCTTTTAAAATATAAATTCTTACCTAAATTTTGGAAACACAGTAATTCTTATGCTTTTTTCTTATTTTCAAATAAGAAATTTGAATGCTCTAGAATAACATTTTATTTTACATTAGAAAATACTCAACTTCCATCCATAATTTAGAAAAGTTTAGTTTTTTATCATTAATGGCTTTTTAAAATTTCTAGCATTCCTGTAAAAACAGCCATAAATCAAGTCACCACTTGGTATGTTCTCTCTGGGGTGAATGATATTCACTCTGGGTTAATTTGTATTCATAAAGTGGTAGCCTTCTCACCCTTTTCTACAGTAGATATAAATGCCCTGACAACACACATACTCTATCAGTGGTGAGTTGATTGAAACAGAAACAAACGGGATCAGTCAAGATGGCAGAGAAGAAAGACCCAGCGCTCACCTCCTCTCAAAAGCACACCAAAATCACAACTATTTGCAGAACAACCATCCATGGAAAAGATCAAAATTTACCAGAAAAGACCTTCTACAACTAAAGATATGAAGAAGGAACCAAACAAGACAGGTGGAGTTGTGATATAGGCAAGTCTTATACCTTGGGTGGGCAATCCACAAACGAGAGGAATATTACCATTACAGAGGTTCTCTCCTAGGAGTGAGGGGTCTGAGCCCCAAGGTGGGCTCCATAACCTGTGGGTCATATGCCAGGAAAATGAACCCCCAGAGCATTTGGCTTTGAAGACCAGTAATGCATACAATTGAGAGTCCCAGAGAGCTGGGGGAAAATAGAGACTTCACTCACATGCTCTGGGATTCAGGGCAAAAGCAGTAATAGGAGGCTGGGTCAGACCCACCTGCTGATCTTGGAGAGTCTCCTGGAGAAACCAGGGGCAACTGCAGCTCCCCCTGGGGACATAGACACTGGTGGCAGCCATTCTGGAGAATTCATTCTACCATGTAGACACTGGTGCTGGCAAACTCCATTTTGGAATCCTCCCTCTAACTTATTAACCTCAGGACCCAGCCCCGCCCTGGCCCAACAGTCTATAGGTGCCAGTTCTAGGACACCTCATACCAAGCAAATAACTGGGCATGGACACAGGTCTACCCACCAACAGATAAACACAGAGTCGGACATGACTGAGCGACTTTACTTCCACTTTTCACTTTCATGCATTGGAGAAGGCAATGGCAACCCACTCCAGTGTTCTTGCGTGGAGAATCCCAGGAACGGGGGAGCCTGGTGGGCTGCCGTCTCAGGGGTCGCACAGAGTTGAACACGACTGAAGCGACTTAGCAGCAGCAGCAGCAGATAATATTTGAGTCTCATCCGCTCTTTCCTTTCTCATCCACTGGCCCCAGGTCCATCCCCACATATGGTCTGGATATCCCCTACCCTCTCTTGCACCTGCATTTTCTCCCCATTCTATTGGCTTACTGACCTCTTCCTAATCCAGCATGTTCCCTTCCTCTTTTGAATTCACTTGACTCAGCATTTGTGCCTTTCTGTGTTTTTTTCGTGTTCTCCCTTATATTTTAGTTCTCTCTTATTTTAATTAATCTTCATTAGACAGCCTAAAATTTATCATCTTAACTGTTTTTAATAAGTATGTTCACAGTATTGTACAAGCAACTTTCAGAACTTTTTCATCCTGCAAAACTGAAACTCTATCCCCATGACACCAGAAATTCCAATCCTCCTCTCCACTCTCCCCCTGGCAACCTCCCTTCTACTTTCTGTCTCTAGCAATCTGACTTCTCTAAGTACTGAATACAACTGGAATCATATTTGTCTTTGTGACTGGCTTATTTTATTTAGCATAACATCCTCAAGGTTCATTCATGCTATAGCATGCATCAGAATTTCCTTTAAGGCTGAATAATATCCCATTATATGGATAGACCACATTTTATTCATCCATTCTTCTCTCTATGCATACTTGGGTTGCTGTCATCTTTTGGCTAGTGAGAATTATGCTGCTATGAACATGGGTGTACTCATATCTCTTTAAGACCTTGCTTTCATTTGAGGTGGGCAATATACTCCAAAGTAGAATTTCTGGGTCATATTTTAATTTTTTGAGGATCTGATGTACCATTTTTCATAGCAGCTGCACCATTTTACATTCCCGACAGCACATAAGGGGTCAAATTTCTCCATATCCTTGTCTACACTTGTTATTTCCTTTTTTTATTGTTACTGTTATTGTTCTTATTTTTAATAGTAGGCACCCTAATGGGTATGAGGTGGTATCTCATTTTGACTTTCATTTCTATTATGATATTAAGCATAATATTAAGCATCTTTTCACATCTTTATTGGCCATTTCTATATCTTCCTTTGAAAAATGTCTGTTTTAAAACCCATTTTAAAAATTGGGTTGTTTGGGTGTAAAAATTGGGTCTTTGTCTGATTTGTCTTTGAATCTAACATAGCATACACTCCATTACTTTACCCACTTCTGAAAACTGGGGTTCAGGAAAGTTGGATGGATGTTAGGTTAACACAGTCATAGGACTTTATCTGCATATACTTTGAGGTCCTGGAGGTCTCAAGTACATTCACGGCTTCAGCTAACCCTCTAATTAGCACTTCTGAAAACAATTAACATGAACGTCATCTGAGAAAAACTCTAAAGTTGTTGGACATGCATTAGTCCATAAAAGTTTTCACTACCTCATCCCCAGTCCACATGAGGTAGCTTTCTAGAAGGAAAAATGTCCTTCCCTGAGGTCAAAATGCTTGGAGGAATTTGGAAGAGTGAGTTTCAGTTTGGTGGTATGGGAATTACTCCAGGATGAACTATAGAGATATTCTATATATCTTTGTCTGTATAGGAGAAGTCATACTAGATAGGAGAGGTCATACTTCTCAAAAGTTGGAGAAGACTCTTGAAAGTCCCTTGGACTGCGAGGAGATCCAACCAGTCAATCCTAAAGGATATCAGTCCTGAATATTCTTGGGGAGGACTGATGCTGAAGCTGAAGCTCCAATACTTTGGTCACCTGATTCGAAGAACTGACTTGTTGGAAAAGACCCTGGTGCTGGGAAAGATTGAAGGCAGGAGGAGAGGGGATGATATAGGAATAGATGGTTGGATGGCATCACCGACTCGATGGACATGAGTTTCAGCAAGCTCCAGGATTTGGTGATGGACAGGGAAGCCTGACGTGCTGCAGTCCATGAGGTTGCAGAGAATCAGACACAACTGAGCAACTGAACTGAACTGATAGGAGAGGTCAAGACTCAGCAGGAATAAATTAGAAATCACATGAAGAATCTTCAGCTGGGGGGTCAGGTTTCATTCTGTAAACATCTATAATGCAGCTAAGAGCCCAGCATTGGCTCGAGAGGTAGGCACAGAATCATAGCTTGGTCAGAGTTAAGTGACTCTAGTTTGTGTCTATCAAATTCCAGGGTGTAGAGAAGTATTAGAAAACTAGATGCAGAAATGTGAATTGTTAACCATTAATCTCTGCTTCCTGTTTCTGTCTTCTCAGCACTACAACTTTTGCTTTGATTTCCCTTCTTTGACAATTTAGGTAAAAATTATAGTGGCTGATTAAAAAGTTCCATGATGGAAAGGGCGAGGGAAATTAAAAGGTAATTTTCTTTTATTACTTAAAAAATCTGTGATTAAATCAACTGCTGCTTCTCTACGTATAGAACACAAAGTGCCTACAGAGCTAAAGAAAGTGTTTGCTGTTCAGAATGATTATTTCAAAGACTTGGTCATAACCAGCTTATAAGATGACTAAATGAAATAATATATGTGAGTGTGAAAGCTTCTAGCAAAGTCAGGGTAGTGGGTTTTTTTCTTTCTTTTATTTTATTTTATTTTTTGTCTAACCATGAGAAAAAAAGAGATTAGTAAGCAAATGAATAAGTAAGTAGGCAAACAAGCAAAGTGCTCCTTTATTTAATAGCAGAGGCATTTAGCAGCAGGCCTCTATTCACACAATGAATTTGCTAATTATAAGTGAGTCCCATGTAGTATTTAAAGCATTTACAAGGTTGTTAGACTCCCTTAGAGTTCTGTCCCCCTTCCACTTGTAGCAATGTAACTACAATCCTCAAAGAGAGAATGGTTTTGCTTTTTAAGTGTCCTATTAGTCAGACTGTTCATTTACTTAAACCAGCACCCACTTCTTTGTCCCTCTTACCCTCCCTGATGAAAACCCTGAAGCCAGCACAGACAGGCCTTTATTATGTACACTCTCATCTACCTACAGCAGACTCCTTGTCATTCCCCAAAGTAGCAGTGCCCTTGACCTGTGCATTGCCTTGGCTACATCTTCATCTGGTGAGCTCCTGCTCATCTTTCATGACCCAGCTCGCCATCCTCATTGCCTTCTCTGAGCCACCTTTTCCAGCACCTGAAGGTACTTTGCCCCTCCCTCTACTGAATTTCCATCACCCTTTTATTCATATCTCTTAGAATTCTGATCACATTATATGGCAATGGTGTGTTCACAGGGCTCTCCCCCTACACCACCCCCCCCATCACTGGACTGCAAATTCCTACAAAACAAGGAGTGAAACGGACAACTTTTAACCTTCCCACCTATCCTGAAACATCTAGCGTAGTTCTTGGCCCAGTAGATACTCAGTAGCTGTTGGGCAAAAGTTATTATTAGGACCAGGAAGATCAATGGCAGTGTGGCCTAAAGAAAAATAAGTCAGAAAATGGGGGGGACTCAGAAGTAAAGAATAAAGGAAATAGATTAGGAGAAAGGGGGTCAGTAGGAGAGGGCGGGAGTAGAGAAATCCAGGAAGGAAACACGTGCAAAGAAGTAAAACAGATGCTGGGAAGCAAAGTCACGTTGAGAAAGAAAAATTCGAGGTATGTGAAATCAGGGCAACACATTGGTCATCACTTTCCATCAAATACTCTTGGGTATTTTCAAAGCTCATCTGTCCCCACTTTTCCCTTAAAACAAAGAGGGATAAAAGGAAGAAAAGGCCAGAGTGGGAAATGAGGCAGTGAGCTCAGCACTCAGACTATGTCCTCAGCCACTGCCTTTGGCCTCTCCTGTTCCTCAGCCTCTCTCTTCTGACCCAGGCCTGAGCTTTGTCACCTTTTCTCTTTTCTACATGGAAGGTCCATGTATATATAAGTCATATATGTGAGAACAAATGGACACATTTGTGTATGCTTATTTATCATTGAGGTTTTTTTTTTTTTATAATCTGGAAAAGCAAAGATCAGAGTCATAGCAAGCCCCCAGGATCCCTGCCTGTGCTGTCAGAGGGAAGCAGACGGAAGTTCCCTAGAGAGGCTGTCGCAGAGTCAGACACAACTGAGTGACTGAGATGAACTGAACTAGAGAGGCTGTAGCTCCTGCCTGCATGAAGGGTTATAATGATGCATGTTAACATGCTGTAGAATGTATGTCTTTAAGACAAAATGACTTTCAGACTCACCAAGCTCTCTTCCTCACAGGAGATGTGCCACTTGATGGTTGAAGCCTTTTGGAGTTATGTCTCGGGTAACCAAACAGTGTCTCATACCTATAGAACAGTACAGTGCAGCCCTGGTTAAAAGTTGGGAGCCCAGATGGCTAGTGTGGGCTCTGCCACTCAGTCTGAAGCTAAGTTTTCTCATCTGTCAAATGGGAGTAATCTCACACACTTAGGTCGTATGGTTACTGTGAGGATCAAGTCACATGATTGCATAGGATCCTACACATGACCAAGATTTCAGTTTTCCAGTTATTTCTACCACCATTCTTTGATCCTCTCAACAACCCTGCCAAATATTTTGATCCTCATTTTACAGATGAAGAAACTAAAGCTCTAAGGGGAGAAGTCACTTGGCCAAAGGCACAATAGCTAGTAAACCAGGATGATGCAGATTTTGTTTTCAAAGTCATCTTCAATTTATTCCTTTGTACAAAGCTGGCTACTCAGTGCTATTGGCTTCATGGCCCCTCTTTCCTAACTTCCCTCATGTCTCCTCCTCCCCACAGCCTTTGAAGGTGTTCTATATAGTGAATTAATTAGCTTTCCTTTTGTCCCCCCATTCTCCCCTACTTTTTCTGGCCCTTAGAAGAAAACACCAGCAGTCCCGACCAAGAAAACCAGCACCACTTTCAACATCGTGGGAACCACCTATCCCATCAACCTGGCCAAGGACACTGAATTCTCTGCCATCTCCAAGGGCGCTGCTCCAAGCACCTCCTCCACCCCGACAATCATTGCTTCACCCAAGACCACCTGTGTGCAGGATATCCCGACTGAGACCAAGACCTACAACAGTGTCAGCAAGGTTGACAAGATTTCCCGCATCATCTTTCCTGTGCTCTTTGCCATTTTCAATCTGGTCTATTGGGCTACATATGTCAACCGGGAGTCAGCTATCAAGGGCATGATCCGCAAACAGTAGATAGTGGTGGCGCTGCAACCAGAGCACTATATACCCTAGGAAGCATCCAGGCACCCAAACCCCAGGGCTCCCCTTCATGTGTTTCAGGATTCTTCTTTTATAACCCTCTTACCACGCCATGACTCTCAGTTAATATTTAGTAATCTCAGTGAAGAAACAATAACAGAAAAAATTACTTGTCCCTCTAACATTGCTGAGTATGTCCCAATTGGAGCCAAACACTGCCATTTATCCAGTTGCTTATCTTAATCTGCCAGTCTCCCTCAGCTGAGGGCATGGCATGTAATTTACTGCACTCTGCCCACTACAGGAACAACAGGAGACTCTACAGCCTGCAGTGAGAGCCTTGGCTATTGGATAGGTCCAGACTAAGGTGGATTGTTGACTTGTCCAGATCAGATGATTCTGACTCACTAGGGAGCTAGCCTGGGTCTCCAGTGGTCCTGCCTGCCACCTCTCCTGCCCACAACAGGGCCCACTAGGCATAAGTACTGATAACAAAGGCAGGAGCCAGTGCTAACCTCTGAAGATGGCCTGAAACCCCTTTATTGGCTTAGAGGTTAGTGTGGACGATTGAGGCTTACTGCTGTCTACCATGTATTGCCAAAACAGATGGAACCAGTTAGGTCAGCCTGGCACCAAGATGACGAATACCTGCCAGGTCTAGACCCTCAGGAAAATAGTACCGTCTTTGGTATATCTCTCCTCCAGAAAGCCCTTTTAAGCCCTTTGAACCTGTTGTAGCCAGTTGGACATGGCTTAGCTTGGACTCATTACTGCCTATAAACTCTTTAGTAAAAGGATCAAGTATTTGTTTTAATTTATACTAAGAAGGGACATATGCAACAAAATGAGATCAAATGTCTATTTTTTTTTAAAGATTAGAAAGATATGAAAGTCATCTCCTAGCCAAGGCAACTCATCAAATACTGGATGGAGTGAGAAATTTGGGCTTGGTGGTAGTTGAGGCTTGAAGACTGGCTTGGAAAAGAGGGCTACTGGCAGGTGAAAGTCAAGTTCTTCTTTCCATACCCTCCACACTCCAGACCCTAGCCCAAGATCTTTTCTCCTACTTGTCAGGGACCTCTGGTCCTCTCTTGATGCCAATATTAAGAGGGATGAATTGGAGTCTAGTTTACTTTTGAGTCAATTAAATCATTAACCTTATTATCACTTTGATAATATATTATTTAAAGGATTCGATCTCATTTGTTCTTAGCATGAATAAAAGGGACAGTTATAATTGTAAATTTTGTATGAAGTAGACAAACTCAGTTTCAGATGTTTGAATGACTCACCGAGGCTCCTTACAAGTGTCCGTAATAGAGAACTATCATGGACCCCTTTCCAAAGGCCAACATGAAGATAGGACTGAGAATTCAGGTCCATCTAGACCTCAGAATCGGCACCATCTCAACAGGCATGCTGGGTCCTCAATGCAGTTTGGTTGGACACCAAAAAGATTTTTAGAAAGTCACATTGTGTTATCCAAGGAGACCACTTCTTGTCGCCATGGTTCAAGAGAATGAGATGAAGATGGCAGCCCCAGCCACTAGTCCAAAGTATCTGGGAGCCCCTAAGTAATGCCACAGAGGGCACCGAAAGGAGATTCTCCCTGCCCACGCCCTGATCCGTGTTCCTAAGGGGTCTATCATTAGCTGCTGGTTGCCTTTTCACCCATCCTTCCCCCATCTCCTGCTTCCTTGCCATTGCTGGGATAATGCATGCCAGTCCCATTATTCCTAAGACTGTGTCTGTAGGTAAATTCATGACTATAAGAGTGTAGTGTCGTGGCTATGTGGGGATGGGGGGTGGGGGGGTGGGGCTGTTAATGATTGTCTTGTTCATGATTGTCTTAAGGAATTTAGAATGGAAGCCTGACCTTTACCTCTCTGTAGAAATTGTGTTTCCAAATGCTTTGGTGCAATGTTTAGTGGCTGTTTATTAAACTCTTTCTGAATTGTACTCAGGCTAAATAACTTTTTTTGGACACTCTTTGACTAACACAAGTCGTAGTCTGTTTTGGGCTTTCACTCCTATTCTCGTGCCACCCTTACTTAACACCATTGAAATATGCTGGGAAAAAGGTATCCCAAGAACAAGAGATCTGTTACAGCAATCCAAAATGGAACCCATGTGAAAAGACTGCTTTGATTGACTCAGGGGTCTCATTACCCAGTATGACAGAGAAGGAAACACTTGTGTTGGTTCCTCCACTAAATTCACCCACTCCCAGGAAATAAGAGAAAGGCCTTTTCTTTGTAATTGAAAAGGCTTTTTCCCCCGCTTTTCCGTTGATTATTATTTTCCTTAGGCAATAGTTCTCTACAGGTAATAGTTACTAGGCAGAGAGAGAATAAGTGTCTAATTGGTTAGTCTATGTGTTGGGAAATAGATGATGACCTTTATCTGTTACAGAGTTAAGAAAAATCTGGGAAATTATCTTATGAGATGTGCTTGAGGAAATCACTGGGCTTCTAAGGGATGGGGAAAATTTCCTTAGGAGAGCATTTTGAGTCATATAAAAGGTTTTCTTGGGTGAAATAAGACCAGAGACTTGAACAATTTAACCCTCAGTGCATGTTCTAGCCATGTGGTCATCTGATTGATGCCGTCATACTACAGCAATTTCATAATCCTTGACCAATTCAATCATACCCCCCAAACAACCATGAGATACAGGCTCCCTAGCAAAGTTGCCTGCTACCCATATTTAAATGTTGTTTCCTTGAGAAACTTCTAGGACCAGTTTTCCTCTGAAAACTATTCCTTGAGTTTTATGGGAAAGCTGAAGCTGTTCCCATCAGTAATTCTGTTGCTGAGGTTCCCTAGAGTTTGAAACCTTACCCCAAACTGGGACCAATATTGTGAACTTAAGAATCTTATGGTAATAAGAGCTTCAGAGACATACCCCTAGCAGTTCTAGAGGCTACTACAAGAATGTCTAACAAAGTGTAGGCACTTAATACGTATTTTTGAATTGTTGTTGTTCAGTCTCTCAGTCATGTCCGACTCTTTGCAACCTCATGGACTGCAGCACACCAGGCTTCCCTGTCCTACACTATCTCCCAGAGTTTGCTCAAATCCATGTCCATTGAGTCAGTGATGCCATCCAACCATTTCATCCACTGTTACCCGCTTCTCCTCTTGCCCTCAATCTTCAGAAGAGCCTGGTGGGCTACAGTCCATGGAGTCACAAGAGTTGGACATGACTGAGCAACTAAAACCTTATTTGTGAATAAATAAATGCTAACCTAGATGAAAGGTATGTGGGGTGGGGTGGAGGTTCTTCAGGGTGATGTTGGAAAGGAGACTAAACCATGATCAGTGGAGACTGATGGAAGCAAACAAATGCAATATGCAGCCCTCTAAAGCAGCATCCAAGTGTTAATAAATGTACACTATCACTTAAAATAGCTTTTTCCCCCTACTGAATAATTGTTTGCTCCTATGGACTTGTAAATCTGAGGTGTTCGTGTAATGACCTTTTAGTTCCTCATGCTAAAGTATGGTGGGCAGGAGAGCAAGGCATGACTGGGCACCAGGATGCATCTGTGTTATGATACCCTTCAAAGGGCTTCTCACACTGAGCTTGGGAAGGAGGCCCTCTGGAAGTCTGACTCCTTCCTAGAGATCTAGCAGGAGATGGGATGAATGAGAAGGGAAATGGAAGAGGAAGAAAGCATTGGGGAAAATTCTGTCAATGGGGTCTAGAATTGCAGCAAGAATCTCTGTTCAGTCTCAATAGCATCTAATTACACAGGCTCCCTTTTCCCTGGAAACATCATTCATGTGACCGTCCGCTGCACTGAGGCTAAAGGCACCTGCCCTTGTTGACCATGCAAGCTACTGTCTGAAACCTCCTGCCTTTTCCATCACAGAGCGCCTGGGCCTTGTCTACCTTGCTTCTGCCTAAGCTCCAACAATTTGATATTATGAGAAAAACATTGAGACGAATGAACACCTGAATTTCAGTCAGGGCTCAATTCCATATCAATTGCTACATGAAATCATGCAAGTCCCTCCCCTGAGTTGAGAGTTTCCCTATTAGTAAACTGGGGTTCTGATGAGAGCCAAGTCAACGTAAGCGTACCCTTTCTAGCAGCTTCCCTGGTGGTCCACTCTCCCCCGAGTGTCACCACATCCTGGGCACACCCTTCCCCCCACCCCCACCCAGCCCACCTGAGGAACAGAAACACCACCCTTTGATTGCCTATTGTGCAACTCTAGATGGATTGGCCGCTTCAAAAGAATTTGATTAAACACCAAACAAGGAAGCTAAGAGACTAAACGTTGGAATGCAGGGGCCAAACTCTCGGGTCTAATCAGATCAGATCAGATCAGTCGCTCAGTCGTGTCCGACTCCTTGCAACCCCATGAATTGCAGCACGCCAGGCCTCCCTGTCCATCACCAACTCCCGGAGTTCACTCAGACTCACATCCATCGAGTCAGTGATGCCATCCAGCCATCTCATCCTCTGTCGGCCCCTTCTCCTCCTGCCCCCAATCCCTCCCAGCATCAGAGTCTTTTCCAATGAGTCAACCCTTCGCATGAGGTGGCCAAAGTACTGGAGTTTCAGCTTTAGTATCATTCCTTCCAAAGAAATCCCAGGGCTGATCTCCTTCAGGATGGACTGGTTGGATCTCCTTGCAGTCCAAGGGACTCTCAAGAGTCTTCTCCAACACCACAGTTCAAAAGCATCAATTCTTCGGTGCTCAGCTTTCTTCACAGTGACCTCCTTACCACTACCACTGCTACCCTCATCCTCGGGCTGAGCATGTGGTGGAGTCCTGCATCATGATGCACAGTGCTATTAATGGTCCAGCATTAGTCCCAGCATGGGAAAAGTTGGGTCCTACCTTGACAAAATTAAGCAGGTGCTGCTACCAGGCAAGGAGCCCCTAGGGATGCCAAGAGTACAGATTGGGAACGTGAAACACCCCATCTTCGTTTTTTTCCTCCAAAAGTTCAGCTTAGTGGAGAACAGGAACTCTTAGATGGGAACTCCCTAGACTTCAACAGAACTCATAGGATCTGCACACACCATCTCTTCCTTCCCTTGAGACAGGCAAAAGGTGGCCTTCCTCGGTCTCAGGCCAGTCCCTCTTTTATTCTTCATGTCAGCTCCTCTTTTCTAAAGGAATTCTATGCTGTTATCTTCTTTCAATGAAGCTGTTCTTGCTGAGTCACCACTGCCCTGGTTACTAAAACTTAAAGGCATGTTTTAGTTATCTTACTTGACCTGTCAGCAGCACTTGACACTGTTGAGAATGACTCTAATAGCCTTGCATTTTCCTCCCTGCTCCCTCTCCGTTTCTGTTTTTCCTGTTCAACTTCTCCCATCCCTTCCTACACTGTTTTTTCTCTTGTCTCCTCACTCTACACACTCTCCCTGAATGATCTTATCTGTCTTGATAGCTTCAGTTACCACATATTTCAAGTATCTTTTGTTGTGTAACAAACCAGCCCCAAATGTAATAGCACAAACAACAATCATTTAGTATTCCCATGGGCCAGGAATGTTGACGGGGCAACTAACACATGACTTATCTCTATTCTGTGATGCCTGGGACATCAGATGGGAATACTCAAATGAGCCGGGGGTGACCCAACTGACTGGAACATATGAGGATGGAGGATCTACTTTCAAGCTCCATGTGGCAGGGGATTTGGTGGTGAGATGAAGGCATATTAGTTACCCAGTTCTTGTCCTATTCAAGAGGGAAAAGAGTCCTAAACTGAGAAGAGGAGGGCATTCTGTGTGCCCTTCCATGGGGTGGGGTCCTTCACTCACATGTCTAGCCACTGGGCTGTGATGGTTGAAGGACGGTTCAACTAGTACTATTGACTAAAGCATCTATATATAGCCTTTTCTTATGTCTTCCAACAGCATGGCAACTAGGTCCTGAAAGGGAGCATCTCCAGAAGGGGCCTCCAGAGTACAAGTGTTCTAAGAAAACCAGGTAGGAAGCCACATGGCTTCTGCCATCCTCACATGAGGGGTAGCTGCATTCTGTTGGTTACAACAGAGTCACTAAGGCCAGGCCCAATTCAAGAGTTTGGGCACAGACCTCATCTCTTAATGGGAGGAGTGTCAAACAATTTGCAGACATGCTTGAAAACCACCACATCTACTTCATGATGATGACTGCCAAGTCAATATCTCTAGCCTAGTTCTTTCACATCAAATTTAACCTGTTAAAAGCAGTACTGTTTAATTCCTCAACCCACATAATTTTTCCCTTGGACATTCCTTTATCAATAAGTAGAAGCATCATTCACCTAGATGCTCAAGTCAAAAATTTAGCAGGAGTTACTTACACCTCTCTCTCATCCCCATATCTAGCACATCTGACAATCTTTTGTACTCAGCTTCTAGTTTAAATCCCATGTTGTACCCCCTTGTCTTCTCTTCCAAACTAGAACTCTAGTCTAACCTTCCATCATGATCTCTCACCTAGATAACTATATAGCCAGCATTTTAAGGGAGGTGGGAGGGGGGGTTCAGGATTGGGAACACATATACACCTGTGGCGGATTCATGTTGATGTATGGCAAAACCAATACAATATTGTAAAGTAATTAGCCTCCAATTAAAATAAAGAAAGAAAAGAAATGAAAAGAAATGTAAATTGGTTCACATCACTTGCCTGTTTAATACATTTCAATGGCACCCTGCTGCATCTAAACTAAAATCCAAACTCTAATCCAGGCCTTAAAAGTCCTATTCAGCCTCCTGTTACCATAATCCCTAACTCACTCAATGCATCAGCCATATCAACTGAACATCAGGTACTAATATGTCTCAGGACCTTTGTGCAGGGTGTTTCCTAAGTCTAGAATGTTTCTTCCCTTCCTGCCTTGACCTGGCTAACTGCTACGTATCCTTCAGTTCTCACTGGAAAGGTCATGTCTCTCATGCCTTGTTCTCCATGTTAAAAAAGCTGTGTGCTTGCTTCCACTCTACTCTGTTGCTCTCACTGTCCCCATATTCACTACATTTCATTGCACTCTCCTACTACCCTAAGCTCTGTGAGGAAGAGCTGCCCATTTACACCACAGTGTAGGGTCAACACCATAGTGTAAACTCAGGAAAATACTTACTGAATCAAATAACTTCTGAGCTGGACTTTAAAGGATGATTCAGAATTTGCCCAGCAAAAAGGAGAAGGGCGTTCAACCTGAATGTACAAAGACCCAGAAGTGACAGAGACCATAATGGGGTATATGGCCAAAATTTATTTGTCCTAACTTTCCAGGCATTCTACCCAGTAGGATGGATGGTGAGTATGGTGGTTCTGGACTTAAGAGTAAGTTGTGAGGGGCCATAACCTATCGTCTACCTGAGAACCTGGTTGCATGCCACCATCTTGTGACTTGCGATCCCAGAAAGTTGGCTTCTATAAGCAAAGATAATAGCAGCACATGTGAGCTGATTTGGGAATACCCACTTGTTGGCCCCTAGGCTTGATGGCTCCATTCTAGGCCAACTTCCTAAAGACCCAGAGTCTTAGGATTTCCCATCCACGTAGCTGCATTCCAGCCTTCTGACACAACAGGCACATTTATTCACAGTATTTCAAAACCTACAGACCCTTTCTTAGATCATTAAAGGGTCACATGAAGTTAACATAAGTTCATGAAGAATAAAATTAACACTGCTAGGTCCTGTTGTAGGCCACTTAGCTATATTAAAGTCTCAGAATAACCATGGTGTGGCCTTCATGGGGGTTTAGGACTCTGTATTCTAGCAGATGGAGCTTTAATGCATGCAGGTGTTATGTTTGGTAAGAGCTCTATGATCTTTGTACACTTTAAGCTGGGTCCTCTTCCTGAAATACATATCTAACCTTGCATCATACCAGTCCCTTCCCTGCCTCTTAATGAGAGGAGAACAAAGGAAGTTCAGTGAATGTCTATTGACAGAGAGCTAGTGAACAACTAGTAGAAATAGTATAATTCAGAGAAATCCAAGGTCTTATTAATCACTACCTTCTCTGCATACTAATGTGAGGGACAGATGCTACTGACCCTGAAACTGTCTAATCTCCTCAAGCCACATCCATACTGAGCCAGTCTCCTATGGTGACCTGTAGCCAATTTTTCCAGGTTTCTATGGCACCAGCAGGTCCCCCCAAGGTTAAAGTCAATAGGAAATGGTGCTCAGAATGGTGCAATAATTGGTGGTAATTCAGGTGGTAATCTGTTCTAGGCACTTTGGTTTTTGGTTTTCTCTATGCTATAGTCCTGTTGAACGGGTTATGATGATAAATTCAGCATGGCCTGAATTTTGCGTAGATGGCCATCTCCTCTTATAAGTATTAATATGTGGCCATGAGAGTGGCTTTTATTGGGACTGGTCCCCACCCAAATGCATGAGAAGAATGAGATACCAAAATGCTTGCAGGGAAAGCTGCTAGTGGTTAGAGCAAATGTGAATGGTAAATAGACATAGCAACTCAGAAGCAAGAACACTGAGTTCTAATCTGGCTTATATCACTGTCTCTTGGGGATGGTCTTGCTCCCTGTCTCCTGAACAATGTCACGAACTTCAGTCCATAGTTCATCAGGCACTCTATCAGATCTAGTCCCTTGAATCTATTTTGCTTCCACTGTATAATCGTTAGGGATTTGATTTAGGTCATACTTGAATGGTCAAGTGGTTTTCCCCACTTTCTTCAATTTAAGTCTGAATTTGGCAATAAGGAGTTCATGATCTGAGCCACAGTCAGCTCCCAGTCTTGTTTTTGCTGACTGTATAGAGCTTCTCCATCTTTGGCTGCAAAGAATATAATCAATCTGATTACAGTGTTGACCATCTGGTGATGTCCATGTGTAGAGTCTTCTCTTGTGTTGTTGAAAGAGGGTGTTTGCTATGATCACTGCGTTCTCCTGGCAAAACTCTATTAGGCTTTGTCTTGCTTCACTGTGTACTCCAAGGCCAAATTTGCCTGATACTCCAGGTTTTTCTTGACTTCATACTTCCAGTCCCCTATAATGAAAAGGACATCTTTTTTGGGTGTTAGTTCTAGAAGGTCATGTAGGTCTTCATAGAACTGTTCAACTTCAGCTTCTTCAGCGTTACAGGTTGGGGCATAGACTTGGATTACCATGATATTGAATGGTTTGCCTTGGAAATGAACAGAGATCATTCCGTCATTTTTGAGATTGCATCCAAGTAATGCATTTCAGACTCTCTTGTTGACTATGATGGCTACTGCATTTCTTCTAAGGGATTCTTGCCTACAGTAGTAGATAATGGTCATCTGAGTTAAATTCACCCATTCCAGTCCATTTTAATTCACCGATTCCTAAAATGTCAACGTTCACTCTTGTCATCTACTGTTTGAGCACTTCCAATTTGCCTTGATTCATGGACCTAACATTCCAGCTTCCTATGTAATATTGCTCTTTAAAGCATTGGACCTTGCTTCCATCACCAGTCACATCCACAACAGGATGTTGTTTTTGCTTTGGTGCTGTCTCTTTATTCTTTCTGGAGTTATTTCTCCACTGATCTCCAGTAGCATATTGGGCACCTACCGACCTGGGGAGTTGCTCTTTCAGTATCCTATCATTTTGCCTTTTCATACTGCACACGGGTTTCTCAAGGCAAGAACACTGAAGTGGTTTGCCATTCCCTTCTCCAGTGGACCACATTTTGTCAGCACTCTCCACATGACCCACCCCATCTTGGGTGGCCCTACATGCCATGGCTCATAGTTTCATTGAGTTAGAGAAGGCTGTGGTCCATGTGATTAGATTGGTTAGTTTTCTGTGATTGTGGTTTTCAGTCTGTCTACCCTCTGATGGAGAATGGTAAGAGGCTTATGGAAGTTTCCAGGTGGGAGACAGGGTGGGAGACACTGACTGAGGGAGAAACTGGGTCTTAGTCTGATGGGTGGGGCCATGCTCAGTAGATCCTTAATCCGATTTTCTGTTGATGGGTGGAGCTGTATTCCCTCCCTACTAGTTCAGTTCAGTTCAGTTGCTCAGTTGTGTCCCACTCTTTGTGACCCTATGAATCGCAGCATGCCAGGCCTCCCTGCCCATCACCAACTCCCGGAGTCTATTCAAACTCTTGTCCATAGAGTCGGTGATGCCATCCAGCCATCTCATCCTCTGTTGTCCCCTTCTCCTCCTTCCCCCAATCCATCTCAGCATAGGGTCTTTGCCAGTGAGTCAACTCTTCACATGAGGAGGCCCAAGTATTGGAGTTTCAGCTTCAACATCAGTCCTTCCAATGAACACCAAGGACTAATCTCCTTTAGGATGGACTGGTTGGACATCCTTCCAGTCCAAGGGACTCTCAAGAGTCTTCTCCAACACCACAGTTCAAAACCATCAACTCTTTGGCACTAAGCTTTCTTCATAGTCCAACTCTCACATCCATACGTGACCACTGGAAAAACCATAGCCTTGACTAGATGAACCTTTGTTGGCAAAGTAATGTCTCTGCTTTTTAATATGCTATCTAGGTTAGTCATAACTTTCCTTCCAAGGAGTAAGCGTCTTTTAATTTCATGGCTGCAATCACCATATGCAGTGATTTTGGAGCCCCCAAAAATAAAGTCTGACACTGTTTCCACTGTTTCCCCATCTATTTCCCATGAAGTGATGGGACCAGATGCCACGATCTTCGTTTTCTGAATGTTGAGCTTTAAGCCAACTTTTTCACTCTCTTCTTTCCCTTTCATCAAGAGGCTCTTCAATTCATCTTCACTTTTTGCCATAAGGGTAGTGTTATCTGCATATCTGAGGTTATTGATATTTCTCCCAGCAATCTTGATTCCAGCTTGTGCTTCTTCCAGCCCAGCGTTTCTCATGATGTACTGTGCATAGAAGTTAAATAAGCAGAGGGACAATATACAGCCTTGACATACTCCTTTTCCTATTTGGAACCAGTCTGTTGTTCCATGTCCAGTTCTATCTGTTGCTTCCTGACCTGCATATAGGTTTCTCAAGAGGCAGGTGAGGGGGTCTGGTATTCCCATCTCTTTTAGAATTTTCCAGTTTATTGTGATCCACACAGTCAAAGGCTTTGGCAGTCAATAAAGCAGAAATAGATGTTTTTTCTGGAATTCTCTTGCTTTTTTGATGATCCAGCGGATGTTGGCAATTTGGTCTCTGGTTCCTCTGCCTTTTCTAAAACCAGCTTGAACATGTGGAAGTTCACGGTTCACGTATTGCTGAAGCCTGGCTTGGAGAATTTTGAGCATTATTTTACTAGCGTGTGAGATGAGTGCAATTGTGTGGTAGTTTGAGCATTTTCAGTACTTTGGCATTGCCTTTCTTTGGGATTGGAATGAAAACTGACCTTTTCCAGTCCTGTGGCCACTGCTGAGTTTTCCAAATGTGCTGGCATATTGAGTGCAGCACTTTCACAGCATTATCTTTTAGGATTTGAAATAGCTCGACTGGAATTCCATCATGTCCACTAGCTTTGTTCATGGTGATGCTTTCTAAGGCCCACTTGACTTCACATTCCAGGATGTCTGGCTCTAGGTCAGTGATCACACCATCGTGATTATCTGGGTCGTGAAGATCTTTTGTGTACAGTTCTTCTGTGTATTCTTGCCACCTCTTCTTAATCTCTTCTGCTTCTGTTAGGTCCATACCATTTCTGTCCTTTATCGAGCCCATCTTTGCATAAAATATTCCCTTGGTATCTCTAATTTTCTTGAAGAGATCCCTAGTCTTTCCCATTTGGTTGTTTTCCTCTATTTCTTTGCATTGATCACTGAGGAAGTCTTTCTTATCTCTACTTGCTATTCTTTGGAACTCTGCATTCAAATGGGAATATCTTTCCTGTTCTCCTTTGCATTTCGCTTCTCTCCTTTTCACAGCTGTTTGTAA
This sequence comes from Bos mutus, assembly GCF_027580195.1. NCBI lineage: Eukaryota > Metazoa > Chordata > Mammalia > Artiodactyla > Bovidae > Bos > Bos mutus. The sequence continues at coordinate 31,145,059 of NC_091646.1, read as the reverse complement.
GGCCTCACAGCCATTTTGCTTTTTTGCATTTCTTTTCCATGGGGATGGCCTTGAGAACCCCATGAATCCCTGCTATATACCTCAGGCCAAACTATGGTGGAAGCCAAGAGTTGGACAGGACTGAGCAACTGAACTGAACTGAATGAGGATAATGGTGACCTCCCTCAAAAGATCCCACGCATATTCTGCTACACTCAGTACCCCCAACCCTGCAGCAGGCTACCATTGACCCACGCCTCCACCAGAGTCTCCTGGACACCCACAGGCAAGTCCGGGACAGTCTCCTGTGGGTGATTGCTCCTTTCATCTGGGTCCTCGTGCACAGGGTTCTGTTGTGTCCTCCAAGAGTCTATTTCCCAGTCCTGTGTAAGTTCTGGCAGCTCTACGGTGGGGTTAATGTTGACCTCCTCCAAGAGGGCTTATGCCATACCCAAGTCTGCTGCACCCAGAACCTCTGTCCCTGCAGCAGACCACCACTGACCTGTATCTCCACAGGAGATGCTCAAACACAGTTCTGTCTCAGATCTGTGCAAGGAGATCCAACCAGTCAATCCTAAAGGAAATCAGTCCTGAATATTCATTGGAAGGACTGACGTTGAAGCTGAAACTCCAATACTTCGGCCACCTGATGCAAAGAGCTGACTCACTGGAAAAGACCCTGATGCTGGGAAAGATTGAAGGTGGGAGGAGAAGGGGACAACAGAGGATGAGATGGTTGGATGGCATCACTGACTCAATGGACATGAGTTTGAGTAAACTCTGGGAGTTGGTGAGGGACAAGGAGGCCTGGCGTGCTGCAGTCCATGGGATTGCAAAGAGTTGGACACGACTGAGCGACTGAACTGACTGAACTGATACCACTGTCTCAGCTGTCTTACCTTGGGTAAATCACTTAACCTCTGTAATATAAATATAACAAGAAAATTTTTCCACGAAACACTGGATTAAATAAGCTACTGCCCATGGAAGATCATTGGAATCCTTTATTGCTACTCACATGTAGGGAATAAACCTAATCCAAACGCTGTTACTGAGAGTGAAGTCACCAAGGTGGTGACAAAGAATTCATTCCTGTCTTCTCCCCATGTCATGAGAAGAGCATCTAAAAACTGTTTATGGAGAAGACACCCACTGAGAGAACCCTAGAACATAGCAGTGAGGGTGACCGCAACCCCAGTATCACGGAGGCCAAGACAGACTACATTAGAAAGGGAAAAGGAGTGACAGCATTCCCCTCCCCTAGGCCAATGCAGCACCATGCAGAGAGGTCTCTCTTGAGCCGATAGTCTAGTGAGAAGAGAGAGCCCAGCGATTACATCCAGCATGCCCCAGTACTGTAGGTCACTTTGTGGGAGCCCTTACTCTAGTTTTTCCTCATAGAGATTATAGTGGAATCTATGGGGCTCAACCACTTGAAATATGATTGTGAAAGAGAAGTGAGGAGAGACAACAACCAGTACACGGATCTTGGCAAACCATGTTCCTACCTGCAGAGATCAAGTAAGTAGTCCCAACCAGTGGCTTTGCTCACCTGGAGAACAAAGTCGGTGGTGTAGTCTGAACAGGGAACTCAGTGGGGGTGCAGCTGTCCTAGATTTGGGTCCTGAAATAAGGAGTTTTGTCAGCCCTGGAGCTAGGTCTTCCCATACTCAGGCAGGAGAGCTAAGTCATAGCTGCACCCACTGTGGAGTATGGTTCACATCCCCATCTGACAGGAAAGGGTGATGAGAATACCTGAAAACTGTAACACAGCAGCGCTCTAGCTCAAAGGAGGATGGGCAGAACTCATTCACCCCGGAGCAAAGCCAGTGGCCCTGCTCTGTGACAATCTAGAGAGGTGGGATGGGGTGGGACGGAGGTTCAAGAGGGAGAGGATATATGTATTCCTATGGCTGATTCATGTTGATGTATGGCAGAAACCAATAGAATGTTGTAAAGAAATTATCTTCCAATCAAAAATAAATAAATAAATAATGACTCTTAGCATACACATGCACACAGAAAAAGCCAGTGGCCCTGTTCAGACAAGGAACTTGTGGCATGAGTTTGCTGGAGTCAAGACTGCAGAGAGCCTTAGTGGCCTTGGAGATGCTTCACCCACTGTACCCGGTATGAAGGGAAACTAATTTTAGTTCCACTTATTACTGAATACAGCCTTTAGCTGCCTGATCAGGGAACCTAATCAGAGCACATGGGGAGCTCTGATACATGGTCCATCTAGCAACTCTGCATGTAGTGGCACTTGAACTGAAAGCACAGTCTGTGACTTTCCCTATCTGCAGACAAAAATCAGTGGCCTTGATGACCAGGATATTCAGTCCCCATTCTTGCTTGAGCTGGGTCCCCAAACAGTGACCCAAACAGACCCTGGGTCCTATCCTGCTGATGAGCCAGGGCAGGAAAGATAATTCACAGCCTTACCTACTACCAAGTAGCAGCATAAAAAAAGACACATAGGTCATTAGAACTGAATCAAGAGCCCAGAAATAAGCCCAAGCATATACAGTCAAGAGGAGCCAAGAACACTCAGTGGAGAAAATATAGTCTCTTCAATAAAGAGTGCCGGGAAAATTGGATATTAACATGTAGAAGAATGAAACTAGACCCCTTTCTCACACCACTAGCAAAAATTAACTCAAAATGGTTTAAAGACTTTAATATGAGACCTGAATCCATGAACACCTAGGAGAAAACAGAAATAAAGCTCCTCAACACAGGTCTTGGCAATGATTTTTTTGGATACTACACCTAACACATAAGGAACAAAACCAAAAATAAGTAAGTTGAACTACCATACACTAAGCCACTTTATACAGCAATAAATAAATAAACAAAATAAAAAACCTACTAAATGGAAAAAATATTTTCAAACCACTTATCTGGTAAGTGGTTAACATCAAAAATATATAAAGAATCATACAACATAACAAAAAAACAATAATCCAATTAAAAACTGTGCGAAAGACCTGAGAAGATATTTTTCCAAAGAAGATACATCAATAGTCATCAGGTACATGAAAAGATACTCAACATCACAAGTTACTAAGATAATGCAAATCAAAACCCCAATAAGATTGTTAGAATGACCATCATCAAAAATTGAAGAGATCCTAACAAATACTGGTGAGGATATGGAGAAAACGTAACACTTTGTACTTCTGATGGGATTGTAAACTGGTACAGACACTATAAAACAATATGGAGGGATTAGTCTCCAAAAGAGTCAGACACAACTGAGCGACTGAACTGAACTAAACTGAGTCTCCAAAATATATAAGCAGCTTATACAGCTCAGTATTGGAAAAACAAACAGCCAAATCAAAAAATGGGCAGAAGACCTAAACAGACATTTCTCCAAAGAACACATATGGATGGCCAATAAACATATGAAAAGATGCTCAGCATCACTCATTATTAGAGAAATGCAAATCAAAACTACAATAAGTATCACCTCACACCAGCCAGAATGGCCATCATAAAAAAATCTATAAACAATAAGTACTGGAGAGGATGTGGAGAAAAGGGAACCCTCCTATGCTGTTGGTGGGAATATAAATTGATACAGCCATTATGGAGAATGGTATGGAGATTCCTTAAAAAACTAGGAATAAACCTGCCATATGACCCAGCAATCCTATTACTGGGCAATACTGGGCATATACCCTGAGAAAACCACAATTCTAAAAGACACACATACCCCAATGTTCATTCCAGCAATATTTACAAGAGCCAGGTCATGGAAGCAACCGAGATGTCCATCAACAGATAAACGGATAAAGAAGATGTGGTACACTATTCATTCATAAAGAAGAATGAATTTCAGTCAATCCTAATGAGGTGGATGAACCTAGAGCCTGTTATACAGAGTTAAGTATGTCAGAAAGAGAAAAACAAATATTGCATATGAATGTATATATATGGAATCTAGAAAAATGGTATTGATGTACCTATTTGCAGGGAAGGAATGGAGATGCAGATGTAGAAAATGGACTTGTGGACAGAGTGAGGGAAGGAGAGAGTGGGATGAATGAAGAAAATAGCATCAACATATGTACACTATCATGCATAAAACAGCTGATGAGAAGTTGCTTTGTAACACAGGAAGCCCAGCTTGGTGCTTTGTGATGACCTAAAGGGACGGGATGGGGGAGCAGGAGGGGTTATAGGTATAATTACGGCTAATGTGCGTTGTTGTATAGCAGAAACCAATACAACATTGTAAAGCAATTTTTCTCCAATTAAAAAAATAAACTAAAAAACTGTATGGAAGATCCTCAAAAAATTAAAAATAAAGCTATTATATGATTCAGCAATTCCACTTCTGAGAATATAGACCCCCTAAAATGAAAACACTAACTCAAAAAGATACATACACCACCACGTTCATAGCAGAATTATTTATAATAGCCAAGACAAGGAAACAACCTAAGTGTTCACTGATTGATGAATGGATGAAGATGTGATACACACACTTACACACACATACACACAATAAGATATTATTAACACATTAAAAAAAAAAGAAATCCTGTCATTTGCAACAGCAAAGATGAACTTTGAGGGCATTATGCTAAGTGAAATATGTCAGACAGAGAGAGACAAATATTGTATGATTTCATTTATATGAGGACAAACAAACAAACACATTCCTAAAAGTAGAGATCAGAATTGTAGTTTAACAGAGCTGGAGCATGAAGGGAGGTAAAATTGGAGGAAGGTAGGTGGCGCTAGCGGTAAAGAATCTGCCTGCAAACATCGGAGATACAAGAGAAGCGGGTTTGATTCCTGGGTCGGGAAAATCCCCTGGAGGAGGAAATGTCAACCCACTCCAGTATTCTGGCCTAGAGAATCACATGGACAGAGGAGCCTCGTGGGCTACAGTACACGGGTTCACAAAGAGTCAGACACAACTGAAGCGACTTAGCAGTAGCTGTCAAAAGGTACAAAATTCCAGTTATGAGATAAATAATTACTAAGGGTGTAATGTACAACATGACAACTGAATTAACACTGCCATATGCTATACATGATACTCCAGTATTCTTGGGCTTCCCTTGTGGCTCAGGTGGTAAAGAATCCACCTGCACTGTGGGAGACCTGGATTTGATCCCTGGGTTGGGAAGATCCCCTGGAGAAGGGAAAGGCTACCCACTCCAGTATTCTGTCCTGGAGAATTCCATGGACTATATAGTCCATGAGGTTGCAAAGAGTTGGAAACGACTGAGTGACTTTTACTTTCACTTTCATGATCAGTTAAGTCGCTCAGTTGTGTCTGGCTTTTTGTGACCACATGAACCACAGCACGCCAGGACGCCCTGTCCATCACCAACTCCTGGAGTCTACTCAAACTCATCCCCATTGAGTCTGTGATGCCATCCAAACATTTCATCCACTGTCGTCCGCTTCTCCTCCTGCTCTAATCTTTACCAGCATCAGGGTCCTTTCAAATGAGTCAGCATTTCACATCACGTGGCCAAAATATTGGAGTTTCAGCTTCAACATCAGTCCTTCCAATGAACAAAAGGACTGATCTCCTTTAGGATGGACTGGTTGGATCTCCTTGCAGTCCAAGGGACTCTCAAGAGTCTTCTCTAACACCACAGTTTAAAAGCATCAATTCTTCAGCACTCAGCTTTCTTTATAGTCCAATTCTCACATCCATACATGACTACTGGAAAAACCATAGCCTTGACTAGATGGACAAAGTAATATCTCTGCTTTTTAATATGTTGTTTAGGTTGGTCATAACTTTCCTTCCAAGGAGTAAGCGTCTTTTAATTTCATGGCTGTAATCACCATCTGCAGTGATTTTAGAGCCCCCCAAAAAATAAAGTCTGACACTGTTTCCAGTTTCCCCATCTATTTCCCATGAAGTGATGGGACCAGATGCCACGATCTTCGTTTTCTGAATGTTGAGCTTTAAGCCAACTTTTTCACTCTCCTCTTTCACTTTCATCAAGAGGCTCTTCAGTTCCTCTTCACTTTCTTCCATAAGGGTGGGCATAACCTGCATATCTGAGGTGATTGATATTTCTCCTGCCAATCTTCATTCCTGCTTGTGCTTCTTCCAGCCCCGCATTTCTCATGATGTACTTTGCATATAAGTTAAATAAGCAGGGGGACAATATACAGCCTTGATGTACTCCTTTTCCTATTTGGAACCAGTCTGTTGTTCCATGTCCAGTTCTAACTGTTGCTCCCTGACCTATATTCAGGATTCTCAAGAGGCAGGTCAGGTGGTCTGGTATTCCCATTTCTTTCAGAATTTTCCACAGTTTCTTGTCATCCACACAGTCAAAGGCTTTGGCCTAGTCAATAAAGCAGAAATAGATGTTTTTCTGGAACTCTTGCTTTTTCGATGATCCAGCAGATGTTGGCAATTTGATCTCTGGTTCCTCTGTCTTTTCTGTATCCAGCTTGAACATCTGGAAGTTCACGGTTCATGTATTGCTGAAGCCTGGCTTGGAGAATTTTGAGCATTACTAGCCTGTGAGATGAGTGCAATTGTGTGGTAGTTTGAGCATTCTTTGGCATTGCCTTTCTTTGGGATTGGAATGAAAACTGACCTTTTCTAGTCCTGGCCACTGCTGAGTTTTCCAAATGTGCTGGCATATTGAATGCAGCACTTTCACAGCATCATCTTCCAGGATTTGAAATAGCTCAACTGGAATTCCATCACCTCCACTAGCTTTGTTTGTAGTGTTGCTTTCTAAAGCCCACTTTGCTTCACATTCCAGGATGTCTGGCTCTAGGTGAGTGATCACACCATCATGATTATCTGGGTCGTGAAGATCTTTTTTGTACAGTTCTTCTGTGTATTCTTGCCACCTCTTCTTAATATCTTCTGCTTCTGTTAGGTCCATACCATTTATGTCCTTTATTGTGCCCATCTTTGCATGAAATGTTACCTTTGTATCTCTAATTTTCTTGAAGAGATCTCTAGTCTTTCCCATCCTGTTGTTTTCCTCTATTTCTTTGCATTGACCACTGAGGAAGGCTTTCACATCTCTCCTTGTTATTCTTTGGAACTCTGCATTCAAATGGGTATATCTTTCCTTTTCTCCTTTGCTTTTCACTTCTCTTCTTTTAACAGCTACTTGTAAGGCCTCCTGAGACAGCCATTTTGCTTTTTTTGCATTTCTTTTTCTTGTGGATGGTCTTGATCCCTGTCTTCTATACAATGTCATGAACCTCCGTCCATAGTTCATCAGGCACTCTGTCTATCAGATCTATTTCTCACTTCCAGTGTATAATTATAAGATATTTGATTTAGGTCATACCTGAATGGTCTAGTTGTTTTCCCCACTTTCTTCAATTTAAATCTGAATTGGCAATAAGGAGTTCATGATCTGAGCCACAGTGAGCCTTTGGTCTTGCTTTTGCTGACTGTATAGAGTTTCTCCATCTTTGGCTGCAAAGAATATCATCAATGTGATTTCAGTGTTGGGCATCCAGTGATGCTCATGTGTAGAATTTTCTCTTGCATTGTTGGAAGAGGGTATTTGCTATGACCAGTGTGTTCTCTTGGCAAAACTCTATTAGCCTTTGCCCTGCTTCATTCTGTACTCCAAGGCCAAATTTGCCTGTTACTCCAGGTGTTTCTTGACTTCCTACTTTTTCATTCCAGTCCCCTATAATGAAAAGGACATCTTTTTGGGTGTTAGTTCTAGCAGGTCTTGTAGGTCTTCATAGAACTGTTCAACTTCAGCTTCTTCAGCATTACTGGTCAGGGCATAGACTTGAATTACCATGATATTGAATTGTTTGCCTTGGAAACGAACAGAGATCATTCTGTTGTTTTTGAGACTGCATCCAAGTACTGCATTTTGGAGTCTTTTGTTGACTATGATGGCTACTCCATTTCTTCTTTGGGATTTCTGCTCACAGTAGTAGATATAATGATCATCTGAGTTAAATTCACTCATTCCAGTCCATTTTAGTTCACTGATTCCTAGAATGTCGACGTTCACTCTTTCCATCTCCTGTTTGACCACTTCCAATTTGCCTTGATTCATGGACCTAACATTCCAGGTTCCTAGGCAATATTGTTCTTACAGCATCAGACCTTGCTTCTATCACCAGTCATATCCACAAATGGATGTTGTTTTTGCTTTGGCTCCATCCCTTCATTCTTTCTGGAGTTATTTCTCCTCTGATCTCCAGTAACATATTGGGTACCTACCAACCTGGGGAGCTCATCTTTCAGTGTCCTATCTTTTTGCCTTTTCATACTGTTCATGGGATCCTCAAGGCAAGAATACTGAAGTGATTTGCCATTCCCTTCTCCAGGGGAACCACATTCTGTCAGACCTCTCCACCATTACTAAGAGAGCAAATCCTGAATTCTCATCAGAAGAGACATTTTTTTTTTCCTTTGTGTTTTCTTTTATTGTAACTATATGAGATGACAAATGCTAACTAAGCTTATTGTAGTGATCACTTCTCTCTCTCTATATATATATATATGTCAAAACATTATGCTGTACACCTTAAACTTATACAGTGATGTACATCGAGTATATATTGATAAAACCAGAAAAAAAAAAAAAAACACTGTTACTGACTTAGGATAAGCCCTCTCATTCCTAGGTCTCAAATATTCCCCTATATAATGGGGATCTTAAACTATGTGATATTTTAGGGAGCTCCTGTGCCTGATAATCCAGGATTCTAGCCAAACTAATTATTGGAGTTGAAGTCAAATGTGTCTGTGTGCAAATCGAGAGTCTAAATTAGCTTTTATTGTTTACATGAAGAAGTGTGCTCTGTGCATTTAGGGTGTGAATTGCAGCAAGGTAGGCATTGTGGGGAGGGGAATTCAATGCTCCTGATGCCCCAGATTCCTGGTGCCTGCTAGGATCAATTTTTACTGCCATACTCATATATATCCCTTGAGCTGTAATCAGATCAGAATAAAATGTAAGGTATTATCACATTTCTCAATGCAATTATATGCTTTCCAAGATGGATTGGTAATTTACGGCTTTAAATTTTGATTTTTTTTAATTTTCACCTTGGTTGTTTTCTGGGAACAAAATATATTCCTTGGGGAAAAGTCTGCTTCTAAAGGAGGAGGGATACTGGTGTTTCAACGGAACAAATATGTATTCAATACCTGACATGTCATAGACATTTGAGTTTCCTCCTTTTCACCTCCTTCTCATCTCTCCACATTCATAGACACTGGCTCAGTGCATGAAAGAGAGTACAAGCCTCAAGAAATGACCATGGGATAAATGAGTGAATAGGGTGGGAATCCTTTCTGCAAAATCCTAACCCAGCATAATTTGGCAGAGGATGAAAGATTTACAGAGGATTATGAGGCCAAATTATGTAAGTGAATGGGCTGTAAATGACAGTGATAATAACAAGACTAATACTGAGAGCTTCTGAGGCACCAGTCACTATGCCAAATGAGATGGCAGGTCAGGAAAAATTAGAGTAGTGAAACTGTGAGTAGAGAAGAGGGGGTGACCTAAGAGAGATTTAGAAGCTGAGATTATTAATACATGAGAACTGACTGGATATTGGGCCTCGTGAAGAGGAGGCATCAAAGATGAAAACCAGGCATCTGACTTGAGTGACAAGAGGATATAGGTAACATTTCTGGACATGGGAAAGACTGGACGAGCAGGCTTGATTGGAAGATGATGAGTTTAGCACTGGACATATGACAATGTAGGTGTCCATGGAACATGACTGGTGGTGCGTCCTGGAGGCAACTGGACATCAAGGTTCTGGAGCTCCATGTTGAGGCCTGGACTCAAGACAGCAATCAGGGATCAAGGCTTTGTTGATGTAGTGAAGGTGGTAATTGAAAGTTTAGGACCTCCTGCAGCCCCCATCTCTGCCCCACACCCCCAGACATGGGACATGAGAACAGTAACACATTACCGGCAGGAGCCATCATGGGAGACTGCAAATGGGCAACAAGACAAGTACAGGAAAGACCAGGAAGAAGTGGTGCTATGCACAGAAGCAGAGGGCATGTTTCTAGAAGGGTGGAGGGGTGGGAATGTTCCAGGCTGTCATCTGCTGCTGCTGATTTCAGAAAGGACAAGGACTAACAAAATCTCTTTTAGATTTATGGACAAAGAAGTCTTTGGTGACATTTGTAACGGCACTTTGTGTGGGGTGATAGGAGAAGTGGACAAATTGCAATGGACTGATAAGTAAGGAAGGAGGGAAGAAAGACAATACATGTGAAGAACATTTTGTTTATGAAAAAGAGACAGATGGAGCTGGAGGGGATTTGGGGTTGATAAAGGTTGTAATAAGTTGTTTTTCATGTGGGAAAAACTTAAATCAGCTTTTAGGCCAAGGAAAAGGAAACAATGGACAAAGTGAGGAGAAGAAAGGAGAGAAAGAGGGAAGGAGGGAGGACAGGAAGAAAAATGAGACCCAAGGATTGGGGGTGGGTGGCACTGGGCACAGTAATGCTCAGAGGAAAAGAGGCAAGTATGGCTGTCATTCAGGAACATGAGAGTTTGGGGCTTCAGAATCCCTCCTGAGGTAGGCAGAATAATGGGCCCCCAGAGATATCTACACCCTCTTCAACTAGAACTTGTGGACATATTGTCTTAGATGTTAAAGGGAATTACATTTTCTAGTCTGCTGCCCTTCAAATAGGGAGATGACCCTGAATTATCTGGGTGAGCCCAGTGTGATCACAAGCATCCTTATAAGTAAAAAAGGCAGGCCAAAGAGAAAACCAGAGATAGGGTAGCTTGAGAAGGACTCAGTCCAGCACTGCAGGCTTGGATATGGAGGAAGGGGGCCAGGAGCCAAGGGATGCAGAAAGACTGTAGAAGGTGAAAAAGGCAAGGAAACAGATTCTTCCCTAGAGCCTCAGAAGAAGCATACCCTGGTAAGACTCATTTTGATCTAACATCAAAATGTAATGATAACCCTGTAAGCAAGACAGCAAAAGAGACACAGATGTATAGAACAGTCTTTTGGACTCTGTGGGAGAGGGAGAGGGTGGGATGGTTTGGGAGGATGGCATTGAAACATGCATAATATCATATATGAAACGAATCACCAGTCCAAGCTCGATGCATGATACTGGATGCTTGGGGCTGGTGCACTGGGATGACCCAAAGGGATGGTATGAGGAGGGAGGTGGGAGGGGGGTTCAGGATGGGGAACACGTGTATACCTGTGGTGGATTCATGTTGATGTATGGCAAAACCAATACAATATTGTAAAGTAATTAACCTCCAATTAAAATAAATATATATTAAAAAAAATGTGTGTTAAGTCCCTAAGTTTATGTTCATTTGTTATAGTAGCCACAGGGAACCAATACACCTCCATTCACCTTTATTTCCTTCCAGGGTTCTCAGTTCAGTTCAGTGCAGTTAGTCATGTCCGACTCTTTGCGACCCCATGGACTGTAGCACGCCAGGCCTCCCTGTCCATCATCAACCCCCGGAGCCTGCTCAAACTCATGTCCATTGAGTTGGTGATACCATCCAACCATCTCATCCTCTGTCGACCCCTTCTCCTCCCGCCTTCAATCTTTCCCAGCATTAGGGTCTTTTCCAAAGAGCCGGCTCTTCGCATCAGGTGGCCAAAGTATTGGAGTTTCAGCTTCAACATCAGTCCTTCCAATGATTATTCAGGACTGATTTCCTTTAGGATGGACTGGTTGGATCTCCTTGCAGTCCAAGGGACTCTCAAGAGTCTTCTCCAACACCACAGTTCAAAAGCATCAATTCTTTGGCGCTCAGCTTTCTTTATAGTCCAGCTCTCACATCCATACATGACTACTGGAAAAACCATAGCTTTGACTAGTTGAAAGACACTGGGGAATAATCAAGGATCACCAGCTGAATATGAGTGTAGGTTTATTAATTTGGGCAAACATTTAAGCTCACAGAATACAAGCTCCTGTTCAAATTCTATTGGAAAAATCTGACTGAGGGTAGCAAGAAATCCATCCCACAAATATTTATTACACACAAAGTACTATACTATGTGCTAGGAATACAACAGACAAAAACTAAACAAGGCTAAACATTAGTGGCACACAGGGAGGTCTCTAGTAACATGCAACAGGAATGAGGTAACTGTAGCACTAAGTCTTCAGTCCTTAGTTTTGCTTCTTTGGAAAAGTCCTGTCCTAGTTCAGTGATTTTGCCAGCTGTATTTTTGTCCCCAGAGGTGACCAAACAACACCTTAGGTCAGAATAGAAAAGGATTGGATTGCCTGGGCCTTTCTCCAAGAAGTGCTTAGGGAAGAACATGTGTGGGTAGGGAGAAGCTGTACAAGATGTAGTTTTGACAAGTGTCAGCAAACGAACGAGGGGCCAAAAGCATTTGGAATCTAGGTAAAGGCCATGGAGGTGGCTATGGGCTTAGACGGCAGTGATGCTAGGGAGGCAGTGCCACTCTGGGAGAAAGTGTAGGTACTGATGGTCTGAATATCTGAAGACAGGCCCAGTCCCCGGGGATGCTGTAGCCCTGTCCTCGCTTTCCCATCCCCCACACTATGATGCTATAGTGTGTTGTCAGGGCTGCTGACTTGGCTGTCTCCCACAGAACCGTGAACTCTTTGAGGGGAGGGGCTGTTTCTGTCCTTTCTTCCCAGGTGCATGCATGTGCCAAGCAGAGAAATCACTGTTTCTCTGCTTCTGGGAGGGGTGGGGCAAAGAGACACACAGAGACTACAAGCCACAGTGTAAGAAACAGACAACCCTGAAAGCGAGGCAAGGAGGGAGAAAGGAAGAGGGGAAACACGCATCCTCTTTACTTTTTTCTCTGTTGCTGCCAGCCCACCAAACCTCCTCCTCCAGTATTCACCTTTTCATTCTCTCCACCCACCTCCTTGAAAGATTGACAACTAAATGAAACTCATTTCAGAGATGACTTCAGCAAACAGTCAGGGAGAGGAATCCCAGGAACGAATGGGGGATGTGGGAGCATGGACAGCTGCATTTAAGGTTCTGTGAGCCTTTGAGCCAGCCCCTGCTCTCTGGCTTCTGGAAAGGATGCTAACATCTTAGAGACTCAATTAGGGCCTCAGATGCCGACTTTACAAGAGACCCAGAGAGCAAGTAGAGACAAGCCCAGGTGGCAGTGTCTCAGCAGAGACTCCCTGAAATCTTGGTACAGGGAGAACCCTGAGTTTGTCACAGTTTATCAACCAAGAAAATGAAACACATCTTTCTTTCCACATCAGAGAAAGGGATTCCCAGGGAAGAGAGAACTGGTTCTGGTTCTTTCCCAGGACTTTGTCATAAGTAGCAGCCTTCATCTGCGGCCTTGCCTCATCAGCTGAGTTCCCAGGAAAACATTACATTGAAGCTAATAACTGTTGCATTTTATGACATCTGCTCAATTTATTACAGTTATTCACATCTGAACATTTTTGATAGTACAGCCTTCCCCAATATAAACAGATTTTTTTTCACAGAATGAATACTTAAATTGTTTCTTCTAGGGTGTGTAAATCAGCAAATGAGATCAAGCCTACAACATTAATGATTCTTTTCTCATCAGCCTCTGTGGATCTCACAAGCAGAAGTTGCACTTTTTTCCTGAGGTTTCAAGTTAAGAAGAGAGTATTCAGAACCAGGGATAAAGGATGTAGTGTGAAATCCAAGAAGAGAAGAGTGGTACAGTCTTGTCGAAGAGCTTTGTGGGAACATCTTCACCTTGTAATGATACCCCTAATCACTGGTATGTTAGGAATTCGGTGCTCCTTCCCAGGCTGCCCCCTGAAGCCATCTTTCAAGTGGACTTCATCTACTTGTCAATCATCTGAAGGAATGGCAGAAATGAATGAAGAAGAAGGCTTGGGAGGCTGGCAGCAGCAAAGCAAAAGATCAAGGAGGACAGGATGATCTGTTCTTCCCTCTCCCCTTTCAAGGCTGTCTAGATTTATCTCTTTTCTTCTTGTTGCAAAGATGCAACAAGACGAAACTTCAGCTGAGTTTCTCAAATTGTGATTCATTGTCCTGTGTGCCCCTCCTTCTTGACTCTGAGATTAACAGGGGAAAGGATATTCTACATATAGGAAACAACATGTGCAAGGTCCCAGAGGCTCAAGAGAGCTATTGGGGAACTGTTAGTCAAGTGTGGCTCTAAAGGAGAGTACTGGGGGTTGGGGAGGGCAAAGAACAGAGTATAGGGGCACATGATAGAGATGTGTGTACAGAGATAAGTAGAAATCAATTGTGCAGAGTTGTATAGGCCAGCATGAGAACTTTGAACTTTATCTGAAGATCAAGGGGAGTCCACTGAAGGACATTAAGTAGGAGAATAGCAGGGTCTGGTGAGATTTAGTAAGATCTTTTTTAACTGCTGCTGGTAGAAGTGAATGGTGAGGAATAAGACTGGTAGCAGGGAGGCCATTTAGGTCATTAAAATAATTCAAGCAATATATCATGTCCTGGACAAAGGTAATGAAAACGGGAAGTCCAGTTTCTCTAACACCACAGCCAAAGACAAATTAGGATAAAACTTTATGAAACAGATTTCATAGGAATTGGTTTGTGATTAAATATGGGGATGTGGAAGAGGAAGGGATATATCTTGATAGGTTTCTAGCTTGAATGTCTAAATGGATGGCTGTGCCATTTGTTAATTATGGTTGTGGTTTGGTCTTGAGAATGAGGGTTGTGATGAATTTAGTTTGGGGAAATCCAATTAGAGATATTCAAGAAGTTGGATATTATAGATCTCAGGTTAGCAGAAAGACCTGAACCAGAAATGTATATTTGGGAATGATCACATACAGATTATAATTAAATTTAGCAACAAAGAAATCATTGGTAATTTTAGAAATATCACCTTTAATAAAGTTGCAGGTAAGTTTTCAATGGGGTGGAAGAAAGTACACAGGATCCTATCTGATGAATTTTTAGAAACCACGAATTTTCACTGAAGCCAATCTACCTACTGGTGAGATTTTTCTCTAGCAGTCAGTTTTCATCAGACTATGTGAGTGAGGACAATGGAAGAATAGCTTGTATAAATTGGACTTGAGAATGACAGAGAAAAGGAGATGAAAATGTTGACAAGAGAGCAGGAAGTCAAAGGAACTGAAGTTCTAAAAGAGTGTGAAAACCAAGTATTTTCATAATAGATGAGTAAGTAAGCTATAACAACAGCAGTTGCAGTTAGAGAATTGAATGTTTAAATTTAAGGTATCACAGTGGATTAATTGTAAGTATAATCAGTGGCGCAGACAGCTGAAGTCCAGTGAAGGAGGAAGCCATTTCTGGTGAGAAAGACAAGGGTGTTGGATGGATCTTCATAGGGATATTGTAGTTACCCCCAAAGAATACCAGATCTCAGAATAGAGAGGAAGAATGTGGGCCTGGAGACATAATCTCCAGTGAAGAGAAGATTAAAGACATCAATGTTGAAATGAGGAAAATAATTCAAGCCATTATTACATTTTATTTTCCTAGCCCTGGGCCTGACACAGAGTAACATCATGGGTGAACAAATGAATGAACTAATAATCTAAGGGATTCTGAGTCTTAGAAAAACATGGGGCCCAGTCAAGGTGATTTTTGTTGCAGACACATGTTTAGGCTCAATAGGGTGAAGACAGAGACTTCCCTAAATTCCCAAAGTCATCCTAAAAGAAGTAGGTGGAGTCTCTAGAGATTCATTCCACATTAGCCTTGGAACTAGTCACTACTGCTCTGAATCCTACTCAAGAGATTTTTCCGCAAGCCTGCCATGGGAACATTGATGAGCCTAAGTCTATGGAGGCTGGACTCTGGAAAAAGATGGTGACATCTACGGTACCACCCTGGACACTTCTACTCTCTATGTGCACACACAATTTGGCCTGGCTAGAGCCCAGGGCTTTGGAGTGTTTGCTCTTTGAGGACCCCTTAGAGAACCCTCTGAGGATGGAGCTGTTCCTCCACAGATTTCATTATACAAGAATGTGGGGCCTCCTGGTCTGAGCAGACTTTTAACACACCCTAAATCTTTGCTGCTGCATACAAGGGCACTCCAAATTTGGAACATAAAGACTGCATTTCCTAGTAGGAGAGCCTTCTATTCACTGACTTCCTATTATTCTGATGTCACTTTGTATAAGGGTTATAGATATAAATAATTGCAACAGAATTTTCAAGAGCAAACGTTATTGCTACAGATTGAAAACACAAAACAAAAATAATTCTATTAGTGGGTTGAAATAATAATATTAGGCTATGTAATTTTTTTTGTAATTTATGCTGGGAGGGATTGGGGGCAGGAGGAAAAGGGGACAACAGAGGACAAGATGGCTGGATGGCATCACCAACTCGATGGATGTGAGTTTGAATGAACTCCAGGAGATGGTGATGGACAGGGAGGCCTGGCGTGCTGTGATTCATGGGGTCGCAAAGAGTTGGACACAACTGAGTGACTGAACTGAACTGAACTGAATGTTTTTTCTCCTATGGCAATGGCACCCCACTCCAGTACTTTTGCCTGGAAAATCCCATGGATGGAGGTGCCGGGTAGGCTACAGTCCATGGTGTCGCTAAGAGTTGGACACGACTGAGCAACTTCACTTTCACTTTTCACTTTCATGCATTGGAGAAGGAAATGGCAACCCACTCCAGTGTTCTTGCCTGGAGAATCCCAGGGACGGGGGAGCCTGGTGGGCTGCCATCTATGGAGTCGCACAAAGTCAGATACAACTGAAGCAACTTAGCAGGAGCAGCATGGTAACTACAGAATGAAAAATAACAAATACAATATTAAAGGTGGACATGAGGACTGGGCAGAGCAAAACTTAGTCATCATTGTGAAAAGCTCACTTCCCACTCTAACAGTCTTTGACCCCACACAGACTGAAAGCAAATGTCTGAAGTCAGTGTACCTTACACTACAATGTGCCTGCAACTACCCTGAGGATCTAGGGAAAATGCAGATTTTAAATCAGAGAGTCTGGGCCAGACCTGAGATGCTGCCTTTCCAACAAGTTCCCAAGTGCTTCTGCTGCTGCTGGTTCCTGGCCACAGCTGGATTAGCAGAGATCAAGCAAGTCTCAGGCCCAACCCTAAATGGGCCAGGCCAGGGCAGCTGCCTGGCTCTCGGTGGGAAATGCCCAGGTGGGAGTGCCATTCCTGGGTGCCAGGTAAACTATGGTTGCAATAATGATCACAGTTGAGGCTCAGAGTGGGGATTCCAGGGCCGATCTATAACACCTAGATGTCTTCCCTTGTGGAGTTCTGGACTAGAGAGGTAGGTGCCTGAGTCATGCCAGAGGAGACGGAAACCACAGCTCCATTACTGGTAATATCTGAATGAGAGACCTCCGCTGAGATGAGCAGTCACCCTGGCTGGCTGGCTCCTCATGCCAGTTCTGCATATGGGCCCACCCTGGCTGGTCAGGCCCCTGACTTCTCCTGAGGGTCAGGCCCCTTTCTGCTGGGCAGAGAGCAGATTACAAAAGCTGCACTGAGTCCTAAATCTGGGCTGCCCCCGAAACACAGCCCGGGGAGGAGAGAAGGAAATTATTTTCCATGCTTATCTTCCTCCCCCACTGCACACATTCTCATACCCACATACTAACTAAGCAGCAAGCTTTCTCAGGGTAGGGATTTAATCTGCATTATTCAGCATAATAGTTACTGCTAGAATATTGTCCAATGCCTAGTAAATGCTCAAAAATACTTGGTGAATGAATGAACTTTCAGACAACTCTATGAGGTAGATATTATTTTATCCCCATCTTTCCAATGAGGAAACAGAAGCACAGAGTGGTCAAATAACATGCACAAATAACCTGCCTTCTTTCAGTCAATGAAACATTAAATCACATTGCCCTTTTCTCATAGGTTTCCAAATGCCACCACCTGGAAATGTCCATTCAATCAATAATGCCCAGCATGCATTTTCCCTTCCTCCTTTCTAACAGAACCCTACATTTTCTTTATAAGACTATTCCTTCCACATTGATTATATTGGGCATTGGGTGAACCTGACCCTTTTTAGCATCTGAGAATTGATTGGTTTGAGATAATCCATCCTCTTTGCCCATAACTAGTTCAGAAATAGGAATGAGAAATGAAAAATTGACTAACAGGTTCCAAGAGAGTTTTAGTTCATTCTTTTGGCATAATTCTCACCGGTAATGCTCTCCCTGCTTGTGAAAGCAAGAGAGAAAGCAAGTAACACCATTTGATGGTGTAATCTGTCACATCACCCAAGAGGAATAGCAATAGGATGAAGCCTATGGACAGTAGAGTGGAAAGAACTTGAGCTCCTGATGATATTAGTAAGCTACTGGATCAAGCAAATTTTGGAAGCTAGAATTCAAATGGGAAAAAATTAATGGTGGATCTTAACAGAACTGAATAAACGAAAGCTCTGTGTAGGTATGAAAGAGACCTCTGAACTCAGGAAGACCTAATGATAAGAGGCAGCTATAGGTGAGAGTGGAAGAAAATCCACAAAGAGAATATTTAAAGTGAGTAAGAGTCAGGGAGCAGCTTTCAGTGATAATTTTTCAAAGCAACTGATTGTGTTATTTTCTTCAGTTAGAGTGTGAGTCTGTTCTGGGAGAGTTCCACAGGTATCTTCAAGGTGTTCAAGCGACACTGTTGTTGTTCAGTCACTCAGTCGTGTCTGACTGTTTACAAACCCATGTACTGCAGCACGCCAGTCTTCCTTGTCTTTCAACATCTCCTAGAGCTTGCTCAAACCCATGTCCATTGAGTCCAATGCCATCTAACCATCTCATCCTCTGTCGTCCCCTTCTCCTCCTGCCTTCAATCTTTCCCAGCATCAGGGTCTTTTCTAATAAGTCAGTTCTTTGCATCAGGTGGCCAAAGTATTGGAGTCTCAGCTTCAGCATGAGTCCTTCCAATGAATATTCAGGATTGATTTCCTTTAGGATTGATTGGGGCTTCCCTGGTGGCTCACTGGTTAAGAATCTGCCTACAGTGCAGGAGACCTGGGTTTGATTCCTGGGTTGGGAAGGTCCCTGGAGAAGGGAAAGGCTACCACTCCAGCATTCTGGCCTGGAGAATTCCATGGACTGTATAGTCCATGGGGTTGCAAAGAGTTGGAAATGACTGAGCAACTTTCACACACACACACACACACAGGATTTATTGGTTTGGTCTCCTTGCAGTCCAAGGGACTCTTAAGAGTCTGCTCCAATACCACAGTTCAAAAGTAACAATTTTTCAGTGCTCAGCCTTCTTTATGGCCCAACTCTCACATCCATACATGACTACTGGAAAACCATAGCTTTGACTATATGGACCTTTGTTGGCAAAGTAATGCCACTGCTTTTTAATATGCTGTCTCGGTTTGCCATAGTTTTTCTTCCAAGAAGCAAGGGTCTTTTGCTGCTGCTGCTAAGTCGCTTCAGTCATGTCGGACTCTGTGCGACCCCATAGACGGCAGCCCACCAGGCCCCGCCGTCCCTGGGATTCTCCAGGGAAGAACACTGGAGTGGGTTTCCATTTCCTCCTCCAATGCATGAAAGTGAAAAGTGAAAGTGAAGTTGCTCAGTCGTGTCTGACTCTTAGCTACCCCATGGACTGCAGCCTACCAGGCTCCCCCATCCATGGGATCTTCCAGGCAAGAGTACTGGAGTGGGGTGCCATTGCCTTCTCAAGAGCTCCCTTAATGCTTTTTCCCAGAATCCTGAGTCAATGCACAGGGAATAGGAAATTTTACTTCAGATCTGTTAATACACACATCTATTAATTTTGATCAGTCAGTGTATATTGTAATCACTTGGATAGCTTTAAATACTGACAATAAACAGAGATTATCTTTGGAAGAGTATTAACTGGGAGGGGCAAGGAGTTTTACTGCAGTGCTAGAAATGGCTTCTATCAGGGGTCAGATATGCTCATTCATTTACATATTATCTTTCATTGCTTTTGTACTACAAGAGTTCAGTAGTTGCGACAGACAGTGACTGGACCATAAAGTCAAAAACATGTGGCCCTTTACAGAAAAAGTTTTCCAACCTTTGGTCTATGTCTTTATCTGACTCACAATGTGTTGTATATATATGTATATGACTCAGGTAAAGGTCTATTGAGCAGTACACTTACAATTTTTGTACTATACTGTGTGTAAATTAAATCCCTAAAAAAGAAATAAAAAGAGAAAAATTCAAGTGCTAGGGCACTGATGCCAAAATCTTGGTTCTCTGTGCACTAATGCCAAACAGCAATATGGAGACAGAGTTATGGAGAAGAAGGGAAGAGAGGGTTTGTAACCTTGCCAGGCAAAGGGGGAACACAGTAGGCTAGTGCCTCAAGAGCTGTATCCCACTTCCTGGTAAGTAGGGAAAGGTTATATAGTCAGGCAGGAGTAAGTGATAAGGATCAAGGCAGTAATAGTCATATTCTTTCTTCTGCAAATTTTCAAAAGGGCAGGGTTTTTGACAAGATTAGGGTCTGTGCAGGGTCTTAGGTGATCTGTTCTCCTAATATTGATGAGCCTCTCTGGTCTCTTTAATCTTGCCTCAGGTGGCTTTGTAGCTGCTCCTCGCTTGATTAGTAATTGTTCTGCCCTTTGGAACTCAGGAAGGTCATGGGGATTGGAATCCTGCCTATAAGAAGTGAGGGACAAAAAGGCCTCCATACTTACAGGGCCCTGCTTGGCATCAATACGGCTTCTAGATAGTCTTATTTAATTGGTCTATGGTATGGTATCAGGGTTTTTTAAAGCTCCCAAGGCAACTCTATTGAGTAAACAAGATTGAGAATATGGTTATATCCTTGTTTATATGAACAGATAAACAAAGATCACCAAATACATAACGATGAGCAACTTCACCTTTCAACCACATAAATGAAAGACACCAAGTGCACACACTAGAGGTCTCTTCAAGAAAATTAGACATACCAAGGGAACATTTCATGCAAAGCTAGGCACAAAAAAGGACAGAAATGGTATGGACCTAACAGAAGCAGAAGATATTAAGAAGAGGTGGCAAGATACACAGAACTGAACAAAAAAGAACTTCATGAACCAGATAACTACAATGGTGTGATCACTCACCTAGAGCCAGACATCCTGGAATGTGAAGTCAAGTGGGCCTTAGGAAGCATCACTATGAACAAAGCTAGTGGAGGTGATGGAATTCCAGTTGAGCTATTTCAAATCCTAAAAGATGATGCTGTGAAAGTGCTACACTCAATATGCCAGCAAATTTGGAAAACTCAGCAGTGGCCACAGGACTGGAAAAGGTCAGTTTTCATTCCAATCCCAAAGAAAGGCAACGTCAAAGAATGTTCAAACTACCACACAATTGCACTCATTTCATACGCTAGCAAAGTAATGCTCAAAATTCTCCAAACCAGGATTCAACAGTATGTGAACTGTGAACTTCCAGATGTTCAAGCTGGATATAGGAAAGGCAGCAGAACCAGAGATCAAATTGCCAACATCCACTGGATCATCAGAAAAGCAAGAAAGTTCCAGAAAAACATCTACTTCTGCTTTATTGACTACGCTAAAGCCTTTGACTGTGTAGATCACCACAAACTGTGGAAAATTCTTAAAGAGACGGGAATAGAAGACCACCTTTTCTGACTCCTGAGAAATCTGTATGCAGGTCAAGAAGCAAGAGTTTGAACTGGACATGGAACAACAGATTGGTTCCAAATCGGGAAAAGAGTACATCACAGATGTATATTGTCACCCTGCTTATTTAACTTATATGCAGAGTACATCATATGAAATGCTGTGCTGGATGAAGCACAAGCTGGAGTTAAGATTGATGGGAGAAATATTAATAACCTAGATACGCAGATGACATCACCCTTATGGCAGAAAGCGAAGAAGAACTAAAGAGCCTCTTGATGAAAGTGAAAGAGGAGAGTGAAAATTTGGCTTAAAACTCAACATTCGGAAAACTAAGATCACGGCATCCGGTCCTATCACTTTATGTCAAATAGATGGGGAAACAGTGGAAACAGTGGCTGACTTTATTTTCTTGGGCTGCAAAAATCACTGCAGATGGTGACTGCAGCCATGAACTTAAAAGATGCTTTCTCCTTGGAAGAAAAGCTATGACTAACCTAGACAGCATATTAAAAATCAGAGGCATTACTTTGCTGACAAAGGGCCATCTAGTCAAAACTATGTTTTTTCCAGTAGTCATATATGGATGTGAGAGTTGGACCATAAAGAAAGCTGAGTGCCAAAGAATTGATGCTTTTGAACTGTGGTGTTGGAGAAGACTCTCGACAGTCCCTTGGACTGCAAGGAAATCCAACCAGTCCATTCTAAAGGAGATCAGTCCTGGGTGCTCATTGGAAGGACTAATGTTGAAGCTGAAACTCCAATACTTTGGCCACTTCATGTGAAGAACTGACAAACCATCTCATCCTCTGTTGTCCTCTTCTCCTCCTGCCTCCAATCTTTCCCAGAATCAGGGTCTTTTCCAATGAGTCAGCTGTTTTCATCAGGTGGCCAAACTATTGGAGCTTCAGCTTCAGCATCAGTCCTTCTAATGAATATTCAGGGTTCATTGCCTTTAGGATTGACTCGTTGGATCTCCTTGCAGTCCAAGGGACTCTCAAGAGTCTTCTCCAACACCACAGTTCAGAAGCAGCAATTCTTTGGTGCTCAGCTTTCTTTATGGTCCAACTCTCACATCCATACATGATTACTGGAAAAACCACAGCTTTGACTAGTAGCAAACTTTGGCAAAATAATATCTCTGCTTTTTAATATGCTGTCTAGGCTTGTAATAGCTTTTCTTCCAAGGAACAAGAGTCTTTTAATTTTGGCTGCAGTCATGAATGATTAAATAGCAGAAAGATAATACATGTGTCATAAAATTGTGAATTGGAAGATTAATTGATGACATCCTCCCCAGATTGGGTGCAAAAGAAAAGGATAGGAAGATTATTGGAGAGGAGTTAGGAGACTTAGAGGACAGATCTAAAAGAGTAAAGTTAAAGTCTCTCAGTCATGTCCGACTCTTTGCGACCCCATGGACTATAGTCCATGGGATTCTCCAGGCCAGAATGCTGGACTGGGTAGCCTTTCTCTTCTTCAGGGGTTCTTCCCAACCCAGGGATTGAACTCAGGTCTTATGAATTGCAGGCAGATTCTATACCAGCTGAGCCATAAAAGTCTATATAATAGGAGTCCCAGAAGTAAGTAACACAGAGAATGAAATAATAGTGAAACAAATAATAGTGAACTAAAAAGTCTCTGTATTAGTGAAAAGTGAAGAACTTGAGTCTTAAGATTGAAAGTGTTCACCTAATTAGTGCTGATCTGAAAGAAATAGATCTGTTTGAGAAGGGAAATGGGAAAGGTATAGTTAACAAAATTGGAATGTTATATTGGTATTTCATGAGAGAAACAGAGGTGAGCTATAATGTGTCTTTATTCCAGTGACCAAGACAAGTCAGGAACACAATTGGAGTTCAACTTGAGTGTCCAAGCAAAACTTAATTATACAGGTATGATTACCAGGTGTCCCAGTTTTAGGCTCCTATATGTAAATTATATTGCAGTAAGAAGAGCCATGTATAAGTAAAATAACCAGTAATTGGGGAAGGAATCATGATCTATCTAGCTTCCACTTAAAGGAAGGCCAGGGGAAGAGGTTTGGAGGGAACTGTGCAGTGGAGAGAGGATAAGACCACATGAATATATTCTTGGACTAATAAAAGGATTTACTGGGCCTGTCTGGGCCTCTAGAGAAAATAGCTCATGTTTCTGCACAATTAGGGCTTGCTGAGCAAATCTTACTGAAACTTGGGACCTGGGATAAAAGGGCAAGCCTGGGAAGGTAATTTACAACTATATAGTAAGAGGACTCCAGACAGATTTATGACTAGAAGTATGTGCTGCATTTCATTCCTCGATTGTAAAGCTGGAGACAATGGTCTTTATCTTTCCCCTAGAAAGATTTATTTACATTCCAAAAGGTTAGAGTAAGACCACCAGATCCTTCCGAAGGAGCAAAGATTTTCCTCCTTCCTTTCAACAGGAACAGCCACTCCCCTTCTAAATAAATGCCCTGAATCACTTCTTCCGCATTTCTTTTCGGCAATATAAATTTTGTTTGTGTAGAGTGACTCACATCTTGTTGTCCAAAATATGAGAAATTCGGGCATGGGGAACTACAGAATTGTTATTTTCTTGAAAGGAAATAATGATTAATCTATGCTGCTCCAGAAATCTCATATGTGCTTTCAGGATAATATTAATAAATAAGAATATTAAAAACAGCCTGCAAACTCTGGACTTTTTTTTAACCTCTCATTATGTTGTTAGAGTAGGTATAAGTAGATCAAATGTTTGTGCATCCATATTATGTCATGTTTTCTATCAGCTGATTTACTACACAGGAAGAAATCCCAGAGATAGAAGATGGGAGATATCATGCTCCTCATACTGTCTATGGATTGCCTTGGATAAAAAACAAACAAACAAAAGCAAAAAAAAAAAAAAAAAAACAAAACAAAACTGTGGCACCTTGCTGCCTTGATTGCTTAACATGTTCCTAACTGCCATTAAGGAGAATCATGCTTACCCAAAGAGTCAGAATGGATAGAATAGCCAAACTGAAGAGCAAAGGACAGCCCAAAAGGTGAGGAGTATTAAAGAAAAGAAAAAAAAAAAAACAAATTGCATTAGTCAGACTAGGCTCTGTTATGCTGTGGGAGTAAAGTATCTCAAATCACAGAGCTCAACTCAACAAAGGTTTATTTCCTTTTCAACTTTGTGTCCACTGTAGGTCAACAAACGGATCCTGTTTATTATCATCAGGAACCCAGGCTGACTTCATCACAATACCTACTTCCATGAGCACAAAACAGGGTAAAAGAATGTGGGAAATTGCACATTGACAATTTAAACTTGTCTTTGGGCAAAACATAACTTTGCTTCACATTTCTCAGGTAAAGCAAATCACGATGGCCTTATCTAACTTTAAGGGCTGGGAAAGAGTGATCCTACTATGTGCTCAAGAAGAGAATGGAAACATTTGGTAGATGGCACTAATCACCATCCCAGCCTTCCTTTTTTGTCACTGAATATTTTGTCTACTTTTTTTTTTCTTCATACAGAACACATTTACCCCCTCCTCCTGGGAGGAATCAAGAAGATTCATTCAATCACTTTTTCACTCCCCAAATCTAGGACCTCTAAATGGTGTTTGGAAGTTTCTTTATATATTCTGGAAGTGTCACCTCTTAGTCCAGAAGACTAAGAACTAAAAAAAAAAAAGTAATTTGCCCCCTCATATCCAGTATTGGCTTCCCAGGTCGCTCAGTGGTAAAGAACCTGCCTGCCAATGCAGGAGACACGAGTTCGATCCCTGGGTCAGGAAGATCCCCTGGAGGAAGTCATGTCAACCCATCCCAGTATTCTTGCCTAGAGAATGCCATGGACATGGCGGGCCACAGTCCACAGGGTCACAAAGAGTTGGACACAACTGAGCGACTGAGAGATGCACTCACACATGCATACAATATTCCCGGAAAGACAGTCACAAAAACAATCCCTTCTAGAAAGATCAGGAATCACAATACTGCCACTGGTTAATAGCAATGCTTAAATTCTACTAGACATAGGCAGAAAGAGTGCTCCACCCAGGGAGTGAGAATGTTCCTTGGTAAGTCTTGATTCTGCTCCCTGGAAAGGGGTATGCTGGGTCAGTTTTTCACTATGGATGTTGATTTTGCCCTCAGAGGGTGTCTTTCTTTTGTCATCCTCCTTAACCACATCTGGATTGAGTATCAGAAAATATTTACTCCTTGGGGGCTGAAAAACTCATAGCCTGCTTCCTCTTTATAGTAGATATTGGAGCCCAAGGGTCATTTTAAGTTTCAAACAGTCACAGTAATTTTGTTCAGGCTTCTTAGCTATTTAGTTTGACTCAGCTCCAAATGTCAATAACCATACCCACAATTCATTACTAAACACATTTTGCATATATACTATATTTGCTTTCTCAGGCTCATGTTTCTTGCAACTTAACTGTGAGTATCTTGAGCTTATCAGACTTTATGGGAGAACTGGACCGTAAGTTTATTTTCCCTCAACTATTCTTTTCAAAAGAAAATATTTACTATGGCAACAGTTCTAATTTGTCTGTCCTTTGAAACACTGCAGTCCATTCAGAGATTTTTACAGTGGTCAAATGACCATCCCCTTGATTTACTCCCATTATAAGGGCTGCAAGGAGATCCAACCAGTCCATCCTAAAGGAAATCAGTCCTGAATATTCATTGGAAGGACTGATGCTGAAGCTGAAACTCCAATACTTTGGCCACCTGATGCGAAGAACTGACTCATTTGAAAAGACCCTGATGCTGGGAAAGATTGAAGGCAGGAGGAGAAGGGGACGATAGAGGATGAGATGGTTGGATGGTATCACAGACTCAATGAAGATTGAGTTTGGACAAACTCCAGAAGTTGGTGACAGGGAGGCCTGGCATGCTGCAGTCCATGGGGTCGCAAAGAGCCAGACACGACTGAGTGACTGAACTGAACTGAATTGAAGGCTGTTTTAAGAAGCCATTGTCAACAAAAAACCTCCTTGCCTTTATCTTTTACTCATTGAGGCTAAGAAGCAATTGTTTCTTCCAATTTTACAAGTCCTCACATTTCTGGACTCTATATTTCCTTTTATCACTGCCTGCAAACCAGCCAATTCTTTTCTGACTTCAGAACTTTTTTTTTTCTTTTTTTTTAAATTTTATTTTATTTTTAAACTTTACATAATTGTATTAGTTTTGCCAAATATCAAAATGAATCTGCCACAGGTATACATGTGTTCCCCATCCTGAACCCTCCTCCCTCCTCCCTCCCCATACCATCCCTCTGGTCGTCCCAGTGCACTAGCCCCAAGCATCCAGTATCGTGCATCGAACCTGGACTGGCAACTCGTTTCTTATAACTTTCCAAATGTGGACAAGAGTAACTAACACATAGTGTCAATATTCTCTATTCCAATCTCTTCTCCTAGAGCTAAACATTCATTAGTTAAAGTATCTGCCTTACAAATTAATGCAGGCAAAAGTTTCAGTAAATATTTCACTACTACAAAACATGGATCACCATTCTTCCAACCCTTGATAACAGTTTATTTGGTATCTATCATCTGGTAACTCAACCAATGCTATTAATATTATATTATTATTATTAATTTTATGGGGTTTTTTGTTATGGCAATAACCTCCTGTTTCAGTCTGGATAGGCTAGTTTATGCTCTAATAATAAACAATTTAAAATATCAGTGGCTTGAAACAACAACACATTTTTTTTTTTCATATTGCCTATTCAATGTTGGGCAGCAGGAGGGCTTTGCTCATTGTAGTTACTCACTCAGAGACTAGACTTACAGAAGCTTTAGATCAATGTGGGTTTCCACATTCACTATTACAGAGGAAAGAAAATGTTACAAATTATGTACTGTTATTAAAGCTTTCATGGAAGTGATATGTCATGTCTTCTCAAATCTTACTAGCTAATACATGTCACAAAGCCACAAGTAACTTTAAGGGGTGTGGGAAGTACAACGTGCCAGGAAGAAGAACTGGAAATATTTGGAAAACAGCACTAATGAATTATCACAAGAAATCTAGATACATTCCAGATCGTTTTTCAAATTCTGTAGATAAAGAGAAGCACTGTAGTTTTCTACAGAGAAAGAAGAAGTTACCTATAAAAAATGTGAACCTGACTTATATCAGACCTCCCATTAGCAATGCAGGATGTTTAAATTATCAACAAACTATGATAGCAAAATAAAGACCTTCTCAGCCATGCAAAGACTCAGGAAACTAACAAAACATGCCATACCACTGAAATAATTATTCTGAGCCATACTCTGGCAAAAGGAAAACAGAATCCAAGCAAAAAGAAAGCAACTATAAGAAACAGTGGTGAATAAAAAGTAAAACTTTAAGTTTACAGTAAATAGCTCTTGATAATAAGGCTACAAAATTAACACAATTTGAAATGTAATGGCCTATAAAATAGCACTGACATACTATTGAAAACAATGATTTGAAATAAAAATTCAGTTGAATAGTGTGGTAGGGGCAGAAAATAAGCAAAAGCTTACTAAAAGTCTTGTTTGGGAGAGAAGCTATATTTTGATTAATATTCTTTGTTGACAGGAGGTTGAAAGTTTAAAATGTATTTGCTAGAAGTTTGAAAGTAACAACATGCAGAATTAAAACAAAATCAGAGCTTACAAAACAGTTAATTATGGTAGAGCAGAGAAATACAATGCTATCCATCTAATAAAAGTGAGAGAATAAGAAAATGGAGAAAGAAATCACAAGGAAATCAAGATAAACATAAAAATTAAAGCCTTGTGACCAAAACTACATCATGGAAGTTCTGCTTCTTCTACTGGCAATGAGAAGAGCTCCATGGATGCACTCCCAGTGAAATCTGTCTTCATTATTTTTTAAACAATCATATAGAAATCATATAAAATATCAAGCTTGTTTTAGAAAAGGCAGAGGAACCAGAGATCAAACTGCCAACATCTGTTGGATCATCGAAAAAGCAAGAGAGTTCCAGAAAAACATCAATTTCTGCTTTATTGACTGTGCCAAAGCCTTTGGCTGTGTGGACCACAAGAAACTGTGGAAAATTCTGAAAGAGATGGGAATACCAGACCACCTGACCTGCCTCTTGAGAAACCTATATGCAGGTCAGGAAGCAACAGTTAGAACTGGACATGGAACAACAGACTGGTTCCAAACAGGAAAAGGAGTACGTCAAGGCTGTATACTGTCTCCCGGCTTATTTAACTTATATGCAGAGTACATCATGAGAAACACTGGGCTGGAAGAAGCACATGCTGGAATCAAGATTGCCAGGAGAAATATCAATAACCTCAGATATGCAGATGACACCACCCTTATGGCAGAAAGTAAAGAGGAACTAAAAAGCCTCTTGATGAAAGTGAAAGTGGAGAGTGAAAAAGTTGGCTTAAAGCTCAACATTCAGAAAACTAAGATCATGGCATCTGGCCCCATCACTTCATGGGAAATAGATGGGGAAACAGTGGAAAGAGTGTCAGACTTTATTTTTCTGGGCTCCAACATCACTGCAGATGGTGATTGCAGCCATGAAATTAAGACGCTTACTCCTTGGAAGGAAACTTATGACCAACCTAGATAGCATATTAAAAAGCAGAGATATTCCTTTGCCAACAAAGGTCCACCTATTCAAGGCTACATTTTTTCCAGTGGTCATTTATGGATGTGAGAGTTGGACTGTGAAGAAAGCTGAACGCCGAATAATTGATGCTTTTGAATTGTGGTGCCGGAAAAGACTCTTGAGAGTCCCTTGGACTGCAAGGAGATCCAACCAGTCCATCCTAAAGGAGACCAGTCCTGGGTGTTCATTGGAAGGACTGATGTTGAAGCTGAAACTCCAATACACTGGCTACCTCATGCGAAGAGTTGACTCATTGGAAAAGACTCTGATGCTGGGAGGGATTGGGGGCAGGAGAAAAAGGGGACGACAGAGGATGAGATGGATGGATGGCATCACTGACTCCATGCACATGAGTTTGGGTGAACTCCAGGAGTTGGTGATGCACAGGGAGGCCTGGCGTGCTGCAATCCATGGGGTCAGAAAGAGACAGACACAACTGAGTGACTGAACTGAACTGAACTGATAAAATATCTGGAAATTGTCCTAAGGGAATATGCAAATTAAGAAGCACTTATTCAAAAAAGTTTACTGACAGTTGGTAAGAACAGTGAGAGTCTATGGTATTTGAACCATGACCCACTTACTTCCTCCTCCATCCCAGCACAGTGTTAAAGAAACTCCACCCCAGGTGGATACAGCCAAGAACATAGAGTTCCTTCTGTCTCCAGCTCCCAGCCAAGGGCTTTGGGTATCTTCCTGGGAAGTATGGGAATCAGCATTTCTTATCCTATCCCAAGCTACTTGTTCCAAAGACTAAGTTTCAGGAGAGTAATGCTGAGAAGTGGAGAATCCCTTCTTTCACTTAACCCCTCACTTATGGGACAGAGTTCCTTCCTTAGGAACAGTGCACTGAGAATACTGGAACCCTAATTTTCCTCACCCTGGCAGAGTTAACATGCCAGCAGTAGCAAGCCATAAAAGACTTGAGGCAACTGACCACTTCCCCTCCATGCCAAGCATCCCACTACTAAAGCAGGGGTATTATTTAGAAAAAAATTCCACTCACCCTGCTTCTAGCTCCAGAGCCATGGCTCAGAGATTTTGACCAGGAAGATACAATCCATAAAAACAAAGATCTCTGAAAACTACCTAAAGGAACTGACTTCATTTTGATATGGACCAGGGTTCTTGGCCTTCCCCAATCAATATAAATTGACTAGAGGACAGACAAGAAATTCAAGCAAGGCTTTATTGGGGCTCCGGCTGAAGCATGGGGAGCAAAAACAAGTAACAGATGCCCTTGCTTGCTCACTGAAGCAGAGCAAGCTTGTTCCTTATATGTGGTGAGGGTAGGGGTGTGTCCAGGGGTCAAACTGGAGGGCTGACACTTGGTAACAGTGAGAGTCTATGGTATTTGAACCATGACCCACTTCCTTCCTCTTCCATCCCAGCACAGTGTTAAAGAAACTCCACTCCAGGTGGATACAGGGGTGGTTTAATGGGGGGCATGTGTAGTACCCTGTTTTTGCTGCTGACACTCTATTTTTGCTTCAGGCTATTCAGAAATGGTAGTTGGGTTTTTTTTTGTCTTTTTGTATCTTGTGGTCCAGAATTTTCCCCAACTGTGCATGGACACAGTTGTTTTAATTCCCATAAATTTCTTTGCATTTTGTAGCTTGAGGAGTGGTATATCCAGGTGTAAGCTTTGCAGAAAGCTTTGCAGCAACACAGGAAAGGGTCCCAGGTCTCAGGCCTGTCTCAATAATATTATAGAAGCCTTCTTCCTGTCCCTTCCCTCTACATCAACATGTCTCCTTTATAACAACAGTAGGTTATAGCTGAAAGAACTGCAAGGCAAGAATCTATTTAAGATGCAGTTCCTAGGGAAACCCAAGAACAACAGAAGAGGGAAAGAAAGGGTGTAGGTGAATTTTAAACCCCTGACACCATAAGGTCCAATACTAGCCAGACTGACATAAAACCTCACAATATAAAGGCCAATTTACTTCAGTTCTATTGTCTAATATAACATGTCTGGCTTTTCAACAACAACAAAAAATTACATGGCATGCTAAAGGGCAAGAAAAAATACAGTCTGAAGAGACAAAGCAAGCCTCAGAAACAGACTCAGATATGACAAAGATGTTGAAAGTATCAGACAAGGAATTTAAAATAATTATGACTTATATGTCAAGGGCTATAATTGAAATAGGAGACAATATTCAAGACAGATGGGTAAGTGGATGTAAGCTGTGACTGGGAACTCTAAGAAAGAGTCAAAAGGAAATGCTGGAAAAAACATAAACTAACGTAAACTAAGAAAGCTTTTGGTGAACTCATCAGCAAACTAGACATAGCTGAGGAAAGAATAAGCAAGTTTAAAAATGTCAACAGAAATTCCCTAAATTGAAATTTTATTGAAATTCTAAATGAAAAAACTAAAATGGAAAAAAAAGAATGCAAACCCAAAATGAAACAGAATATCTAAAAACTGTGGGACAATTTCAGAAGGTGTAATATTTAAGTAACTAGAATATCAGAAGAAGGAGAAGAAACAGAATTTAATTTGTAAATTAAACAATATACATCTATATATCTCTGGGTCAGGGAATAAGCTCCAATATAAATGTTTTAATTTTTTAAATAAGATACAAATGGTAATAATAAAAAATTGTGGAATATAGAAAAAACAGTGCTTAGGGATAAATTTATACCACTAACTGTATTAGAAAAATAAGTTCTAAAATCAAAACCTAAGATTACAACTTAAGTCTAGAGAAAGAAGAACAAATTAAGTTGAAGGCAAGCAGAAGAAAAGAAATAAGAATTTCTGCAAAAATCAATGAAATTAAAAACAGGAAAACAATATAGAAAATCAGTGAAACCAAAAGTAGTCATTTGAAAAGATCAACAAATTGATAATCTTCTAGCAAGGCTACAAAACAAAAATTAGATGACACAGATGACCAATATAAGGAAATGAAGGTGTATTATGACAGCTCTATGTCCACAAATTTAATACATTAGCTAAAATTATCTTCAGTGACATAATCTATAAAAATTCACACAAGGATAAAAAGGTAATCTGAATAAATCTATATCTACTAAGTAAACTAAATCAGTAATTAATATTCCTAAAAAGAGAAATCATTAGGCCCATATGGTTTCACTGGCGAATTCTACCAAGCATCTAAAAAGAATTAACAACAATCCTCCAACGGGTCTTCCAAAAAATAAAGCAGAAGGAATACTCCTAACTTATTCTGTGAGACCATTACCCTAACACCAAAACCAGTAAAAGATAATTACAAGAAAGGAAAACTACAGACCCATAACTCTCATGAACATAGATCTAATGATCTTCAATAAAATATAAGCAAATCAAATTCAACATGTATAAAAATAACTATACACCATGACCAAGTGAGATTTATTCCAGGTACACAAGTCTGGCTTAACATTAAAAGACCAATTAATTAAATTTATGACATCAACAAGCAAAAGAAAAAATATCATATTATCATATCAATTGATACAAAGAAAGTATTTGATAAAATCCAACACAGATGCATGATAAAAAAAAAAAGGTCTCAGTAAACTAGGAACATAAGGAAGTTTCCTCAATGCTTGCCACCTATGATCAGGAAAAAGGCAAAGATATCTCCTCTGAGGCCTCCTATTCAACACTGTACTGGAAGTTCTAGCTAGTAAAATAAGAAAAGAAAAGAATAAGACGTATAACTGGGGAAGGAAAAATTTTGTCTCCCTTTGTTCACTGAAGAAATGTTTGTCTACATACAACAAAAAGAATGAGGGCTCTTTGGAGAAATGACTGATTCTAGAAATAAGGCAGTAAATATACAAAATGAGCCTGGGGTATCTTGTAGTGTCAGTAAGTTCTGAAGAACATGTTAAGGGACACCACAAATGTTGCATTCAACAAAAGCCATACTTTTGGAAACTAAACAAAACACAAATTTTGTGTTTTTTTTTTCCCCAAAATATTTAATTGCAAGGAAAAAGAGGTAGGAGGTGAAGAAATTACAGATTTAAAAAAGACTTGAGACATAAAGAACAATTGTAGTGATTAGATCCTATTTGGACACTGATTCAAAGAAACTAATTTTTTTAAAGTATGTCTGCCATGCAAACATGAAAACTACCTGGCATTTGAAGATTACTTATTTAAATTTTTTGAAAAGAATTAGATATACACATAAAAGAATCTATATTTTAGGAAGACATGAAATATTTGACATGTACATGAAATTGGGCAAACTTTAGGAGATGGTGAGGGACAGGGAAGCCTGGCATGCTGCAGTCCATGGGGTTGCAAACAGTTGGACACGACTGGATTACTGAACAACATGAAATATTTAGAAATAAAATAGTATGATGTTTTGAATATGCTTCAAATTATTCCAGTAGCAAGAAATGGGAGAAGGTGAAGGTATAACTGGAACCAGATTGTGTTGAAGTGTGTTGATGCTGAGTGTCAGGTATACTGGGTTCATTACATTATATAACAAAGAGAAATGGATTCTTTTTCTTGTGTGTATGTTTGATAATTTCTTTAATAAAAAATTATTATAAATATCATGCCATTAAACTTGAAATCCTAAGTGAAATTGACCACCTAAAAGTTTAATCAAACAATACAAACTGAAACTGTATTCAAAACTCAAGCCACTATCACATGTTCCAAAACAAGGCAGTTTTGGAAGCCAGTTTTACCAAATAGTCAGGGAGAAACAAATTATCACGTTATGTAAACTCCTCCAAAGCATACAAAAACAGTCAATTACTCAACTCATTTTGCCAGGTTATTGCTCCTCAATTCAAAAACCAGATGAGAACATCCCATGAAAAGAACACTTTAAGCCATGCTCACTCACAGAGCACCAAATAGTCTAAATAGTTTAATAGCATATTCAACATAGCAGTGAATTAAATGAACAAATGGGCTGTGTCTGAGGAATAAAAATATGATTTAACATTAGAAAATACTTTCAATTATAATTCCCTGTACAAGTTAGAGGAGAAAAAAAACACTTGATCATATCAATGGGTATATTAAAAAGCCTTTGAAAGAAATTCAACACAAGTTTATGATTAAAAAAGAGTAAGTTAACATTAGAATAGAACTTCAATTTCCTAAAGTCTATTGCAAACACACTTATATGTAAAATATTAGAATTTCCATTAAAGCCAGGGCCAGACAACACAAAAATGAATGCTCTCTCCTCTACTGTTCAAAATTGCGCTGGGACACATAGAGCAGTGAATATTGAAATAAATAAGAGGTATGAATATTGAAAAGAAAGATAATATTTGGTGACAATATTGTTATCTGTAAAACATGTGGAGTATTTGAATAATTGAGAGATTTCAGGAAAATATATATGGAAAATCATTATAGCAAAATAAAGAACCTTGCCATCTAAAAGCAATAACTAATTAGAACATGAAATAGGAAATACCTCATTCACAATGGCAAGAAAGTCAAGAAAATTACCTAAAAAGAATCTTAAAAGACATGTACAAGACATTAATGGAGGCAAACATAAAAGCTTTCTGATAGATTCAGCTAAAAGTCCCAAATAAATAAAGCAGTAAAACATATTCATTAATGAGGAACAGCATTATTACAAAGATATTAATTCTCCTTAAATTATTTATAGGTTTAGTGCCTTACCTGTAAATGCCAAGACGACCATCAGGTTCAGACCACTGACTTCCACTCCCCAAATCAACTCTCAATAACTATAGAAAGGAGGTGGGGGTGGGGGAATCAACAACAAAAGCTAAACAACAAAACACGAGAAATCCCTAGGGAAGACTGATGACTGTGGGGAGCTGGTTCTTGTGTTTTGCAGGGTGGGCGCAGTGGGGAAGTTGCAGAAGGGCTGTAGGCCACAGAGATGCAGATGGCAGGACGGGTAAGGAGAAAAAGATTTTAAATTTCTGACCTATTTCATTGCACAAACCAGAGGCAGACCCTCTAACCACAGATACCATTAGCTCTGGGATAGTAACAGGACAGCTGGAAAGATGAGATGACTGAGGTTGTAGGACCCCAAAGCCTGTGCTAATGACCACCTGAAACCATTTTAGTCTGTTACAATCAAAAACAGAGACTAGCCTTGAAAAACTCCCTGAGCAGACAAAACCAATTTAGTCATACAAACAAAGCTTAATTTAGGTTTTATTGCAAGGCTAACTTGATCTGGGTCATTTCTTGCTTATGCCTCTGGAAATCATCAGCAAAACTTCAGTTGTTTCCCCAAATTGATATGAGGTAATCACTAACCAATTCCCTATCATTTAAGAAATTCAAATATTATAACCAACCACTGTGAGAATAGTCACTGCCTTCCCACAGTATAAGCAGCTTTATAACGATATACCCCTGAGCCTCATTCCATGTTTGGTTTGAATGCTCTGTGTTCAAACTGTCTTTTTGGCATGGGCAAAATAAACTATTACTAATTATTACTTTAGCCATTCATTGTTTCTACTCCTGTTACTTCTGAACTTTTGACAAGACTGAGGACTGGCCTTTCCAAAATAATATTTTTAATTTAAGTTTATTTATTTTAATTAGAGGCTAATTACTTTACAATATTGTATTGGTTTTGCCATACATCAACATGAATCCGCCACGGGTATACACGTGTTCCCAAACAAAAGATAAAGAATGGACTGGAGATATTATAGAATAGGAGCTATTAAAGCGATCCACACACAATAAGTGTAGGTATTCTTTCATGAAATTTTATATGTATTCTAAACATACACTTGGCAGAGATGTATATGTTTTTTGAATATACTAGGAATGAGGGTTAAGAAAATGAAAATCAGTTCTCTGAACTATGAAATGTTAGATAATTTCAAATGAGCAGGACCTCCCCAAATGCTGCTGCTCAGCCTCTTCTGTGCAGAAAATGAATCTTTTAGAACAAAATGTTTCTGAAGTCTGGCTGGCTGGTCAAGAGATTCCATTGAAAAGGTTGCTTTTTCTCTGACTCTCCCCCATGCTCATGGGCACTGCAGCTCCCTATCTAGAAACTAGTTCGTGTTGCAGAATCATTCTCTACAAGGGATGCAGCTGGACAAATGCTTGGAGCTGACAGTGAGGAGCCTCTCCCAGCCAGGATTTCATCAAGGACCCAGGACCTCAGAAGTGAGGACTGAGCCGGGGCATCCTCCCAGAAGGTCCAGATAATCCAGCTCTACTCCTGATAACAGCTGTGGGAGATCCCTGGCAGAGCTGTCAGACTGTGAGCCTCCCTCGATATGCCCTGGGGGTCATCAGAGAGGTGAGAGCCTTGGCTGGAAGGGGACAGGCTCACAAGAGGAAAGAGTCTCAGGCCCTGTCACAAGTCAAGGTGAGGATATTGAAGGAACAATGAAGGAATCTCCCAGACTGGAAGAGAGGGGTCCCAGCTTTACCCTGTCCCTGCAGTCAGCCCCCATAGGTGCCAAGTCAGAGAGACATGGAAGCCTCTGACTTCCTTCTGGGGAAGTAGAAAATGAATGTCTCAGGGAAGTGAGGCTTGGATAGAGGGATATGTCTTCAGATCAGCAAAGAAAGGAGTTCCAGAACCTGCCAGGAGTCAAGACAAGGACCCTGAGGAAAGACTGGAGGCACCTTGAACCTCAGAACAGAGGTCAGCTCCACCCTGCCCCTGCTATCAGTGTATGGAGGCCCCAACAAGCTGTAGCCTGATACGGTGGCCTCTGTATTCTGCTGGGTGAAATGGTCTAAAAGAAGGAAAGACATCGAGCTGACAGGGCTGGACTCAGGTAAGCAGAGGAGAGGACCCAGGAACTGTCAGTATTTGAGGTGAGGACCCTCAGGGAGGACTGAGGGGACACTAGACTCCAGAACAGAGGGAATCCGCCAACAGATGTGGTGCGGTCAGCGCAGGCATCTGACTGGATTTAGTATTACATCACTTTGCCTTGGGATACTGAAATAGGGTTGGTTTGGTTTTGGGTGTGCATCCTTCAATCAGCAGATGGAGGAGTCCCAGGCCTTGACAGACATGAAGGTAAGTAAGGACCTGAAGGAAGACCCTGAGGGACCTTGGGGTGGGATGACCACATGCATCATCCATTTCTGACATCCAGGTCTCAGAAAGACCAGGGACCTGGTATACGGGGTGGGGGCTCAGCAGGGCGGAGAAGAGAATCCCATGTCCTGCTGAGAGTCAAGGTGAGGACCCTAAGCAAGGACTGAGGGGACTCTGGGCCCCAAACAGAGGAGACCCTCCAAATTCCTGGCCCTGGGAGGCCTATGTGGGGGGGATAGGCACCTTGGCAGCAAGTCCTGACTTTCACATCTGAGTCTCAGAGAGACCGGGGCCTCAGATGGGCAGAGGGGAGGATCTTAGGTTCTGCTGAGAGTCAAGCTGAAGCCCCCGAGGGAGGACTGAGGGGACCCTGGACCCCAGACAGAGGAGACCTGAGAGAAGCCCATTCCTGTTGTCGGCCCTGGGCAGCCCAGGAGTAGAATGAGCCCACAGACACGGTCTAACTTCCTGACATCCGGGTCTCAGACTGAGGACCTGGAGGGGGCGGGCTTCCTGACAGCCAGTCTCAGACTGGGGACCTGGCACAGGGGGCGGAGTTCCTGACATCCGGGGCTTGGAGAGACTGGGGAACTGGTATAAAAGACGGGGCTTCAGTTGGGTTGAGGAGAGAATCCCGGGTGCTGCCTGGAGACAAGGTAAGGTCCTGAGGGAGGACTGAGGGGACCCCGAGGGAGGACTGATGGAAGCCCACAGATCCCCGACCCTGTTGTCGGCGCTGGGAGCCCCTGAGGTGAGAAGAGCGCATTAGGCCTTTCTGACTTCCTGACATGTGGGTCTCAGAGAGACTGGGGACTTGGTGTGAGGAACCGGGCCTCAGGTAGGGAGAGGACAGAACCCAGGTCCTACCAGAGGTCAAGGTGAGGACCCCAGATTCCCGCCCCTGCTGTCAGCCCTGGGAGGACCCTAGGGGGGGTAGACCACTGAGGGAGGACTAAGGGGAGCTGGACCCCTGAATAGAGGGGACCTTGTAGTCCTCAGGCAGGACGGCCACATGCAGCATTTCCTGACATGGGGTCTCAGAGACGGGAGACCTTGTGAAAGCTGCTGGGTCTCAAAATGGCAGACGGGACAATCCCCAGTCCTGCCTGGAGTGTAGGTTCCATGTGAGGAATGACTGAGGTGGTTATACCACAATAGGGAGGCAGGGATCCTGGCCCTTGTGGGGGCTCATGGAGGCCCTGGAACGGGGTGAGCCAGGGTGAGCATTTTCTTGACCTCTGGCTTAGGGTCTCAGAAGGTGAGGTGTTTGGGCAGAGGGCGGAGGCTTCAGATCCACAGAGGGTGGACTCCCCGGACCCCGAGAGAGGACTGAGCAGACTCCCTCCCCTGTGGTCAGTGCTGGGAGGGCAGGCGGGAGGTGAGGAGGAGTTGAACCGAGCATCTCCCCAGCCTAGGACCTGTGGGAATCCCTGGGCAGGTGCGGCCACATGTGGGGGCTCTCAGCGCTTTCTGTTCAGACTCAGGTCTTGTTCTGAGTTTCCCTGCAGGCCCCCAAAGGGGAAGGTCCAGGCCATGCCAGAGGAAAAGTGGGCACTACAAGGGAACCCCGATGGGACCTCCCAGTGCACAACTGGGGAGACCTCACAGAGTCCACCCTTTGGACTACCCCCGAGATGTCCCTTCCATTTCTGTCACAGGAGCTCCAGGAACCAGGAGGTGGAGGTCTGAGGCTGGTGTCCTGAGGTCAGAGAGCAGAGGAGGTCCAGGCAGAACCAGGAGTCAAGGTGAGGAGGGTGCCCTGAGTGTGCACCAGAGGCCCCCTATCCCAGAACAGAGGGGAACCCACAAGGCTCAAATGCCCCCACCGTGTGAACCCCAGAACCTCAGGATGGGCTGACTGCATCCTGGGGAGCCCCTGCCCTTCCGGTAGCCAGCAGACAGGCCGCCCAGGAGGAGTGCCCCTGTTCCGTCCAAGAGCACCCCTCGAGAGGAGACCTGTAAGTGGCCTGTGTCATACCACCCGGAATTTGTTTCTCAGCTGAAGCCGCTCTCATCCTCTCTCTCCCCCAGGCCCGTGGTCCCCCATCTGTCACCTCTGCCCACACTCCTGTCTGTTGCCGGAAACCAGTCATCATGTCTCACGCTCCAAAGCGACGGCGCTGCGTGCTTGAGGAAGGCAGTGAGGCCCAAAGCGTTCTGGCAGTTGTGGAAGAGGATACGTCCTCATCCTCCACCTGCTCCTCCTCATTTCCCTCCTCCTCCTCTTCCTCTTCCTATTCTCTGATCTCGAGCTCCCCAGGGGAGGAGCTTAATGTTATTCCTGGGCCCCCAGGTCCTTCCCAGGATCCTTCCCAGGGTCCTTCCCAGGATCCTTCCCAGGGTCCTTCACAGAGCCCTCCAAGTTCCTCTCTCTCTCCCACTGCTGTTGCCTCTCCAATGAGCGAATCCGGGGATAGCCCCAGCAGCCAAAAAGAGGAGAGTCCGAGCACCTCTCAGGCTCTGCCAAATGCTGAGTCCCTGCCCAGAAATGTGATTGATGACAGGGTGGCTGATATGGTAGAGTTTCTGCTCCTCAAGTATCGCACTAAGGAGCTGACCACAAAGGCGGAAATGCTGAATGTCGTTATCAAAGATTACCAGGATCACTTCCCTGAGATCTTCAGAGAAGCCTCGGAGTGCCTGCAGCTGGCGTTTGGCGTGGATGTGAAGGAAGTGAACCCCAGCGACGACTCCTATGCCCTGGTCACTACCCTGGGCCTCACCTGCGATGGGCTGATGAGCGATGGGGAGACCATGCCCAAGAATGGTATTCTGATAGTTATCCTGAGCATGATCTTTATGGAGGGTGGTTGTGTCTCTGAGGAGAAGGTGTGGGAAGTGCTGAATGTGATGGGGGTATATGATGGGACAGAGCACTTTATCTATGGGGAGCCCAGGGAGCTTATTACCAGAGTGTTGGTGCAGGAGCAGTACTTCGAGTACCGACAGGTGCCCAACAGTGATCCAGCCCGCTATGAGTTTCTGTGGGGTCCCCGGGCCCACTCGGAGATCTACAAGATGACTCTCCTGGAGTTTTTGGCTAAGATCAGTGGAAGTGACCCTAGAGCCTTCCCTCTGTGGTATGAGGAGGCTTTGAGACAGCAGGAAGAAAGAGCCCAATCTGGACTTGCCACCATGGATGATACCAGTGCTGTGGCCAGTGAAAGTTCTAGTGCCCCATCTAGCAGCTTCTGCCCTGAGTGAAGTCCAAGGCAGATTCTTCACTGTGTTTTAAGAGGGCAGTCAATGATCTAACTAGTAGAGGGACAGACTAGGGGCAAGGGAATCGTAGTAAATAGCATCTTTGTGTTTCTCTTCCACTGGGGTGACTTAGAACTTGATCTTCTTTTATTTTTTGGCATTTTAAAATGTAGTTACTCAACTAGAAAGTCTGTTATTCTCAAAATCTAGGTTTATGCATGACATTGGCACATTTAGCATTTGTTTTTTTTTCAGTTTAGAAGAAAGAATTTTGCTATTTTAAGACAAATCTGGAAACCTTTCATTTTATTTGTACTCTGTAATAAGATAAGATGGCATTAGAATAAGAATGTCCTTGAAAATGTGAAAGAACTTAGTAAAATAGAGAAAAAAATTAAGTGGTTTACTTTTTAGTTCTCACTTTTAGTCTATTCTGTAACATTAAGATATGTACTTGGATTTTCTTAGCTTATTCAAGGATGTAGAAGAAATAAAATAGTAATAAATGAAATCTCTGCTCACTGGTTCATTTATTCCAAAAACCTTCATGGATCCTCCGCTCTGTGGAAGGCCCTGTGTTATCAGTGGGAACAGTGGGAGAATCAGGGCACCCCCACACCTAGAGTGATGGTCTAGGAGCCGCAGTCACACAAGGAAGGTGAAGAGACATCCCCTAGTCCCACTGAACAAGGAAACATAGGGCAGGGCGGTGGGGTTCCAGGAGGAGCCCTCGCGTGTCGGTGCCTGAGCCAGGGCGGTTTGGGGCTTTGGGAAGCTGGGGTTTCTTCTATGGGAGGTGATGGAAATGAACCTGGGTGGTGGCAGCCCTCAGACCTATAGATGGTGTGTCTTGCTGCTGCTGCTGCTAAGTCACTTCAGTCGTGTCCGACTGTGCGACCCCATAGACGGCAGTTTACCAGGCTCCCCCGTCCCTGGGATTCTCCGGGCAAGAACACTGGAGTGGGTTGCCATTTCCTTCCCCAATGCATGAAGGTGAAAGGTGAAAGTGAAGTCACTCAGTCGTGTCTTACTCTTAGCAACCCCATGGACTGTAGCCTACCAGGTGCCTCTGTCCATGGGATTTTCCAGGCAAGAGTACTGGAGTGGGGTGCCATTGCCTTCTCCGTGTGTCTTAGGAATGAGAGAAAAACCTGGATAACAAAACTGCTCTTGGCATTTCCTTTTGGATCATGGATAAACCATAGAGAAATCACTTCCTGGGGCAAGTAAAGAAGTTGTCCTGTACTCTTGTCCCAGTTCAGCTGAACACAAGACCTAGGTATTTTATAAGTATCGTCTGCAAGAGTTTCCTGAGAAATAAGGATGAATATCTTTTGAATGATGCTGGGAAGTTGCTGTCCAGGCACCCATTTCACTGACCTAGGAAAGCCAGAGGTAACATTATTAGAAGACATTTTAATTAGATTACCTTTAATGTAATTTAGCGAATTCTGAGCAATATATACCTTTGGGTGGGGAGGAATTAATGAAAATAGTGGTTCGGATGAAAATGCAGCTGGGACGAAGGGACTAAATTGGTCTTTGGCTCAAATTCTAGCAGCTTTGAGTTGCATCCAGCTGGGGAAGACTCCCCTCCACCTAAATTTAATAATATACCCTCTAAGAAGAAAATTTACTGATTTTTGTTTACAAAGCCCCTGTAGCTCAAATAGTAAAGAAACTGCCTGCAACGCAGGAGACCCCGGTTCAATCCCTGGGTCAGGAAGATCCTCTGGAGAAGGGAATGGCAGTCCACTCCAGTATTCTTGCCTGGAGAATCCCATGGACAGAGGAGCCTGGCAGGCTACAGTCTGTCGGATTACAAAGAGTTGGACACAACTGAGCGACTAACACTACTATCCCCTATTTACAAAGCCAGCAGTATAGTTGAGTGATTTTGGTATTACGTGTCCTATTGAGATTTCTCTAAGATATACTGGATAACAACAACAACTTCTAGAATACAGGGTAGAAGAGCCTGGGGTCAAATTAATGATAGAAACACAGAAGTACCCGTTATCTGCCAGTGATTATGTTCCAAGACCTCCTGTAGGTATCTGATACCATGGAAAGTGCTGACACTACAGTGTTACATTTTTTCCTATACTAATGGGTAGGTAGCATATATAGTGTGGATA
Source organism: Bos mutus (assembly GCF_027580195.1). Classification (NCBI taxonomy): domain Eukaryota; kingdom Metazoa; phylum Chordata; class Mammalia; order Artiodactyla; family Bovidae; genus Bos; species Bos mutus. The sequence continues at coordinate 31,102,563 of NC_091646.1, read as the reverse complement.
TGCTGAACAAAAGGATGACTCATGTTCAGGGCAGGACAGAGTGGGATGGTGTGATTTAAAACTTAATGAATTGTATATTTCTGGAATTGTCTATTTAATATTTTAAGACCCTGGTTGATCTTAGGTAGCTGAAAATGCAGAAAGAAAAACTGTGGATAACAGACAGTTCCTGTAACTGTTAATCATTAAAGACTGAGCCAGGCACTGTGCAAGGTGCTTTACATTGCGTACATTACCTACATCTCAGCCGCCCTAACAAGACAGGTCTCATCAAGCCCACTTGCTTCACAGATGAAAAACCTGAGGCCATAGGGCTTGGTAATCTACCATGGTTACATGGTTAATAAGTGACAGGGCAGGGACTAGATCTCTAGTCTAAATTCATTGGGAACCTATGCCTTTCCTACTCAACCCCAGCCTGATACCAACCTTCTGACTCTAAATCATTTCTTTTCTCAATACTCCATAAAGTCTCTAAGGTGACCAAAAGGAGGACCCCATGCCCAAGACATTGAAAGCAGGCTTAAAGAAGGAAGGCGACAAAGTGAAGCAGACAGGGTTTGGGTATTGTTTGTGGGCATTATTAACATAGAGTCCTCCTGCCTGTCAGGGTCCCCTGAGAGCTGAGCTTCCAGGAGTCTGGCTAGTCCCAGCACCTTCCCACATGACAACACCCATCCCCTGGTCTTCCCCTATGTACCCTCTAGTCCAACTCTGGAACCTGACCAGCTTACCAGCTCATAACTGCTGCCTCTTCTGAAATCTGTGCCCACTCCAAATGGAACAGCCTAAATCTCTTGCCCTCCCTCTGACACAAAGCATTTCAACTCCCTGCAGAAGTCCCCAGACTGTCTCAACCCACTGCCCACTTATAGTGCTCTTGTGTTTACACTGGATAGTGATGTTAGACATTGGTCATTACCTCTGGCCCCCTCCACAGGTATCTTCAGCAAACTCTCTGCTTTCTAAATGAGTTTATGTGTAGAGTCTAACTTGGCACATAATCTACCAGTTCTTTGGATAAAACCCTGAAGTTAAGAGTTTTTGAAACCAGCTCGATGCTCTGTGGTGACCTAGATGGGTGTGATTGTAGGGAGGGCAGTGAGAGAGAGATCCAAAAGGGAAAGGATATATGTATACATACAGCTGATTTACTTTGTTGTACAGCAGAAACTAACACAACATTGTAAAGCAACTATAGCCCAGTTAAAAAAAAATCCTATAATAAAACCATAAAGGAAAAGAATATGAAATATATAGATAGATAGATATTTGAATCCGTTCACTGTATACCAAAACCTAACACAACATGGTAAATCAACTATACTTCAATAAAAAAGGAAATTCTCCAATAAGTGAAGGTTGTTGTCATAGCAAATTATAATAATTGCTTTTTGTTCAGCATCTACTATGTAACAGTGTATGAGAGAGACCACATGGTCTTATCCATATTTTGTCTTCCTTTCCTTCACAATATATTACTGTATTGTAGTAAATGAAGTACTACATTGTAGTTGTATTACTGCAAGTACAATCCACTTGTAGTTAGGAATGATCATATCACTACCCATTGTCCCTGAAATATGAGTAGAAGCATCATCACATCCAGACATTTGAGAGCCAGCATGGCATTTCCATGCTTTCTATTTCATTTGACAGCAAACCTGGCATCTCCCTGTTGAGATGGCAGAACTATAGTCTCGAAGTATTGTGGATCCTTGGGTCACCTGAGAGCAGAGGACTCCTGCCCAATGCATCAGAATTTATATGAACAAAAATAAACTTTTCTTATGTTAAGCCATTTAAATTACAGTTTTTGTTTGTTACATCAACTTGCACTTACTTCAACTGACAAATACATAGGTAAGTATATTTAAATACTTTATTACAATAAAGTATTGTATTACAATAATTACAAAGTTATTATTAGTGCATATAGTGTGCTTACTCTTATTGCAAAAAAGTTGTAAAAATAGATAATTGCCCCATTATTAACTTCCTCCAAATTTCAGCCCCTTATCCAGAGGTAACCATATCTAACATATTAATGTGATTTTTTGGTTAAAGTTGAAAGGGTATAAATATTTTACATTTTCATAAATATTGCTGGAATTTTATTCTAAAATGCTGTACCATTCATAGTCTCAAAAACTATTGTATGTGAATATCCTTCACTCTCAAAAATATTTTATCATTTTTTTAAACTTTGGTCAAAATTATGGATAAAATATTGTCTCAATGTTGTTTTAATTTGGGTCTCCCCAGTTTTCTAATTTGGAGTAGGAAATGGCAACCCACTCCAGTATTCTTGCCTGGAAAATCCCATGGACAGAGGAGCCTGGCGGGCTACAGTCCATGAGGTCGCAAAGAGTCAGACATGACTGAGCACGCACACATTTTCTAATTAGGTTAAACAAAGCATTTATTTAATTCCTCATCCGTGTAAAACTGGATTGATGCAGTGATGTCCAAAGTGACAGGATTCCTACAAGCATGATTTTAATGAAATGCCAACATGGAGAGCCTCCTGGTCCTCTTCTCAGTGAGGAGCAAGGATTCAGTCAGGAGCTAGGGAAGGAGACCAGAGGGGGCGCCCCCAGCCTGCTAGGGGCATTGAGAGCATCCTGGGGACAGTTGTTGCCAGAGTACACGAGAGAGACAAGAGCAAAGCCAAATCCAGAGAGCCCCAGGCAGGCTGACAGTCAGGACTCTGAATCCAGAGTTCAGTGTAGGGGGCACAGGACCCCAAAGGAGAGAAACTGGGGAGAGGAAAGGGTACAGATCAAGGAATGTGAATAGGCTGGGAAAATCTCTAGACTCTCCTCCCCAGCTGGAGGTTGTAGGGTGGTCTGAATAGTCAGGTCTATTGGATGGCTGGACCAGGGGCATGCCAGACAGCCCACCCTGCCCTTAGAGTCCCCCACCTCTGTCAGGAAGAGTACACCTGGCTCTGTGCCTCATTGAGGGGAGCTTCATCTCTTTGACTACACACAGGTCCAGTGCACCCTTGCCAGTGTTTCAGGGCTGGGCTGGGAGTGGTCATGATCCCGGCTGGAGGCTGGGGCCTCTTCCCCTGGGTATAGAGCAACCCTCCTTTGAGGTTGGGGCCATCTGAATGAGTGGGGTTGGTGACTAGGGGCAGACAGCTGAAACAGGCCAAGAGTACCCATGAGCCGGGGGAGGGAGTGTGTAGCTGCCAGAAGGGTGGAATTGGAACAGTGAAGCCCTGGGAAGTGGTTTCTGAAAGAGTTTCTTATTCAGTAAGAAGAGAAGAAAAATATGAGTCCGGAGTTCACAGCAGACCCTCCAGTCTCATCGTGTTCACATTGAAGTAATGAGGGCAATTTAAGTGCCTGGTGTATATGGGCTCATCTGGTCAGTGTGCTAGGACCTGTGGTACAAAAAAGAAAACAATCAGCATACCCACTGGATCTCAAAAGAGTCAAATACAAAACCCCAACAGTATTCTTCCATTTCTCCCCTGTCAGCCTTTTGCCTAATCTTGGCATACATTTACTCCTACATATGCTATAAACTCCACCATATTGTTATTATCTTTACTTTATATAGTCAATTATCTCTTAAAGACATTGACACAAATAAGGAAATCCTCATGTTCACACATAGAGCTCCAATTCAGGTGCTCTTCATTCGTTTGTGTAGATTCAGATTTCTATCTGGCATCATTTTCTGTCAGCCTGGAGGAATTTAGCATTTCTTTAAAGCATTCTTTAATATTTATTTTAGTGCATGTCTCTTGGTTATTAATTCTTTAAGGTTTTGTATTTCAGAAAAAATCTTCATTTAACCTTTATTTTTGCAATATATATTTCACTGACTGTAGAATCCTAGGTTGACAGTTTAATTTTTCAGGACTTTAAAGATAGGGCTTCACTCATCTCTCGCTTTCATTGTTTCTGACAAGATTCTCACTCTCATCCTTATCTTTGCTCCCCTGTAGTACAGTACCTTTCCCCCCGCTCCGGGTGCTTTTAAGATTTTCTCTTCATCACTGATTTTTGGTAATTTGAATATTGTGGGCCTTGGAATAGTTTTTTTTTTTTTTAATTTCATATTTCTTAGCATTCTTTATGGTTTTTGAATCTGTGGATTTATAGTTTTATTTATTTTCATCAATTAATTTTTATTGGAGTAGAATTGCTTTACAACATTGTATTAGTTTCTACTGTACAGCAAAATGTATCAGCTATACATATACATATATCACCTCTCTTTTGGATTTCCTTCCCATTTAGATCACCACAGAGCACTGAGTAGAGCTCCCTGTGCTACACAGTAGGTTTTCATTAGTTATCTATTTTATACATGGTGGTGGTGGTTTAGTCACTGAGTCATGTCCAACTCTTTGCGACCCCATGGACTGTAGCCCACCAGGCTCCTCTGGCCACGGGATTTTCCAGGCAAGAATACTGGAGTGAGTTGCCATTTCCTCCTCCAGGGGATCTTCCTGACCCAGGTATCGAACCTGCGTCTCCTGCATTGGCAGGCGGGTTCTTTACTGACTGAGCCTCCAAAGAATAGTGTATATATGTCAATCCCAACCTCCTAATTCATCCCACCCACCTTGTAGCTCTTATCCAATTTGGAGATTTCTCATTCAAATGCTTTTTTCTATCCTCTCTTCTTCCTTCCCTTTGGGGTTTCCAAATATATGTACATAGATCACTTGAAGTTGTCTCACAACTTGCAAATATTCTATTTATTGTTTTCAGTATCATTTTCTCAGTGTGTGTTTTTTCTAAAAAGGTTTATTGCTATATCCTCAAGTTCAGTGATCTTTTCTTCATACAATTCAAATCTGCCATTAGTCAAAACCAGTGTATCTTTTCAATTCAGGCATTGTGGCCTTCATATCTCAAAGTTTATTTAGGCTCTTTTTTATGTCTTTCATGTCCCTTCTTAGCATGTTTAACCTTTCCTCTTTTGCACGTATGGAACACAGTTATATATAATGCTGTTTTAGTGTCCTTGACTACTATCATCTGTCTCATTTCTAGGTCAGTTTTAATTTATTTTTCTCCTCATTTATGATCCTACTTTCCTGCTTCTTTGAATGGCTAGCGATTTTGACTGGATGTCAGAAATTGTGAATTGTACTTTGTTAAATGCTGGGTATTTTTGTGTTTCTATAAATAAATATTCGTAAGCTTTTTGAAGGGACACAATTAAGTTACTTGAAAACAAGTCACTGGTATTTTTGAGTCATGTTTTTAAACTCTGTTAAGTGAGTTAAAAGCAGTGGTTAGATTATGGCTAATAATTCCTCTTTTCTCAGGCAAAACCACTCTCTATATTTTAACTGAAGCCCATGAACTATGTGATTTTCTACTCTGATTAATGGGAACCAGAATAACTCCCAGACCTGCATGATGTCTGGAAATTGCTGTCTGTGGAGCACTCTCCCCTCTGAGATTTTGTTCTGCAAGTTCTTGCCACCAAGCACGCCTTAGACCCTCAGTTCCATCTCCCCAACTCAAGAAGATGCCCAGCCTCCTCCATTATACACTGTGGCCTACAATCTTTCTCTAGGCTGTAAGTTTGAGCAATCTTAGGACTCACCTCATTTATTTCTCATCTCTTAGAGAACTCTGTTCTTCTTTGCCTGATGTCTAATAAACTGAAAACCATTGTTTCATGTGTATTGTCTGTTTTTATAGTTGTTTGAGGTAGGTGTGTATATTTGGTCCCTGTTACTACATCATGGCCAGAATGAGAAGTCCTATAATTCAAATGTAAAACCAAAATTGTCTACATATGACAGTGTCCCCATATTTTGACTTATTCAAATTAAAACCAGATTGAAAGACTGTGGGACACATATATATGTTAATATAGACATTCCTACAAAAACCCAAAAGTATATAGAGCAAAATAGCAACAATATTTTTTCTTGCTTGCAGAAATATAACTGATTTTTAAATTGTCTCATTTGTGCTTTCAATGTTTCTAACTCTTCTAAGACACATAAGAATTACCAAAGGATACATGTATATGTGAGGCTTCCCTGATGGCTCTGCAGGTGAACAATCTGCCTGCAATGCAGGATGCACAGGAGATGTGTGTTTGATCTCTGGGTCAGGAAGAAACCCTGGAGAAGGAAACAGCACCCCACTCCAGTATTCTTGCCTGAAAAATCCCATGGATGGAGGAGCCTGGTGGGCTGCAGTCCATAGGATCACAAAGAGTTGGACACAACTGAGTGACTAAGCACACACATGTGTATGTATGGCTGAGTCCCTTGGCTGTCCATCTGAAACTATCACAAAATTGTTAATCAGCTGTACTCTAATATGAAATAAAAAGTTTAATTAAAAATAATTACCATTATAATAAAATACTTTAAATGTTTTAAAAATATGATTTAGGCTACCAAAAATAAACACTCATTATCTAGATGTTTTGTTTGTAATATTGATTAACTTCTTGCTGGATTCTTTTCAGCCTCTGGCATGCTGATTGATTATGTAACTGTAAAGAAACAAAAAAATACAATTAGTAGGCTATGTGTAGTCATCTAGCTTCTCTCAATTTCAAATACAATCCTTCACAGTTAAGAATCTTTCTTATCTTTAAAACCATCTTTTAGAAAAACTAATAATGTTTTTAAAAGTGGAAATTAAATATTTATATTCCTGAGTCAATCACTGGATTGGGAAACTTCTGGAGAAGTGAATAGCAACCCATTCCAATATTCTTGCCTGAAAAATTTCATGGACAGAGGAGCCTGTTGGGGTACAGTCAAAAGGGGTCACAAAGAGTGAGACATGACTGAGCATGAGCAAAAACAAAGATATTTATATCTAAGTCATACGCCCAATGCAAACTTCCCAGGTGACACTAGTGGTAAAGAACCCACCTGCCAATGCAGGAGACGGCAGAGATGCAGTTTCCATTCCTGGGCCTGGAAGATCTCCTGGAGGAGGGCATGCCAATCCACTCCAGTATTCTTGTTTGGGAAATTCCAAGGACAGAGGAGCCAGATGGGCTGCAGTCCATGGGGTCACCAAGAGTTGGATGCAACTGAGCATGCATGCACGCATGCATATTCCCAATGACATGATATTGGATCCAATATCTACAGGAAGGATTGTATGTAGGCAATATGGGCAGGTGGAATTATCATGACTAATTTCACTGCTCTAAGTGTTGTTTATATGTCCCTTGTCAAAACTTGTTTATATGTCTCTCGTAAACCTCATAATAAATAAATTGTTATTTAAAATATGTTTTCAGTCTTTAATGTCATTAATTCTGAATCATCAGTAAAAATGTACTTTTAAAAATACTGATTGTCCTAAGAATGAAGCAATATTTTCATAACAATGACCCATATTTCTTTAATTCAACACATTGGAAACGGGAATGGCAATCCACTCCAGTATTCTTGCCTGGAGAATTCCATGGACAGAGAGAAGCCTGGCAGGCTACAGTCTGTGGGGTCGCAGAGTCAGAGCCGACTGAGCGACTAACACACACACACACATGCACACACATTCATAGCTTTAAGTTAATACATGCTTATCTTTCAAAAACTGAACACTATGTAAAAAGAACTGTAATTTTTAATTTAGTTAAAACTTCTCTGCAGTAGATAATACACGCTTAGTTGTTAGCTATATCTCTCATATTTCTTTTGTGCATTGACAATTTCTCCATTTTAATGTTTTAATTCAAACACTGTACTAGTTAAGCCATGAATGGTTTCTCTCATATTGATATGATTTCATATTCTTGTGCCTTAGAAATTTTCTTACCACTTTTTAATTTATTCTTTGCTCTTTTTGCAACTCATCAATCCCTATTTTTTACCAAATTATTTTGTTCCAAAGATGTTTCTATAAATTTTTAGTTACAAAAAAATGGGCATGTAATTTATTTGCAATGGAATTATCTTATGGTTGGGCTTCCCTTGTGGCTCAGTGGTAAAGAATCCGCCTGCCAATGCAGGAGACCCAGGTTTGATCCTTGGGATGGGAAGATCCCTTGGAGAAGGAAAGGGCAACCCACTATATTATTTTTGCCTGGGAAATCCCATGGACAGAGAAGCCTGGTGGGCTGCAGTCCATGAGGTCACAAAGACATGACTGAGTGACTAAACAACAACACAGTCTTATAGATTTTTTATTTTCCCTTTTAAAAATATAGGTTCATATTCTCCAAAAAGGAATAAAAGAGAATTAATAAATACAAATATCTTTATCAGTGCTTTTTCAAACCAGTCTTGTTTTATAACCAGAATTTTCCCCTAGCGAAACGGTAACTGTTCCTTGTGCATGCTATGTTGCTTCAGTTGTGTCCGATTCTTTGTGACCCCATGGACGGTAGCCCACTAGGCTCCCCTGTCCATGGAATTCTCCAGACAAGAATACTGGAGTGGATTGCCATTTCCTCCTCCAGAGGATCTTCCCGACCCAGAGACTGAACCTGTGCCCCTTATGTCTCCTTCATTGCAGGCAAGTTCTTTACCACTAGTGCCACCTGGGAACCCAACTGGTCCTTATTTTGGTATAATATCATTTTGTCCCTTTACATACGTTTTATGTAGATCTACATGATTTACTGGTTATTCCAAATTTTTAAACATTACACATTACTACTACATTCAAGGGAGCTTCCCTAGTGGATTAGATGGTAAAGAATCTGCCTGCAATGCAGGAGACCTGGGTTCAATCCCTGGGTTGGGAAAATTCCCTGGAAAAGGAAATGGCACTCCTGTATTCTTGCCTGGAGAATGCCATGGACAGAGAAGCCTGGCAGGCTCTAGTCCATGGGGTCACAAAAAGTGGGACACAACTGAGCGACTAACACACATATAGTTTCCACTTAGGGTTCAACTTACTTTTCTTTTCACAGTTTCTTACAGTGGAAACTTAGATTATTGAGTTGTGCTGTGTCTTGCTTTGTAATCTTACGCATTTAATGACATAAATTTCTCTCTACATACTGCAATAGCTGAGTCCCACAAACTCTAATATGTTGTATTTTTACATTAATTCACTTCAAACTATTTTCTAATTTCCCTCAAGAATTTATTGTGAAACATGAGTTAGGCAAAATGTGCTTAATCTCTAACTACTTGGCGAATTTGCAGATATCTTGTATTCTGTAATTCCATTATGAGGAGAGAATATGCTTTGCACAATGTAAATTCTTTTACATTTGTTAAAGGTTGTTTTATGGTCTGTCTTGGTGAATATTCCACATGTACTTGAAAATAATATTTATTTTTCTGTTGTTGTGTGAAGTAGTCTCCAAATGCCAATTAGATGAAGTTGGTTGATAGTGTTATCTGAGTCCTTCAATATTTTCTGTCCTTGCATATTTTCTGTCCATTTTTTTTTAACATTTACTCAGAGATGAGTGTCATGGTCTGCAAACATTAGTACAACTGTAGATTTGACGATCTGTACTTTTAGTTCTATCAGTTTTTATTTATGTATTTTGCAGCACTGCTTTTATTTTTTTAATTTATTTATTTTAATTGGAAGCTAATTACTTTACAATATTGTAGTGGTTTTGCCATACATTGACATGAATCCACCACAGGTGTATATGTGTTCCCCATCCTGAATCCTCCTCCCACCTCCCTCCCCATCCCATCCCTCTGGGTCATCCCAGTGCACCAGCCCTGAGCACCCTGTATCAAGCATCGAACCTGGACTGGCGATCTGTTTCACATATGATATTATACATGTTTCAATGCCATTCTCTCAAATCATCCCACCCTTCCCTTCTCCCACAGAGTCCAAAAGACTGTTCTATACATCTGTGTCTCTTTTGCTGTCTCGCATACAGGGTTGTCATTACCATCTTTCTAAATTCCATATATATGCGTTAGTATACTGTATTGGTGTTTTTCTTCTGGCTTACTTCACTCTGTATAATAGGCTCCGATTTCACCCACCTCATTAGAACTGATTCAAATGTATTCTTTTTAATGTCTGAGTAATACTCCATTGTGTATATGTACCACTGCTTTCTTATCCATTCGTCTGCTGATGGACATCTAGATTGCTTCCATGTCCTGGCTATTATAAACCATGCTGCGATGAACATTGGGGTACATGTGTCTCTTTCAATTCTGGTTTCCTCAGTGTGTATGCCCAGCAGTGGGATTGCTGGGTCATAAGGCAGTTCTATTTCCAGTTTTTTAAGAAATCTCCACACTGTTCTCCATAGTGGCTGTACTAGTTTGCATTCCCACCAACAGTGTAAGAGGGTTCCCTTTTCTCCACACCCTCTCCAGCATTTATTGCTTATAGACTTTTGGATCGCAGCCATTCTGACTGGCGTGAAATCATACCTCACTGTGGTTTTGATTTGTATTTCTCTGATAATGAGTGATGTTGAGCATCTTTTCATGTGTTTGTTAGCCATCTGTATGTCTTTTTTTTTTTTTTGCTGTTTCTATTTTATTTTTTTTTTTTTTATTTAATTTTATTTTTTAACTTTACAATATTGTACTGGTTTTCCATATATCAAAATGAATCCACCACAGGTATACATGTGTTCCCCATCCTGAACCCTCCTGCCTCCTCCCTCCCCATACCATCCCTCTGGGTTGTCCCAGTGCACCAGCCCCAAGCATCCAGTATCGCGCATCGAACCTGGACTGGCGACTCGTTTCTTTGGAGAAATGTCTGTTTAGTTCTTTGGCCCATTTTTCATTAGGTCGTTTATTTTTCTGGAATTGAGCTGCAGGAGTTGCTTGTATATTTTTGAGATTAATTCTTTGTTAGTTGCTTTGTTTGCTATTATTTTCTCCCATTCTGAAGGCTGTGTTTTCACCTTGCTTATAGTTTCCTTTGTTGTGCAGAAGCTTTTAAGTTTAATTAGGTCCCATTTGTTTATTTTTGCTTTTATTTCCAATATTGTGGGAGGTGGGTCATAGAGGATCCTGCTGTGATGTATGTCGGAGAGTGTTTTGCCTATGTTCTCCTCTAGGAGTTTTATAGTTTCTGGTCTTACATTTAGATCTTTAATCCATTTTGAGTTTATTTTTGTGTATGGTGTTAAAAAGTGTTCTAGTTTCATTCTTTTACAAGTGGTTGACCAGTTTTCCCAGAATCACTTGTTAAAGAGACTGTCTTTTCTCCATTGTATATTCTTGCCCCCTTTGTCAAAGATAAGATGTCCATAGGTGCATGGATTTATCTCTGGGCTTTCTATTTTGTTCCATTGATCTATATTTCTGTCTTCATGTTAGTACCACACTGTCTTGATGACTGGAGCTTTGTAGTAGAGCCTGAAATCAGGCGGGTTGATTCCTCTAGTTCCATCCTTCTTTCTCAAGACTGCTTTGGCTATTCGAGGTTTTTTGTATTTCCATACAAATGCAACCCTGCTTTTAGGTGCATACATATTTAGGATTGTCATGTCTTCTTGATGAGTTCTTATGTGACTAACGTTCCAGTTTATTTATGATAAATTTTCTTCTAATGAAATCAATTTAATCTGATATCAATGTAGTCACTCCATGTTTTTAATTTCTTACTTTAATATTTTAAAATTACTGAACATTAAAATTATCTTTTTATTTCAATGTACTGTTAAAGTTCCTCTATAGATTCATGTAACCACAACTACAATTAGGACTCAGAATAGTACCATACTGTCCTCACACACACACACACACCCCTCTTATGCTGTTCTTTTATGCTCTTACCCTCTTTGCACATCTAACTTTGACAACCACGCAACTGTTCTCCATCACTGTACTTTTGTCTTTTCTCAAATGTCATATAAATGGAAGAATAGAGTAAGTAACTTTTTGAGGCGCTTTCACTCAGGAAAATCCCTTTGAGTTTCATTCAAGTTCTGTGTATCAAAAGCTCATTTCTTTTTCTTGCTCAACGGTAGTCCATTGGTTGGATGCACCACAGTTTGTTTATCCATTCAGCCCATGAAAAGACACTTGGGTTTTTTCTAGATTTTGGCAAATATGGATGGAACTCCTATAAACTTTCATATGTAGGTTTTTGTATGAACATAAGTTTTTATTTCTCACAGGAGTTGCTTTGCTGAGTTATATAATAAGTGTATCTTTATAAAAAATTGCCAAATCATTTTCCACAGAGCTGTGTTATTTTATATTCCTCACTTATGTGTTAGAGTTCAAGTTGTTCTTCATCCTTGATAGCACTTCGTAGTGTCATTTTAAAAACATTTTTAGTCTTTCTCAAATATGTGTTATGATATCTCATGATGGCTTTAATTTTCATTTCTCTTATGGCTGATGATGCAGAATAACTTTTCATTGCTTATTTTCCATTCATATTTCCACTTCACTGATGTGTCTACTGGCATCACTTGCCCATTTCCTTAACTGAGTTGTTTATTTTCTAATATTTGAGTTTTGAAGGCTGTTTATATTTTCTGGCTATAAGTCCTTTATTGGGTATCTAATTTGCAAATATAATCCTTCCAGCTTGACTTTTTATTCCGTGTTTCTCAGAGTGAAAATTTAAAATTTTGAGGAAATCAAATTTATCATTTTTAGAATTTTATGAATCATGCTTCAGGTGTCATGCTTAAGACCCCTTTGCCTAACCTCAGGTCATGAAGATTTTCTCCTTTGTTTTATCTTTTAAGGTTTATATTTTTCATTTACCCATTAGATTTATTATGTATTTATATAAATTATGAAGTTTTATATTCATTTTTAACATAAGATTGTCTAACTGTTCCAAAACAATTTATTAAAAAGCCCAAATTTCTCAATTAAATTGTTTTAATCCTTTATAAGGGCTTCCTAGGTGATGCTAGTGGTAAAAAATCCACCTGCCAATGAAGGAGACACAAGAGATGCAGGTTCGATCCCTGAATCAGAAAGATCCCCTGGAAAAGGAAATGGCAAACAGTATTCTTGCCTAGAAAATACTGGAAATGACACTCCAGTATTCTTGCCTGGAAAATTCCATGGGTAGAGGAGCCTGGCAGGCTATAGTCCTTGGGACAGCAAAGAGTCAAACACAACTGAGTGAATGCACATACACACAATCCTTTATAAAGTCTCCATGGGTCATATTTATATTGGCTTATTCTGGACTCTCTATTCAGTTCCCTTGATCTATGTGTCTCTTTCTTAGCCAAATGTAAATTGCACTATTACTATAGCCTTATAGGAAAATTTTAAATCAGCTAGAGTGACTTGAATGTGATTTTTCCAAAATTATTCTCCTTTTCCAAAATTGCTTTAGCTAGTCTAGTTCCTTTGCCCTTACATAAATTTTTTTGAATCATTTTGTCTATGTAAGCAAGAATTACTGCTGTGATTCTGACTAGTATTATTTTGAATCTATATTTCAATTTGGTAAAAATTGAGTTCTTTACTATGTTGAGTTTTGAAGTCCATGAACAAAGTATGTATTTATTTAAGTATTATTTGGTTTCTTTTATCAAAATTTTACTGTTTTTAAACTACAGGTTGTATATATGCTACATTTGATTTATATTTAAGTCTTTTGAGGGAGCTATTGAAATGGTATTTTTAAAATATTTTTGTTTTCATATTTTGTAATTATATGGAGAAGGAAATGGCAACCCACTCCAGTACTCTTGCCTTGGAAATCCCATGGACAGAGGAGCCTGGCGGGCTACAGTCCATGGGGTCACACAAGTTGGACACAACTTAGCAACTAAATCACCATATGGAAAATGATGGGTTTTGTGCATTGACTTTGTATCCTGAAAACTTGATAAACTCATTTATTAGGACTAAGAGTTTTTTTTAGTTTCTTTGGGATTTTATTGTAAGACAATTATGCCTCTGAGAATAGGGATAGTGCTATGTGATCCCTTCCTATCTGTTTGCTTGTTATTTATTTTCTTCCTTCATTCCACTTGCAAGAATTCCATTAAGTCTTCAATAAAGCTGGGGAAAGTGTACTTCCTTGCCTATTTATTTCTCTTAGAAGGCATTCAGTCTTTCACTGTAAACCTTGATATTAGCTGTAGTTTTTGTGTATATACTTTATCAGGTTAAATTCCTATTCGTTTCTTGCTTTGTTCACAAACCAAGCTGTAGTCTGGCAAATGCTTTTTCTCCTTTAATTGATGTGATCATAAAATTAGTCTGTTATACTAGTATTTTACACTCATTGACTGTGAAATATTGAACTGGCCTTCTGTTCCTCAAACACAGCTTGGCCATGTATTATCCTTTTTATGTATTTCTGGGTTCTGTTTGCTAATATTTTATTGCAGATCATTGCATCTTATGTTCATGAAGTTTATCGACCGGTAGTTTTCTTGTACTGTTGTCACACAGTTTTCATATTAAAGGTAATGCTAAAGGGCTTCCCAGGTGGCTCAGACAATAAAGAATCTGCCTGCAGTGCAGGACACTTGAATTCGATCCCTGGGTGGGGAAGATACCCTGGAGAAAGGAATGGCTACCCACTCCAGTACCTTGCCTGGAGAATTCCATGAACAGAGGAGCTTGGTGGGCTACAGACTATGTGGTTGAAAAGAGTCAGACACAACTGAGTGATGAACACTTTCACTCATTCAACCTCATAAAATGAGTTGGGAAATGTTCCTTCTCCTTTGATTTTCTTGAAGAGATTTTATTAGAAATAGTGTTAAATCTTTTAAAATATTTGGGAGTGATCTCCAGTTGTCATCTGTTTTTGTTCAGTTGCTCAGTCGTGTATGAGTCTTTGCAACCCTAAGACCTGCAGCAAGCCAGGCTTCCCTGTCCTTCACCATTGACTGAGTTTGTTCAAACTCATGTCCATTGAGTCGGTGATGCCATCGAACCACCTCATCTTCTATCACCCCTTTCTCCTTTTGCCCTCAATCTTTCTCAGCATTAGGGTGTTTTCCAATGAGTTGGCTCTTCAAATCAGGTGGTCAAAGTATTGTAGGTTCAGCATCAGACCTTCCAATGAATATTCAGGGCTGATTTCCTTTAGGATTGACTTCTTTGATCTCCTTGTTGTCCAAGGGACTCTCAAGAGTCTTCTCCAGCACCACAGTTCAAAGGCATCAGTTCTTTGGCACTCAGCCTTTTTTACCGTCAGCTCTCACATCCCTATATGACTACTGGAAAAATCATAGCTTTCACTAGATGGACCTTTGTAGGCAGCTAATGTCTCTGCTTTTTAATAGGCTGTCTAGATTTGTCATTGTTCTTCTTCAAAGGAACAACAGACTGGTTCTAAATTGGGATAGGAGTACATCAAGGCTGTATATTATCACCCTGCTTATTTAATTTATATGCAGAATACACCATGAGAAATACCAGCCTGGATGAATCACTAGCTCAAGATTGCTGGGAGAAATATCTTAAAGGAGTAAGCATCTTTTAATTTCATGGCTGCAGTCACCTGGAACTCTGCATTCTCCAGAACTCTTAGAGCCCAAGAAAATAAAGTCCATCACTGTTTCCATTCTTTCCCCATCTATTTGCCATGAAGTGATGGGACTGGATCTTCGTACTTTGAATGTTGAGTTTTAAGCCAGCTTTTTCATTCTTCTCTTTCACCTTCATCAAGAGGCTCTTTAGTTCCTCTTCACTTTCTGCCTTCAGGGTGTGTCCTCTGCATATCTGAGGTTATTGATATTTCTCCCAGCAATTTTGAGCTAGTGATTCATCCAGCCTGGTATTTCTCATGATGTATTCTGCATATAAATTAAATAAGCAGGGTGATAATATACAGCCTTGATGTACTCCTATCCCAATTTAGAACCAGTCTGTTGTTCCATGACCAGTCCTAACTACTGCTTCTTGACATGCATACAGGTTTCACAGGAGGCAGGTAACATGGTCTGGAATTCCCATTTCTTTAAGAATTTTCCACAGTTAGTTGTAATCTACACAGTCAAAAGCTTTAGTGTAGTCAGTAAAGCAGAAGTAAATGTTTTGTTTTTGTTTTTTTTTAACTCCCTTGCTTTTTCTATGATCCAGTGGATGTTGGCAATTTGATCTCTGGTTCCTCTGCCTTTTTTAAATCCAGCTTGTACATTTGTAAGTTCTCAGTTCATGTACTGTTGAAGCCTAGCTTGGAGGATTTTGAGCATGACCTTGAAATCATGTGAAATTAACACAATTGTGTGGTAGCTTGAACATTCTTTAGCATTGCTCTTACTTCGGCTTGGAATGAAAACTGACTTTTTCCAGTCCTGTGGCCACTGCTGAGTTTTCCAAATGTGCTGGCATATTGAATGAAGCACTTTCACAGCATCATCTTTCAGGATTTGAAAGAGATCAACTGGAATTCCATCACCTCCACTAGCTTTGTTCATAGTAATGCTTCTTAAGCCCATGTGACTTCAGACTCCAGGATGTCTGGCTCTAGGTGAGTGATCAAACCATCACGGTTATCTGGGTCATTAAGATCTTTTTTGTATAGTTCTTCTGTATATTCTTGCCACCTCTTCTTAATATCTTCTGCTTCTGTAAGGTCTTTGCCATTTCTGTCCTTTATTGTGCCCATATTTGCATTAAATTTTCCCTTGGTATCTCTAATATTCTTGAAGAGACCTCTAGCCTTTCCTAATCTACTCTTTTTCTCTATTTCTTTGCATTGATCACTGAGGAAGGCTTTCTTATCTCTCCTTGGTATTCTCTGGAATTCTACATTCAGCTGAGTATATCTTTTCCTTTCTCCTTTGCTTTTCACTTCTCTTCTATTCTTAGCTATTTGTAAGGCTTCCTAAAACAACTGTTTTGCCTTTTTGTATTTCTTTTTCTTGGGGATGATTTTGGTCACCACCTCCTGTATGTTATGAACCCCCATCCATAGTTCTTCAGGCTAACATATCTAATCCCTTGAATTTATTTGTTATTTCCACTGTATAATCATAAGGGAGCTTTTGAACTGTGGTGTTGGAGAAGACTCTTGAGAGTCCCTTGGACTGCAAGGAGATCCAACCAGTCCATTCTGAAGGAGAATAGCCCTGGAATTTCTTTGGAAGGAATGATGCTGAAGCTGAAACTCCAGTACTTTGGCCACCTCATGCGAAGAGTTGACTCATTGGAAAAGACTGATGCTGGGAGGGATTGGGGGCAGGAGGAGAAGGGGACGACAGAGGATGAGATGGCTGGATGGCATCACTGACTCGATGAATGTGAGTCTCAGTGAACTCCGGGAGTTGGTGATGGACAGGGAGGCCTGGTGTGCTGCGATTCATGGGGTCGCAAAGAGTCGGACACAGCTGAGCGACTGATCTGATCTGATACCTGAACGGCCTAATGGTTTTCCCTACGTTCTTCAATTTAAGTCTGAATTTTGCATTAAGGAACTCATTATCTGAGCCACAGTCAGCTCTGGGGCTTGCTTTTTTCTGACTGAGAATGTACTCAGAATCATTTGTATTTGTCATAATTTGCTGTTTGTTTTATGACTTAGGATGTATTACAGTGAATATTCCATATGTACATGCAGTGATTTTGGTATTCACAGTTTTTGTGACCACCCACAACCATGACTAAGACCTGTGTAGTGGTCTACCATGATTACAGTTCTCCAAGTTTTGGTATCTTGCTTTTTGTAATATTCCTGCATAAGCATCTCAGACTGAGCCCAGTATTTGATACACAAATTGTATCCCTTTCACATATTTCCTTCTCCTGGCAATCTTCATCATATTTTCTATTACCCAGGTGACCCCATTCTGTTCCTTTAGCCAAAAAGTGGATCTTTATTCTAACCACTCAATTGTGTGGTTTCCCTAAATCAATCTACACCGATGGTCAAGTGGCAGGAGAACAGAGAGACAAAGATATCAACAAGGATCCATCTCGTATATTCTAGACCAAAGATCTCCTGACAGAAGGATTTTTCACTCCAATTCTAGATGCTTTCGCATCTTGCTGATGTAGCCACCACCTAGATCACCTGCACCTACCTGCACCTAGGTGCAGGGCCAGCAGAAAAATAAGGGGATTTGGACCCCTCTCTGTGTCTCATAAGGATCCTAATTCCTATTCCTTGACTAGAAATAGAGACAGTTTTTAGTGCTCATTCTGACTTCACCTCATGTGCAGTTATTAAATTTGAGCTGCATTTGAGTCTAGACTTGTTGATACAGGAAGAAAAAAAAGCACAAGAAACTCATAACCATACTGATTTTACTTCAAATTCTGATTCCCTTTCTCAATCTTCTTGCTAATATTTAATCTTTTTATTAACTTTTTAAAAGAAAAGTTTTCATTTCACAGAAGTATTGTGAACATGCCAGAGTTCCCATTTACTTAACCCTGTTTTTCCTTTTTACTAACATTTTATATTATGACATATTTATCACAAATAACAAACCAATATTTTCATCAGTTCAGTTCAGTTACTCAGTCGTGTCTGACACTTTGTGACCCCATGAACCGCCGCATGCCAGGCTACCCTGTCCATAACCAACTCCCAGAGTCCACCCAAACCCATGTCCATTGTGTCGGTGATGCCATCCAACCATCTCATCCTCTGTCGTCCCCTTCTCCTCCTGCCGCCAATCTTTCCCAGCATCAGGGTCTTTTCAAATGAGTCAGCTCTCCGCATCAGGTGGCCAAAGTATTGGAGTTTCAGCTTCAACATCAGTCCCTCCAACGAACACCCAGCTCTGATCTCCTTTTGGATAGACTGGTTGGACCTCCTTGCAGTCCAAGGGACTCTCATGAGTCTTCTCCAGCACCAGAGTTCAAAAGCATCAATTCTTCGGTGCTCAGCTTTCTTCACAGTCCAACTCTCACATCCATACATGACCACTGGAAAAACCATAGCCTTGACTAGACGGACCTTTGTTGACAAAGTAATGTCTCTGCTTTTGAATATGCTATCTAGGTTGGTCATAACTTTCCTTCCAAGGAGGTTTTAATTTTATGGCTGCAATCACCATCTGCAGTGATTTTGGAGCCCAGAAAAATAAACTCAGCCACTGTTTCCACTGTTTCCCCATCTATTTGCCATGAAGGTATGGGACCGGATGCCATGATCTTAGTTTTCTGAATGTTGAGCTTTAAGCCACCTTTTTCACTCTCCACTTTCACTTTCATCAAGAGGCTCTTTAGTTCTTCTTTGCTTTCTGCCATAAATCAGATCAGATCAGTCGCTCAGTCATGTCCGACTATTTGTGACCCCATGAATCGCAGTACGCCAGGCCTCCCTGTCCATCACCAACTCCTGGAGTTCACTGAGACTCACGTCCATCGAGTCAGTGATGCCATCCAGCCATCTCATCCTCTGTCGTCCCCTTCTCCTCCTGCCCCCAATCCCTCCCAGCATCAGAGTCTTTTCCAATGGGTCAACTCTTCGCATGAGGTGGCCAAAGTACTGGAGTTTCAGCTTCAGCATCATTCCTTCCAAAGAAATCCCAGGGCTGATCTCCTTCAGAATGGACTGGTTGGATCTCCTTGCAGTCCAAGGGGACTCTCAAGAGTCTTCTCCAACACCACAATTCAAAAGCATCAATTCTTCGGCGCTCAGCCTTTTTCACAGTCCAACTCTCACATCCATACATGACCACAGGAAAAACCATAGCCTTGACTAGACGAACCTTTGTTGGCAAAGTAATGTCTCTGCTTTTGAATATGCTATCTAGGTTAGTCATAACTTTCCTTCCAAGGAGTAAGCGTCTTTTAATTTCATGGCTGCAGTCACCCTCTGTAGTGATTTTGGAGCCCAGAAAAATAAAGTCTGACACTGTTTCCACTGTTTCCCCATCTATTTCCCATGAAGTGGTGGGACCAGATGCCATGATCTTCGTTTTCTGAATCAACATTCAGAAAGTTGGCTTTAAGCCAACTTTTTTACTCTCCACTTTCACTTTCATCAAGAGGCTTTTGAGTTCTTCCTCATTTTCTGCCATAAGGGTGGTGTCATCTGTGTATCTGAGGTTATTGATATTTCTCCTGGCAATCTTGATTCCAGCTTGTCCTTCTTCCAGCCCAGCATTTCTCATGATGTGCTCTGCATATAAGTTAAATAAGCAGGGTGACAATATACAGCCTTGACATACTCCTTTTCCTATTTGGAACCAGTCTGTTGTTCCATGTCCAGTTCTAACTGTTGCTTCCTGACCTATATACAGATTTCTCAAGAGGCAGGTCAGGTGGTCTGGTATTCCCATCTCTTTCAGAATTTTCCACAGTTTATTGTGATCCACACAGACAAAAGCTTGATGCTTTTGAACTGTGGTGTTGGGGAAGACTCTTGAGAGTCCTTTGGACTGCAAGGAGATCCAACCAGTCCCTCCTAAAGGAAATCAGTCCTGAATATTCATTGGAAGTAGTGATGCTAAAGCTGAAGCTCCAATACTTTGGCCACCTAATACGAAGAACCTACTGATTGAAAAGTTCCTGATGCTGGGAAAGATTGCAGGCAGGAGGAGAAGGGGATGACCAAGGATAAGATGGTTAGATGTCATCACTGACTCAATGGACATGAGTTTGAGCAAGCTCCAGGAGTTGGTGATGGACAGGGAAGCCTGGCGTGCTGCAGTCCAATGAGTTGCAGAGAGTCAGGAACAACTGAGTGACTGAACTGAACTGATATCTTTGTAATAACCCCTTTGATTAAGAAGTCAAGCATTCCCAAGACCCTAGAATTCCCTCATGTTCCCTCACAATCACTACTTCCCTCTTCCACTCCAAAGGAAAGAGCTATTGCATCTCATAACACTACAGATAAATTTTCCTGTTTTTTTTAAGTAAATATAAACAGAACCATACAGTATATATTATTTACATTTGATTTTCTTGCTAAAGTTTGTGTTTTTGACATCCATCTGTATTGCTGAGTGCAGCTTTAGTTCATTTTAATTGCTGCACAGTATTCCATCTTATTAATACACCACGATTTAATTTATCCAGTCTCTTCTTGATGGGCATGTGGAATGGTTTCAGTCCTTGGCTTGAATGAATAACATTTTTCTGAACATTTGTGTACACATCTTAAAATTTCTGCTAGAAACCTAGGAGTGGTGTTGCTATTCACCAGATGCACGATGCATATTTTTAACTGGAGAAATTACTGCCAGTTTTTTGAAAGTGCTTGAATGAACTTAAATTCCCACTAACAGTTCATGAGAGTTATCTCACTTATACATACATTTGTTGTATTTTTATTTTTACCCATTCCAGTGGGTGAGAAATGGAATCTCTTTGTGGTTTTAATTTGCATTTCCCTGATGACTAATAAGCAACGCCTTTTCATGTGTGTATTGGCCATTTCAATTTCCACCTTTGGATAGTGCTTGCTTGAATTCTCTTGTCCATTTTTCTCTTCAGTTTTCAAGGGTTTTCCTAATAATTTTTGAATTATTTATATACTTTGGATATGAATATTCCAGTTATCAAATGCTATGTAACAAGACATCCCAAACCTAGGAGCATAAAACAAAAACCAATTTATTATGGTCACTAATTCTATGGGTCAGCAATTTGGATAGGGTGCAGCGAGGATGACTTATCTCTGTACTCAATATTCAAGGCCTCAGCTGGGAACACCTGAATGGTTTCAAAGTGACTTGAATGTTTAGGATCATCTGAAGGCTTCTTTACTCACATGTCTGTTCCCAGGGACAAGATGACTAAAGTCTTGGCTCAGTTGATTCTGTTATATCCAGAGCACTTGCAAACGGCTTTTTCATGTGGTTTGGACTTCTTCACACTGCGGATGCCTTCCTCACAATGGATTGTTGGATTTTTTACATCCTGTCCTTGGGCTTCAAAAGTGAATATTTTAGCAGCAGAAGGCAGAGGCTCGCATTGCTTTCTATGACCTAGCCTTAGAATAACATAACTTCCATTTTACTTTGTTGGTTGAAGCAACCTCAAGCCTGCTCATTTTCGTAAGAAAAGAAAGTAGTAGCTCCTATTGATTGAAGGAGAGTTAAAGAATTTGATGCCATATTTCAAAACCACCACAATCCAACCTCTGGCTACACATTATTTATATTCCTCCCATAGGCAAAATGTACTCTATCTCCACAAAGACCACCTCAAACCA
The DNA here is from genome assembly GCF_027580195.1 of Bos mutus. Taxonomy (NCBI): domain Eukaryota; kingdom Metazoa; phylum Chordata; class Mammalia; order Artiodactyla; family Bovidae; genus Bos; species Bos mutus. The sequence continues at coordinate 31,080,598 of NC_091646.1, read as the reverse complement.
AACCGAAGTCTAGTCCCTTTATGGCATCAGGTATAAGATCTTGTTATCTAAATCAAGTCCAGATATGAATGAGACTCCTATGTTTAGCTTCTCTAGTATGGTTCTTGTTGATCTGAAGACTTGTGAACTAAAGTGAAAAGTTATCTACCTCACAAGATACAATTGTGGGACGGCATGGGATACTCACAATAGATACTCCTTTCAAAAAGTGGGGAAATGAGAGCATAAAGGGTTCACTGCTCCATGGGGATTCTCAAGTCAGTGGGGGTAAATGATGGCATTTTAAAAAATTAGGCCCAAGTTCTGCTTCCTGGGAGAGATTTTCCCTGCCTCTTGGCTCTGCTGTCTTTGCCCTTTGTTCAGTTCTGAGTCTTCCTTTTCTGTGCAAAGTAGTCTGTGTTTGCAGCTGAAGATTTTACATCCTGTTTCCTGCCAATATAATTTGGGTTAGGGTCCAGAGATGTTTTATTTTACATTCTCTCTACCACTTGCAAAAAGCAAAATGGCTGTCTGAGGAAGCCTTACAAATAGCTGTGAGAAGAAGAGAAGCGAAAAGCAAAGGAGAAAAGGAAAGATATGCCCATTTGAATGCAGAGTTCCAAAGAATAGCAAGGAAGGATAAGAAAGCCTTCCTCAGTTATCAGTGCAAAGAAATAGAGGAAAATAATAAAATGGGAAAGACTAGAGATTGCTTCAAGAAAATTAGAGATACCAAGGGAACACTTCATGCAAAGATGGGCTCAATAAAGGACAGAAATGGTACAGACCTAACAGAAGCAGAAGATATTAAGAAGAGGTGGCAAGAATACACAGAAGAACTGTACAAATAAGAGCTTCATGACCCCGTTAATCACGATGGTGTGACAACTCACCTAGAGCCAGACATCCTGGAATGTGAAGTCAAGTGGGCCTTAGGAAGCATCACTATGAACAAAGCTAGTGGAGGTGATGGAATTCCAGTTGAGCTATTTCAAATCCTGAAAGATGATGCTGTGAAAGTGCTGCACTCAATATGCCAGCACATTTGGAAAACTCAGCAGTGGACACAGGACTGGAAAAGGTCAGTTTTCATTCCAATCCTAAAGAAAGGCAATGCCAAAGAATGCTCAAACTACTGCACAATTGCACTCCTCACATGCTAGTAAAGTAATGCTCAAAATTCTCCAAGCCAGGCTTCAACAGTATGTGAACCATGAACTTCCAAACGTTCAGGCTGGTTTTAGCAAAAGCAGGGGAACCAGAGACCAAATTGCCAACATCCACTGGATCATAGAAAAGCAAGAGAGTTCCAGAAAAACATCTTCTTCTGCTTTATTGACTATGCCAAAGCCTTTGACTGTGTGGATCACAATAAACTGTGGAAAATTCTGAAAGAGATGGGAATATCAGACCATCTGAGCTTCCCCTTGAGAAATCTGTATGTAGGTCAGGAAGCAACAGTTAGAACTGGACATGGAACAACAGACTGGTTCCAAATAGGAAAAGGAGTACGTCAAGGCTGTATATTGTCACCCTGCTTATTTAACTTATATGCAGAGCACATCATGAGAAACGCTGGGCTGGAAGAAGCACAAGGTGGAATCAAGATTGCTGGGAGAAATATCAATAACCTCAGATACACAGATGACACCACCCTTATGGCACAAAGCAAAGAAGAACTAAAGAGCCTCTTGATGAAAGTGAAAGAGAAGAGTGAAAAAGTAGGCTTAAAACTCAACATTTTAGAAAACTAAAATCATGGCATCTGGCCCCATCACTTCATGGCAAATAGATGGGGAAAGAATGGAAACAGTCAGAGACTTTATTTTTTTGGCCTCCAAAATCACTGCAGATGGTGATTGCAGCCATGAAATTAAAAGACACTTACTCAATGGAAGGAAAGTTATGACCAACCTATTAAAAAAGCAGAGACATTACTTTGCCAACAAAGGTCCATCTAGTCAAGGCTATGGTTTTTCCAGTGGTCATGTATGGATGTGAGAGTTGGACTATAAAGAAATCTGAGCACCAAAGAATTGATGCTTTGAACTCTGGTGTTGAAAATTTCTTGAGAGTCCCTTGGACTGCAAGGAGATCTAACCAGTCCATCCTAAAGCAGATCAGTCCTAAATGTTCATTGGAAGGACTGATGTTGAAGATGAAACTCCAAGACTTTGGCCACCTGATGCAAAGAGCTGACTCATTTGAAAAGACCCTGATGCTGGGAAAGATTGAAGGCGGGAGGAGAAGGGGACGACAGAGGATGAGATGGTTGGATGGCATCACCGACTCGATGGACGTGAGTTTGAGTAAAGGTGATCGACAAGGAGGCCTGGTGTGCTGCAGTCCATGGGATCAAAAAGAGTCAGACATGACTGAGCAACTGAACTGAACTGAAATACCACTTGCAGGGCATGCTGGTATAATTCCTTTAAAAGACTTTGTAGAGTTTACATATCAATTTATAATTAACTCCATTCAGTCAGTTCAGTTCAGTTCAGTCGCTCAGTCGTGTCTGACTCTTTGCGACCCCATGAATCGCAGCACGCCAGGCCTTCCTGTCCATCACCAACTCCCGGAGTTCACTGAGACTCACGTCCATCGAGTCAGTGATGCCATCCAGCCATCTCATCCTCTGTCGTCCCCTTCTCCTCCTGTCCCCAATCCCTCCCAGCATCAGGGTCTTTTCCAATGAGTCAACTCTTTGCATGAGGTGGCCAAAGTACTGGAGTTTCAGCTTTAGCATCATTCCTTCCAAAGAAATCCCAGGGCTGATCTCCTTCAGAGTGGACTGGTTGGATCTCCTTGCAGTCCAAGGGACTCTCAACAGTCTTCTCCAACACCACAGTTCAAAAGCATCAATTCTTCAGCACTCAGCTTTCTTCACAGCCCAACTCTCACATCCATACATGACCACAGGAAAAACCATAGCCTTGACTAGACGGACCTTTGTTGGCAAAGTAATGTCTCTGCTTTTGAATATGCTATCTAGGTTGGTCATAACTTTTCTTCCAAGGAGTAAGTGTCTTTTAATTTCATGGATGCAGTCACCAACTGCAGTGATTTTGGAGGCCAAAAAAATAAAGTCTGACACTGTTTCCACTGTTTTCCCATCTATTTCCCATGAAGTAATGGGGCCAGATGCCATGATTTTAGTTTTCTGAGTTTAAAGCCAACTTTTTCACTCCTCCACTTTCACTTTCATCAAGAGGCTTTTGAGTTCTTCCTCACTTTCTGCCATAAGGGTGGTGTCATCTGCATATCTGAGGTTATTGATATTTCTCCCGGCAACCTTGATTCCAGCTTGTGCTCCTTCCAGCCCAGCGTTTCTCATTATGTACTCTGCATAGAAGTTAAATAAGCAGGGGGACAATATACAGCTTTGATGTACTCCTTTTCCTATTTGGAACCATTCTGTTGTTCCATGTCCAGTTCAAACTGTTGCTTCCTGCCCTGCATACAAATTTCTCAAGGGGCAGGTCAGGTGGTCTGGTATTCCCATCTCTTTCAGAATTTTCCACAGTTTGTTGTGATCCACACAGTCAAAGGCTTTGGCATAGTCAATAAAGCAGAAGAAGATGTTTTTCTGGAACTCTCTTGCTTTTTCGATGATCCAGTGGATGTTGGCAATTTGGTCTCTGGTTCCTCTGCCTTTTCTAAAACCAGCTTGAACATCTGGAAGTTCACGGTTCACATATTGCTGAAGCCTGGCTTGGAGAATTTTGAGTATTACTTTACTAGCGTGTGAGATGAGTGCAAATTGTGCGGTAGTTTGAGCCTTCTTTGGCATTGCCTTTCTTTGGGATTGGAATGAAAACTGACCTTTTTCAGTCCTGTGTCCACTGCTGAGTTTTCCAAATGTGCTGGCATATTGAGTGCAGCACTTTCATAGCATCATCTTTCAAGATTTGAAATAGCTCAGCTGGAATTCCATCACCTCCACTAGCTTTGTTCGTATTGATGCTTCCTAAGGCCCACTTGACTTCACATTCCAGGATGTCTGGCTCTAGGTGAGTGATCACACCATTGTGATTATCTGGGTTGTGAAGATCTTTTGTGTACAGTTCTTCTGTGTATTCTTGCCACCTCTTCTTAATATCTTCTGCTTCTGTTAGGTCTGTACCATTTCTGTCCTTTACTGAGCCCATCTTTGCATGAAGTGTTCCCTTGGTATCTCTAATTTTCTTGAAGAGATCTCTAGTCTTTCCCATTCTGTTGTTTTCCTCTATTTCTTTGCATTAATCACTGAGGAAGGCTTTCTTATCTCTTCTTGCTATTCTTTGGGAACTCTGCATTCAGATACTTATATCTTTCCTTTTCTCCTTTGCTTTTCACTTATCTTCTTTTCACAGCTATTTGTAAGGCCTCCCCAGACAGCCATTTTGCTTTTTTGCATTTCTTTTCCATGGGGATGGTCTTGAGTTCATAACTCCATTAGACAAATGGAAAACCCACAAATCTGTTCAAGAGATAAGTTTTCCTTAGCTTGGGGACCCCATCATGCAATGATTGCCTCTCAGGGGCCCCTAGCTTTTCTAGTTCCCGGTTCTTCTCCAAAGCCAGTTCCTCCTTTGTCTTTCCCACAGGTTTTTTAATAGTATATGTCTTCCGAGGTATACTATTGGTTTTTTAAGTTAGTGGTCAAATTTTTGGAAATCCTGCTGTTCAACAAAGATATTCATACTGTTTAGAGGCCTTATAATAATTCTAAAAAAGCCCTTTTTCCCCATTGGAGAAGGTTTATAGAGCTCCATTTAATATTGTCTGATATCTTAGTGTGTTAGTCACTCAGTCATGTCTGACTCTTTGTGATTGCATGGGCTGTAGCTTGCCAGGCTCCTCTGTTCATGGAACTCTCTAAGCAAGAATACTGGAGTGGATTGCTATTCCCTTCTCCAGGAGATCTTCCTGACCCAGGGATCAAACTGGTGTCTCCTGCATTGCAGGCAAATTCTTTACCATCTGAGCCACCAGGGAAGCAGTCTGATGTCTTAACAAAGGATTCTTTTAGTCACACCCTTGACTTCATCTAAATGTTGAGACCTTGCTTTCCTGGGGCTTCCCAGATGGCACTAGTGGTAAAGGTCCACCTACCAATGCAGGAAACATAAGAGACACAGATTCGATCCCTGGGTCAGGAAGATTCCCTGGAGGAGGGCAGGGCAACCCACTCCAGTATTTTTGCCTGAGAAAGCCCATGGACAGAGGAGCCTGGAAGGCTACAGTCCATAGCATCACAAGAGTTGGGCACGACTGAAGTGACTTAGCACTCATGCTTTCCTGATAACACTCTGAATTGCTCTGAGAACACACAAGTGTCTGGAAAGACTTAATTGCCTCCTCTATACTTTCTCCAAACTATTTTTTAAATTTTATTTTATTTTTAAACTTTACATAATTGTATTAGTTTTGCCAAATATCAAAATGAATCCGCCACAGGTATACATGTGTTCCCCATCCTGAACCCTCCTCCCTCCTCCCTCCCCATACCATCCCTCTGGGTCGTCCCAGTGCACTAGCCCCAAGCATCCAGTATCGTGCATTAACCTGGACTGGCATCTCGTTTCATACATGATATTTTACATGTTTCAATGCCATTCTCCCAAATCTTCCCACCCTCTCCCTCTCCCATAGAGTCCATAAGACTGTTCTATACATCAGTGTCTCTTTTGCTGTCTCGTACACAGGGTTATTGTTACCATCTTTCTAAATTCCATATATTTGCGCAAACTATTTTTTACAAGTGCATAGTTGTTAACTTCCTCCTTGCTTGATTATGTCCTAGCCCAGGCCATAATTGAAATTCTAACTTGCTATAAATAATTGGCCATATTTATTAACTTTGCACACACACACAAAAAAACCATTATTTCTAACAAAACATTTGCTGTTTAGGAAGCTGAGATGAAATGAACATAGAACTGAATGGTACCAAATGGACTATGGGACATAGTCTGAAGGGACACACAATGGAATGAGAATTTAACTAGCTCTCTCCAGAAAAAGTTCACAAGAAAAACATTGTAACTTTCACTATTCCCTTTTCCATCCTGCCCTGCAAACCTTACACCCTGACCCTTCACATGTGGGAGGTATGAGCTGGCATTATACTTGAAAGAGAACATTTCTTTGTTTGTAGGCCTCTGGGCGACCCCATACCCAGCACAAGTTCAGATAAGTCCAAAGCCTAGAACCTCTCACCAACTATGCTCCTATGGAGGGACATAGAAGGAAGGCCATGAAGATGACTTAGCAATGCCTGGCAGGCAGTTTTGAATAGTTTCACCCACAACTGAAACCTGTGGCTTGCCTTTATATTCTCTTAATAATGTCTTTTGATGGACAGAATTCTTTATTATTACTGAGGTACACTTTGCAGATCTTGTACTTTACAGCTGTGAAATTTTCCCCCAATCCAAGGTCATGAAAATGTTGTACTATGTGTTCTTTTAGCAGCTTTATTGTTTTACCATTCTCATTTAGATTGCAAATATATCTGGGATTGGGTTTTTAAGTTAGTGGTCAAATTTTATATTTTTGCACATTGACATCCAGTGTAGCCATACTGGTACATTGAAAAACCTTTCTCTCTAGGCCAGCATTTTCAAATTAAAATTCTCCAAATATGCATGGTACTGCTTTTAGACTCTACTTGTGTTACATTTATCTGTTTGTTTGTGAAAGCATTAGTTGCTCAGTTGTGTCCAGCTCTCAGCGATCCCATGGCCTGTAACCTTCCTGGCTCCTCAGTCCATGGAATTCTCTAGGCAAGAATACTGGAATGGGTAGCCATTCCCTTCTCCAGGGGATCTGCCCAACCCAGAGATAGAATCCAGGTCTCCTGCATTGCAGGCAGATTCTTTACCATCTGAGGCACCAGGGAAGCCCCATCTATCTGTTTATCCTTGTGCTAATGTCACTTTCTAAATTACTATACCTTTTATAAGTTGTTTTAATATATCAATTTTATTGATATATAATTTACACTCAATAAAGTTCACCTATTTTAAGTACATGATTTGATTAGTTTGGAAAAAACATACAGCTGTATAAACCCCACAGTTACGAAATTGACTATTTCCATCACACCATGTCCACTTATGCAGCCAATTCTTCTCCCTCCACAGCCCCATGAACTCACTGATCTTTCACTTTTAGAACTTTGTATGAATTGAGCTATACAGTAGGTAGCCTTCTGTATCTAACTTCTTTCACTTAGTGCAGTGCTTTAAAAATTCATCCATGCTGCTATGTGCACCAGTAATTTCTTCATTATACCATTGAGCAATATTTCATTGTAGGTATATGTCACATTTAATTTATCCATTCACCAGTAAATGGCCATTTGAATTATTTCTAATTTTTTATTTTTATGATGAAAGCTGGTGCATGGTCATTTGTGAGTTTTTTGTGTGGGCACATATTTTTATTTATCTTGGGTAAATATCTGTGAATACAATTGATAGATTTTTAAGGTAAACATATATCTAACTTGGGGTTCCCAGGTAGCACTAGTGATAAAGAATCCATCTGCAATGCAGGAGACATAAGGGATGAGGGTTTGATCCGTGGTTTGGGAAGATCCCCTGGAGGAACAAATGGCAACCTACTTCAGTATTTTTGCCTGGAGAATCCCATGTACAGAGGAGCCTGGCAGGCTATGGTTCATGCGGTCGCAAAGATGAAGTAGCTCAGTTGTGTCTGACTCTTTGCAACCCCATGGACTGTAGCCTACCAGGTTCCCCCACCCATGGGATTTTCCAAGCAAGAGTACTGGAGTGGATTGCCATTTCCTTCTCCAGGGGATCTTCCCGACCCAGGGAGCGAACCCAGGTCTCCCACATTGCATGCAGACACTTTACTGTCTGAGTCACCAGGGAAGCCCCAAAGAGTCAGACACAACTGAAGCGACTTAGCACTCACGTATGCATGCATGCATGTTTAAATTTGTAGAAAACTACCAATCCATTTTCCAAGGTGGTTACACAATTTTGCATTTCCATTAATAATATATGAGATTCTGGTTGCTCCACATCTACACCAAAACTAGATATTGGCAATCTTTTAACCTTTAGTCACTGAAATGGGTATGCATTATGGATCTGATGGCTAGTGATACCGAGCATCTTTTCATGAGCTTATTTGATGTTTGCATGTCTTTTTTGGCTGATGTTTCTGCTCAAAACTTTTAGCACTTTTAAAAATAATGAACTTTATTTTATTAAAAACAGTTTTAGGCTTACAGAATTGGAGAAGGAAATGGCAACCCACTCCAGTGTTCTTGCCTGGAGAATCCCAGGGATGTGGGAGCCTGGTGGGCTGCAGTCTATGGTGTCGCACAGAGTCAGACACGACTGAAGTGACTTAGCAGCAGCAGGCTTACAGAAAATTGAGAAGAAAATTGAGAGTTCATATCTGCGCCTTTTCCTCTCCCCACAGTTTTGACATTTTGCATTGGTGTGGTGCAGTTCTTACAATTGATAAACTAATATTAACAGATTTTATTGATTAAAGCCCATAGTTTACACTGGGGTTCACTCAGTTCTCTGGGTTTTGACAAATTCATAATGTCAAGTATCCATCAACACAGAATGGTGTAGTTTTACTACTGTGAAAATCCCTTTTGCTCCACTTAGGTTCCTACGTCTTGTGGCTCACATGCCACTTAGACGGGTGGGCTGTATGTGTGTAGCTCTGTGGGCTGTAGGAGAGAAATGAACCTATATCTTGATGTAGGAATGACAATTCAGACTGAGATAAAAAGGCAAATTAACCCTTTTGTTAGCCTTCTGAACCCATAGCATCTCCTTGTGACCTGCTGAGTAGCAAACAGAGTTAGAGAATAGAGTGACAGAGAATAGACATTCATTATTCAAGTTGCAAGCAATCAAATCTCACTTAGGTTTATATAAGCACAAAAAGAATTAGCTAAAAGGGAATTGGGTAACTCACATACTCTGGGGAGAGCGCTTGTGAACCAGATATGGAAACTTCCTGGATAAGACCAAGGCTCCAGCTGAGCTGGAGAAGGCAGCCATGTGATTCTCTACCATGTTGGGGCACAATTACTGATGCAAGACAAGGAATGTTCGTACTAGAGCCATAGAGGCAACTGCTAGCTTAGAAAACAGGTGATGCTATCTCTGTTGCCATTACCTCCAGTCAAGGGGATTCCACACACACTGCTTCTTCCCATCTCTATCTAGCCTTAGATTTAGAGTCAGGGCAGCCATTAAGGTTGATCACTTTGACTTTTTAATATCTACCTTCCATCTCACATATAATACATACATCAATTTTTTCTCCTATTAAAAATAATGCTATTTAATACCCTTACAACTGAAAATACATTCAGCCCTATCCCAAAAGGCATAAATCCAAAGGCTCATCAGTTCCTGTGACAAGCTACAAGTCAAGATCTCTAGATGGCATCCATTTCTCCCTTACTCCCCATTAGTACCCTGTTTTAGTACTGTTGTTGTTTAGTTACTAAACTGTGTCTGACTCTTTTGTGACCCCATGGATGGTAGCCCACCAGGCTCCTCTGTCCATGGAATAATCCAGGCAAGAATACTGCCTGTATTGGAAGGCAGATTCTTCACCACTGAAGCCACATATGGACTAAATTTTAGAAATAACCATCCCTAACACTCCTTATGTGTATCAGTTTCCAAGTAGGATTCAGGAACCACACCATTTTTTTAAGCAAAGAGAATGTAATATAAAGAATTTTTAACCAGGCATAACTATTAATTAGGTAACTGAAAGGGTAGAAAGTAAACTCTAAACTATCATGGAGGTAATGACTTCACATAGTAGGGCTGGTGGAACAGAGAAAAGGTTGAAATTATTGAAACTCAGAAACTTATAGGAGGAACCCACTGTTGCTGAACCCCAGACCTCTGAGGATAGAGCTCCACAGGCTGATTCTGCTGTCTTTGAGCTCAAAGGAAATACCTGGGACTGGAACCCACACTTCTAGGAAAGTGTGCTGGCAGCAGGTGCTGGTGTCTCTGAGCTCAGAAGATCGTCTCATAGGGATAAAACTCAGATCTCTCAGGGAGAGGTAGCAGGACATGGATTACGATGTCTCTAAGATGGCAGGATTGGTTTCCCGGGTGGCTCAGTGATAAAGAATCCAACTGCCAAGCAGGAGATGCGGGTTTGATCCCTGGATCAGGAAGATCACCTGGAGGAGGGCATGGCAACCAACTCCAGTATTCTTGCCTGGAGAATCCCGTGGGCAGAGGAGCCTGGCGGGCTACAATCCACAGGGTCACAAAGAGTTGGACATGACTGAAGCAACCTAGCATGCATGCATGCACTGGTGTTATTGATTGATTTACATTTCTTCAAAATTAATCTGTTGGAACTCTAACCCTTCATGTGACTGTATTGGATTTAAGACCTTTAAGGAAGTGCCTAATATTAAATAGTATTTCCTTCTGGAAAAGGAAATGGCAACCCACTCCAGTACTCTTGCGTGGAGAACCCCATGGATGGAGGAGCCTGGTGGGCTGCAGTCAATGGGGTCGCAAAGAGTCAGACACAGCTGAGCGACTTCACTTTCACTTTTTTTTTTTCAATAATAAATTAGGTCATAAGAGTGAATACTTAATCTGATAAAACTGTTATCCTTATAAAACAGGAAGAAACACTAGATATCTCTGTCTCCACTATGTGAGGACACAGTGAGAAGGTGGCCTTCTGCATGCCAGAAAAAAAGCTCTCACTAGAAACCAAATCCTGTTGGAAACTTGCTCTTGGACTTCCCAGCCTCCAGAACTGTAAGAAAGTAATTTTCTGGTGCCACCCAAGCTGTGGTATTTTGTTATGCTAGCCTGAGAAGACTGAGATAACTGGTCCCTGATTCAAAGCACATACCATATTCTATAAAACAAAGCTCTATCATTTCAGGTTGTTTTATCCCAGCATTATACATTTTTACTATCTTTATGTCAAATACTTCTGAGTAATGAGCTATATGGTAAAACACTGAATTACATGTGCATGAGCCTATTGTTACCCCCTTTTTTTTTTGCAGTGAAATTATTTCTTTGATCAGAAGCGAATGCCATGTTGAATACCATTACAATGGATTAGGCAACCAAACTCATGACTTGTGACACTGGCAGAAGTATTTCAGGTAGAGAAGGCAAATTCATACTTTTACTCCAGTGGGGATGAACACTCTTCCTCTTCCATGATGGATTAGAGCCATTATAACCAAGATCCCACCAGCTAGCTAGATGGTATCCTCCAAGGTAATTTTGCCCTATCACAGACTTAATGTTCTCTGATATTGACAGATAAAGTGCTTAAGTGTAATGGTAGCCAGATAAATTGTTTAACCCATGCACAACTTCCATACCTGTCACCATGGTCACTCTGTTCAGGATTACTGAATAAGGATTTGGGTAGCTGGAAAACAGGTTGGCAGAAATTGACAAAATGTATCATTTGGTCTACATAATTACCATGTGCAGTATGCCTTTTAGTGTGCAGTGAGCATTCACATGATAAACAAATACCTTCATACTCTGTGACAATTCTAAGAGTTCTCTCATTGTTTCCAATCTTCCAGTTACATTTCTTCCAAGTCTCTGGCTAGAGAGCTAAACCCTTGAGAAATGGCTATGAATCAGCATATATTTGTACATCTGGCTATCCTTCATTCCAGATCAAGTCAACAACAAAATATATAGCTTGAAACTTTGTCCACTGGGAGATTTCCCCTTCACCACTGTCCTTCAAGGTCATCCTTGAGAGGGGCTTTAATGCTGCAGATGTCCACATACAGAATATCATGCAGAAGATCTATAAAAATAGGCCTGATGTTTCCTCCTCAGTCACTGATATGAGACTCCCTATGAGATCATAGATGTTATTAGAGTGAGAGGAATCAGTGCAGCTGGTGAGAGTTTGAGCCATATGCTCATGCAAATTACCTGTGTCTTCCAGACCTGCCTTACCTGTTAGATATCATTTTCACCTGATGATACTTTTCTTGTGTGCATGCTCAACTGTAAGGCCTTCTGGGTCAGATAACAACTAGTTTATGATAGAAAGTGAGCTGCATAGTCACCAGACACCCCATAATTAGATATTCATTCTATACTAAGGCCTAGAAACAATCTAGAGTCTGTTTATCAAAAGATAATTTATCTTCAGAAAAGAACATAGATTTTTCTCCCAAATCCTAGAAATATGGTATTTGACTCTGGTATTCATGCTTTCCAGAAAGTCCATATAGCAGTCCTGATTACCACAGATATTTTGAGTATCACTGAATGTGATGGAATATAAGGCCAAAATGGAAAAGTAGCTTGCAGTGTTTTACTGCAGCTGGCATTTGCTACTTAGTCTTTTCATGCTCTAGTCCTCTCTCAACACGCAGTTACCTTATGGATTATTGAGTAAATGGTACAATTAATATATGCAAATGTAGTATGTGTACATGCGTGCAAAGTAGCTTCAGTTGTGTCTGACTTTTTGTGACTCCATGGACTGTAGCCTACCAGGCTCCTCTGTCTGTGGGATTCTCTAGGCAAGAGTACTGGAGTGGGTTGCCATTTCCTTCTCCAGGGGATCTTCCTGACCCAGGGATCAAACCGTGTCTCTTAGGTCTCCTGCATTGGCAGGTAGGTTCTTTACCACTAGCACCACCTGGGAAGTCCCAAATGTAGTATATATTGGGGATATATACACTATATTATTAAAAAAATAAGAAAGTCAAATTGTGCCTCTCATTCATTAGTAAATGGTAAGAAGTGCAAAGATTTGTCTTTTACTACAAAGACAGTCTATCTCAAGATGCTCCAAACCATCAGACCTCCAGAAACTTCACTGCAATTGTGGACCCCTGAGCTTTCACGTTTCTTCTCCCATCTCTGGTTCACCTATGTCTTACCAAGGCAATTAAAGCACAAGCTATCCCCTGTACTTCCCACTCATGTCTGTAATCAGCATGATGTTGTCAATATAGTAGACCAGTATATAATATGGAATGTGAAGGCAATCAAAACTTCTAGGCTTTATATTTTGGAGGAGAGCAAAAGAATCAATATCATCCTGAGGAAAGTCTGTGAAGATGTACTCTTGGCCCTTCTAGATAAAAGAAACTCTTCTGGTGGTCTTTATAAATTAGTATGGAGAAAAAGCATTGTAAAGGCCAGTAGATGAATATCAAATGTCAGAAGCTTTGCTGATTTGCTCTGGTTGAGACACTATATCTGCAATAGGAGCTTAACTGAAGTCATCACCTGATTAAGATAACAACAATCATCAGTTATTCTCCAAGGTCTAACTATCTTCTGCACAGGCCAAAAGAGTGAGTCAAACGGAGACTTAAAAAGCATCCTTGAATCCTGGTAAGCCTGTTAAATTTAACTAAAAATTACACAGCCTGAACAATTAAGTTTAGTGGTTTATTTTCAGTAATATTGGCCCCATGGCTACAAGAAATAAGTTATGATAGCAGCTGTTTTTCTGATTATGATTTGAATTGAGAGGTTACAGACTCGAGCTTGTCATTTTCATTATGTACAGTTCCAATGTACCTAAAAGAAGACATGGTCTTTTTATTCATAATTATTCTCATAAAAGTCAACATGGCAATAGTTTGGGCTCCAAAAGCATGTATGTCAACAAGAACTTCATGACAATCAATCAAAGATGTACATGGATTACTACCATCCCAGTTTCCATTGACTCAGAGCTCAGCATCATGTTCTATCCCAAGGACACAGGCAAACTAACCCTTAAATCCTATTCTAGGGCATTTCCTGGAAGCACTTCTGTTACCACTTTATAGATCAGAAAACAAATAGTACAAGTAATTTCAATAGAGAGGATTTAATATAAATAATTATTTACTAGATATAAAATTGTGAACTCCATGATGTCAGGTGTAAAATGAGAGAGCTCAAAAGGGCCATGGTGGTAAGAACTAGAGAGAATAGCAGGGCTGGTAGAACAAACGGAAGAGGTTGGAATTACTGGAACTTATTAAAGACATTGAAACTGAGAGGTAAGGCCTTGTGGAATTGAAGCATAGACTTCTGACAAAATTTCTCTGCTAATGTTGGTGTCCCTGAGCTAGAGGAGCCTGACAACTGGACTTCTGAAGAGTGGGCACTACTTCTGTTATTTCTCTAAGGAGAGGTCAATGAAATTAGTTCTGAAAATGTTAGAAAAACTGCAAATGATTCATTTACTTCTATAGAAAGGAATTTTATCTGCTTAGGTGGAGAAGACTTGCTGAACTGATCCCCAGAGGAATTTCAAGTACATAGAAACAAATAAGAACCAGTCCTTTCTTCCTTCTCCAAACTTAGTCTGTCTTTCTGTTGGCAGAGACTCAAGGCAAATATGAGCAGAAAATCTTCATTTCTGAAACAGGTCACGAAGCTGTGAGTGACATTTAAAACATTTTCTTCACTATCGTTTTCTATTCTCATTTTAAAGTATTTTGATAGAATTACTGTGCACATACATAGTATGTACAAATAATACGCATAAATCCAGAAATTTTTCTAACTCTATCATACTAGGGTCATAAAGAAACAGATCAAGAAATACAACATAACCAGCATCCCAGATGTCCCCTTGTGACTTTTCTAATAAATTCCCCATCCAAACAACCCAAAGATAACCACCATTCTGATTCTTAACATCATAGTTTTACCTGTTTTTACCTTTATAATACTGGAATCATGCAGCATGTAGTCTTCTCTCTTTAACTTACTTTGTTCAAATTATGTTTCTGAAATTCACTTATGTTCTTTCCTTTAACAGTAGTATATTAATTTTCACTAATGTATTAGTCAGGATTTCACAAAGAAACAGAACGCGCACGTGTGTGTGTGCGCGCGCGTGCATGCACGCACATGCAACCTTTTCAACTACCTATTCTGTAGTCCCTTTACCTTTAAGTAGGTACCTCAGCTGGCTATGGTTCTTTATCTGGTGGGGTCTGGGTCATTAGTAGTCCTGTCTGGGTTGGTTGGTATAGTTTTCACCTTAATCATTGGGCATAGTAAGTGATACTCAGAGACACCCTAGGGGGTGTCCCATAATCCAGACATTGTCTTTCTTACCTTCAGTGGAGTACCAGTTCACTTTCCTATTGGTGGCCAGGAGCTATCACCCCAGCCAGCACAGGAACTCTGCTCCTTGCCTGTTGATTCAGAGGCATGAGGAACCCAAAGAGACTGAGTGACAGTTTTAACTTTCAGTTCAATGGAATCATTGTGGTGTTTCTTTGTAGAAGCACCCTCCCCCTGGAACTAAGACCTCGAGGCCGGTGGAGCACGATGCTACAGAGACAGGAAGCATTTTTCACAGGCTACTGGTGGTAATAGAGACTGGTGCCACCCCCATTTCTAGCCCCTGATGCGCACACCCGTGAATCCGGGCTGCGGAAGAAATAGCACTGTAGAGTGAACACAGAGTCAGAACGTAGGCAGACTTCTGTACATAGCTTTGGTCAGAGCCTGGCCCTGCCTTAGAGGTGTCAGCACCCAGCTGGCACTACAGCTGAGTCTGAAAGAGGGCCTGCCACCCTTCTACCTACCAAGCCAGCAGCTTCATGATCAAGGGAAACATGGTAAGAACAGTGAATTCCATGAGTATTGGAATTCATTCTTTTTTTCCTGCTGCTCTTCAGGATGATTTCGATTACCCTGAATTCAACATTATTGAGTCTTCTGCCTGCTCAAATCTGTCATTGAACCCCTGTAGTACCTCTTGTATTTAAGTGACAGTAGTTTCAGTTTCAGAATTTCTGTTAAGTTCCTTTTACAATTTATCAATTCAGTTCAGTCTCTCAGTCATGTCTGACTCTTTGCGGCCCCATGGACTGCAGCTTACCAGGCCTACCTGTCCATCACAAACTCCCGGAGTTTACTCAAACTCATGTCCATTGAGTCTGTGATGCCATCCAAACACCTCACCCTCTCTTGTCCCCTTCTCCTCCTGCCTTCAATCTTTCCCAGCATCAGGGTCTTTTCCAAAGAGCTGGCTCTTCGCATCAGGTGGCCAAAGTATTGGAGTTTCAGCTTCAACATCAGTCCTTCCAATGATTATTCAGGACTGATTTCCTTTAGGATGGACTGTTGGATCTCCTTGCAGTCCAAGGAACTCTCAAGAGTCTTCTCCAACACCACAGTTCAAAAGCATCAATTCTTTGGCACTCAGCTTTCTGTGTAGTCCAACTCTCACATCCATACATGACTACTAGAAAAACCATAGCTTTGACTAGACGGACCTTTGTTGGCAAAGTAATGTCTCTGCTTTTTAATATGCTGTCTAGGTTTGTCATAACTTTTCTTCCAATGAGCAAGCGTCTTTTAATTTCATGGCTGTAGTCACCATCTGCAGTGATTTTGGAGTCCCCAAAATAAAGTCTGTCACTGTTTCCATTCTTTTCCCCATCTATTTGCTATGAAGTGATGGGACTGGATGCAATGATCTTAGTTTTTTGAATATTGAGATTTAAGCCAGCCTTTTCACTCCTCTTTCACTTTGATCAAGAAGCTCTTTCACTTTCTCCTATAAGGATGGTGTCATCTGCATATCTGAGGTTATTGATACTTCTCCCAGCAATCTTGATTCCATCTTGTCTTCATCCAGCCCAGCTTTTCGCATGATGTATTCTGCATTTAAGTCAAATAAGCAGGGTGACGCAGTCCTTTCCCGATTTGGAACCAGTCCATTTTTTCATGTCTGGTTCTAACTGTTGCTTCTTGATTTGCATACACATTTCTTAGGAGGCAGGTCAGGTTGCCTGGTATTCCCATCTTTTGAAGAATTTTCCACAGTTTGTTTTGATCCACACAGTCAAAGCTTTGCTGCTGCTGCTGCTAAGTCACTTCAGTTGTGTCTGACTCTGTGCAACCCCATAGACGGCAGCCCACCAGGCTCCCCCATCCCTGGGATTCTCCAGGCAAGAACACTGGAGTGGGTTGCCATTTCCTTCTCCAATGCATGAAAGTGAAAAGTGAAAGTGAAGTTGCTCAGTCGTGTCCTACTCTTAGCGACCCCATGGACTGCAGCCTACCAGGCTCCTCTGTCCATGGGAGTTTCCAGGCAAGAGTTATGGAGTGGGGTCATAGCTTTAGTGTAGTCAATAAAGCAAAAGTAGGTGTTTTTCTGGAATTTTCTTGCTTTTTCTATGATCAATGGATGTTGGCAATTTGATCTCTGGTTCCTCTGCCTTTTCTAAATCCAGCTTGAACATCTGGAAATTCTTGGTTCACATACTGTTGAAGCCTAGCTTGGAGAATTTTGAGCATTAGTTTGCTAGTGTGTGAGATGAGTGCAATTGTATGGTAGCTTGAACATTCTTTGGCATTGCCTTTCTTTGGGATTGAAATGAAAACTGACCTTTCCCAGTCCTGTGGTCAGTACTGAGTTTTCCAAATTAGCTGGCATATTGAGTGCAGCAGTTTCACAACATCATTTTTTAGGATTTATAATTTCTCTTTATTCATATTCTCTATTTGGTGAGACTTTTTCCCTTTAGCTTCCTTTAGTTTAGTTTTAGTTTAGGTTTCCATTAGTTCTTTGCACATTATTTCCTTTAGTTCTTTAAGCAAAATGAAGATAGTTAATTTAAAGTCTTTCTCGAGTAAGCCAAAACTTTCTTGAGGACAATTTCTGCTAATTAATTTTTCCCGTGAACGTCCCATACTTTCTTGTCTCTTTGTATGCCACATAATTTTTGTTCGAACTGGATGTTTTGAATGTTATAATGTGGTAACTCTGAAAATCGTATTCTCTTGCCCTCCTCAGGGTTTATTCTTGTTGCTCATTGTGGGTTGTAGTTATTTAGCTTTGCAAATTGGCTTTGAGTTAGGTCACTTCTTCAATGCTTAGCCAGGTGCTATAATTCTGCCTTAGTCTTTACTTTCTGCTTATTTGGAGCCCAGAGATCAGTTAGAGGTGAAAGCTGAGGGTTGTCTCAGGTCTTTGCTGAGCATGGATATGTCCCTGGGCATGGGCATGCCTCTCTGGATTATGGAAAATACATGGCAACTTCACAAAGCTGTTATTTTCCTGTGTATTTCTACCCCTGCTCCTCTATTCCTAGATTTCCTGTTCTGCTGCTTGCCTCATCTGTTGTCTCTTGCCACATGGAGCTGTGGGTAGTCTATGCCTGTAAGTGCTTTCTAAAAATGCTATACAGGAGGCCATTCTCATATGAGAGAGTTCTGAGGGGTGTAAAACAAAGGCAAGCCCCTTAATCAATCTCTTAGGGAGTTACCAGACAGGAAAAATTCACAACCACAATTATTTGACAATAAGGTCTGTACCCCTCTTGCACCAACAACACTCATCATGTAGGTGGATGATGACCAGCTGGTCCTGAATAGGGCAGTGGGGATGGTAGGTAGGTAAACAAACATCCTATAACAACCTTTTGCCAAAATTTATCAGCCTTTTTCTTTCTTTAGCACTCTCCTGATTGTTATATGTCTTTGATTAGAATCTAAAATTCTAAAAAATGTTGATTCTGAAAGGGTTTTTTTGTCAGATTAATGGTTGCTTCAGTAGAGGGGATGGACCCTTAGAATTCCCTACTCTGCCATTCTCCTTTCATCCTGTAATATGTGGAAAAAATCACAAGCAGAGACACTGGGTTGTGAAGTTTTATTTCAGAGAATATTCCATGCACTGCCAGTCTCCTGCAACCCCCATCTCGCAGGCAAAGGCTATGATTCAGGGCAGGTCTCCACAGACCAATGGTAGAAGAATTTGCATGGGGGGCAAGCTCAAAGAGAGACTGACCAATTTTGAATATGTCCAGCGATCGTGGGAGAGACTGGTCAGTGGAACAGCAAATGGCAGTAAACTTGGCTATGACCACTTGCAGCCCACACAAAAGAGGTATGAAGAGTAAGTAAAGGGTAAAGGGGGATTCTCAACCTCAGCACCCAGGAGATCAGACAATCAGCCTTCCTGACCTCACCTTGTAGGAAGAGCTCCTGACCTGGTTAGAGCTCAGATAAGCTTCACTCTGAAAGGGCACCCACTCTCACCCATGTGTGTCGTACTCCAGTTTTATCACAGAAGGAAGAGATGAATTCCACTGAGGAGAGTAAGCAGCAAGAAGAGGGCAAAAATTTTCCCAAGGGATGGTGTGTGTGAACAAGTCTTGTAGTTGAATTTCAACAGGCAGAAGAGGACTGACAGCCCCAGAAGGAAAAGAACATACTCACGTAAATAGATAATAAGTGCCATAAATAAAAATGACTGGAAATGAAGGAGGCAAAGTAAGGGACACATTTTAGAGACTGCACACTGGTCAGTGTGAGGGAGTAACATTTGAACAGAGACCCGAGGCAAGCCCCAGTGGCTGGAATGTTAGGGGTCAGACTATGTTGGGCCTTATGGGCTGTGCTGAGGGATTCCAATTTCATTCCTTACGCACTTAGAAGCCACTGGAAGGTTTGAAACAGAGGGGTGATGTGATCTGATTATGAATTAGGATGCCCTTCTGGTGACTGTGAAGTGAATAGATTGCAAAGAGAGCAGGGGAAAGCCAGGGGATGAGAAGGCACCTGCTTCTCTAATCCCACAGAACATATTCAAGGTAGACTGTGCATGCGTGTGTGCTTGCCAAGTCCCTACAGTTGTGTCTGACTCTTTGTGACCCTATGGGTTATAGCCCGCCAGTCTCCTCTGTCCATGGGATTCTCCAGGCAAGAATACTGGAGTGGATTGCCATGACCTCCTCTAGGGCTCTTCCTGACTCAGGGATCAAACCTGCATCTCCTGTGTCTCCTGCATTGGCAGGCGGGTTCTTTACCACTAGTGCCACCTGGGAAACCTGTGGGAGCAGGAACTCTCAAATCTTTGGCTTCATGGCAACCTGTTGAGGAATTTCAGAGCTGACACTCATGGCCACTTTCTTTTTCTTCTCTCCTCCCCAAGGGTAGAAGAATTAAGAGAAGGAGCTGAACACATTTCTTCCTCCTAAAGAGCTCCTCCTCCCTGGGCTGTGTTTCAGGGGCAGCCCAGATTCAGGATTTAGTGCAGCTTTTATAATCCTCTCTCTGCCCAGCAGAAAGGGGCCTGACCCTCAGGAGAAGGCAGGAGACTGACAAACCAGGGTGGGCCCATCTGCAGAACTGGGATGAGGGGCCAGCCAGCTCAGGGTGACTGCTCATCTCAGCGGAGGTCTCTCATTCAGATATTACCAGTAATGGACCTGTGGTTTCCATCTCCTCTGGCACGACTCAGGCTCCTCTCTACCTCTCTAGTTCAGAACTCCACAAAGGAAGACATCTAGGTGCTATAGATCGGCCCTGGAATCCCCACTCTGAGCCTCAACTGTGATCATTATTGTGACCATAGTTTACCCGGTACCCAGGAATGGCACTCCCACCTGGGCATTTCCCACTAGGAGCTAGCCACCTGGCCCATTTAGGGTTTGGCCTGAGACTTGCTTGGTCTCTGCCAGTCCAGCTGCGGCCAGGAACCAGCAGCAGGAGCAGCATTTGGGAAATTGTTGGAAATGAGCATCCCAGACTCTCTGAGTCAAAATCTGCATTTTACCAAGATCCCCAGGGGATCTCCAGGTACTTTATAGTATGAAGTGAACTGCAAATCTAGTGTTCCTCCGTCAAGAATTTATCAAACCAAGCTGGTTCATGTTGGAAATCTTGCAACTCCTTTCTCATGAAAATCTGGGAACACATTGCTAGAAAGGAAAAGATGTGTAACCATCTGGCCTCAGGCACAGATTAGGAGCTGCTAGGCCCTGATGGATAAGGCACAGATGTGTGGTTGTTGGCAAAATGCAAGCTGGCTTTCCCCCAACTGAGTGGCCCCATGGTGCCTTGCCTGGTTAGTGGCCTTTCTATGGGAAGCCTCTTAAGTTACTCTGCCCCTGGAGCCTAACTTGGCAACTGTTTTCTCTCACACACAGTGCTCTCAGAACTGTAAGTCAAGCAAGCTCGCCAGATTTTACTGTAATCAACAGAACAGCCAGTACACGCCTTCCAGTCGAAGCCACATGAGGAGTAGAAAATCTAAGCCGTGGGTATCCTGAGTTCTAGAACTGGGGGACACCTCAGATATCTCTTTGCTTTGCCTTCAAGAGTGGATTCTTGAGCTAGAGTGAAAAATGTGGGCTCTAGCACTCTCATGGTTTAAGGTCCTTGAGAGTTTAGGACACACACCTCTTTTGCATTCAGGGTATCTCCCCAGTGGACACTACGGAAGTTTTCCTCCACTGAAAAGCTCAGGTTGACAGCTACTTCCTTCCAACAATGCTGATCTCTGCCTCCAGGACTCCATCCAAATACCCATCACACTGACCCTAGATTGGCCCCTGGGCCTCTCTGAAAAATTGTCACTGGAGGAACCTGATTGCTTCCCACACAAAAGGCTAGGCTTGATAGGTTCCTGGCCTGGGTGCTTTCTTTCTAGTAATGCTACAAAAGTGACAGAAGTTTGGATTTTCTAAAGCTGAATCAATCACAACAGACTAACAAAGTTTTTCAGTCTTTTAGACTTTTAGAATTCCCAGTTCTAACTTCCTCAAAGTGCTTTCTTACATGGAACCAAGGGGTCTGGAGACCCTCTCTTCTCCTTGTAAGGTCACCGCCATGTATCACCTGTTGTCTTGTTAATTGCACATTGTCACCTTCACACCCTGGGTGCCTCACAGGGATTAAAAAATCCATCCAAAAGCTATTAATTGGCTGCATCAAATCATGACTCAGTAAATAAGTATATTGGACATCTTGGACTGTGATTATCCTACCATTAATTGGCCTCTGGCATGACCAAGTAGAGGGGGGTCCCGATCTGTCCTTGGAAACTTGCCGACACCCAGTTCTGTGGGGTTTCCAGGAGCCACAGCCTCATCACTTCCAGCTACTGATGCTGGAAGCAGGGCAGGAGAAACCCTGAAATATAGCCAGCCGAGGCACCCCAGTTGACAGATGAAAAACCAAGATCCTGACTTGTTCAGAGCATGTGAACAAGTCAGACTGCCACATCTGGGGGGGTCAGGTGGAAAGTTTGACACTTCCTCATTGCATCCTTGGGTAGGCACAGGTTTGTTGGGAGGATTCAGAATCCATGCCACAGTGTGCACCAGGTCCCCAGGCCTGAGACATCAACTGGGGGTACTGAGCCTATTAATGCAAATGTTACAGTGCAATAGAATTCAGTAATTCTCTCTCCCTCTCTCCACATCCTGCCATCTCTCAGAGTTTTATTGCTCTTTGAGCCCATAACCTTCAAGCCAGGATTTCCAGACCCATATATTTGAGCTTGAGAGCTCATTTTAGACTCATCAGGTGGGGGCCTATATATGAAGGGCCATGTCAAACTTTTAACCAGCTGGTGGTACACTGTGGTACATTCCCACACCTGCCCACTTACTCTGAACTATCAGCTGTGAGCACCCAATCCCTTACCAAGTAGAACGCTGTGAACTGCATGTTAAAAATGGGACATTCTCTGAAGAAGGAAAGACATATTCTACGAGGAATCCACTTCTTCAAAAGCCTCCATCCATGATTCCTGCTCTTTACCAAATCCTTAGAGAAGGCTCTTCATTCATATTGGCCATGATTAACCACTCTGTACACAGATACCCTGCTACTCCTATAAACAAACTACAAAGTGAACCTTACCTCACCATGCCATAAATTCTACTTCCCCCTACCTGAGCGGCCTCCCTCTAGGGAATGGGGCTTGCTCCATCAAGGCCTCTTACCTATCTATCTTACATTCTGGAAACTCACTTGGGAAACATATTTGATCCTGGAGGAGATGCCTCCAAGATAACAAGACCTACTCCTTGTCCTCAAGGAGCTCTCAGTCTAGACATGGAGACAGGCAGACCACAGAAGTTCATGACTTTGGAAAAGGTGTTAGATTGAGAGATAAGCAAGAGAGAACCACAGGAATAGGAGCTATCAAACCCTCCAAGGCAATCAGGAAAGTAAGCATAAAGGAGCTGACCACAAAGCTGGGTCTTGAGTGCTGAGTATGAGTTCAGTTGGGGAGATGAGAAGAAAAGTTTAAATGGGTGGAATAGCAAGACCAAAGGCAGGAGAGTGAAAAATATGCTCAGAGAATGCCCGAAAGTCCTGTATGTCAGCAGCAAAGTATGGAATAAGGGTGGGAGTAGGTGGCAGGGGATAAGACTAATAGGAGGATGCAACTGAGTGTTTATCTCTTCCAGGTCTGTGTTCTGGTTAGTTATTGTTGCACAGCAAACTAACCCAAAACTTACTGGCTTAAAACAATAGTCATCTTATTATATCTCACAATTTCATGGGTTGGGAATCCAGGTAGAGCTGAGCTAGGTGATTCTTTTGCCCACATGGCTTTGATAGAGTTCACTCAGCTGTGTTCAACTAGAGGATGGGCTGGTCTGGTGAATGCACCTCACATGCCTGGTGCCTTAGCAGGGATGGCAGGAAGTTTAGGGTCAACTGGGCCTGTTAACCAGAATACCTATATGTGGTCTTACTAGCATGGTGTTCTTAGGGCAGTTGGAATTCTTAGCAGCTCAAGGCTCTAAGAGCTAGTATTTCAGTGACCTAGGTGAAAGGTGCATGGCCTTTTATAACCTAGCCTCAGAAGTTATAATAGCATTGTTTGTCTGGCACTCTATTGGTTTTAGAAGTCACAAGCCCACCGGGATTCAAGTGGGGCAGGGATATATAGACCCCACCCTTTAATGAAAGGAATGTAAAAATTTGCAGTCGTATTTTGCAACTTCCACACGTCTTACTGAAATAAACCAGGCATAAAAAAGGGCTCTAGGCTTTCCTGGATCTTGGCTTTCTCTACTTTGTGGATCAAAAGTCAAGTGGAAAAAAATGTCAAATCTCAAATGAGTTGAACTAGAAGTTGGTTCATTTTAAGGAATGTGCTCTAAGAGCATAGAATAAATAAGCCACAAAGCCCCCTTGCCGTACCTGTGCACATCTCATATCCTGGTGACCAAAAAAAAAAAAAAGAAAGAAAGAAATGAAAGTGGTGACTAACTCTTCTGGCATCTTTCAGGCACCATTGGAAAGGATCCAAGGAACGTAGTCTGCTACAGGGAAAACATCTTGCCCTATGAATCAGACATTGACTTTCTGAGGAATGTGGACAAATCTCGTCCTTTCTAAGCTTTCCTTCTTTTCCTGCGTTGTGGTGATGGCTCCTATACTACATCCAGGGCAGGAAATAGAACCTGCAGTATATGGCCTACATTGTGTGCTACCCATTGACTGTGAAACATCCTCTGGAGATAGGATGCTTGCTCTTGCTCAAAATGTTCACAATTTATTATGTTTTTTTTTTCTGTTTGCATTCTCATGACAAATTATGAAATTTTTTCTGCCTCCTCTTTGCTGTTCCTCCCTCCAGGGTTTATCAGTATGGCTTTGAGGCTCCCTCTGAGAAATCCCTTTCCCACAGCTGTCTTAAATGCAAGCTGGGATTGTTTATTTTCTCACACCTCATATATCTCAGTCTAGAAATGGCATTAATGACCTTTTTTGCTCCAGATCATGACTCTCCCACTTTCTTGTAAAACAAAACAAAAAACCAGGAAACTTCCACTTATTTGAGTCCTATGCCATTTACTTATATCGTACTCTCCTGCTGATCCTGCTCACAGTGCTAGTTGTCTCACTGTTATCTTACTGTGCGCACTCTTCATTGAACCCAGGGGAGGCAAGGTGCGAGCTAAGAAGCTGGAAGAAGAAGTGAGGAACCCCAGGAACTACAGACATGTTTATTCTCTCCTGACTGGCATAGCAGCCATAGCAGCAGACACACTGTATTCTCTCCTCTCCTGGCTGACCCAGCGGACACAGCTGTAACACAGCCTCACCTCCATAGCGCAGCCATGATAACATAGGCCCAAGGCCTTTTCACGTGAAGCTTTTATGCTTATAAAACAAAAGTAGCCCATGGCCAAGCAAGCACCTTGTGACACACATGTGCAGTACTATAAGTGATCTCAGCTGTTACATAATTCTTTACAAAACATGGGGTGAGAGAGAGAGGCCATGGGGCAAGAGTGCCTGACCACCTCCATCTTGGCTAATTTGCTCTTTCCATACACACACTCTCTTCCCTTACTTTTCTAATGTCCAGATCTCCTAGTCATTTATTTATTGAAGACTTGGCACCTGATTCACAGTGTTCTTTGTACTCTAAGTTCTGCCATCATTGTGGATGACTTTGTCTAACTTCCCAAATTCCCCATTCCTTAGCCTTTTTATTTCCAAGGAACCTCTCCTCATTTCATCTCAGCCACATGCTCCTGCCATCATACCAGAGACCCTGTCATTTCCTGTTATTGCCCCACCTTCAGAACCAGTGTTTCAAACATTCTACTCTCTGACCACAAACTTTTCTATTTCTCAATTGCTTGCTCTACTCTCCACCATGACAGTTCTTCACCATTTTGGGGCTCACAAACTAGTGACTCTTTTTGTCTCACTCAATCTTTTAGCCCTTTCCTTTCTCTGCCTGATTCCTTATCCTATTTGGATGGAATGGCTAATCAGTTCAGTTCCACCTTTCCCAATGCCTTGCCTAAATTATCTTGCCCCCCCCCCACCTTTTTTTGGTAACCCAACTCTGCATGAACTCAATCTCTGTGCTTGAGTCTCAGCAGCTGCATAATGCTGGAGAAAACTGCACTTCAGGAAGGTTGATTCCATTCTAAAGGCACGATTATCAACTTCCATCCTCCAACACCAACCGCCTGGCAATTCTACCACATGCCTCTGATGAACTTACCCACCCATTTTATCCACAATAGCTATTTCAAACCTCATCTACTATCCGCAAACCTTTAACTTTCTCCCCTAACTGCCTCTTGCTCTCAGCATAGGATCTCACTTCCTAGTTCACACACGTACACAAAATGAAATCCAACAGAAGGAAAATTCCCTATGCTATGTTTGTCAAACCTACAAAGTTACCTGTTCCATTCATTTGAGTTAGAGAAAGTGATCGTTCTTCTGTCTTGGTTGAATCCCTCCCCCTCGCTTTGGATCACACTTGGTCCCAATTTCTTATAGCTTTACTCTATCAATGATCACTTCTCCAGATTGTATGTTCAACTGCTACTTCTTGTCAATAATTTGAGTAATAATAGATCTTGGCCTCTGCTAAGTTGGTCAGGCTACTGTGTGTAACTGGCTTTTACTGGAAAAAAATTTAGTGCATTTCTAGAACATGGTTTAGAAGAGTAGTATCTAATATGAGATGCATGGGAGTGATCCATTTCTTTGTGAGAAAGAAAACACTACAACTTGTTCTATGTCTTTAAATTTTAAAAGTGAAATGGGGAATTCCCTGGTGGTCTAGTGGTTAGGACTCCATACTTTCACTGCCAAGGCCTCTGGATCCATTCCTGGTCAGGGAACTAAAATCCCACAAGCCACATGGTGCAGCCAAAAAAAGAAAATGAAGAGCTGAGACAGAAATTTGTTTCCCATTATGGAGTATGCTTGGTGACCTGTGATCCTCATCTCATTTTATTCACTCACGTGGCAGACAGTCCTAGGCCTGCATTGTGGAGAAGTACTCTGAGATAAGAAGAAAGATGCACAGTGTTCTAGCATTTACTGCAGGGCCCTCATGGAGGAACACCAGCATTTTGAGCAAGCCATGGGTGCTAAGTTAAATGAACTTAGAGATATCAACTCTTATATGATAGCTTCATTGAATTATAATCCAATTACCATAAACTTCATTCCTTCAAAGTATATAATTTAGTGAGTTTTAGTATATTCACAGAGTTGGGTTACCATCACCATTAATTCCAAAACATTGTGTGTGTGTGACTTTCTTTCTATGTAGATGTATGTTTTCATTTCTCTTGAGTGAATACCTAGTGGTGGAATTGCTGGGTCATATGCAAACTATGTTTAGCTTTTTGATTAACTGAAAAAGCTGTTTTCCAAAGTGGCCACCCATTTTACAATCCCATTAGCAATGAATGAGCATTCATTTCTTCACATCCTTTCCAACATAGAGAATGAGAGAAAATAATTGCAATATATGTGATATAGGACTTGTATTTAGAGTATAAAAAGAACGCTTAAAACAAAACAGACAAGTGACCTAAAATGAGCTAAGGATCTGAGTAGACATTTCTCAGGATGATATATAAGAGGCCAGGATGATATATAAGAGGTCAAAAAGCACATGAGAAGATGCTCAACATCACTAGATATTCAGTTCAGTTCAGTTCAGTTCAGTAGCTCAGTCGTGTCCGACTCCTTGCGACCCCATGAATCACAGCACGCCAGGCCTCCCTGTCCATCACCAACTCCCGGAGTTCACTCAGACTCACGTCCATCGAGTTGGCGATGCCAACCAGCCATCTCATCCTCTGTCGTCCCCTTCTCCTCCTGCCCCCAATCCCTCCCAGCATCAGAGTCTTTTCCAATGAGTCAACTCTTTGCATGAGGTGGCCAAAGTACTGGAGTTTCAGCTTCAGCATCATTCCCTCCAAAGAAATCCCAGGGCTGATCTCCTTCAGAATGGACTGGTTGGATCTCCTTGCAGTCCAAGGGACTCTCAACAGTCTTCTCCAACACAACAGTTCAAAAGCATCAATTCTTTGGTGCTCAGCTTTCTTCACAGTCCAACCCTCACATCCATACATCACCACTGGAAAAACCATAGCCTTGACTAGACGGACCTTTGTTGGCAAAGTTATGTCTTTACTTTTGAATATGCTATCTAGGTTGGTCATAACTTTTCTTCCAAGGAGTAAGCGTCTTTTAATTTCATGGCTGCAGTCACCATCTGCAGTGATTTTGGAACCCAAAAAAATAAATGACACTGTTTCCACTGTTTCCCCATCTATTTCCCATGAAGCAATATTAGGATTATGCAAATCAAAACCACAATGTTATCCTATTCACATGCACTAGGATGACTAAAATCAAGAAGATATCATCCAACTTTAACTCAACTCACCCCCACAAAGTAGATAATGCTTTAAAAAGTTTTTTTTTGCAAAGAAACAGCATTTTGAAGGTAACACTAATGATACAAGCATAAGTGAATGACAAGAAAATGACACCACTGACACTTTAATCTGGGAACAAACCCTTTGTAAGCTACATGACAAGTTAATAATATGTGACAAAAAATGGTAAAGAGTTGAAATTATCAAGACAATATGAAATGTGATATTTCATCACCGTTGTTGATGAGGAACCTCACATTAACTATATATTATTTCCTGAGAAATTAGCAAATTGCAGGGTAAAGCCACCAGGATTTATAAGATAGTTACATAGATAGGTATTTTGAAGCTCATATTTATATTATCCTACTAAAATATATTATATTATCCTACTAAGTTTAAATATGTTTTGTAGTATATTTATAATATAGAAATAGTCTCATGGTACATGCATATCAGCTGCAAGTAACTATTCATATATTGGGAGAAGATAATGGAAAATGTTTAACTGATGGGATGGGCAATCACAAAAGTATGAAAATTACTGTTACAGAGCATAGACCTGGACTTAAGCACTAATTGAACCCATTCTTGGATGATTCACTTTGGGCCAGTTATCTAGCCTCTTTGTGCTTGTGAAAGCACAGATGTTCTGCATCTGAAAAATGACAATATTGATAACCTGTTTTATGGAATAGTTGTAAGGATTAAGTGGTATGAAGCACATTAAAAAACACAGTGCCTATGTGTAGTACATGCTCAATAAACATGATGGTAGTGATGATGATTTGATGATGGAAGAAAAGAAAAAGAAATCTTGGTGGGAGGAGGGAAACAGAGAGAGATTACTGCTGAGCACAATAACCTGACTGCCCTGAAGCCCCGAGGTGTGTACAGTGTACTGAATCACCGTATTTATGATGCCCTTTCTTATGGCCCTGTCTGCTACTTCTCTAAATCCTTTCTCCTCCCTCCAAGGTTCCCTATCACTTCTAGTTTCTATAACCTTATTTTTCCTGGCTCACTAAAGAAAAGGGGAAAACACCTGTTACTTTATTATGCTGAGGAATTAAATTCTTGTTGATCTCGCCTCTTCCACCTTCACTTTGCCCACTGGCTCTGTCCCTCATGGCTGCAAGGCCCTAATAACATGATTTTATAAACCAAAGGTTTTTTCCCTAATAAAATTCTGCTTTCCTCCAGAGCCAACACACTCAGACTGCAGACAGCTCTTAACATAGCAACTGTTTTCCTTCCACCATAAATGAACAAATGAATAATCGAATGAATGACCCATTTCCTCTCCTCACTGAAAGACCTCAGGACCTCCTTTCCAATCAAGTCAGCAGACTTACTCTGTTACCACCCACTTCTCCTAGAAGCTGCCCCTCACTGTGCTACTCCAGGTTGATTTGACTTCTTTAAACTCTCTTCAAGTCACTTGGCATTGGCGGTGCACGGTAGGGGGGTGGGGGCAGCCATGGAGATTGTCCAGTTTACAGAGGAGGAAGCAGCCAGAGGTAGAAATTTCAGGGAATAGGAAACCTGGGTGGTAGATTAAATTCTCATAAGCAATAAGCAAACTTTTCTGTTTCAGATTTTTGTCTGTAAAACAAAGGGATAGAACCAGATAAGAGAGAGAAGACCTTTTAAATCATGCAGGGGGTTGTTTTATATTCCCTTGGTGTAGGGGACAGGAAAGGGGCTAAACACTATTGAATTTGATTATCTAAGAATAAACCAGACACAGAAACTCCAGCCTCTTAAAACTGGCCACCCACAGAGGTTATCTTTGGATGGGGAGATAAGTTGTTATATTTGTATGCTTTTCAAAACTTATATAACTGTCATGTGGTAATTTTCTAATCAGTCACCACAGTAATGTCAAGTGTAAAACTTAGGTAGCAACTTTATATACACAGTCTGATCTCACTTTTGCATATACATTTGTATGCATGTATAAGAAAATACCTGAAAGGAAAATGCAACCGTGTTTTCCTTTGCGTGGTGGTATTGTAATGATTTTATTTTCTCTATACTGACATACAATAAATGTTATACAACAAACACAACTTATTTAACAGGAAGATTTTTTTAAATTAAAAATTACATCTAAAAGCCCTTTTTGCTATCAAAATGGTGATCAAAAGGACTCCAGCCTTTTTCCACTTCCTCCTAAGCAGTGGTTGAGTATCTTTGTGTTTGACACTTGATTTTGGTAGTTGTCTCCTCCTCAGGTCTGGAACCTACCAAGCCTGTGTCTTCCACATATTTATAGAGTCCTGGAGAAGTCCAACAAGTGCACACGTACCCCCTTACCTTTCTTCAGGCTCACCCAGATATACCACAACACAAAGTTGGCGCTTGCTGAAGAGATGGTAGGCCGAGATTTGGCCGTTCTGGTCCCCATGAGCCCTGAGGCCATTATCAGTCATTCAAGTGTGCTCTTCTGTCTGCAAATTATATATAACAGCTGTATCACTGAAGGAGGCAGACACTGTAGCACTCATGTAACACTGCCTTCCACCTTCTGAACGTGTGATAAGTTACCTGCAGAGGCCCTCTAGAACTGGAGAAGCTAGGTCCTCAGATACTGGCACTGTCCCTGATGCCCTGAAATCCCCTTCTTTTTCTCCTTGGACCCTCTGGCCTGGTGCTAATGAAAATGCAAGCTTAGAGGGAGCTTAGGTGTTGAAATGAGCCTCAACCCACTCTGGTTCCCTTGTACTTGCAATTGTACTGGTTTGTGGCCTCACTCTCAGCTCCAACCATAATTCCTATTTCACTCAGAAGACTAGAAGTCATCCGAAGAGAACTTCCATATGCTATCCTCACCATACCCACAACTACCTGTACCAACATCTGTTAGTCTAAATTAACTGTCCACAATTCTACCTAATGTCTTTGTTCCTACTTGTGTCCTGGATTAATTTCTCTCTCTTGTGCATTATCAATTATTCACTGTCTACTTATTCTTTCCCATAAATAAATAAACATGCTATTATTTTTCCAAGACCAACAAAACATTCTCTTGACCTACTTTCCCTGCCAGTTACTGCCTTATTTCTCTGCTTGCCTATACAGAAAAACTACGTGTCTACACTGTCTACAGTGTTGTTTGACCTCCTTGTCTATACCATCTAAAAATCCTCATATCTGGTTTCTTTTGAATCTACTCCAATCAGTCCTTGTTACCTCCTTACCACATTGCACAGATACATCCATAGGAATTGCTCTTAATAAGATCACCAGTGACTGCTATATTGCTAAATCTATTGATTAACACTCAGTATTTATAAGACTCATCAGCAACATTTGTTACTGTTAATCACAACCCCCTCCTTGACTTGCTTTTGTAACTCAGTTTCTGATTTTCAACACAAACTTGGTTTTCCTTGCTATCTCATTGGTGGCTCCTTCTTAGTTTCCTTTTCCTATTCTTTGTCTTCAACATGAATTTTTATTGTTGGAATAACTCAGGAAATAGTCTCTGAACCATTTGTCTCTATCTACACTCACTTTCAGTCTCATGGCTTTAAACACCATCTATATACCACTAACTCCCATATTTGTATCTCCAGTTCATTCTTTGTGTACAAACTACACACCCATAATTTTCATGCCTATTCGACATCAACACTTGGAGGTTTAACAGACATCTCAAATTCAACGTGTCTAAACTGATTAACTCCCACAGAGCTTTCCCTATCCACAGACTTCCTTATTTCAATTGATAGGAATTTCATACTCCAAGTCACTCAAGCCAAAACCTTGGAACACTATTTGGTTCCTCGTTTTCTGTCATACTTCATATATAATCCATCAAGAAATGTTGTTGAAATCGTTTTCACGTACATCCAGATTCCGATGATTCCTTCACATCTACATTGCTCTCACCTTGGTCCAAGCCACCATCATCTCTCTTGTACTGACACACTATCCACCAGGCTTGTCTCCCTAATGCCACTCTACCCTTTTGTAATCCATTCTTATACAGCAGTCAGAGTGGTTTTTTTCAGAAACTAAGTCATAGGTCCCAGCTGTGATGGAGTAACTGGTAGTTGACAAGCTTTCTAGTTGTTAACAACCATGGAACTGTACAAAATATATGACACGACTGTTTTCAGCCATTAGAGAACAGGAAGCACATGACTCAAATAACTAAAACAAAGTAAACTCACAAGGTAAGCCTCAGAGTCACCTAACTTTCAGCCTGGAGAAAGTTTCCCCCTCACAGTACAGTGAGCTAGAGTCAAGGCAAAGCATGGCACTCCCATGGATTGAGAAGAAGGAATACAGTGGTAAGGGGATCCGAAATGACTGGAATTCGTGGGGCAGGGTCCTATAGATAAGGGATCTGCAGGAAGTGTAGTACTCCAGGAGTCCATGTGGAGGTCTCCTAAGAATGTGAGGTGGTTTTGATTTGCATTTCCTTGATGATTAATGATCTTGAATACGTTTTTATATGCTTATTGGTCATTCGTATGTCTATTCGGGTCCTTTGGCCATTTTAAAATCAGGTTAGCTTTTTTTTTTTTTTTGGCCATTGAGTTTGGTTAGTTTCTTATATATTTTGGATATTAAACTCTTATCTGATATATGGTTTGCAAATATCTTCTCCCATTTTGTAGATGGCCTTTTCATTCTGTTGATTGTTTCCTTTGCTGGACAGAATCTTTTTATTTTGATGTCATCCTGCTTGTTTACTTTTGCTTTTGGTGTCTTATCCAAAAAATCATTGCTGAAACCAATGTCTGGGAGGTTTTTTCCCATACTTTCTTCTAGGAGTTACATGGTTTTAGGTCTTATGTTTAAGTCTTTAATCCCTTTTGAGTTGATTTTTGTGTATGGTGTAAGATAAGGGTTCAATTTTATTATTTTGCATGTTTTCCCAACATCATTTATTGAAGAGACTGTCTTTTTCCCATTTAGTATTCTTTGTTCCCTTGTCAAAGATCAATTAACCTTATATGTAAGAATTTATTTCTGGGTTCCCCATCCTGTTCCATTGGTGTATATGTCCTTATGCAAGTACTTTTCTAGTTTTTGGTTACTTTGTAGTATAATTTGAAATCAGGAATTTGTAGTATAATTTGAAATCTTGTTCTCCTTGCTCAAGATTGCTTTGGCTATCTGAAGTCCTTTGTGGTACAGTGTTGGCGGGAATGTAATTTTGACACAGTCATTATAGAAAACAGATTGGAGGTTTCTCAAAAATTAAAAATAGAACTACCATGTGATCCAACAATCTGGATATATATACAAAGAAATTGCAATCAAGATCTCAAAGCATTCTGTACTCTCATGTTCACTGCAGCATTATTCACTATGGCCAAGATATAGAAACAATCTAAATGTTGATTGATGGAAGAATGGATAAAGAAAATGTTGTGTATATGGGCAGTGGGATATTACTCAGCCTTAAAAAAGAAGGAAATCCTTCCATTTGTGACAATATAGATGGACCTGGAGGGCACTGTGCTAAGTGAAATAATCCAGACACAGAAAATAAATACCATGTGATCTCACTTATATGTGGAATATAATCTAGTCAAATTCTTAGAAGCAGAGAATAGAATGATGGTTTTCAGGGCCTGGCAAGAGGGGAATATGGGGAGGTGATGGTTAAAGGATGCAAATTTTTATTAATGCAAGGTAAGTAAGTTCTTGAGATCTGCTACTATACATCATAATGCATATAGCAAACAGTAATATTGTGTTATATACTTAAAATTTGCTAAGAGGGTAGATTTTATGTTGAGTTTTTAATACCCTCCCCCAAATAGCAAAGGGGCAGGTGGAAACTTTGGGAGGTGATGGATATGTTTATTGCCCTGATATTGGTAATGGTTTCATGGGTATATTCTTATCTCCAAACCCATCAAGTTGTATACATTAAATATGTACAGGTTTACATATGTCAATCAAACCTCAATAAAGTAGTTTAAAAAATAAAATAAATTTGTAGCAAAGTGGCAGTGCAGTAGTAACATAAAAATTAGACACAAAAATTGTTAGAACAGAAATGTCTAGAAATAGATTCCTGTACATACATTTAATTGACACAAGACTAAGGCATCTGGTCGAAGGAGAAACTCTTTTTAATAAATGTTGCTATAACAATTGGATATCTTTATGGGAAAAATGAGCTCTAACCCCTACTCCACAGCATATAAAAAAATTCATTTGAAATTGCACATAACATATAAAAGGCTTCCCTGGTGGCTCAGATGGTAAAGAATCTGCCTGCAATGCAGAGACACAGGTTCCATCCCTGGGTTGGAAAGATCCCCTGGAGAAGGGAATGGTAATCCACTCCAGTATTCTTGCCTGGAGAATCCCAAGGACAGAGGAGCCTGGCAGGCTACAGTCCATGGGGTTGCAAAGAGTCGGACTTGACTGAGTAACACTAGTAGCATATAAAGGCTAATACTTTAAAACTTTAGATGGAAACTTTGGGATCAAAAAACACTAACCATAAAAGAATAAATATGATAAATTGATCTTCATCAAAATTTAAAACCTCTGCAAATAACAAAGTCAGATGTCTTACACTATTAGCAGATTTCAAGACCTATTATCAACTTACAGTAATCAAGACAGTAAAGAAATATCACAAGGATTGCCTCATAGATCAATGGAACATAATTCAGAGCCCAGATATAGATGCATGCTTATAAAATTATTTGATTTTCCACAAAGGTCTCAATGCTATCCAAGTGGACAATAAAAGACTTTTGAACAAATGAAACAGCTGGATATCTATATTTAAAAAATAAGCCTCAACCCAAAACATATACTGCAAATAAAAAATAATTGAAGACAAATCATAGATCTAAATGTAAAAGCTAAAACCCTAATGATTTTCGGGGACAACCTAGAAGGATAGGGTGGGGAGAGAGGTGGGAGGGGGGTTCAGGATGTGGGGAGGACGCATGTGTACCTATGGCTGATTCATGTTGATGTGTGGCAAAGACCATCACAATATTATAAAGTAATTATCCTCCAATTAAAATAAATACGTTAATTAAAATTTAAAAAAGTGGAGAATATCTTTGAGAATCGGGGCTAGGCAAAAGTTCCTTAAGCCATGGAAAATAATAACTATAAACAAGAAATTAATAAAATATACTTAATCAAAATTTAAACTTCTGCTCGTAATAAGACACTATTAATGGAAGGTCATGGACTGGAATAAAATATTTACAAAATATATATCTGACAATAGACTATTATTTAGGGTATATATATATAAAATAAAACCCTATAGCTCAATAAGAAAAAGACAAAAAAAATTCACCTTAAAAGTGGGCAAAATATTTGAATACATGCTTCACAAGAAAAAATATATAAATATCCCAAAAACACATGAAAAAAATATTCATTATTAGTAGTTAACAAGGAAATGCAAAATTAAGCCAAAAGAACATACCACCACACACACATCAGAATGGCTGAAATTTAAAAAGACTTGGGGAAAAGCTGGTACTATTGTATATTGTTAATTGGAATGTAAAATGCTACAACTACTTTGGAAGAAGTTCTAGAAGTTTCTTATAACTAAACATATTCCTATCATATGACAGTCATTCTATTCCTAAATATTTATCCAGGAGAAATGAAAACATATGTGCACAAAAAGACTTCTACAAAAGTGTCCATAGCAGTTTTATTCATAATAGTAAAAAACTGAAATAAACAAATGCTTATTAATAGGAGAATGTATAAGCAAAATACAGTACATCTATACAATGGAAGACCACTCAGCAAGAAAAATGAAAGCTCTATTGATGAACACAAAAACATTAATGAGTCTTGAAAATAGAGCAAAAAAGGGCAATCTCAACCAAAGCAAAAGAAGAATTACATGGCAGAGTACATACTGTATGACTCTATTTGTATGAAGGTATAGAATAGACAAAGTAGTTGTCTTAGAAGAATTTTAAACAGTAGTTGCTTCCAGAGGATGGTATAGACAAGAATTGATGGCAAGGAGCGTGGGAACATAAGGTAACAGTAATGGTGATGTTCTATGTCTTTCTAACGATTTGACTTACTCAGGTGCAGGCATTTGTCAAAACTCACATGATATCTTTAGATTTGTGCATTTCATTGTAAAGTTTTGGTAAAGTTTAAAATTGAAAGGAAAAAACTGTAGAAAAATGTTTAATTCTAGTTAGTGAAAGACCTGATAAAATATTTGTGAGGACAATAACTGTTATATCTAATTTGCTTTGAAATATACACAAATAATAAAGTAGATTAATAGCAGGATGGACAAATATGATAATGCAACTATAATAAAACTGATAGAATCTAGGTGGCAGTATAAAAGTGTTTGCTGTATGCTTTCTTTTTTAACCTAAAAAAATTGAAAATATATGTTCACACAACAATTTGTACCCAAATTTGCATAGTATGTTTATTCATGCTTCCCTCAAACTGAAAATGATATGAATATCTCAACAAGTGACCAGATAAACAAACTATGGTATATTTAGTACTCTGTATTAAAAATGAAAGAACTACTGCTACACATAACATGGATGAATTTCATGGACATACTTTTTAGTGAAAGAAGGCATTCATAAAATAGTCCGTGAAGTATGACTCTACTTATATCAATTCTAGAATAAGCAAAGCTAATGCACTGTGATTGATTAGGTAAGTGGCATTACCTTGGATTGGAGGCAAGAGTGGAAAGGAGACTTTAAAACTGGGTGCTGTAAATATTCTGTATCTTGATTGTGATCAAGATTACATAACTGTATATTTAAATTATCTCATGTAACTGCATTATGATTAAACTGGGTATATTTTATTGTATGTTAAAAAAAATACTCCAGAGAAACAGATTATAAAAATACCTGAGCAGATCATGATTTTCTCCTGTCATACAATGGGTATCAATTTCCTTCCAAAGGCTTAAAGTCTTTAATGGTCTACTTCTCCTTCCCTACTCCAACCTCTCTGACTTCAGCTCTTAATAGCTCTTGGCTTTGCTCAGTCTGCTTTGGCCACACTTGGTTCCTTGCTCTTCCTAGAACATACCAAACACACTCTCACTTTAGGGACTTTGTACTCACACTTCTGTCTGTCTGGCATGCTCTTTTTCCAGTTGTGTACAACATGGCTCATTTCTCATCTCTTCTGGGTCTTTATCAACTGTTAAACTTCTAAATGAGGCTTTCACTTGCCATCTATTTAACATCTCTCTCTCTCATACACACACACCCCTAGCAATCACCATAAATCTTACCTTTCTTTTTTATCTTTTTGCCTTAGCACTCAGCCCTTTCAACTGTAGTATATATTCTATATATTTATGTTTCAGGCATTGGAAATAATACCCCCTTGTTTGAATATAATGTTCAGAACAGCAGGGATTTTTATCTGTTATTACGTTCACTGCTATATTTCCAGAGCTTGCTGTAGTGCTGGGGATATATCAGACTCTTATTAAAAATTCGTTAAATAAAGAAATAATCTTCAGACTGAGATGAGAATCTTCTTGGAGAGATAAATGTGTGAGAAGTCAATTGGCAAATTGTCTCCTCAGACCTGATAGCTGTAACATTAGCTGGGCTTCTGTGCATCTACCCAATGAGTTGAAACAAGATACAAAGATTTCTCCCATAAGCAAATTAGACATCCTGCATGGGAATGGATAGGAGAGACTTTAATTCCCTCAAATCTTGGCAAGGGGACTTGGGGGTTCTGGATCCTACTCTGGGGATCCAAAATATTAAAATATAGGGTGGATTGAAAGTTTGCAAAACATGATGGGAGGCAGAGTCCCTGGCCCTGCAGGATGGAAAAATTGCCCCCCTTACAGACTAGTCTGGGCTTTAAGTCAAGCCTCCTCACTTTTCCTCACCTTGGTAAACTAGTGTGCTCCATTAGACTTAGTGATTCTGGGGTAAGGAGCCCAGTCCAGGACAGTAGACTCTGATGGAGAGAAGGAAGGAGAGGTATGGGAGATGGTGCCCTGTTCAGTGAGAGCAGCCTTGCTAGGGTTTAAGACATCTGATGGAGAAGGATGCAGAACTCTGTATTGGACCTCAGGTAATGAGAGGGGTATTGGCACACTAGTGATAAGGGAGCATTTTCCTGAGATTTGGCCTTTGCTTCCCTTGTGGCTCAGTTGGTAAAGAATCTGCCTGCAATGCGGGACATCTGGGTTCGATCCCTGGGTTGGGAAGATCCCCTGGAGAAGGGAAAGGCTGCCTTCTCCAGTGTTCTGGCCTGGAGAATTCCTTGGACTGTATAGTCCATGGGGTCGTAAAGAGTAGGACACGACTGAGCAACTTTCACTTCACTTCCACAGTTGTCTCTGCCAGGAGTACCCTGAGTCTAACTTTCAGAATCACTTGTCACATTCTTGAGGGATTAGAATAAATGGCAACACCTCCTAAACACCTGTTACACTGGAATAAAATTAGAAACTCAATACCTCTTGGTTGAACAGGTTGGAGCAGGACACTCCCTGAGCTAGATTCTGAATATTAAGGTTTGAATAATAGCTTGGCAACTCTGGCTCTGAAGCCTTTAGGCAAGTCACTTTCCTTCACCGAGTCCCAATTTCCTCATTTGTAAAATGGGATACTCATGCCATCATGACCATTCCACTCTAGAGTTAATCTGAGGATCATAGGAATGTATGGCCAGGAGACATTTTGGAAACTGAGAAGGTCTGTAGAGTGTCAGAGGCTATTGTTTGCAGGTTCCAAGGACTAGCTGGTCAATTGTAGCAATTAAATACATAAGAATCTTCCAGCTCACCAGAGTTGGACACGACTGAAGCAACTTAGCAGCAGCAGCAGCAGCAGCTTACCAGATCCTTGCTCAAGTGAAGTAATTGAGAGCAATTATCAACATATAATCCTCCCCTGAGCCATCAGCAACAGATTCAGCTTCTCCAGGTCTGCTACTGCTGCTGCTGCTAAGTCGCTTCAGTCGTGTCTGACTCTCTGTGACCCCATAGACGGCAGCCCCCCAGGCTCCTCCGTCCCTGGGATTCTCCAGGCAGAACACTGGAGTGGGTTGCCATTTCCTTCTCCAATGCATGAAAGTGAAAAGTGAAAGTGAAGTCGCTCAGTCATATCCGACTCCTAGCAACCCCACGGACTGTAGCCTACCAGGCTCCTCCGTCCATGGGATTTTCCAGGCAAGAGTACTGGAGTGCGGTGCCATTGCCTTCTCTGTCTCCAGGTCTACTGTATCAGTATTTACAAGGCAGGACCCAGGAGCATGCATTTTAACATACCTTCCAAATAGTTGTGATGGCCGTGGAAGTTCAAAACCTGCTCTATCTGTCTGTGTACTATGGAATTTTCCTGTCCTTTGGGCTGATTTATCTCCAAATCTGCTGATGGTCTTACTAAAAAGAACACCTGTTCCTGAAGGAGTTAGGTGGGTCCCACTTCCTTAAACCCATCTGGAACCACAACATGAATGATCTTGCCTACAACTAGGAATACACAGGCTATACTATTAATTACAAATAAATAGTCTGATTGATTGCTAAACAATTTGTGTACTAGGTCTCAGTCATAGGTGAAACTATTCAGAACTGCTCAGCAGACATTGCTGAATCATCTGCATGATCTTTGTCATATGTCCCCTTAGAGAGTCATAGTTGGTGAGAGGTTCCAGCCTTCAGACTTTGCTAGGTTCCTGTTGGGGGTCATTAGAGACAGATTAACAAAGAAATGCTCTCTGAATTTCAAACACAGTGCCAGCTCACCCCTCCCACTTGTGCAGGCTCAATACCAATGGGGGTGGAGGAGGGGACAGGAGTAGTGAGAGGCACTAGGCACAGTGCTTTTAAGGTGTTTTTGAAGAAAGAGGATGGTCAGCAATTTTGACTCAGAGGGTTAGCAGACTGGAGCAAAGTCCATTCTCATGTGTGCCCCCTCAGCATGAGCCTCACTGGTTAGAGGCAATTCCATGGCCTTTGCTCAGCAATAGTTCTAAGCTTCCTAAGCAGCAATAATTTGGTAGAAGGAAAATTTGTTTGCAAAATGCATAGACATAATAATTTCCAGAAAGCTAGATTTTCTGTTTTGATCCAGGCTATGGCAATGATTAGACTAGCAGTTGGTCAATATTACTTTTTATCCCAACTCTACCACACTTGGCATCAGGTTCACAAAGAGTCGGGCACAACTGAAGTGAATTAAGCACAGCACACACTAAAGCTACATGGACTTACCAGTTGGCACTAGTAGTAAAGAATCTGCCTAACAACACAGGGGATTTAAGAGACCAGGGTTCAATCCCTGGGTTGGGAAGATCCCCTCGAGGAGGGCATGGCAATCCACTCCAATATTCTTGCCTGGAGAATCCCACAGACAGAGGAGCCTGGCAGTCTACAATCCATTGGGTTGCACAGAATCAAACACAAGTGAAGCGGCTTAGCATGCACTCACACACTAAAGCTACATATATGTATACCCTTTGGTCCAACAATTCTAGTTTGTAGAGTGTTTGTTGTTGTTCAGTCGCTAAGTCATGTCTGACTCTTTTCAACCCCATGAACTGCAGCATGCCAGCTTCCCTGTCCTTCAGGGAGTTGGAAAAGACGATGAGTTTTTCAAATTTGCTGACATATTGAGTGCAGCATTTTGACAGCATCATCTCTTAGAATTTTAAATAGCTCAGCTGGAATTCCATCCCCTCCACTAGCTTTTCTTGTAATGATGCTTCCTAAGGCCCACTTGACTTCACAATCCAGGATGTCTGGCTCTAGGTTTTAGAGGAAAACCAACAGGAATGTATATACATATATATATGAATTTTACAGATTTATTCATAATAACCACCCAAACTGAAAACTATCCAAACATCTAATAAAAGCACAATTTTTAAAAATTTAGTAAATTTATAAAATGAATACTACACAATGATTAAAAAACTAAAACCTTCTTGAGAAAGAAGAACAGAGCTGGAGGAATCACGCTCCCTGACTTCAGACTACACTCCAAAGCTACAGGATGGTACTAGCACAGAAAAAGAAACATACATCAATGGAACAAGCCATCTCTTTTTGATTGGCTGCGAAGTTTCACTGGAACTCTGAGAAAGCCAATCTTCTCTCTAGATACTTGGAATTTCTTAAGGAGTTCCCTTTCCCAAACCTGGCAAGGGGGCATATCTTTGGACTATATTTATTCCCTTCCATTTCTGATTGCAAATTGGGGAAATTCTCAGCTGAGATCAACTCTTTCTAATACTTGCCTAAAAGCATTAAGGAGCAGCAAACATAAACATTCTGAGTCTTCCCACTTTTTCTAGCACTGTAGTCTCAGTAAACATCAGATTGTATTCCAAGTTAGTATAAGTGACAGTTTTACTATGCTTTGTCATAGCATGAAAGAAATTACCCATTTTCAACTTGATAGTATCAATATCTCTCTCCCCACCACCTATCTGCCAGGCTTTTGTTATAATAGCACCTTATTTAAGATACAATTCTACTTTCATTGTTACAATAGAGATCCACCAATAGAATGGCTGAGAAAACGAAGGAGTTTATTTTTTATTATTTAATAGCCCTGTGGTTAAGTTAGTTCAGTCACAGTCATGTCCGACTCTTTGCAACCCCATGGACTGCAGCACACCAGGCCTACCTGTTCATCACAAACTCCCAGAGTTCACTCAGACTCATGTCCATCGAGTCAGTGATGCCATCCAGCCATCTCATCCTCTGTTGTCCCCTTCTCCTCCTGCCCCCAATCCCTCCCAGCATCAGAGTCTTTTCCAGTGAGTCAACTCTTCGCATGAGGTGGCCAAAGTACTGGAGTTTCAGCTTCAGCATCATTCCTTCCAAAGAAATCCCAGGGCTGATCTCCTTCAGAATGGACTGGTTGGACCTCCTTGCAGTCCAAGGGACTCTCAAGAGTCTTCTCCAACACCACAGTTCAAAAGCATCAATTCTAAAAAATAATACCAAACAACTCCTGAAAACCTAGACTTGTAATAAGATTACTACATGATAAAAGGGAAGGCATGAAATAAACCGCTTTTACTATACTTTCTTTTAAGAGCCAGGGTGCATACTGATAGTTTGGTCCTGACTCCTAAAATGATTTGACTTCATTTCTGCACTGCCCACACATCAGAGACTATAAGCAGTATAAAAAGGACAGATACCCTAGATCCTATCAATAGGATTTTTGATATTTTTCAGTCAGGTATTAAAAAAAAACCAAAAAATCCGCCCCCCCCAAAAAAAAAAGCATCAATTCTTTGGCGCTCAGCTTTCTTTATAGTCCAACTCTCACATCCATACATGACTCCTGGATAAGTGGTTCTTCCCGTGAAGTCATTTAGGAATCGAGGTTCCTTCCAAGTTGCTGCTTGGCTATTCATTGGGGCATTGGTATCATTTAAATGTGCATGGTCACTATAAAGGGATCTAGATGACGGAAAAGAGGGAAAAGGACAAGGAGGAGGCATACTGTGGTCTTAAGGTGAGTATAATGTAGTCACATGACAGCATATGACAGCATCGAAGTGAGGGAGATTCTTAGAAATGTGGTCTAATTGGGCAGTTATGTACCCAGCCACAATGTTGTTATTATGGAAGAAAAAGAAACTAAATTCCAATGCACATCCAGCAATCTTGACCACACCTATTTCTGCTTGCTTCTTCCACACCCAGAAGCTAGGTTGAAACCTTCTTTTGTATTTAAACCCAAGGATCTCTGTATTGCATAACATTTTCCATCTTCTAATATATCTTGTACTTATTTTTAAAGTGTCTCTTCCCATGAAATGCAAGCTTCGTGAGGCCAGGGACTTTTTTAGCTTTGTTTATTTCTGTATTCCCCAGCCTCTAAAAAATCTCTGACATATAGTAGGTGCTCAGAAAATATTCACTAAAAGAATGAATAAGCTGTGATTAAAGAGAATACAACTAAGAAGGGGGAAAAAGGAAAGCCTCAGAGCAAATTGGGCTTCTCTGGTGGCTCAGACAGTAAAGAATCTGCCTGCAATGTGGAAGACCTAGGTTTGATCTCTGGATCAGGAAGATTCCCTGGAGAAGGGAATGGCAACCCACTCTAGTAATCTTGTCTGGAGAATTCTGTGGACAGAGGAGCTTGGCAGGCTATAGTCCATGGGGTCAGAAAGAATCGGACACAACTGAGCAGTTAACACTTTCAGAGCCAACTAAACCATGATCATGAAGCCCAAACTCCACACTTTTATTGGAGTAGGAGGTTCAGGATTTCAGTCAGAGCTCAGAAACTTTAGTTTATATAAAGGTCTATGAAATATATGTATATAACTTCCAATCTCAAAGCAAATGATAAATAGCAAAGTGATTTCATGCAAGAAGCAGACTCACTGACAATCATGAGAAGTGGCAGTTGACACATTGACAGCAAAGGAAAAGAAAAAACTCTGTAACATGCTAACTCAAAAAGTACATCCATTTGCTGTTGGAATAGAGTGCTACATCTAAGTAGCAACCAAGAAAACAACTGTCATGGCCAAGAACAGAACATGAAATTCATAATAAGAACCTAGAATCATTAGAAAGGAGTTACCTATGAGTGGTGTGATATGCTTTGTTTTGCTAAGATAGAAAAAAGCACCATAGCCAGATGTGTTTTTTACCTCCTGATAAATAGATTAAATAACCTTTTTCAAAAACCTTGATGTTTAAAGTGGTGAACTTCCTTTAGACACCTTCATGCAGATTCCTGACTACCCAGTCTGGAAAATGTGATATAAGAAGTGCCATTGTTCTTAGCACAGTTCTGCTGCTTACTGTGTCCTGATCTGAGGATGGGAATAAATTGTCTCTCATTTCCCTGAAGACAGGAACCAGAGCTTCCATTGCCTTCCCTAGCACCCTCCCTCCTCCAACTCATGCCCCAAGTTGACTCTTGCCTTTTGGATTTTCCTCACTGCCTCCTCACAAGGAGGAGAATTGCACCCTAGTTTACAAAGTCCTCATTTCTGTCTAACGTGCCATGTGAACCTTCATAGGGGTTTGTTTGCCAATCAGGCAAATCACAGCCATTCCTTTGTGACCTACTGGGCAAGAGAGCAAGCCTGAGAGGGGATGCAGAAGCATGTCTGAATTCATTCTTCCTCTGTAATGCTCCCTGGGCTTATATCCAGAACCTGAAGCCCAGCCAGCCCAAATCCTGGACAGAGTACAAGACCCAAACAGGGAGACCTGCGGTGGGTGCAGTGAGTCAACAATCTAGGGATTCAGCCAAGGTTCAGAACCTCAAGGCACAGTTAACAGAGCCAAAAACACAAACTGAGTGACTTCAGTAGAAACACAGGAGGAAGGGGGAGCTAGACTAGGTATAGGAAGAAAACTGGGAAGGGCAAAGTTTCAGTAACCCCAGGGCCAAGAGTAAGGTCTAAAGAAAAGTGGAATCATAACATCTCACCTATTAGAATTCTGCAGGCCCAGCTGCAGTCAGTTATCTCCTTCCATGAAAATGCCAGGATCTCATCTGCCAAATGCTTTTTGCTCTCCATAAGCTTTATAAGGGACCTCAGCAATGCTTGTGGCTTCTCCTACCATCTCTGTGCAGCTGACTTTGCTATTTTGAAGAACAGTATTTTGAAGAACATGTAGCATTTGGTATTAGGAGACTAGCATTCTGGCTCCAGCTCTATTATTTCC
Organism: Bos mutus; assembly: GCF_027580195.1. Lineage (NCBI taxonomy): Eukaryota > Metazoa > Chordata > Mammalia > Artiodactyla > Bovidae > Bos > Bos mutus. Next base: position 31,036,004 of record NC_091646.1, on the reverse strand, counting down.
TACTGTGTGATCTTAGGCAAGTCATTTAATTTCTGTGGGACTCAGTTGCCTCAGCTGAGAAGTGGGAAAATAATGTATACCTCATAGAATTGGGGTAAAGATAAAATATAATCATGATGATGAAGATGCTTTGTAAAACACAGTGCCATATAATATCACTGATAATACTAATAAGTCAATCTCTAACCTGACTTCTGTCCTAAGCTCCAGTCTGATATATTCAACTGCCTCTTGGAAATTTCCCACATAAACTTCAAAGCCAACATATCCGAAACTACCAAAACTTTTACCTTCCACTGCAAGGCATCCTGTTTCTCCTGGGCAGCCTATGGCAATGAAAGCACTGGAGGCACTAGGGGGCCACACCTGAAAGATAGGCTGAACTCTTCCTCACCACACACATCCAATTTATCACCAACTGCCAGGCTAAGACTAATACTTGAAGGACTCTCAGCACTTTCTATCTCCTCTGCCCTGACTTACATCATATTCTCAGTATTTCTGTCCTGTAATATTGGAACAGCATCTTAAGAGATCCAACTACCTCTGGTATCACCCATCAACTCTCCAAATCCATCTCTGCCATCATGGCCATACAAATCCTCAAAAACCTAAATTTGATCATGTCAAATTCCTCTCCTTAAATTATGTAATGGCCCCTAAGAATGTAGTCTTACACCATGATATTAGAGATACATGCTAACTTCACTTTCTAGCCTAAGTATCCAATATTCTTACCACTCCTAACCAGAAGCATCTTAAACATATAATTTCCTCTCTAACCTTCTTCAGCCTTTTCCATTCTGATATACCTTGAACATTTTCATGGAATTAGACCCTTCCTACAGTTGTGGAACTTTACAGCCAATTGGACACAAGTGCTCCCCTGAAATAGCTTCCTTTAATTTCCAGTGCTTTTCCCAACACAGCCTTATGCAGAAGACTATTGGAATATCTACAATCCTAAGACAGCATGAACAGTGGACAGAACTCTGGGTTGTCAATTGACTTTAGGTCCAGCTCTTGTCCTAGATCAAGTTCTTCCACTAAAGGAAAGAGCCAACACAGACAACACTGTGTTGTCTTTGAAATGGTCCTCAGTGACATTGTTGAGCTACTGAATTAAGCAATCCAGTAGCTCACATAGCCCTGGACTTCCTGTTATAAATGTTTTTTATTGTCTGAGTCAATCTAAGTAAAGATTTTCATTACTTGCAGCTAAAAGCACTGTAAATGATCCAACACAATAGCTGACGTGAGCAATAACATTGGCTTGAAGCAGGCACAGGAGCTATCATCTTTCTCACATCAATTAAACAAAAATAGAAACTGTGGCTCAGAGCTGGAAAGTCATTTCCCCAAGAGTACATTGAACATTCTATGGCTAATTGTATTGATTGTGACAATACTGAAAGCTATTTGCACCCTGGATTATCAGGTGAATAAGTCCTATTCCCTTCTAATTGTGCTGTTAAGCTGCTTTGAGTTTGGTAACCTAACTTTGGAACTGTATGTAGACTAAGTATAAACAGGCTCTGAATAAAGTCCTAAGGGCTTGCCTATGAAAAACTGGCAGAAGTTTTACTGTTGACTCTGAGACATTCAGATGATTGTGATGTCTCTAAATTACCGGCTGATCTTTGGTCCAAATAATATCAGAAGTATTATGATAACATGTCACCTATTTAGTTTTAGTGTGTGTGAAAATGATTACTGAATGTCACCGAGCACATATCCATAGAGGAGGGAATCAAACCATGCCTGCCTATGTGGGCAGGGCAAAACAGTGGTAGGGACAGGCTCTATAATTTCAAGTTTAAATGGTTTGTCCTGGATAATTTAGGGTTGTAAACAAAGGGGAGTCTGATTGGCCCTTCTACCTTCTTTTAGGAAATTCTTTATTTACTATATCAAAGGAGTTCTTTGTCATAGAGCTCATCTGAAAGTGACACAGGCTGCCCTGAGTGCTGGGCTCCCCACCCCTGCTTCAGTCTAAGGTTGAACACCCTATTTGTGAGGGCGACTGTAACAGGTACTCCTATTTTGAGAGAAAGTTAAGACCCATTTCATCAAATTATAGTTCCTTCCAAATCCTGATTCCTCTTCTAGCCCATCATACTAGACTCTTAAGAGATCAAAACATATTTTTACTGTCAAAATTGCCCATAGAAATCAGAAGTCTCAAATGTATCTAGTCCACCACAGAGCCCTTTCTATTATACATAAGATCCCAAATACTTTTGAAACCAAGGCCCAACAAACAATGTTATAGATGATGCATCTACATTGAAAGCACATACTTCCTCAGTAAACTCACCTCCCAATATATTGGGAGCAAATATCTTGTAGAACAGGCTGATAGACTCAATGGTGGAGCTTCCATCCATGGAGGCTCCTAGAGCACTTGACCAAACCCAACAATCCCAATTGTTACGAATGATTGGCAGCTGGGCCCAGCAGGCATAATGAAATTATTAATTGGTTTTCCACAGGCTTGGGAGGAGAAATGGCTTTCATTAAATACATGTGTCCAGAGCACCAGGGAAAATATGCTCCTCCTGGGAATTCCAACAAGCAACTCTGTAACCTACAAAAGGCATGGAAGTGTGCCTGCTGAGAGATGGCAAGAGAAACACAGACTCCTCCATCTATGTGCCTATCTCCAGCCCCACCAGGAAACCACCCTGCTCCCAATCTTTGTTGAAGCCTTTGTTGGTTCCCTTGGGACCTTTCACAGTTGGAGTGAAAAAAATACAGTTCTTCAGTGATATTCATGCTCCAAAGCCCTGTCCCCTGAACTTTAGACTTGGGAAAACAGGCAAGCCAGTAAACCATCAAGACTGTTTGGTGAAAAGTCCTGCAGCTCTGAAGGATGAGTCATCTGCTTTTACCACCACTTGAAATAAATGATAATGGCTTGGCAGCCTCTCATATATTAATAGCCTTGTCATTTTACCTTCCTCTCGCTCCCTGTATTTCACATTGAAATTAGAAATGGCAAAAATGGTTTCAGGGCTGATTGCCCTGTGTTTTCAAGCTGCCCAGAAAGTCCAGAACATTCCCGTCACCCCAGCCAGACTGACACTCCACTGTTCTCCTATAGTCATCCTGGGCTGTATTACCAAGTTTAACTGCTTCATGACACTTCATACTGGATATTATCAGATTTGTTTCCTTGTCTGTGTATTGCCCATTTTCTCACATAACAATGTGTCTCACTGTTTACACTGTTTGCTGACCCCAGGGTAGGCAAGATGTAAGTGGGGAAGATGGAAGAAAACTCGAGGAGCCATAGGAACTGCAGACATGCTTATTTCTCTCCAGGCTGGTGCAGCAGCCATAGCAGCAGACATGCCGTATTCTCTCCTCTTGTGGTTGACCCAACAGACACAGTCATAACACAGCCACGAGGGCTTTTTAGGTGTAGCTTATATACGCTTACAGAACAAAAGTAGTCCATGGCCAGGCGGGTTCATCGTGTCGTGCATGCACAGTGCTATAAGTGGTCTTAGCTGTTACATACCCATGCATTTACAAAAGGTGGGGGGAGAGCGAGAGTCTGTGGGGTAAAGGAGTCTGACCACTGCCATCTTTGCTAATTTGCTCTTGCCCTACACAATAAGCTTCATGAAGGCAGAGACTTCTCTGGCCTGTCACAGTATCCCCAGCACCCAGAACAGCATTTGTGAGAAAGGAGAGGGAGGATGGAAATGTGATTTACTCTCTATGCAAAGATACACAAGGGGGGCATGGGGTGGTAATGGGGGAAGGGTCTCATGAAGGGGAGAACAGGACTCTCTGTAAATATGTGGTTTCTGATATACTGGCCATTCCCCCCAATCCCCACTACAAACATGAGTGTCACAGCCCCACTGCTGGTTAATCTCAGACTTAATCATTAAGCTTAAGGGGTTAAAATAAATAAAACCTGGAGACTGTAAGTGAAATGTTGTTGTTTAGTCCCCCAGTCTTGTATGACTCTTTGCAACCCTATGGACTGTAGCCCACCAGGCTCCTCTGTCCATGGGATTTCCCAGGCAAGAATACTGGAGTGGGTTGCCATTCCCTTCTCCAGGGGATCTTCCCCATCCAAGGATCAAGCCTGCATTTCCTGCATTGACAGGTGGATTTTTTTGTTGTTGTTGTTGTTTTTTATCACTGAGCCACCAGGAAAGCCCAAGTGAAATGATTTCTCCTCTATTTAGTGTCTCCATTTTGCACATATAGTAGCAAAGATCTATGCGACAAACATACTTCTCTTCCTTCTCTTGGAGAACCCGTAGCTAATCTAATTGAGTGTGTGTATGTGTGCCCGGTTGCTTCAGTCGTGTCCGACTCTTTGAGACCCCATGGACTGTAGCCCACCAGGCTCCTCTGTCCATGGGATTCTTCAGGCAAGAATCCTGGAGTGGGTTGCCATTTCCTTCTCCAGGGGATCTTCCTGACCCAGGGATTGAACCTGGGTCTCCTGCATTGCAGGTAGATTCTTTACAACTGAGCCACCTGGGAAGCCCAACCTGATTGCGAAGACAGTGCAAAGGAAATGCAGCAATCTCAGTTCCCTGGTGTTTCTGTACTGGGATTCTGAGGTCCACAAGAGGGTCTTCTGCCTTTTGTAGCTGCCTGTCCTCAGGAAGAGCTGCTAAGTTTAATGTGAGGCAGGGCAGAGGGATGAGGTGGAAGCCAATTTGGAGCCTCTGTCCACTTTATTAGGAAATGTGGGGAAGTATCTGTCCTTTGGTATCTGTCTGACTCTTGAATCTTATTTTTAAATTACTCTGAATTTGGAGGGAAGGGTGGGCGTGTGGCTAATCATTTCTCTCAGACTCCAACAAGACCCGACACGCTCCATACCCCAGTCCTCCACCTTGCTCTCTAGTATACCCATCCCTGCACTGCTCTGTGCTTCTACAGCTTCCACTGAACTACTGACCACTCTGGCACCCCCTCTACATCTTCAGTACCCCCAACTAGCCCACCAGCGCCTTTCTCCCACCTCTTGGTGAACTCTACCTCCACTGCTTTATCCAAATCCTACTGTAGCTCTTCCACCTGGAGGACAAGGTTTCCCCTACAAGGCTCTCATTTATGCACTCAGTCATTAATTCAGTCAATGCACAGTGATTGGGTACCAGGTCTGTGGACCAATCAAAGGCAAGTATTCTCCGGTACTCTGTGTCCTTCAGGGTCTGATGTAAGGTTGTCACATTCACTAATGTTGCTTCCAAACCATTACATCTCATCCTCTCTTACTCACTCAGTGACATCCCAGGAAGCCTCACCCTTACTCCCCTAAAGTATAATGTTTTACTCTTACTTGGACATTTCCTTCAGCATATACACAAGATATCACTTCTCCCACATAACCTTCTCTGATCCTCCTTCCTTGTCTAATAACTGCCCCATTTAGCTACAAACAAAACTCCTTAATGAGTTGTCTATGCTCCTTATCTACAGTTCCTAGTCTTTTTTGAAGCTATTTCAATCAATCTTAGCTTCTCTTTCCCATGCCTTCCCAAAACCACACATACCATAGAAACTTATTTTATATGACTTGCATGCTGCTCGCTCCAATGCTCAGTTCTTAGCCTTATCCCACTTGACCTGTCAGCAGCAATTGCAAATTGAATTCCTCCCTCCTTAATGACTCCCACAATGCTTCACTCTCTTGATTGTCCTCCCTCCTCACTGACCACATTTCTATCTTTGTGCTGACTCCTTCTCTTCTCCCTGGTCTCTTAATATTGGAGTACCTTAGAGCTCAGTCCCAGAGAAGGCAATGGCACCCCACTCCAGTATTTTGCCTAGAAAATCCCATGGATGGAGGAGCCTGGTAGGCTGCAGTCCATGGGGTTGCTAGAGTCGGACACGACTGAGCGACTTCACTTTCACTTTTCACTTTCATGCATTGGAGAAGGAAATGGCAACCCACTCCAGTGTTCTTGCCTGGAGAATCCCAGGGACGGGGAATCCTGGTAGGCTGCCGTCTATGGGGTCGCACAGAGTCGGACACGACTGAGGCAACTTAGCAGCAGCAGCAGCAGCAGAGCTCAGTCCTTTATTTTTAAATTTATTTTTTAATTAGGGGGAAATTGCTTTACAATGTTGTGTTGGTTTCTGCTGTACAACAATGTAAATCAGCCATAATTATACACATATCACCTCCCTGTTGAGTCTCCCTCCTCTCTGCTCACCCCTCCCCTCTAGGTCATCACAGAGCACCTGGCTGAGCTCCCTGTATTATACAGCAGCTTCTCATTAACTATCTACATTACACATGGTAATGTATATATGTCACTGCTACTTTCTCCATTCATCCCACTCTTTCTTTCCCCCACTGTGTCCATAAGTCCATTTGCCATATCTGTGTCTCCATTCCATCCCTACAAATAGGTTAATCAATACCATTTTTCTAGATTTCATATGTATGCATTAATATACCATAGTTTTTCTCTTTCTGATTTATTTCACTCTGTATAACAGGCTCTAGGTTCATCCACCTCACTAGAACTGACTAAAATTCATTCTTTTTTATGGCTGAGTAGTATTCCTTTGTGTATATATATATATATACTGCATCTTTTTTATGCATTCATCTGTTGATGGACATCTAGGTGGCTTCCATGTCCTAGCTATTGTAAATAGTGCTGCTATGAACATTGGGGTACATGTGTCTTTTTCAATTATGGTTTTCTCAGGGTATATGCCCAGTAGTGAGATTGCTGGGCCAAATGGTATTGGGAAAACTAGACAGCTATATGTAACAGAATGAAACTAGAACATTTCCTAAAACGAAACACAAAGTAACTCAAATGTATTAAAGATAAGGCCAGAAACTATAAAGCCCTTAGAGGAAAACATAGGCAGGATACTCTGACATAAATGACAGCAAGATCCTCTTTGGTCCACCTCCTAGAGTAATGGAAATAAAAACAAAAATAAACAAATGGGACCTGATTAAACTTAAAAGCTTTTGCACAGCAAAGGGAACAATGAGCAATTTTAAAAAGACAACCCTCAGAATGGGAGAAAATAACTACAAGTGAAACAACTGACAAATGATTAATCTCCAAAGTATATAAGCAGCTTATACAGCTCAATATCAGAAAAACAAACAGCCCAATAAAAAAATGGGCAGGAGATCTAAAACAGACACGTCTCCAAAGAAGACATACAGATGGCCAATAAACAGAGGAAAAGATACTCAACAGCATGCATTATTAGAGAAATGCAAATCAAAACTACAATGAGGTATCACCTCAGACCACTCAGAATGGCCATCACCAAAAAATCTACAAATGATAAACACTGGAAAGGATGTGGAGAAAAAGGAACACTCTGGCACTGTTGGCGGGAATGTAAATTGATACAGCCACTGCAGAGAACAGTATGGAGATTCCTTAAAAAACTAGGAGCTCAGTCCTTGATTCACTTCTTTTCTCTAGCTACACTTATTCTGATGGTCATCTCATTCAGTCCCATGGCTTTAAATGCATTCTCTATGCTGATGATTCTCAATTTTATTTATTTGCTGCTGTTATTCTTTAGTCACTCAGTTGTGTCCAACTCTTTGGGACTCCATAGACTGCAGCTTGCCAGATTTCCCTGTCCTTCACTATCTCCCAGAGTTTGCTCAAACTCATGTTCATTGAGTCAGTGATGCTATCCAAGCATCTGATCCTCTATCAACCCCTTCTCTTCTTGCCGACATTCTTTCCCAGCATCAGGGTCTTTTCCAATGAATTAGTTCTTTGCATCGGGTGGCCAAAGTATTGGAGCTTCAGCTTCAGCATCAGTCCTTCCAATGAATATTCAGGGTTGATTTCCTTTAGAATTGACTGCTTTGATCTCTTTTCTTTCCAAGGGTCTCTCAAGAGTCTTCTCTAACATCACAATTCTAAAGCATTGATTCTTCAGCACTCAGGTTTCTTTATGGTCCAACTCTCACATTCATACATGACTATTGGGAAAACCATAGCTTTGACTACATGGACTTTTGTCAACAAAGTGATGTCTTTTAATATGCCATCTAGGTTTGTCAACTGTGAAAAATTCTTAAAGAGATGAAAATACCAGACCATCTGACCTGCCTCCTGAGAAATCTGTATGCAGGTCAGAAAGCAACAGTTAGAACTGGACCTGGAACAGACTGGTTCCAAATTGGGAAAGGAGTAGGTCAAGGCTGTATATTGTCACCCTGCTTATTTAACTTATATGCAGAGTACATCATGAGAAATGCTGGGCTGGATGAAGCACAAGCTGGAATCAAGATTGCTAGGAGAAATATCAATAACCTCAGACATGCAGATGACACCACCCTTATGGCACAAAGCAAAGAAGAACTAAAGAGCCTCTTGATAAAAGTGAAAGAGGAGAGTGAAAATGTTGGCTTAAAACTCAACGTTCAGAAAACTAAGATCATGGCATCTAGTCCCATCTCTTCATGGCAAGATCATGGCATCTAGTCCCATCTCTTCATGGCAAATAGATGGAGGAACAATGGACACAGTGAGAGACGTTTTTTTTTGTGGGGGGGGGGGCTCCAAAATCACTGCAGATGGTGAGTGCAGCCATAAAATTAAAAGACCCTTGCTCTTTGGAAGAAAAGTTGTGATCAACCTAGATAGCATATTGAAAAGCAGAGACATTACTTTGCCAACAAAGCTCCGTGTAGTCAAAGCTATGGGTTTTCCAGTAGTCATGCATGGATGTGACAGTTGGATTATAAAGAAAGCTGAGTGCCGAAGAATTGATGCTTTTGAACTGTGGTGTTGGAGAAGACTCTTGAGAGTTCCTTGCACTGCAAGGAGATCCAACCAGTCCATCCTAAAGAAAATCAGTCCTGAATATTCATTGGAAGGACTGATGCTGAAGCTGAAACTCCAATACTTTGGCCACCTGATGCAAAGAACTGACTCATTTGAAAAGACTCTGATGCTGGGAAAGATTGAAGGCAGGAAGAGAAGGGGACGACAGAGGATGACATGGTTGGATGGCATCACTGACTGAATGGAAATGAGTTTGGGTAAACTCCAGGAGTTGGTAATGGACAGAGATGCCTGGTGTGCTGCTGTCCATGGGGTCGCAAAGAGTTGGACTCGACTAAATGACTAAACTGAACTGAACTGAGGTTTGTCATAGCTTTTCTTCCAAGGAGGAAATGTCTTTTAATTTTGTGGCTGAAGTCACCATCCACAGTGATTTTGGAGCCCAAGAAAATGAAATCTGTCACTGGTTCCATTGTTTCCCCATCTATTTGCTATGAACTGATGGGACCAGATGCCATGATCTTAGTTTTTTGAATGTTGAGTTTCAAGTCAGCTTTTTGACTCTCCTCTTTCATTGTCATCAAGAGGCTCTTTAGTTCCTCTTTGCTTTCTGCCTTTAGAGTGATATCATCTGCATGTCTGTGGTTGTTGATATTTCTCCAGGCAAACTTGATTCCAGCTTGTGCTTCATCCAGTCTGGCATTTCCCATGATATACTCTGCATACAATTTAAACAAGCGGGGTGAAAATATACACCCTTGATAACTCCTTTCCCAATTTGGAATGAGTCTATTGTTACATGTCCGTTTCTAATTGTTGCTTCTTGACTTGCACACATGTTTCTCAGGAGATAGGTAAGGTGGTCTGGTATTCCTATCTCTAAGAATTTTCCACAGTTTGTTGCGATCCACACAGTCAAAGGCTTTAGTGTAGTCAATGAAGCAGAAATATATTTTTTTCTGGAATTCCCTTGCTTTTTCTATGATCCTGCAGATGTTGGCAACTTGATCTCTGGTTCCTCTGTCTTTACTAAATCCAGCTTGGACGTCTGGAAGTTCTTGGTTCACAAACTGCTGAAGCCTAGCTTGAAGGATTTTGAACATTACCTTACTAGCATGCAAAATGAGCACAATTGTACGGTGGTTTGAACATTCTTTGGCATTGCCTTTCTTTGGGATTGGTATGAAAACTGACCTTTTCCAGTCCTGTGGCCACTGCTGAGTTTTCCAAATTTGCCGACATATTGAGTGCAACACTTTAACTGCAGCATCTTTTAGCATTGAAGAAATATCTCTGCTGGAATTCCATCATATCCACTAGTTTTGTTTGTAGTAATGCTTCCTAAGGCCCACGTGACTTCATACACCAGGATTTCTGGCTCTAGGTGAGTGACCACACCATCATGGTTATCTTGTTCATTAAGACCTTTTTTGTACAGTTCTGCTGTGTAGTCTTGCTACTTCTTCTTAATCTTTCCTGCTTTTGTTAGGTCCTTATCATTTTTGTCCTTTATCATGCCCATCCTTGCATGAAATTTTCCCTTGATACCTGCAATTTTCTTGAAAAGGCCTCTAGTCTTTCCCATTTTATTGTTTTCTTCTATATCTTTGCACTGTTCACTTAAGAAGGTTTCTTATTTCTCCTTTCTATTCTCTGGAACTCTGCATTTGGTTGGGAATATCCTTCCTTTTCTCCTTTGTTTTTCCTTTCTCTTCTTTTCTCAGCTATTTGTAAAGCCTCTTCAGACAAACACTTTGCCATCTTTCATTTCTTTTTCTTGGGGATGGTTTTGGTCACTAACTCCTTTACAATGCTACAAACCTCTGTCCATAGTTCTTCAGGCACTCTGTCTACCTGATCTAATCCCTTGCATCTATTTGTCACCTCCACTGTATAACCATAAGGGATTTGATTTAGGTCACACCTGAATGGGCTAGTGGTTTCCCCTACTTTCTTCAATTCTAGCATGAATTTTTCAATAAAGAGCTGATGGTCTGAGCCATAGTCAGCTCCTCGTTCTGCTTTTGCTGACTATATAGAGCTTCTCCAGTTTCGGCTGCAAAGAATATAATAATTCTGATTTCAATAATGACCATTTGGTGATGTCCATTTCTAGAGCCATCTCTTGTGTTGTTGGAAAAGGGTGTTTGCTATGACCAATCTGTTGTCTTGGCAAAACTCTGTTACCCTTTGCCGGCATGCTTCATTTTGTACTCCAAAGCCAAACATGTCTGTTATTCCAGGTATCTCTTGACTTTTGCATTCCAGTCCCCTGTGGTGAAAATTACATCTTTCTTTCTTTCTTTTCTTTCTTTCTTTCTTTCTTTTTTTTTTTGATGTTAGTTCTAGAAGGTCTTGTGAGTCTTCATAGAACTGGTCAACTTCAGCTTCTTTGACATCAGTGTTTGAGGCGTAGACTTGGATTACTGTGATGTTTAATGGTTTGCCTTGGAAATGAACTGAGGTCATTTTGTCATTTTTGAGATTGCACCCAAGAACTGCATTTTGGACTCTTTTGTTGACTATGTGGCTGCTGCATTTATTCTAATGGATTCCCGCCCACAGTAGTAGATATAACGGTTATCTGAATTAAATTCACCCATTCCAGTCCATTTTAGTTCACTGATTCCTAAGATGTTGATATTCGCTCTTGCTATCTCCTGCTTGACCATATCCAATTTACTTTGATTCATGGACCTAACATTCCAGGTTCCTATGCAATACTGTTCTTTACAGCATCGGACTTTACGTTCACCACCAGACACATCCACAGATGATCTTCATTTCAGCTTTGGTCTAGTTGCTTCATTCTGCCTGGAAGTATTGCTAAGTGCCCTCTGCTCTTCCCCAGGAGCATATTGGACACCTTCCCATCTGGGGGGCTCACCTTCCAGTGTCATATCTTTTTGCCTTTTCATACTGCTCATGAGTTCTCACAGGAAAAATACTGGAGTAGTTTGCCATTCCCTCCTCCAGTGGATCACATTTTGTCAGAACTCTTCACTATGACCCATCTGTCTTGGGTGGCCCTGCACAGCCAGGGATCAAGACCATCCCCATGGAAAACAAATGCAAAAAAGGAAAACGTCTGTCTGAGGAGGCCTTACAAATAGCTGTGAAAAGAAGAGAAGCGAAAAGCAAAGAAGAGGAAAGACATAAGCATCTGAATGCAGCATTCCAAAGAATAGCAAGGAAAGATAAGAAAGTCTTCCTCAGCCATCAATGCAAGGAAATAGAGGATAGCAACAGAATGGGAAAGACTAGAGATCTCTTCAAGAAAATTAGAGATACCAAGGGAACATTTCATGCAAAATGGGCTCAGTAAAGGACAGAAATGGTATGGACCTAACAGAAGCAGAAGATATTAAGAAGAGGTGGCAAGAATACACAGAAGAACTGTACAAAAAAGATCTTCACGACCCAGATAATCACTGTGATGTGATCACTCACCTAGAGCCAGACATCCTGAAATGTGAAGTCAAGTAGGCCTTAGGAAGCATCAATACGAACAAAGCTAGTGGAGGTGATGGAATTCCAGTTGAGCTTTTTCAAATCCTGAAAGATGACACTGTGAAAGTGCTGCACTCAATATGCCAGCACATTTGGAAAACTCAGCAGTGGACACAGGACTGGAGAAGGTCAGTTTTCATTCCAATCCCAAAGAAAGGCAATGCCAAAGAATGCTCAAACTACCTCACAATTGCACTCATTTCACACGCTAGTAAAGTAATGCTCAAAATTCTCCAAGCCAGGCTTCAACAATATGTGAACCGTGAACTTCCAGATATTCAAGCTGGTTTTAGAAAAGGCAGAGGAACCAGAGATCAAATTGCCAACATCTGCTGAATCATTGAAAAAGCAAGAGAGTTCCAGAAAAACATCTATTTCTGCTTTATTGACTATGCCAAAGCCTGTAACTGTGTGGATCACAATAAACTGGAAAATTCTGAAAGTGATGGGAATACCAGACCACCGGACGTGCCTCTTGAGAAATTTGTATGCAAGTCAGGAATCAACAGTTAGAACTGGACATGGAACAACAGACTGGTTCCAAATAGGAAAAGGAGTTCATCAAGGCTGTATATTGTCACCCTGCTTATTTAACTTATATGCAGAGTACATCAGGAGAAACACTGGGCTGGAAGAAGCACAAGCTGGAATCAAGATTGCTGGGAGAAATATCAATAACCTCAGATATGCAGATGACACCACCCTTATGGCAGAAAGTGAAGAGGAACTAAAGAGCCTCTTGATGAAAGTGAAAGTGGAGAGTGAAAATGTTGGCTTAAAGCTCAACATTCAGAAAACGAAGATCATGGCATCTGGTCCCATCACTTTATGGCAAATAGATGGGGAAACAGTGGAAACAGTGTCAGACTTTATTTTTTGGGGCTCCAAAATCACTGCAGATGGTGATTGCAGCCATGAAATTAAAAGACACTTATTCCTTGGTAGGAAAGTTATGACCAACCTAGATAGCATATTGAAAAGCAGAGACATTACTTTGCCAACAAAGGTCTGTCTAGTCAAGGCTATGGTTTTTCCTGTGGTCATGTATGGATGTGAGAATTGGACTGTGAAGAAAGCTGAGCACTGAAGAGTTGATGTTTTTGAACTGTTGGGTTGGAGAAGACTCTTGAGAGTCCCTTGGTCTGCAAGGAGCTCCAACCAGTCCATCCTAAAGGAGATCAGTCCTGGGTGTTCATTGGAAGGACTGATGCTAAAGCTGAAACTCCAATACTTTGGCCACCTCATGCGAAGAGTTGATTCATTTGAAAAGACTCTGATGCTGTGAGGGATTGGGGGCAGGAGGAGAAGGGGGAGACAGAGGGTGAGATGGCTGGATGGCATCATTGACTCGATGGACATGAATTTGTGTAAACTCCGGCAGTTGGTGATGGACAGGGAGGCCTGGCATGCTGCGATTCATGGGGTTGAAAAGAGTTGGACATGACTGAGTGACTGAACGAAACTGACACTTTTTTTCCTCATATGAACTTCAGACTCATAAATGCATCTATACTAGGAAATTGAGGGATCCAACTCATATTCAACATCTAAAACTAAACTTCCTACCTATCTACCAAAAACAAAACAAAATGAAACAAAAAACCAAAATTCCAGCAAAACAAAGTAAGCAACAAACACTGTTCTGTTCATAGCCTTTCCTATTTCAGCAGATGGCAATTCTATCCTTCATCTTTTTTCTTCCTTGCACACCTTATATATATTATCTGTCAGGAAATCCTATTGATGCTACATTTATGATATATCGAGAATCTGAACACTTCTCACTATATGTCCATGCCATCACCCTGTTCTAAGTCACCATTATCCCTTTTTAGGATGACTACAATGGCCTCCTGTTTTTATCTTTACTGTTTTCACTTTATTCTAAATACAGTGGTCCTTAAAAAAAAAGTAAGCCATATCATGTCACTCTCCTTCTCAGAACCCTCCCAATGGCTCCCATTTTCAGCAGAATTAAAGTGAACATTCTTTCATTGACTATATGGTGTCCCGTGATTTGCTGGCCCCGTTTTGTTATCTCTCTGACCTCATCTCCTACTATTTTAATATTCTCTTTGTTCACTCTACTCCAGCCACACCAGCTTTCCTGTTGTTCCTGGAATGCTCAGTATGTTCTGACCTGAGGTAATTTTTACTGTTTGTTCCTTTGTACTAGGTCTCTCCCCTCAGACATGTGCATAGTCCAGTGCCACCTCAATGATGCTCTTCCTGACCATCCTGTGTAAAATTGTAACCCACTCTCCAGTCTGACTTACCTCAGTCTGCCTGTTATTTTTCTCAAAGCCATTAGGCTATGTTATAAATTTGCATATATATATATATATATATATATATATATATATATAGTGGTTGGTCTCATATATATGGGTTTCCCTCATAGCTCAGTGGGTGAAGAATCTGCCTGCAACGCAGGAGACCTGGGTTTGATCCCTGGATCAGGAAGATCCCCTGGAGAAGGAAATGACAACCCATTCCAGTATCCAGTATATTTGCCTGGAGAATCCCATGGACAGAGGAGCCTGGCAGGCTGTAGTCATATATATATATAGTGATTGGTCTCCTCTCTCTGGAATGTATGCCCTACAAGGGCAGGAATTTTCATTTACTTTTTGCTTTTCTTAGCACACACATAACAAATGTTACTTGAATGAATGAATGAGCCTGTCTCTTCCCTTTCCTTTCCTTCCCTCCCTTCCTCCTGTAAGGAAGAGGTGTCCATCTGAACTGGCAGTTCTGCACACTAGGATGTGATCATTCCCAACTACCTCCTTAAGATCAGCCTTGTCTCTCTCTTTATAGTTTCTCGCTCTCCCTCTCAATTGGTTTCTTTCTCTCAGCCAGTAAACATGCTTGTGTCTCATTTGTCTTTAAAACACCAAAATCAAAATGCTTCAAATATTTGCTTCCCTCTAATTGTTGCACTCTGTACCCCTTCATGGTAAAATTCTTGAGAAGCTGTCTATGTTTTCTGACCCCACATCCTTACCTCCTATATTCACTTCTCACAGAAAACAATTTCTGGACCCCATTATTCTCAACTGCTGCCCAGTATCATTTGCCAACATTTTTAGTCCCTTCCTTGAATTTCATTCTCTTCCTCTCCAAGGCCTTGGTCCAGGCCCTAGTAGCTCAGAGAAGAAGAAGACATGACACCCACCACCCCTTATGTTTGGTTCCTGCTTTCTACCCATACTTATTTGAGTCATCCAATGCCCCACTGCAATAGCTTATGCCAGGTTCCCTGTTGATAAACTCAATGAACACCATTCAACCCTCCCTTACAAGAATGTTGTTGAACATGCCATCCAAGTAGAAATGTCTGCTCTTCTGTTGGCTGCTATGACAGCCTTCTCAGGACTCAAGCTTAAGCCACTTTGCTTTCTTCTTAGATGACTTCATCCGGACAAATAACTTTGAACAGCATCCATGTGCTGGTGACTCTCAGTCTTCATCCCCAGGCATGCCTCTCCTCTCCCATGTAAACTGGGCCTGAGTACCACCGGCCTGAGATTCTCAAAGAGTGGTCCAGTTTTCTGAGGTCTAGAGTCCTGTTTTGTCCACTCCATTTCTACTATCTTGGGACAAGGCTTTGCTCTGTGGTGTTTATCTGGGGCTGGCCTCTTGCTCCTTGGTAAGATCTTCCTAGGTGATGTTCAAGACCCCAGGGATACCAACTGTGCCTACACTGGTATTTATCAGTTATTAACTAATTATAGTAATGGTGAGAATGGCACATAAGTTTTGCTGCATTGCTGGAACCTGTGCTAAAGGCTTTACATGATCTATGCCATTGAATCTTCACAAATTCTATGTAAACTGGAAAGCATTGCATCTCCCATTTTACACATAAGAAATATGGCATTTGGGAGCGAGAGCGAGGCTTCAACAGTGTGTGAACTCAGAACTTCCAGATGTTCAAGCTGGATTTAGAAAAGGCAGAGGAACCAGATATCAAATTGCCAACATCCGTTGGATCACAGAAAAAGCAAGAGAGTTCCAGATTAACATCTACTTCTGCCTTATTGACTGCACCAAAGCCTTTGACTGTGTGGATCACAACAAACTGTGGAAAATTCTTTAAGAGATGGGAATGCCAGACCAACTTACCTGCCTCCCGAGAAATCTGTATGCAGGTCAAGAAGCAACAGTTAACAATGGATATTTTTAATAAAATAAATAAATAATATAAAAAATAAAATAAATAAAATAAAATAAAAATAATATTTTTAATAAAAACAGACTGGTTCCAAACTGGGAAAGGAGTACATCAAGGCTGTATATTGTCACCTTGTTTATTTAACTTATATGCAGAGTACATCATGTGAAATGCCAGACTGGATGAAGTACAAGCTGGAATCAAGATTTCTGGGAGAAATATCTATAACCTCAGATATGCAAATGACACCACCCTTATGGCAGAAAGTGAAGAGGAACTAAAGAGGAGATTGAAAACGCTGCCTTAAAACTCAACATTCAAAAAACTAAGACATGGCATCCAGTCCCATCACTTCATGGCAAATATATGGGGAAACAATGAAAACAGTGACAGACTTTACTTTCTTCGGCTCCACAATCACTTCAGATGGTGACTGCAGCCATGAAATTAAAAGATGCTTGCTCCTTGGAAGAAGAGCTATGACCAACCTAGAATGAATGAGTGAGTGAAAGTTGTTCAGTTGTGTCTCAGTCTCCAGGCCAGAATACTGGAGTGGGTAGCCTTTCCCTTCTCCAGGGGATCTTCCCAACCCAGGGATCGAACCCAGGTCTCCCCCAGGTCTCCTGCGTTGCAGGTAGATTCTTTATCAGCTGAGCCACAAGGAAAGCCCGAGAATACTGGAGTGAGTAGCCTATCCCTTCTCCAAGGGATCTTCCCGACCCAGGAATCGAACCAGGATTTCCTGCATTGCAGGCAGATTCTTTACCAACTGAGCTCTCAGGGAAGCCAGCATATAAAAAGCAGAGACTTTACTTTGCCAACAAAGGTCCGTCTAGTCAAAGCTATCATTTTTCCAGTAGTGATGTATGGGTGTGAGAGTTGGACCATAAGAAAGATGAGCACCAAAGAATTGATGCTTTTGAACTGTGATGTTAGAGAAGACTCTTGAGAGTCCCTTTGACTGCAAGGACATCAAACCAGTCAATCCTAAAGGAAATCAGTCTTGAGTATTCATCGGAAGGACAGATGCTGAAGCTGAAACTCCAATACTTTGGCCACCTGATGCAAAGAACTGACTCATTTGAAAAGGCCCTCCCTGATGCTGGGAAAGATTGAAGGCAGGAGGAGAAGGGGATGGCAGAGGATAAAATGTTTGGATGGCATCACCGACTCGATGGACATGAGTTTGAGCAAGCTCTGAGAGTTGGTGATGGACAGGGAAGCATGGTATGCTGCAGTCTATGGCATCACAAAGAGTCAGACACGACTGAGTGACTGAAGTGAACCGAACCATGCACAGTAATTTCTGAGAGAAATCCCCTCTCCTCTCTTGAAACACATGTGACTGTGTTTGAGGCCTTGCTGTATATCCATCATCACCAAGTCTAAGACCTGGCAAAGAGCAACACATGGCAAATACTTGGAGAATCCCAGAGTGTCCAAAGGTCCTTGCAGTCATCCAGTGGATGAGCTTTATAGGGGGATGGCAAAGTGCAACAGTCTCAGTCCTTTGAAGAGAAAGGTGCCCTGGCTGAGTGGTCTGATGGGAAGCTGGAACCGTCTGCCTCTTTTGGTGCCTGGATTCAGTCATCATTCAGCAAATACAATTTTTAAGTATTGGGGCACTGCTCTCAACCCACATGAATCCAGATAAATCAGAGAAACCTCTGATTCTTGGAGCTCCGGTGTCAGCAGAGAAAAAGATGGAATACACGCATAGAAGACATTTCAAGTGCAAGACTGGGTACAGTAGCTGCAAAATCACCTCTCTCTGCAGCAGTGTGGTGCTGAATAGAAAGGCAGATTTCTCCTTCTCATAGGCTTAGGAATGCTCTGTGCTTGCTTGTTCCCTGCTCTGCAGCATGTGTTCCTAGAGCAAGTTCAGTTCAGTTCAGTTGCTCAGTTGTGTCTGACTCTGCAACCCCATGAACCGCAGCACGCCAGGCCTCCCTGTCCATCACCAACTCCCAGAGTTTACCCAAACTCATGTCCATTGAGTCAGTGATGTCATCTAACCATCTCATCCTCTGTCATCCCCTTCTCCTCCTGCCTTCAATCTTTCCTAACATCAGTGTATTTTCAAATGAGTCAGCTCTTTGCATCAGGTGGCCAAAATACTGGAGTTTCAGCTTCAACATCAGTCCTTTCAGTGAACACCAAGGACTGATTCCCTTCAGTATGGACTGGTTGGATCTCCTTGCAGTCCAAAGGATTCTCAAGAGTCTTCTCCAACACCACAGTTCAAAAGCATCAATTCTTTGGCACTCAGCTTTCTGTATACTCCAACTCTCACATCCATACAAGACCAGTGGGAAAACCATAGCCTTGACTAGATGGACCTTTGTTGACAAAGTAATGTCTCTGCTTTTTAATATGCTCTCTAGGTTGGTCATAACTTTCCTTCCAAGGAGTAAGTGTCTTTTAATTTCATGGCTGCAATCCCCATCTACAGTGATTTTGGAGCCCCCCAAAATAAAGTCAGCCACTGTTTCCCCTGTTTCCCCATCTATTTGCCATGAAATGATGGGACCAGATGCCATGATCTTAGTTTTCTGAATGTTGAACTTTAGTCAACTTTTTCACTCTCCTCTTTCACTTTCATCAAGAGCTTCTTTAGTTCCTCTTCACTTTCTGCCATAAGGGTGGTGTCATGTGCACATATGAGGTTATTGATATTTCTCCCAGCACTCTTGATTCCAGCTTGTGCTTCATCCAGCCCAGCGTTTCCTAGGGCAAGAGCGGCTACATAACTTGCAGGGCCCTGGGGAAACACAAAAATGCAGGGCCACTTATTCAAAAATTATTAAGAATTTCAAGAAAGTGACAAAGCATGAAAGTGTGAGGCACCTCCGTGTGTAGGGCCGTGTTGCGCTGCACAGGCCGCATGCCCATGAGGCTGGCCCTGCCGCATGGCTGGGAAGGATATACATAGGATGCCTGAATGTGTCCTACAGTCTCTTCTTTCTTGCAAAGGCTGAGGGAGAAGATACCAGTGAAATCAGTGGCACTAAGACACACAGAACTGCACATAAGCCAGTAACAAATCTTTGTCGGGTGCCTACTGTGTGCCCAAAAGTCATCTTAAGTTTCAGGGATATGGTGAAAAACCAGACAGACTCTTTGTACGGTTTTGTTTTGTTTTCTTTTTTGGCACTGAGCTTACTCCAGAGGCAAAACGTTCTATAAACAATCTCACAAACAAATGCCCAAGAACATCATCAGTAGTGAGCACTGTCTTGAAGATGACAAAGTATAGTGATGAGATGGGGGTGGGATGATGGAGAAAATGTGTTAAATTAGCATGTGACAGCGAAGTCAGAACTTCCCAGGTGGCTCACTTGTAAAGAATCCTCCTGCCAATGCAGGAGATGCAAGAGACACAGGTTTGATCCCTGGGTCGGGATTATCCCCTGGAGGAGGAAATAGCAACCTACTCCAGTATTTTTGCCTGGAAAATTCCATGGACAGAGGAGCCAGGTAGGCTACAGTCCACAGGGTCGCAAAGAGTCAGACATGACTTAGTGACTGAGCCCAACAACAGCAAAGCCTGTCCAAGGAACTCACAATCCCTTGTACAGCAGCACCTGAGGATGCTGCTAGTGTTTGGCATCAGCTCCACAGGCAGATCTCTGCTATCCCTTCCCCTCCGAAGTTAATCATGAGCTTCTAGATGAGAAAGACAAAGTCCAAGGATGCTTGAGAGAGACTTGAGATGTTCCCTGTGAAAGGGGTTAGTGATCCCACCCCCCACCTCTAGGGGCTTCTCACTTCCTCTGGAGGTCACCAGGAGCCAAGTCTCTGAAAAGATAGGGGCAGTCAATCTGGGAAAGGGGGTTTCCAAGCTCCGTCCCCCCTCCTCCAGGTGCTCCCTCTCACACCCAGGCCCCGGCGCTAAACTGGGAGCCAAATTGCCATCAGTTTCCTTTGGGTTCAGAAAAAGTCCTCCAGTGGATGCCTTGGACTGGTCCTTTGGTGGTGGGTCCGCCTCCACCCCAAATACTTGGGGAAATGGCCCACGGAGTAACTAACTCAGATCAGAGTTTCCTGGGGAGACTCTCAAGTCTCTTCTTTTTCCCCCTGTGCCAAGGAAGGTGCTAAATTACCCAGGTTCCTTTGGACGCCCAGGAATGCGCTCTGAAGGGCTGGAAGGCGTGGAGTGAGGGTGGGGGAAAATCTCAGAGGCCAGGGGACTTGGGAAAGTGATGAGATGCAACAGGTTCTGGCGAGGGGCGCGGAAAGACAGGGGCTGGAAACCACAGTGCGATCCCATGGCGCACCAGCGGACTGGCAGGGGCGGGGGTCGCAGCACCCGCATCTTGCCCCTGCCGGGCCCAGCCTGCAGTCTTTCTCCCAGCAGCAGCGTCGGCCCGCCGGTTTCCCCGCCTGGGGCCCGCGCACCGCCTGCTCGCCTCCTCCTCCCTCCCCCACGTCCCCCGCCCCTGGCTGTCTGGCAGCGCCGCAGCCGTTGCGGTGGGGGGCGGGGGGCCTTGGCGACCAGGCTTCTTCCTTGTCTCCCTCCTCCTCCCCGCGCCTGGCCGGAGCCACCCCTCCCTCTGCCGCAGCCGCGTACACGTCGTCGGAGATTTCCATCGGGGCTTAGGGGGAGGAGCCAGGATGGGGGGCGCGGGGCGGGGCGAGTGGGAGGAGTGAAAGTTGGAGCCCGACAAAACCCTCCACGCCGCGCTCAGTGCGGCCAGACCGCGCGCAGCGACCTCCGCACAGGTGGTCGCGCCGGTCCCCGCCGCTATGTCGACCAAAGTTCTCCTGATCCTCATGGGCACGCTGGTAATCCTTCCGTGGTGAGTCTCCAGCCCTGGACCCAGGAGTCCCCGCCCAGGCCCCACTCCCTCTCCCCGGGAATGAGGCCGGCTCCTGAGACCCCCGCACCCCGTGTTCCTCGAGCCCCACTCCCCGCCTGCCCCAGGCCCTCGCATCATCTACCCTGGTCCTGCATCCGCTCGACGCACGCGGCCAGCCTTCGCCCCGCTTCCCCTAGGATGGGAGCCCCGGGCCCCTGAAGGGGCGCCCAGGAAGGAAGACGGGACGCCTGTCACCTGGCCGCTCCCTTGCCCCGTCCCTTTACCCCCGGGGACCCCCCTTTCCAAACCACTGCAGCGGCCTGGGACCGATCGCGTCCTCCCCCCACCCCCCACCCGCCCCCCAGCCTTCCCTGGGAAGAGGTGACCGGCCTGGGCAGGTTCGTGTCTCTGGGGACTGGGGGGATTTTGGGAACGTGGCGCCCAGAGAGGTGTGCGGGCAGGGGGAAGAAACTGCGCTTAAAATGTTTGAGTGTTGGCTAGTGTGTTCTCTCGTTCGAAAAAAAAATTTTTTTTTCTCCTTTCTGAGCGCCTAGTGAGTACCAGGCACCGTGCCAGACAACTCTGACTTTATTTGCTTCCCTTCCCGCCGCTCCTTTTGGTGCCAGTCCCAGGCAGGAGCCTTGGTTTAGTCCAAGAGTTCCCATCCCAGCTGTCCACTCCATCCCCCTCTACCGCCGGGTTCCCTCTTCCTCCCTAAAGCCCCCAGACGCCCTGCTGGGTCTTGGCTGACTGGAGCCAGGGGTCAAGAATGGTCATCTCGGAGGTCTGTGGTTTTGGATCCTGCATTTCAACCCCTCCCACTCTTCCAAAGATCAACAGCAGGTTTTCCCTGGAGCAGCCGGCTTCCCTCACACCTTCCTGGGGTCCTGGGACTTTGCAGGGGAAGGTTATCCCCTGCATCTCTGGCTTCTGAGAGTGAAAGAGGATTGCTTCACATTTTTTAGATGGTTTCCCATTCAGCTGCAACTGTCACAAGTTCCTAAGCTTCCTGATCTTTCTAGAAGCCTCCACCACTAGACTTGTCTTGCTTTTTGTTTTGGGGAGAGGTATTGGGGAGATGGCTTCTCTCCCCACCCCAGAATACTTCAGCTCATCAGGGGCAAGGCTGTGTAACTGGTTGCTGGCTCATTGGTGCCCTGGCGAGAAGGGGGGGCTGGCCTCATCAGGGGGCTTGGTAAATATTTCTGAATGCGTGCTAGGAATTTCCAGTCATCCACATCCCTCCAGATGTGAACTGGACTAGTTGGGAGAGATGACGTGGTGACTGGGGCAAAAGAGGGATATAGTCGTGCAGATGGGGGGAGGAGAGCAGAGAGGAAACCAACAAGGAAGAGGGGCTGTTGTGATGAAAACTACCCTTCCAGCCTAGGGGGGAGGACTGCAGTAACTCACTCTGTCAGTTCAGGCACTGTCCACATGGTAACCTGTGATGTCATTAAAGAGCTGGGGAGGTGGCAGTGGGGTGTGCTGGCACGGGCCATCTTGAACCACCTAGCTCGGGTCCAGGCTTAGCTTGAAACCACTTGTATGACACTGGGCACAGCTCCTTCCTCCATCTGGGCCTCAGTTTCTCCATCTGTAAGGTGAAAAAGAGGACTCATATGGGGGAAAAAAAGCAGTCCAGTGGCCCTTCTCATATTCTCTTCCCTTTACCCAGCCAGCTGCCTGAGCATCCTCTGTGGGGGAGGGGTTGCAGAAATTCAGCTCCATCTTGGACAATCGCATCAAGAGGGATGTGATGCCTGAAAAGCCCCATGGGAAGATTCCCACTAGTTTGTGCATGAGTGTTTTTCATGTTTTTATTATTTCTAGCTGTGAAAGTTGGCTTAATGGCGAGCTGAGGAAAGGTGTATACATTGTCAGCAACTTCTTAACCCCAAGATCCCAGGATGACGGGGCTTTTTGATTTGTTTGAAATTTTTTACTGGCAAAATCTATTTGTCAGATGACAGCAGCCTCAAGACCCTCTGATCTCATTTTCATGGCAGACATAGTCTTGGGCCAGAGAGGCTGTGGTGGTCTTTGGGCCTTTGCTTGTTTGTTTGTTTGCCTCTCGAAACTCAGGGGTTCTTCTGGTTGGCTGTGGACATCTGGGAGGGGTCATGGCAGGCTCTGGCTAACAGTCCTGATCATGCCACGCTCCCAGTCAAGTCACACATTTTGCAGTCCCCTAGTTCTCCATCCCCCCGCCCCCCTCTCCCCTGCCCTACGGAGGCTGGCATGATCTATTCAGAGGACAGAGGGAAGAGCCTCAGGGAAAGAGGGCATCTCTGGATATGCTATCAGAAATGGAAATTGCTTTCCCCAAGCCCAGTTCTTGCCTTGCCCACAGTGGGAATTAGCCACCTCAGACATGAGAAATGGCATCAACTTGGCACATCTGGACACCACTTAAGCAATTCTAAGAGTTTGAAATACTCCAAGAGCATGCATTGTGCTGCTCAAGTTGGCCTCCCTTGGTCTGCAGTACAGAGGCCATACCCACATCTCCTGCCCTGTTAACCCCTTCTTTGAAGGAGCAAGTTGTCTAATTGATTTTGTAAACTATAAAATAATTTTGTAAGTGTAACTGAGATATAAGAGTGTAGAAATCAGGAGTGGATTTTCACAAAGGAAACATGCCCATTTAACCAGCACCTAGACCAGGAAACAGAAAGTTGCCTGCCCCCTCCCCCACCTCCACCAGCTTCACCACTCTACCCCCTCCAAGTACAGCCTCTTCCCCAAAGAAAAACACTCTCCTGCCTTCCAACATCACAGATTAATTTCAATGATGGCTTTTGAAAAAGCTTTTAATTATAAATTTTTTCAAAGACATAGAAAAGTACAGGGAACAGTAGAGTGAATCTCCATGTACCCATCACCAGCCTCATTAATTATCCGCTCATAGGCAGTCTTATTTTCTATGTATCCCACCCACTCTCTATTTCCAGCTTAAAATCTTTTAAAGCAAATCTCAGACATCATATCATTTCATATGCAATTATTTTAGTATGTATTTCTAATTGTAAGGACTTCAAAAACAGAATAAAATACCACTATTACACTAAAAATGTTTAGAATGTTTTCACGCTGAAGAAACTAACCAGTCAATATTCAAATCTCCCTTAATGTATCATAATTTTTTTTTGTTGTTGTTGTGTTGTGTTTGGTTTGTTTTGTTTTTTATGGTCTGCCCTTTAAAATCAGGGTTCATATAAGGTCCATATATTTGCAGATTTTATTAGCATTTTAATTTTTCAAAATGCTTTTTTAAAAAATTAGAACATATATGCAGAAAACTGCTCAAACCATAAGTGCACGGCTGACGAGTTGTCCAAAAATGATTCACACTGATATCAAAACACCCACATCAGGGACTGGAATGTGACCAGAACCTCAAGCTGCCTGGTGCCCCCTCCCTCACTGCCTCCCAGCAAAGGAAGCATGACTCTGATTTCTAACACCATATCTCCTGTGTTTTATACATTTGCAAGTGGCTTTTTTAAGTTTTTAAAATTTGTAAGTTTAATTCTTTGTGTAATATTTTGGCTGTGGCACTCAGGCTGGATTCCTGTTGACCATCTATTTCCTAAATGATAGTCTTTGTTTTCTCTCAGTTCTCAGAGCTTCCCCCATCCCTGGCCCCCAGCTCCAGTGTAGTAGAGTATCACTAAAGCAAAGACATGCAGTGTTCTGACCCTCTCTGGGAGAGAGTGCTCGGGCTTTCCTGAGCATTCCTCACAACCCTGGCCCTGTGCCTGCCCATTTGCTCCCAGGTGGCACTGGTCAGGCAGACTGGAGACCAAGACTAGTAACGGCAGCTGATTGGCTAGAGCTTATGCACCCACGTCCTCTTGCTTTTACCTTGAAAAATTATTTTAAAATCTCAAACTTGCTTTTGATATTGATTTTTGTTAAATAAAGAATGACCATTAAAGATGGATAGCATGGGAAGTTCCAATGGAGAGTACAAGTTTTAGAAGAAATTAACAAGAATAATCTGGCTCTTGATTTACTGTTACCAGGTACTCTTCAACTATGCTGTGGGTTGCCGACTTATTCACTCTGTCCCAGGAGGCACCAACTGGGCCCCCTCAGAGTGGAGGACAGAGGCTCACTTGTTTGTTTTTATGTTCTAGCATTGAAGGACCTCAAGTTGAATCAGAGGAGGGATCCTCTGGCAGTGATGATAAGGTCTATGGCCCTAAGCCCCAGCCTCCTGAAAAGGAACTCTCCTCTGAAGAAATAAAGCCCACTGCTGTTGGTACCCATAAGAAACTTGGCAAAATGCCAACAGCCACGGAAATCCTGGATGGCATCTTCCATAACTATGACTACAAACTGCGCCCTGGCATTGGAGGTGAGTAGCAGGACATAAATCTCCCAGGCCCCAGAGGGTAGGAGGGTTGAGGGCCTAAGTGTGGAGAATGGGCCTGGGGTGTAGGTGGTGGTGCCTGCATGGGGGCAGGAACAGCTGTTGCTGATGTATCAAGTAAGAGATGTCAGTGCTGGTCTCAGCAATGCCATTGACTTTGGTCTAGACTTTTCTCTCACCCTCAGTTTTTCCAACTATAAAATGAGATGACGGGACTAGATGATTGACCTTTGAGGTATGTCCAATTCTTAACAGCCTATAAATTGGGCCTTTTCATGAGAGAAGAAAGAAAGAAATGGTATCAGATCTTGAAACCATGTAGTCCAATCCTTACCCCCTTTATTCACCACTGACCACACCCTCCCTTGCCCCACACTTCTGTTTGACACTTACCTCTGCCACTTCTGCTTACTTTACAGAGAGACCCACTGTGGTCACTGTCGAACTGTCTGTCAACACCCTTGGGCCTCTCTCTATCATGGACATGGTGAGTACTGAGGTTTGATTTATAGTATCTTCTAGCCTAGGGAGCTGACCCATGAGGCTTTTGAGTACTTGGTTCTTCTGTGTCTGTAACAAAAGAGGTTTTTTTTTTCTTTTGGAGGGGGGGATTTTAATCCATAAGGACTTGAGAAGGAGACTGAAAGTGGTAAGTCCCTTGCTGCCTGAAGAGGACCTTCGGAATCCTGACTGTATCTTTCAGTATTTCATTCAGAATAAAAATAATAAAGCAACTTTAAACAACACAGTGGAATGGTTCTTTTATTCTGATAATGATTTTTATGGACTTAATCTTGTTGTTACCAACTGTTGCTCTAGGACTACTTCTCTAATTCTTCCCTAGTTTCTTATCTCCTTTTGTACTCCCCAGTTAGCCTCCATGAGCTCCTACTTGATATACACAAAATGCAAGGTTTCTGCCTGCCCCAGGCAACCTACTAACCCAGCCTCCTGCATGACATGCCTCTTGTAGTCCCAGCCCTGCTTAAAGCATGAAATTCAACCCCACACTCTAGCAGCCAAGGCTCTCCATGTCTGCAGCCAACCCAGGGCTCTAGTTTTATTTTTTTTTTTTTCACTCCTTTAGAGATCATGTGCCCTAGTCACACTAGCGTATGGTGTTCCCAGGCTATCTTGTGCTTCTGAACCTTTGTTCAAGTGACTTCCACTTTGGGATGGCATTTTTCCAATTTTTCACCGTATCCTTCAAGATTTAACTCTAATGACATCTCTTTCACGGCATCTTCCCTGACTTCTACAGCTATTAGTTGCTCCCTTTTTTACTCACACCACACTCCTTTCTCTGACTCTCAGACCTTTCTAGCGTATATCACAGTTGTTTACCTGAACTTCTCTACATCATTGTATTGTAATTATGTACTCTGTGTCTGCCTTGCTCTCTCAACTATGGGTTCCTTGATGTCAAGAACCCAGTATATGTTAGCTGAGCAAATGAATTATAAAAGATGTTCTGCAAATGTCACTTTCATCTGTGGAGCCTGATAATGAGGAAGACTGGAGTAACCAACTCCATCACTGCCATAGCCTCAGCCTAGCCCAGGGCAGACAGTTTTAGCATACACCTTGGTACCCAACAAGCACCATGTGACTGGGTGAGCTAAGCGTCTAGGCTCTGAGATAGTACTTGCAGATACACACTCAAAGGTAAGTAAACATTCATGGAAGCTCAAGGTGTTTACATAGGTTAAGTGCAAGAGTGGGGTTCCCCACTGTGATGCTTTGTTTGACTGCCTTATTCTTGGGGCACAATGTACTTATGTATTGGCTATGCAAAAATTAGGACTTCCTTGGTGGCTCAGAAGGTAAAGCGTCTGCCTGCAATACAGGAGACCCAGGTTCAATCCCTGGGTCGGGAAGAACCTCTGGAGAAGGAAATGGCAACCCACTCCAGTACTCTTGCCTGGAGAATCCCATGGATGGAGGAGCGTGGTAGGCTGTAGTCCATGGGGTCTCAAAGAGTCAGACACAACTGAGCGACTTTACTCACTCACTCATGCAAAAATTAACCCCAAAGCATAGTATCTTAAAATGACAAATAATCATTAGGTCACAGCTCGTGTGGGTTAGGAATCCAGGCATGATTTAGCTGGATTCCCTGTTTCAGGGTCTCCCAAGGCTGCAGTTAAGGTGTCAGGTGGGACTGGGGTGTCATCTGAAGACTTGACTAAGGGAGGGTCCACTTGTAAGTTCTCATGTAGTTGTTGGCAGGGCTTAGTTCTCTGGCTACTGTCTCGAGGCTTTCCCCAGTCCTTGCCATGTGGGCCTCCCCACAGGGCAGCTCACGTGTGGCCGGTGGCTTCCCTCAGAGCAAACAAGAACATGAGAAAGAGTGCTCAAGATTGAAGCCACAAATTTGGGGGAAGTAAGAAGGAAGAAGAGAAATGTGAGAGCAGTCAGATCTTTTTTGAGTTTCTGTTGACATTTTAAAGCTTTTTTTCCCTCTTCCCTTGATGTCACATTTATTCTTTGCTGTCATCAATGTGCTTACCACTAAAATGAGTATGAATTTAGCAATTAGTTTGACTAAAATTGTTGATAAACCAAGAAATACTGGGTTTTGAGCCAGAGTTTGATGTCCTCTGGTCCCACCATCATAGCCACCATTTACTCTTAATAAGAAAGGCACCTTTCAGATAATTGGTGGGAGCATGGCAAAAGTGGCCTGAAGAGTAGTAGAAAATCTGTGGCTACCACTTCCTTGTTATGTGTGTAAGATGTAATTTGGGGAAATCTGTTTCTAACATCTGCAAGAGCCTTTGCTGTGTGCATACTCTTGTTGGCAGCACTGATTTCACAGGGAGGACTGCTACCTGACAAGCCTGAGTGAAAAGTGAAAGTGAAGTCACTCAGTCGTGTCCTACTCTTTGGGACCCCATGGACTGTAGCACACCAGGCTCCTCCCTCCATGGGATTCTCCAGGCAAGAGTGCTGGAGTGGGTTGCCATTTCCTTCTCCAGGGGATCTTCCCGACCCAGGGATCGAACCTGGGTCTCCCTCATTCCAGGCAGACGCTTTAACCTCTGAGCCACCAGGGAATGACAAGCCTGAGGGATACAGTTTAATGACCCAGCCCTCACCAAACCTGGCATGTAGCACAGAACTGGTCCAAAGAGGAGCCAATAACTTGATTTTCTTTGGCTGGTAACATCTTGCTTTAGCCTGGGCCAAGTGCCTTTAGAAGATTCCGAACACTCATGTGGTATTAAATTTACCAGAGAAGTCTGGCCATCTGCATAGTTCCCCATAGTTCTTTAAAGCTGTTGTAGGTCCCAGTCCTTGTACATGCCTGTTTTTCTCTGGTGATACTGTAGAGTGTGGTGCTTGGTGAGGAGTCATAAATACCCTTCAGTCATAAATCAGAGCTTGTGGAGAGCACAGGATTTGTCCTCAGGGAGAGAAAACAAGTCCCCTTGTCAGACTGGGGAAAATTGAACCGTTAGTTATCAGTTGGTGTGTCCTGAACTTACAGTTGGAATCCGGTTAAATGGAAATGAAATGCTTATTTGAAACCCGAGAGTGTAGCACAGGAGCAAGTGTGCACCATAGTGGGGAGGCTTCTTCTGGTTACTCAGCAGTTCTGTAGGCCGGTTTGGAGCTGCCAGCCACTCAAGAGAGCAGAGCCACCCTGAAGGCACTCGTGAGGGCTGGTGTGGCTTGGCAGGGCAGGGCTGGGGGCTCTGCATGTGAATGGTAGTCAGGCTTTTTGCTGTGTGATTCTCCGTACTCCTCCAGGGAACATTCTCAGTCTTGGGGAGCTGGCTCCCTGTAATTGGGCAGTGGCTCTCACCACCTTGTGTCCTGAGTAGCAAAGGCAAGCAGAGATGGCCTTGACCGCTGCTCCCCAAACTCGAGGGCTCTACAGGCCTCCTCGTTGTGGGTTTCTGGTTGGTGGTGTTCATTATTTGATGCAGAAAACTCACAGGAAAGGCTTAGGGGTCCTGAAGAGGAAAACTGGATCTTGACCCCCAAAGGGATTCTTGGAACAAGTGGAGTAAGCCCTGGAGGGTAAGGCAGGTGGAGGTGGTCCCAGGGCAGGGCCATGGCAATGGTGCTCTGAGCATCAGAGCCAGTATGTTCCCATTAACTATTTGATTTCGAACAGACTCCTTTCTCTCTGACCTCTAAAGTAAAGGAGATTGAACTAGCCCTAAAGGTTGTACCTTGGCCTTGTTCTGGTACTTGCTGTTCAAGCTACTTGCAGTTCTGTTAGAATCTGTTTTTTTTTTTTTTTCTCCTTTCAATACCAGTGGTGCAGATCTCTAGCTTCTCCTACTTCTTCCTCTTAAACCTTCTTTTTGATATTTAACAATTTATGTGATAGACCATATCTAGAGACCAAATACTTATGGGTTAATTAACATCTGTGCTCCCCAAATAAAAGGTGAAAGGGGCAACTTTATTGTATGCAATCAAAGGTGCATATGTTTGTAAATGTTTAGAATGATTTTGACCTGACATCTTTGATTTGCTATGGAAATGTGGGAGCCCAGATGGTGTTAGCCTGACTGGAGTAGCATCATAGTCCTACAAGGGAGTATTGACGTGATGAGCCCAGCCTTTAAAATTAAGCCACCATTGTCTGTCTGTTTCTGGGTTAAATATGTCTTCCCAGATTGCTGTTCATTTGGGATTTTTTTTTTCTTTCTGGAATACATGGAAATAGAGAATGTCCTTCAGCCAAACCCATGCTGTTTTCCTCTGTGCAAACCTAAGTGGGCTCCTGTCTACTAGATAGGTCCATCACAAGATGGCAAGGGGATGTTCTTTGTCTGCTGCTGCTGCTGCTGCTAAGTCGCTTCAGTCGTGTCCGACTCTGCAAGACCCCATAGACGGCAGCCCACCAGGCTCCCCCATCCCTGGGATTCTCCAGGCAAGAACACTGGAGTGGGTTGCCATTTCCTCCTCCAATGCATGAAAGTGAAAAGTGAAAGTGAAGTTGCTCAGTCGTGTCCGACTCTTAGTGACCCCATGGACTGCAGCCCACCAGGCTTCTCTGTCCATGGGATTTTCCAGGCAAGAGTACTGGAGTGGGGTGCCATTGCTTTCTCCCGTTCTTTGTCTGCACAGCCCCAAATGTGTGCTTTTCTATCCTTGCCACCAGGAATACACCATTGACATCACCTTCTGCCAGACTTGGTATGATGAACGCCTTCGTTTCAATGGCAGCTTTGAGAGCTTTGTTCTGAGTGGCAACTTGGTGAGCCTGCTGTGGGTCCCAGACACCTTTTTTAGGAATTCTAAGAGGACCTATGAGCACTCAATCACCATGCCCAACCAGATGGTCCGCATCCACAAGGATGGCAAGGTGTTGTACACCATCAGGTATGTCAAGCTTCTAGAGTCTTGCCTCCTGCAACTCTTCTTCCCCCTCTGAGAATTTTTGCCAAAGAAACACGGACTGAGGTTTCATCCTGAATGATACTTCTAAGGGCACCCCCCCCCAGCTTTCCCAAACCATGAGCTCAATCCTTTGGTGTATAGACATACATACTAAAGCCTCAGAATAAGAAGATATTGCTTAAGGCCACAGCCTGACTTTGTGGCATAGCTGGGACTGATATCTGGGTGATATGGGGCCGGGGAGGTGGTAAAGAGTGGGAGAGTGTTGGCAGGTCCTTGAAGCTGGGATGGGCAAGAAACACAAGCCCATCTAAGCTAGTCCATACACTTCTCTGATGATGGAGGCCAGAGTAGCCAGATACATCCAAGCTGTTCTTCCACTCTTTTTGTCTCTCCTTTGAGCTCTTAATCTCAAATCCCACCATTGCCACTCATTGGCGGTGGTCCCCAGGCCCAAGCTGGGTGGATACCTAAGTATTCAGGGCCAGCCTAATGAGGCTCCTTTCTCCCTTCCAGGATGACCATTGAGGCTGGATGCTCACTCCACATGCTCAAATTTCCAATGGACTCTCACTCTTGCCCTCTGTCTTTCTCTAGCTGTGAGTACATTCTTAGGTTTCTGGGACCCCAGAGTCATCACACTGGGCCCCTTCTTTTTCTCATCCTTGCCCCTTACATTTTTCTGCCTTTGTTTTTCCCTTAAGATGGTACCAAGATTGCCCAGGGCCTCCCAGTCCATCCTCATCTTTCCTGCTGACAATGCTGTGTTGCTTAACCTGGGCTTCGTGTTGGCTTCCTCCTTCTCCTTTCCACCCCATTTCAAATCAGTCACCTCTAAAGTGTATCTCAAGTATGTCTGCTCTCCATCTTCACTGTCACTACTACCTTGGTTTAGATCTTTGTCATCTTCCACTTGGACTTTGAAACATCTTCACTTTGAAGCTGACCATGTCTAACATTAAATACACGGTCTCCTCCCAACCTCTACCCTCAAAACAAATGCATTGCTTCTGTGTTCCCATATGTCTCATTGAAAGGCACCATCAAACACTCAGTTTTCCAAGCCAAGAACTTTGATGCTTCTTTCTTCTTTACCTCCTACATCTATCCAATCACCACATCCTGTTGATGTTCCCTCCAGAATCTCTATTGATTTTATTTCTCTGCATTCTCTCTGCCACAGCTTTGGCTCCTGCCTTTGTTCATTTTACTGTGCCTGAGTTACTGCACTGGGCTCCCATAACTGATCTCCCTGTCAACAGGCCATCCTCATATAAGAGCTAGAGTGACCTATCTAGACTAGGTTACTCCTTAGTTTCAAATTCTTCCTGAACTCTCAAATCAATTCCAAATTGCTTAAAGTAGCACTCAAGGCCCTTCATGAACTGGCCCCTGCTATCCACTCCTACATACCTCATCCATCTTCTGTGAGCCGGCCATCCTGAACTTTTAATGTTTCCATAATACATCTGGCATTTTCACCTTTCTGTGCATAGAACACACTCCTCACCCTTTCAGCCTCATCCGTACAGAGAATATTTATACTGGATTTTAAGACTTACTGAGCATGTCACCCACTCTATAGAATAGTCTTTTCTGGGTGTGTCCCCAACTGATCTTTCCCTCCTTTGTTTCCCCACTGTCCCACGGGCAGAGGTTTCTCAGAGGAATTCCAACAATTACAGATGTGTACTCACTGTCTTATTCAATAAAATGTGAATGCTTGAAGGCAGGGCTCCTGCCTTGCTCACCTCTGTGTGTCTAGCACAGAGCATGGTACTGAGGAATGCTCAGTAAATGCACTTACTGGATGGACTTCAACAATGAGGTAAGAGAGGTAAGGCCCCACAGCTGGTGCAGCCAGAGTCAGGACTCCAGGGCATTGCTCAGACACCATGACATTGGAGGCCTCAGCTCAGCTTCCCAGTCTCACATGACTCGTCTTCCCACATTGCCTTACAGTTTCCTATCCTGAGAATGACCTAATCTACAAGTGGGAAAATTTCATGCTTAAAATCAATGAGAGTAATTCCTGGAAGCTCTTCCAGTTTGACTTTACGGGAGTGAGCAACACGACTGAAACTGTCACAACCCTGGCTGGTAAGTGCACCTTTGAGCCAGGGCTAGCCAGAGGCCCAGGAGGGTGGTAAGGATGGCTGAAGGTAGCCATCCATTCGTCCAAATGCTATGTACTCATTCCATGACAATATTGTAGACCATGGCTCCTGTCTTATAAATGCTAAGCACTTACAACTGTTTGCAGAGGAAACTGAGACTTTGTAACTATATCTCAGTCTCATCTGCAAAGAAGTAAGTGCTTTGCCAAGCCCCGGAGAGGGTAGGTGAGTAGATAAAGTTTTGTTGCTGTCAGAATTTGCAACTAGCCTTGTCATGCAGACCTTTTGGTTTCCAGAGCTTTGTTACAACTGACCTACTTGGACACTTGGGGAAATGGAGGTCATGTGAGTTTTCCATACTCAGAACAATCCAAGTGGTTCCAGTTGAGTGGGATGCAGTCTGTCCTGATGGGAGGTTGGAGGCTGGAGTTCTGTCATCAGCTATGTGAGGGCTGGGATAATCTGGAAGAGGTTTCAGCAGCTACAATACCTGCTGTATCAACATTTATTTTAAAGGAGCAGCCCTGACACGCACAGATTCCTGTCAAAGGCTTCGTGGTGGATTCAACTTGGATGGTGATCATTGGTTTTCTGACCTTGTCCCTCACAAGGACTAAAGGGGAGGGTCCTGGGTCTATTATACTTTAGCTCCCAATTAGGTGTGAGTGTCTTTGCTTGTGTTCCTAGGTGATCTGAATGAGGAGGAGCCAAGGGGCCTCCCTGGGGCTGCTCTGGGAGCAGCCTTTTCACACACACTGACCAGTCAGGGCAGTGGCGGCTCTGCCCTCACCGTTTCCAGCCTGCGGATGGAACCAGTCACCCAGCCAGCCATTTGCCATGGAAGATGTCTTGCTTGGCTTCCATGTGGCTAGGCAGAAAATCTGCTTTTGCTTTACTCGTTGAGTTGGTCCCTGGGTGAGGAATAGCCCATGCTCATCTCGCTAGAGCTTTGCTTGCACAGTACTAGGCAGGGGTAGAACGCTGCTTTACAAGTGCTTTCCTTTTTCTTGGGGGCTCTGGGTAAGCTATTTTACTCCCTTTGACTTGGGACCCTTGCTCTTCTGCCGGCTGACCATTGGCATGCCTCTTACCTTTCTGCACCTTGGTTTCCCCAGACAGGTGGGGACCCATCATCAAAAGCGGCAGGAGACAAGGCCCATGGGCTTTCAAGTCACTAGTGGTTCCGTTTAGTAGATGGTTGTACATTGTTTCAAAATGGTACCCTAGTGACTACAAAGCCCCAGTGGCAGCATCATCACCAATGACAATAGGTAAGCACCCTGCCCTCCTTGGAAGAGAGGAGAGTTCTTGAGAGAAAGGAGAAGGCCTCCTTTATCTTCTGCAAGAGATGAGCTGATCTTGAATCATAGTTTCTTCAGTATCATAATTATCTTTGGAACTTTCAGATAAACATAGTTATCTTTCAGTCGGTCCCTGGGCAGTTCTCTCTGTCTGGAATAGACTTAGGTCCTAAGCCCCTAAGGGTTCAGAATGCAGTGCTAGCTTGGTACCCTGGCCACCTTGGGCCTTCAACCAGAGAACCTCTGCTTCAGGAGCCTTACCCCCAGTGAGTGAGGCATCTTTCACTGCTGGCTGTTGAGCCTTTGATACAGAATTCACCCATGATTAGGATTTTGCTTTCTTGCAAGGGAGTTTCTTCCTTCGCGAGACAACTCTGTTCATCAGAAAAACCTCTGTATTCATCTGAAATTGAAATCTCTGGAACTTTCACCCGTTAGACTTAGCTCTTTTTCCTTAGAACTACTGAGCTTCCAGTAAGTCTAGTCAGTCTTCCACAGGGTCAAGATCAAAGAGCCAGTATTATAGTTCCAACCCTGGATCATATTCTTTTATAGACTATACAGCTGTAGTTCTTTTCCCTCCCCTTTGTTCTTCAAAGCTTTGGCTCCACTCATCCTTCTAGTCTCAGTCCCCTGGACACGGTCTTTTTCATTGTGTTCCTCTGACAGTGCAGTGACCAACTGTGCTCTGGCTGAGGCAGATAAGAGCAGAAAGCATCTTTAGCTTTTCTCCCCCTCTGGCTCCTCAGCCCCAGATATCTTTTTTCCCTTACCCATGCTCCTCCATTCCTCAGAAATAAGAAAGTGTGTGTTAGTACCTTCACTTGGCCTTAAAGGATAAGTTCCCATCTGTTGAAAAGTAGAGAAGGTTCTTCTTATTGGTGAAATAGACAAAATAAAAATAGAAAAAGCCAATAGGATAATCAATCTTATTGCAACAAGAATATATAAACTCAGCAAAGTTTTGTGCAGAGTGGCTATAGCTGAGTAGGGCCATTTTAATTGCAGTTGAGACCCCAGGAGAAGGAGCTAGAATCTCAATAAATAACATTCTGGCTAGTAGGCAAGGATGAGTGGTCCCTGCAGCAGCCCCGGAGGAGGACTTCTATCCGCAAAGCTACTATTCTGGACACAGGTATTCAACTGGCCCCAGGCAACTCCCTGGCCTTTTCCAGAAGATTCTGAGAAGTCTTGCCCCTTGAGTGTCAGTGCTGCCAAGGTGAGTAGGAAAGGCTGGTCTTCCCATTCAGTCCCAACATACCCAGACTTGCTGGGCAGGTGATCTATTTTCTAAAATAGGAAGACACATGGACAGGTTAGTGTTCTGGTCTGTTGTACAGAACTGTTGCTGGGCAGCACCAAGAGTTGCTGTGCATCTGCTGGGTTCTAGGCTGTGCTGGGCTGGGCTGGGCAAGAATGTAGCAATGGGGCTCAGATGAGACCTGCCCTGAAGGGGTTTAAAAACCCACCTAATAAGGCCAGCGAATTCTACAGCATCACTGAGGTGGAGAGTTGGAGCTTAGTTTCACTGAGGAGCCAGAATTTGAACTATTGTAAACCCAACATGATGTTGAGAGTAAAAAGAGATATTCTGGCCTCAGAAAGGCCTCCAGAATCCCCAGGGGTCATGACAAGCATGCAGAGTGTTTGGGCATGTCAGAGTATAAGGCAGCATGAAGGGTCCAACAGAAGATGCCAAGTGGAGATAGAGGCTGTCCTCAGGTCCTGCACAAGCCATCACTGCCTAGGCTGAGAGCCAACATCAAGGACACGATACCCAATGAATGCGAAAACCTCAGTCAGCCTTGTGGATGTATGTTCTGCAGACCTGACATCTAGAGGACTGACTGAAATTTTCACTTTCAGCTAATTCTTCTATTTTCTTGAAACACTCATTTTGGGCTAAGGTAATAGACTAAGAACAGGAGTCCAGGGTTTGGATATTGGTATAAATATCCACACGCTATCTCAAGGAAGCTGAGTACATAGGGTTAGTTTAGAGTAAGGTGTGGACGTGAAGGCCTCAGTCAGCCACCTGGACATTAGCCATATGGTTCTGATATCTAGAGGGCTAACTGATTTTATTGCTTTCACTTGACTATTCTGCTCCCTATCCTAAAAAGATGGATACGGGGTGTGTGACAGTGAATTGAGAGAGAACTAATGAAGGTTCTAGCCCTAGCTTGACTCTTAACTGACCATGGACCTGGCAGTGAGTCTCCTCTTGGGCTTCCTCTATGTCTCTGTGTGTGGCATTGCCTTAATGTGCCTCTGTCCAAGGACCGTGGTGGGCATCCCATGAGCCCCTATTGGGCCCTTAGTATGCATGTCTTTCTGCATGTAGGACACCCTCGTGGCAGTGCTGTAGTGAGGAAGTATTTTTTAAATATCTTCCAGGTGATTTCATAGTCATGACACTTTACTTCAACGTGAGCAGGCGGTTTGGCTTTGTGGCCTTTCATAACTATGTTCCTTCCTCTGTGACCACAATGGTCTCCTGGATTTCCTTTTGGATCAAGAAAGAGTCTGCTCCAGCCAGGACTTCTCTAGGTAAGTGGGTGAGGTAGGCATCTCCTTGGGCACAGAATTGCCTTCTCCGGGGGCCTTTCCAAAGTGTAATATATAAGCTAGTGGTGCCGTCCACCTCCACTCGTCTCCTTTCACAGGGATCACCTCTGTACTCACCATGACCACTTTGGGCACCTTCTCGCGGAAGAATTTCCCACGTGTGTCCTATATCACAGCCTTGGATTTCTACATCGCCATCTGCTTCGTCTTCTGCTTCTGTGCTCTGATGGAGTTTGCTGTGCTCAACTTCCTGACCTACAACCGGACGGCGCCTCGTGGTTCTCCCATACTTCGCCATGTATGAGCTGGTATGGGAGTGGTGGCAAGGCTTTGGAGGATGGAGGCATGCAAGTAGGGCACTGGTACTCATGACACGTGGGTGGCCAGCTCACCAAGTAATGAGGGGTAACCTGGGGCTCTGGGGGGCATTGGGTAAATTTTCTGGTGTGATGGTGGAAATTCTGGAGTGGGGGGTGCAGGAAAAGAAACAGGGTGCCAAGCACTGAATCCTCAGGAATCCTTGAGACAGCACCTAGGCTTTGTTCATCTTCCCTTGACTCGTTCTGACTTCTTTGCTCATTCCTTTCAGCCTCGTGCCACGATCCGTGTCCGCATCCCTGTCGTTGAGCATCCGGAAGCTTTTGTGTGCGACATTGAGGACTCTGAGGAGGAGGAGTTGGGGGAGAGTGAGGAAGATGAAGGCCCATCCTGCCCAGCCCGGCAGGCCACCAGGCCAAGCCGCCTCCAGCGCTCTGCTGGCTGCAGCAGGTGGTGCGATAAGTACTGCTGCATGGTCCCCACTTGTGACGCCAGCAGCTGGCAGCAGGGCCGCCTCTTCATCCATGTCTACCGCTTGGATAACTACTCGCGAGTGATTTTCCCGGTCACCTTCTTCTTCTTCAATGTGATCTATTGGCTTGTTTGCCTTAACCTGTAGGTGCCAGCTGGTACCCTGTGGGGCAGCCTCCCCAGTTCCCCAGGAGGTCCCACAGCCTTTGCTAAGGGAGTTGGAGGAAAGCAGCAACCAGAGAATGTCTTTCCTTCCCCTTCCCCAGCCAGCAGCTGGCAGGGCATCGCTCCTTGCCAGTCGCACCCCTCCTGGCCCATTGACCAAATCTCCTTAGCGGTCCATCTCAAGTAGAACGGCCCCATCTCTGTTCTTCCTGGGGCATGTATGACGCTCAGGCTTTGAAACATAGACTCAGCAACCAGCTCCCTAAGATGGTGTCCATATGTGAGCGGATTAGCCATCTCCCCAAAGGGCTAACACCCACTGCCTTTTCCCAGAAACCCAGCACTGCCTTTGTGGTGCTCTGGGCCCAGTTCTGGCCTCAGCCTCAAAGTGCATATACCAGCTGCTTGCCTGATCCTGGCACCTCCTAACGATGTTGGGCAGCAGTGTAACAGGGGGAGGGGATCTCCATCCTAGGTCCAATGATTATATTCTTGACTCTTGTCTCCCTGCCCTCCCTTCCCCTGCAGATAGATGGGCACTGGCATGATTCCTTTAGGAGGAGGGGAGCCAGCAAGTGAGGACAGTACCCCTCCCTCTGCTGCTGTGATACCTCCCTCTCTCCTCCCTGCGGGCCTTCATTACTCATCTGCACCACCAGTTCAATGCCTTGCATCCAGTGGGTGTCTATTTTCGTGTGTGATGATAGTAATGACCCCCTGCTTTGTATGCCCCTTTCGTCCTCCCACTTGACCCCTGTGACTTTTCTGTGACTTCCCCAGTGACTTTCCCAGCCCCAACCCAGGTGCTAGGCCATGGTGACTTCCTGGGGCCAAGAAACTAAGGGAATTCTGCTCTCTGCAGCAGACATTACCCGCATTGATTGGTGCCCAGCTGAGGCACAGCATAGGAGTTCTGCCACTTCCTTGGCCCGTGGACCTGTGAGCTGGTCCACTCCTATTTCTGGGGCACTCTGACAATCACAATCAATCAATTGAATTCCCTTAAATTTGTACAGCACTTTACCTTTTGCAAAAGCACTTTTGACAAATTATTTCTATTTTGAGCCTCATAGCCCAGTGATATATTCAGGGCAGGATTCTTATCCCCATTTTGCAGATGAGAACCCTGAGGCACAGATTTCTATGGGACTGTGGATCTCACTGGAAACTACCCAGGAGCCCACTGTCACGTGACAGGGCTAGGCAGCTCTTTCCACCATGATTTGATTCTATAGCCTCTGCTGACACCCCAGTGGCAGGGCCCAGAGTGGCAGCCTCTTTTCAGCATTGGCCTGCTCAATTCCTGGGCCCCAGGTGCTCAGACTGCCCCAAAGATCTAATCTCTCCTGGCTCTAGTAACCCAGTGAGGTGAATTTGGACACGCCCCAATGCTTGTATATGCTGAATGAAATCTGTGTCTGTATTTTATTGTGGGGGGGGTGGGTAGGGTAGGGCTCCATCTGCTTTTTGTCACCATCAACTGTAAAGGGGGAATATATCAATAAATATATCAGCAAAGCATAAAATTGTCATGGCTGGTTTCTTGGGTGTTCAAGTTTGTTCTCTGCTGAGGTTTTATTTTTTTTAATTTTACTTATTTTTGGCATCACTGGGTCTTTGTTGTTGTGCATGGGCTTTCTCTGGTTGTGGAAAGCAGGGGCTACTTTCTTGTTGGGATGTGAAGGCTTCTCATTGAGGTAGCTTCTCTTGCTGTGCAGCTGTGGAGCACGGGCTCTAGGGGGTGGGTTTCAGTAGTTACAGCTCACCGGCCCTAGAGTATGGGCTCAGTAGTTGTGGTGCACAGGCTTAGTTGCCCCGTGGCATGTGGAATCTTCCTGGGCCAGGGATCAAACTTGCGTCCCCTGAATTGGCAGGTGGATTTTTAACCACTGGACCACCAGGGAAGCCTTCTGCTGAGGTTTTAAATCTTAACGCAGTGACTCAAATCTTTGTTATATTCCCCCATCCATGACTCCTAGACCTACCATGCACTTGCCATGTACTTTTCTCTCAGTGGAGAACTTAAGGGAAGATACTGACCAAGTGGGCGCCCCCTGTTTACTGATTCCCTTACTTACTCCTATACCTCTTCTCCCCTCCATGTTTCTTTTGCTTTGCCCATCATTCTAGCTTCATCTAGTTAGCTTTCTAAAGATCATCAGACTCAGAACACTCCCTATTTAAAGATGGGGATGCTGAGGCAACTATCACACAACCAGTCAATAGTGGAGTGAGACAAAGTCAATTCCCTGTCTTGGCTTACAACAAGCCTGGAGATCTTGGTTGATTACCCTTCAAATGAACTTTCTAAAAAGGTATTGGGAAGCGTTGGCCCTGGCATCCTTTGACACATCCAGCTCTAAGGAAAGTCAGAAACAATAATAAGAACAAAGCAGGAGACAAAATGTTATCTGAACAGCCAACAGTTTTGCCATAAAGTTCTTGAAATGATTTCCCTGTAAGAAATCATTACATTACAGTAAATGCCTTTACTGTATATTTTCTGATGTCCTAACCCATGACACATTACAATTAATAATAACAAGTAACAAGGAAAATAGTTGCTCACTTTTAGTTATATTAGATGCAGAGATGGGGGAGAGAAAGCCTGGCTCCTGAGCAATGAGGACATGCAAATTTGTGAGCACTCATATTTAAATGCATTTTGAAACAGATAGTGCAAACCTGATTTCTTCAACACATTACAGTAACACTAAAAACAAAATTCCTACCATTAGTAAATTTTAAGATGCTCATGTAAACAGTTCTTTTAAAATGAATAAATTAAAACCATAATTGGGTGCATAATATCAAAAAATCAAATTAATGAAGAAAAAACTCCATATGTTTAAAAACACATGAGATGCAGCCAGCACCACATTCAGAGAAAAATCCATGATTTAAGCATTTCAATTACTGAGCACAATGGAAGATAAATAAGTTAAGCATGGAAACCTAGAAACTGGAAAAAGGATAAAAGCACATTATATCTTAGAAAAGTTTGAGGGGAAGAGGGAGTTAAAAATTAATTAGTGTCAGGAGAACTAGCTACTCATTTAAAAGTAAATAAAACTGGGTCTCTGTTGCTTTCTTTACATCAACATCACAGATGAATCAAACATTTTAAAAGTTTTTAAGAAAGTCCTAAGATAATATGGGTGAATATGTTTTCTTGGGATGGGAAAGGCCTTTATAAGCATGACATAAAACACCAGAAACTGTAAAGGAAAGTGCTGAAAAATTTGTTCATACTAAGAAATAGTAACTAATGGAAAAGCAAAAAAAAAAAAAAAAAAGAAAAGTATAACAAAACACACTATCAATGGTGAGTTTTTCTGGGAAGCAATCTCTGAGACTGAGATTAGCATGTAAGGAGTTGATTGCGGAGTGCTCTTAGGGTCATTGCAGCCACCATTAGGTCTTCAGCTGTATACGTAAGGAGTTTTAGAGTTGGGGTGGATTTTCCAAATTGTCACAAATCAGGGCAAGGAGGCTAGGCATTTATACTCTTGCATTTATCAGTTACTGGATGTGAGCATGAACTTGCAAGGGATATGAACTTGGGTGTGTCTGAAGAAGGACTCAGTTGAAGTAGTCAGCCTCCAACAATCTCAGCAGTTGGAGAAACAAGAGCTTTAGAGTCAAAGAGGTAAGGATGTGGAAGGCCTTGGTA
Organism: Bos mutus; assembly: GCF_027580195.1. NCBI lineage: Eukaryota > Metazoa > Chordata > Mammalia > Artiodactyla > Bovidae > Bos > Bos mutus. The sequence goes on along the minus strand of NC_091646.1, from coordinate 30,994,398 downwards.
ACACACCACAGCATCCTCCACAGTTCATTCCTCACTTTGTTCAGGCTCATTTGCTTCAGATAAATAAAATCTGGAGTAATTCACCTATGTTGAGTTTCTTTCCCTGAGGAAAACTTAAAAGATCAGTGAAACACTCTCTAGCACCTCCCACTGGAGCTGGTCTTAGGACCTCATAACTGATAAACATCATGTCTATGTTATACTTCAATTCTGGATTTCCTCTCACTCTCAGCTAGTATCTCTCCTGGTCTAGGTGGCTTACCTGGTTGAGTGACTATGCCTCGTCCTGAAGAGTCTGAGATCTGGCCACCTTGCTCATCTCAAGCCACGAGCTGGACTTGTTTATCATTTCTAAGGGATACCTAAGTGGGTCATGGAAGATGACCTGTCCCCATTGTATGCAGTGCCCTTATCTTCTCCCAATTATTAGGGTCAATTTCCACTGTCAGGAAGGAGATTTGTGATTTGGTGCCAAAAGTGACTGGGCACTAGCCATGAATTAAAATTTAATTTGTTGTCCTCTGGTGAAGGTGCAATCTGGGAGCCAAGAACTAAACCTGTAGAACCCAGAATTATGAGGATAAAAGTACGAATTCTTCCAGTGGGTCACTGGGAGTGATGACTCCTATTCCTACTCCTTAGTTCCCAAACCTCTATATCTCCTTTATAATGGTTGTTGATATAGGATATATAATGTTTTCTGGTGGGTAACACCCCATCCTCTCAAGGTATCATCTACAAGCTGAAACGTTAGTTGTGCTTTCAACACACCATTTCATCATTTTACGATGATGTGGTATGTAATAACATCCCAGCTATGTGCCCAATGTTGGACTCCTTTGGCCACAAAGTGGATCTCTGGGTCCATTTCAAGTTATATATAATCCTGTCTCAGCGCTCTTGACTAGTGGAGTTGTCTGAGATCCTCCAGAAAAGAAAGGCAAACCCATATCCATAATGTGCTGATTGCAACTGAGAGGCATCATTGCCCCATGAAGTCTGAAATGACTCACTGTAGTCAACTTGTCCCCAAGTCACCTGTCGATTCTCTTGAATGGTCATATATTGGGACTTGCCATTGATCTCTGTTTAGCATGATCAATAGCCAAATCAGCCTTAGTGAGTTGGTGACTATGCTGTTATGCCTACGTAAAACCTCAACCCTGTCATTGTGGTAGGGTTGCCAAATTAAGAAAATGAAAAGTCAAGATATCGATCAATTTTGAATTTTAGAAAAATAACACATAAATACTAGCATAAGAATGCTTTATTTGAGGTTACACTGTGCCCCAAACTCAGGTTAGGTTGCTCCTTGACAGCCAGGTGATGAGTGATCCCAGAACACCATCTTTTTTTTTTTTTTTGGAGTGTAATTGCTTTACAATATTGTGTTAGTGTCTACTGTACAACAATGTGAATCAGGGACTTCTCTGCTGGTCCAGTGGTTAAGAATCTGCCTTGCAATGCAGGGGACACAGGTTTGATCCCTGGGTAGGGAAATAAGGTCCCACATACTGCAGAGCAGCTAAGCCCACATATCACAACTACTGAGCCTTCAAGCTCCAGAGCCCATGTGCAACAGCTAGAGAGCCCATGGGACACAACTAGAGAATCCATGCACCACAACAAAAGACCCCACAGGACACAACACAGATCCCATATGCTGCAACTACACCCATGGTGGATGTATGTTGATGTGTGGTAAAGCCAATACAATATTGTAAAGTAAAAAATAATAATAATAATAAAAATTAAAAAAAGACCTGATGCAGCCAAATTAATTAAAACAAACAAAACCCAATGTGAATCAGTTATATGTATACATAGTCCCCTCCCTCTTAGACCTCCCTTGCACCTCCCATCCCACCCCTCTAGGTCATCACAGAGCACTGAGCTGAACTCCCTGTGCTGCACAGCAACTTCCCACCAGCTATCTATTTTATACATGAAACTGTTCATGGTATCAACTGGGTCAGTTTAGGTTGTCTGGGACCCAGATGTCAAAGTGGGATTAGAAGAGCAAGAGATTTGCTGAGGGAAGGTTTGTGAAAAACAAAGAAGGAGCAAGAGTAACCTGGGAAACCTTCATGTGGGAATGAGGTCAGACATCCAAAAGGAAAGGGAGAAACAAAGAAAAATAGAAGGAAGACCCTTGAACAGCAGAATAGGTTTGATGAAGTCTCACTGACTTAAGGGGAGCCCTGGTGTAAAGACTGCTTGGATGGCTGATAGCAACAAGAATGATGGTGCCTTGAAGCAATGGGGACCATGTGGCAGTGCTTAATCACCAGAAGTCAGAGTCTGAAATTATCTTAGCCAGCAAGGTTGGAGGGATAGCCAAGGGAGCTTGATTAACAGGAAGTTGTAGAGATGGTTAACAGAATAGGCAAAAATAGATGAAGTCAATGAGTGCTACTGAAAATCTATGATCAGAGACAAGACTGCAGGAACAGAAAGTTGAGTGTGACTGCCAAGATAAAAAAGTCATGGTACTTTGCTAAGTTCTTGCCCCTAAATCAACCCTTCAGAACTGGAATCCATTGACTGGATAGATTTCCAGGTCTCTAAGAGGAAGTACTATGCAATTCCATGAAAAGTATATACTATGGCTATATCCTCACTCCTTTGCCAAAGGGTTTTCCAGGCATTTACTCAGATGATTGTCTACTTGGGAGGGTGGGGAATATCAGCACATTTCTAGGACTATGGTCTTCCCTGGTGGCTCAGAGGTTAAAGCGTCTGCCTGCAATGCAGGAGACCTGGGTTCGATCCCTGGGTCAGGAAGTTCCCCTGGAGAAGGAAATGGCAACCCACTCCAGTAATCTTGCCTGGAGAATCCCATGGACAGAGGAGCCTGGTGGGCTACAGTCCATGGGGTCGCAAAGAGTCAGGCATGACTGAGCGACCTGACTTACTTACTTACTCTAGGACTATTGGACATAGATCTGAATTAACATTGATACCAGAGGACTAAAGCATCATTAGACTTCCCAGTTAGAATAGGGGTTTATGGAGACCAAGTAATAAATTAAATCTCAGTTAGAGTACAGTTCACAGGGGGAGGACTAGGTCCACAGACCCATTCAATGATCATCTTGCCAGTCCTATAGTGCATAATCAGATTTGATATACCTGGAAGTTGGGTAACTTCCACAGTGAGTCTTTGATCTGTGTGGTAAGAGCTAGCATAGTGGGAACGGTGAAGAGGATACCTCTGAAAATACCCTTCCCCAGTCAAGACAGTAAAGCAAAAACAATATCACAAACCAAATGGGAGAAACTAGTGCCACCCTTCTAGATCTCAAGAAAGTCCCCATTATATCTCCATTTAATTCATCAATCTGATCCCCAAAGAAACTAGGTGGATTCTAGACAATGACTGTATGTTGTCACAGGCTTCAACAAGTAATAGTCCAGGTTACAGCTCCTTTACCATATTGTAGCTACTGCTGCTGCTGCTAAGTCACTTCAGTCGTGTCCAACTCTGTGTGACCCCATAGACGACAGCCCACCAGGCTCCCCCGTCCCTGGGATTCTCCAGGCAAGAACACTGAAGTGGGTTGTCATTTCCTTCTCCAGGGGATCTTCCCAACCCAGGGATCAAAGCCGGGTCTCCCACATTACAGGCAGACGCTTTAACCTCTGAGCCACTGGGGAAGCCCCCATAATCTTCCTTACCTCCACCATAGTTTGGTCCCAGGTAAATACCAGGGAGGGAACACAGCTCCACCCATCAACAGAAAATTGGATTAAAGATTTACTGAGCATGGCCCTGCCCATCAGAACAAGACTTAATTTCCCCTTCAGTCAGTCTCTCCCATCAGGAAGCTTCCATAAGCCTCTTATCCTTCTCCATCAGAGGGCAGACAGACTGAGAACCACAATCACAGAAAACTGACCAATCTGATGACATGGACCACAGCCTTGTCTAACTCAATGAAACTATGAGCCATGCCACTTAGGGCCACCCAAGACAGAGTCATGGTGAAGAGTTCTGACAAAATGTGGTCCACTGCAGAAAGGAATGGCAAACCACTTCAGTATTCTTGCCTTGAGAACCCCATGAACAGTATGAAAAGGCCAAAAGATAGGACACTGAAAGATGAACTACCCAGGTTGGTAGCTGCCCAATATGCTACTGGAGATCAGTGGAGAAATAAATCCAGAAAGAATGAAGAGATGGAGCCAAAGCAAAACAACACCCAGCTGTGGATGTGACTGGTGATAGAAGCAAGGTCCGATGCTATAAAGAGCAATATTGCATAGGAACCTGGAATGTTAGGTCCATGAATCAAGGCAAATTGGAAGTGGTCAAACAGGAGATGGCAAGAGTAAACATTGACATTTTAGGAATCAGTGCACTAAAATGGACTGGAATGACTGAATTTAACTCAGATGACCATTATATCTACTACTGTGGGCAAGAATCCCTTAGAAGAAATGGAGTAGCCATCACGGTCAACAAAAGAGTCTGAAATGCAGTACTTGGAGGCAATCTCAAAAACAACAGAATATTTCTGTTCGTTTCCAAGGCAAACCGCTCAATATCAGAGTAATCCAACTCTATGCCATGAACAATAATACAGAAGAAGCTGAAGGTGAATGGTTCTATGAAGACCTACAAGACCTTTTCAACTAACACCCCCAAAAGATGTCCTTTTCATTGTAGGGGACTGGAATACAAAAGTAGGAAGTCAAGAAACACGTGGAGTAACAGGCATATTTGGCCTTGGAGTACGGAATGAAGCAGGGCAAAGGCTAATAGAGTTTTGCCAAGAGAACACACTGGTCATAGCAAACACCCTGTTCCAACAACACAAGAGAAGACTCTACACATGGACATCACCAGATGGTCAACACCAAAATCAGACTTTTTCTTTACAGCCAAAGATGGAGAAAATCTATACAGTCAGCAAAAAAAAAAAAAAAAAAAAACGACTGGGAGTTGACTGTGGCTCAGATCATGAACTCCTTTTGGCAAGTTCAATTCAGTTCAGTTCAGTCGCTCAGTCGTGTCCAACTCGTTGCGATCCCATGAATTGCAACATGCCAGGCCTCCCTGTCCATCACCAACTCCGGGAGTTCACTCAAACTCACGTCCATCGAGTCAGTGATGCCATCCAGCCATCTCATCCTCTGTCATCCCCTTCTCCTCCTGCCCCCAATCCCTCCCAGTATCAGTCTTTTCCAATGAGTCAACTCTTCACATGAGGTGGCCAAAGTACTGGAGTTTCAGCTTTAGCATCATTCCCTCCAAATAACACCCAGGAATGATCTCCTTTAGGATGGACTGGGTGGATCTCGTTGCAGTCCAAGGGACTCTCAAGAGTCTTCTCCAACACCACAGTTCAAAAGCATCAATTCTTCGGCATTCAGCTTTCTTCAGTCCAACTCTCACATCCATACATGACCACTGGAAAACCAAAATTCAGGCTTAAATTGAAGAAAGTAGGAAAAACCACTAGAACATTCAAATATGACCTAAATCAAATCCCTAACTATTATACAGTGGAAGTGAGAAATAGATTTAAGGGACTAGATCTGATAGACAGAGCGCCTGAAGAACTAAGGACAGAGGTTATTGACATTGCACAGGAGACAGATCAAGACAATCCCCAAGTAAAATGAATGCAAAAAGAGCAAAGTTTCTGTCTCAGGAGGCCTTACAAGTAGCTGTGAAAAGAAGAGAAGCAAAAAGCAAAGGAGAAAAGGAATGATATACCCATTTGAATGCAAAGTTGCAAAGAATAGCACGGAGAGATAAGAAAGCCTTCCTCAATGATCAATACAAAGAAATATCAGAAAACAATAGAATGGGAAACACTAGAGATCTCTTCAAGAAAATGAGAGATACCAAGGGAACATTTCATGCAAAGATGGGCTCAATAAAGGACAGAAATGGTAGGGACCTAACAGAAGCAGAAGAGATTAAGAAGAGGTGGCAAGAATACACAGAAGAACTGTACAAAAAAGATCTTCACGACCCAGATAATCACGATGGTGTGATCACTCACCTAGAGCCAGACATCCTGTAATGTGAAGTCAAGTGGGCCTTAGGAAGCATCACTATGAACAAAGCTAGTGGAGGTGATGGAATTCCAGTTGAGCTATTTCAAATCCTGAAAGATGATGCTGTGAAAGTGCTGCACTCAATATGCCAGCAAATTTGGAAAACTCAGCTGTGGCCACAGGACTGGAAAAAGTCAGTTTTAACTCCAATCCTTAATAAAGGCAATGGCAAACAGGCAAACAATGCTTAAACTACTGCACAATTGCACTCATCTCACATGCTAGTACGGAGAAGGCAGTGGCACCCCACTCCAGTACTCTTGCCTGGAAAATCCCATGGATGGAGGAGCCTGGTGGGCTGCCGTCTATGGGGTTGCGTAGAGTCAGACATGACTGAGCGACTTCACTTTCACTTTTACGCATTGGAGAAGGAAATGGCAACCCACTCCAGTGTTCTTGCCTGGAGAATCCCAGGGACAGGGGAGACTGGTGGGCTGCTGTCTATGGGGTTGCACAGAGTTGGACATGACTGAAGCGACTTAGCAGCAGCAGCAGCACATGCTAGTAAAGTAATGCTCAAAATTCTCCAAGCCAGGCTTCAACAATACATGAACTGTGAACTTCCAGATTTTCAAGGTAGTTTTAGAAAAGGCAGAGGAACCAGAGATCAAATTGGCAACATCCACTGGATCATCAAAAAAGCAAGAGAGTTCCAGAGAAACATCTATTTCTGCTTTGTTGATTATGCCAAAGCCTTTGACTGTGTGGATCACAATATACTGTGGAAAGTTCTGAAAGTGATGGGAATACCAGACCACCTGACCTGCCTCTTGAGAAACCTATATGCAGGTCAGGAAGCAACAGTTAGAACTGAACATGGAACAACAGACTAGTTCCAAATAGCAAAAGGAGTACATCAAGGCTGCATATTGTCACCCTGCTTATTTATCCTATATGCAGAGCATATCATGAGAAACGCTGGGCTGGAAGAAGCACAATCTGGAATCAAGATTGCTGGGATAAATATCAATAACCTCAGATATGCAGATGACATCACCCTTATGGCAGAAAGTTAAGAACTAAAGAGCCTCTTGATGAAAGAGACAGAAAAAGTTGTTCTAAAGCTCAACATTCAGAAAACTAAGATCATGGCATCTGATCCCGTCACTTCATGGCAACTAGATGGGGAAAGAATGGAAACCATGACAGACTTCATTTTTTTGGTTTCCAAAATCACTGCAGATGGTGACTGCAGCCATGAAATTAAAAGATGCTTACTCCTTGGAAGGAAAGTTATGACCAACCTAGATAGCATATTCAAAAGCAGAGACATTACTTTGTCAGTAAAGGTCCATCTAGTCAAGGCTATGGTTTTTCCAATAGTTATGTATGGATGTGAGAGTTGGACTATAAAAAAAGCTGAGCACCAAAGAATAGATGCTTTTGAACTGTGGTGTTTGAGAAGACTCTTGAGAGTCCCTTGGACTGCAGGAGATCCAACCAGTCCATCCTAAAGGAAATCAGTCCTGAATATTCATTGGAAGGACTGATGCTTAAGCTGAAACGCCAATACTTTGGCCACCTGATGGAAAGAACTGACTCGTTGGAAAAGACCCTGATGCTGAGAAAGATTGAAGGCAGGAAGAGAAGGGGATGACAGAGGATGAGATGGTTGGATGGCATCATCGACTCAATGGACATGAGTTTGGGTAAAATCCGGGAGTTGATGATGGACAGGGTGGCCTGGAGTGCTGCGGTTCATGGGGTCACAAACAGTCGGACAGGACTAAGTGATGAACAAGAACAAAAACAAGAATAAAAAAGATTAATATTGCATTGCATTAAGAGAGGTAATAAGCTTACTCTATATGGTTGCATAAGTTGGTGCAATCTTTCTGGAAGGATATCTGTAACTAATATGTATCAAAATATAAAATATGCATAACTTTTTATCCAGTTGATCACATTCCTAAGAATTTGTCCCATAGAAATTACAGGACAAATGAGCAAAGAATACATACAGACTACATATCGCAGCCTCATGTATAAGAGACGGCTTTCTAAATGATTTAATTGTTAATTAAGTGATCAGTAATTTGACTATATGATATGGTGACACAAAGGAATATTCTGAAGTTATTTTAAAGATCTAAGATATGTCTGTATTGATAGGAAAGACATTCACAGAATTACTGAGTGAATAAATCAGATTACAATGTACCAGGTTTAGTATTATCCCACTGGAAAAAAGCTGTTAATGTAAATAAATTATATGTAATTTATATGTAGATAGATTATATATTTGTGTATAATTTTTATCTTGTTATTTACACTTTTCTGTATTATTTCTATTTTCTAAAATGAACATTTATTTTATTTAGAACCAGAAATATATTAATTTCACTGCTACTGTAAAAATAAAATAAATCAGAAGAGATGTCAAAAGACAGCCCCAAACCACAGGCACAATAAGAAAAGCAAGAAAAAATAATAGCCAAACTATGAGAGAGAGGGGAAACCAAAAAAAAAAAAAAAACACACACACACAAAAAAAAACTAGAAGTGAGCAATTATTCAACAGTACAGTAATAATCTAGGAGTATTTTGTGCAGAAGCAAATATAGCATAATATTATAAAGAATAAGTGATTTTCATAGGATGACTGTGAGTCACAAAGAAAGCATTAAGGCCCATTTAATATTGTCTACTAAAGAAGACAAAAATGTGTACTTTTAAAATTGAGTTTCTACCAGAGAGTCAACACAATAAAATATGGTAGTGCCCATAGGAGCAAGCTCAAGTTCTATAGCAAATACCATTTTGTGCAGCTTCTATTCACCTTCGAACATTAGAAATGTTGATGAGTAATCCCACCTTGAATAGAATATTGAGCTAACTCTTGATTATCCATGTGCGTGGGAAACAAGAACATTTGAATCATTAAATATTGTGAGGTTCCAGTCAACTGGAATAGAGTGCCTTAAGTTTTCTTTTTTGGCCTGGGGTGGAGAGTGGCTCTGGATGCTGCCAGTGGGGTAAATGGAGAAGGCAAGACAAACAGATAATAACCTACAGAAGAAGGCATCCCCCTCTGAATAATCAGGAGCTAACTCTAGAACCAAATTAATCATATCCTAGGTGGTCTGAGAGGGAAGAACCATGAGTAGAGATGGGGGCGAGGTCCCTGAGAGGGGCAATATTGGTCCTTCCTAGTGAGCAGTGAAGGGTCACACTGAGTGCTCTCCAGGGCTTCTCTTTCACTTGCAGCTTGTGCAGGTTCAGTATCCTGTACTTTCCTCAGAATCCCAACAATCTGGGGCCTCCAAAACTAGCTGGGAATGATGGGAGATACATGGGCCTGGACTGAGGAGATCAAGAGTCCTTTGGTACCTTCAAGCAGAGAGCCAAGAAGGCCACTATGGATTAATGCCAGTCTTGTATGGCTTCTGGTACCATCACATACAATAGATATAAAATAAGTAATTGGTGAAAAGAATCAAGCCCACGTGGAAAATCTGAGTTGGCACAGAAATGTGCAGAGGGAAGTCTTGAAAAAGTCAACAGCATTATCGATTAAGTACAATATGGTGACTGGCATCTCATAAACTTAGATGTGACCTGACTTTGTATTTGGACAAAAAGGTAAGTCTTCAATGCTCTCCAGAAGCCGTCTGTATTAGTTTTTCAGGGCTTCCATAACAAAGTACCTGAGACTGAGAGGTTTAAAAAACAGAAATTTAAAACAATGAGGATTTACTGTATAGCACAGGGAAGTACATTCAATATCTTGTAATAACTTATAATGGAAAAGAATCTTCATATATATGTGTATATACATATATATCACTGACTCTGAATCACTTTGCTGTACACCTAAAACTAACACAATATTATAAATCAACTATAGTTCTTTTTTTTTTTTTAAGTTTATTTTGTCATAGTTTGAGAGGCCAGAAGTCTGAGATGGAGGTGTTTGTTGGCAGGGTTCATTCATCTGAGGCATCTTTCCTTGACTTGGAGATGTTGTCTCCTCAGTTCTCACATGGTCTTCCTTCTGTACCTATCTATGTATCTTTCTTCATAAGGACACAGGTCATATTGGATTAGAGCCCATCCATATGGCCTCATTTCACCTTAATGATCTCTGTAAAGGCTCTATCTCCAAATCCAGCCACATTCTAAGGCATTGATGGGTTATAGCTTCAACATATGAATGGGGGGATACTCAACTCAGCCCATAACACCATCCATAGAACTCCTCTTACTTGTATGAACAAAGTACACTGTCCCTCCTGCTCTAGCTCTGAACCTCAGAGGAAAACATTGACGAGACCAGGGAAAACATTTGTCTCCCCTTTCAGACTGTTTACTCCTTCTCAAAGTGAAGATTTGCACCACTCCAGCCTATCACATATTTGCCACAGAGCATTTAATAACAATCCAGCACTGTGTTTGTGGGGAACACAAAGAGGAAGATGGCACTACAGTGGCCCTCAAGGTATTCATTGTCTTGTAGGTTGCTAAGAGACAGATGAATCCCCAAAGAAGGAAATGTAGAGAAAAAGTGCTGGGGTCACTCAGAACAGGGAGACTGCAATAACTTCCAAGACCGGTCATGCTCCTGAGGACCCTAGACCCCTGGAATAATGTAATTGAATAATGAGATAACTTGAGTGACAGAAATACAGTTGATTTTATTGGCAAAACATCTATCATTACAATTGGCGTCCAGCAAAAACACCTTTCCTAAGCTGACTCTCAGAGAAAGAAGCTTCCACAAAGATTTTAAAAGCTTTGAAATGAAAACAATTTTCCATGGTCTCTTCAATAGTTCTGTGCCCCTCTCATTGTAATAGTCAGACACAACCAAATGCCATGGGAAGAGGGTGGCTGGCCACTGAGGTGAATTGACATGAAGAGAAACTTGTAAGACCTATTGCTACAAGTTTTGTCTTCTTCTGATCTTGTGAATATTCTGACATTCTGTTCATATAAAATAGAACATACATTATGATTCTTTCCCATATACAGCCTTTTTAACATTGAATAGAAGAGCTGACTGTACCCAAGACCTGGAGACAAGTGGAATGACTGGAAACATGACTCAGCTAGGTGAGAACGACAGCTAAGGAAAACCAGAATGAAAATGTCTAGTTATCTCTGGCTACACTAACTTGAACGGTTTGGATGTAGGATAACATATTTGGAGTTTCAAGAATGACTAAGTGGCCAATTTTATTTAAATATTGGATCTCAGTATGATTTATAATATTATACCTCTAACAGAGATACACCATTGTCTCTGCATATACAAACTCAGGACAGGCTTTCTTTGGCTTTGGCTGGAGAGCAGGAGTGGTGCCAAAGCAAGTCCAGTGGTCCCACTGCATTGAACGATATGAAATTCAAAGACTACCTTAGCATCTCAACATCATCATGCACAGATTTTCACTGTTTCTCTGATACGGGTTTGTTTTTCTAACAAGATCATTAAGAAAATTAGAGATACCAAGGGAAAACTTCATGCAAAGATGGGCTCAATAAAGAACAGAAATGATATGGACCTAACAGAAGCAGAAGATATTAAGAAGAGGTGGCAAGAATACACAGAAGAACTGTACAAAAAAGAGCTTTATGACCCAGATAATCACGATGGTGTGATCACTCACCTAGAGCCAGACATCCTGTAATGTGAAGTCAAGTGGGCTTTAGAAAGCATCACTACAAACAAAGCTAGTGGAGGTGATGGAATTCCAGTTGAGCTATTTCAAATCCTGGAAGATGATGCTGTGAAAGTGCTGCACTCAATATGCCAGCACATTTGGAAAACTCAGCAGTGACCGCAGGACTGGAAAAGGTCAGTTTTCATTCCAATCCCAAAGAAAGGCAATGCCAAAGAATGCTCAAACTACCACACAGTTGCACTCAGCTCACATGCTAGTAAAGTAATGCTCAAAATTCTCCAAGTCAGGCTTCAGCAATATGTGAACCGTGAACTTCCAGATGTTCAAGCTGGTTTTCGAAAAGGCAGAGGAACCAGAGATCAAATTGCCAACATCCACTGGATCATCGAAAAAGCAAGAGTTCCAGGAAAACACTTATTTCTGCTTTATTGACTCTGCCAAAGCCTTTGATTGTGTGGATCACAATATACTGTGGAAAATTCTGAAAGAGATGGGAATACCAGACCGCCTGACCTGTCTCTTGAGAAACCTATATGCAGGTCAGGAAGAAACAGTTAGAACTGGACATGGAACAACAGGCTGGTTCCAAATAGGAAAAGGAGTACATCAAGACTGTATATTGTCACCCTGCTTATTTAACTTCTATGCAGAGTACATCATGAGAAACGCTGGGCTGGAAGAACCACAAGCTGGAATCAAGATTGCTGGGAGAAATATTAATAACCTCAGATATGCAGATGACACCACCCTTATGGCAGAAAGTGAAGAGGACCTAAAAAGCCTCTTGATGTAAGTGAAAGAGGAGAGTGAAAAAGTTGGCTTAAAGCTCAACATTCAGAAAACGAAGATCGTGGCATCTGGTCTCATTACTTCATGGCAGATAGATGGGGAAAACAGTGGAAAAAGTGTCAGACTTTACTTTTTTGGGCTCCAAAATCACTGCAGATGGTGATTGCAGCCATGAAATTAAAAGATGCTTTCTCCTTGGAAGGAAAGTTATGACCAACCTAGATAGCATATTCAAAAGCAGAGATATTACTTTGCCAACAAAGGTCCGTCTAGTCAAGGCTATGGTTTTTCCAGTGGTCATGTATGGATGTGAGAGTTGGACTGTGAAGAAAGCTGAGTGCCAGAGAATTTATGCTTTTGAACTGTGGTGTTGGAGAATACTCTTGAGAGTCCCTTGGACTGCAAGGAGATCCAACCAGTCCATCCTAAAGGAGATCAGTCCTGGGTGTTCATTGGAGGGACTGATGCTGAAGCTGAAACTCCAATATTTTGGCCTCCTCATGCGAAGAGTTGATTCATTGGGAAAGACCCTGATGCTGGGAGGGATTGGGGGCAGGAGGAAAAGGGACGACAGAGGATGAGATGGCTGGATGGCATCACCGACTCGATGGACATGAGTTTGAGTGAACTCCTGGAGTTGGTGATGGACAGGGAGGCTTGGCGTGCTGTGATTCATGGGGTCGCAAAGAGTCAGACACAACTGAGGGACTGAAATGAACTGATTGTGATCCACACAGTCAAAGGCTTTGGCATAGTCAATAAAGCAGAAATAGATGTTTTTGTGGAACTCTCTTGCTTTTTTGATGATCCAATGGATGTTGGCGATTTGATCTCTGGTTCCTCTGCCTTTTCTAAAACCAGCTTGATCATGTGGAAGTTCACAGTTCATGTATTGCTGAAGCCTAGCTTGGAGATTTCCCAGTAGAGTAAGTGTAAACTCAAGGAGGAAACACAACGTTATGACTTCTTCAAGATCAAATATGCATATTTCAATGGAAAGACTTGGAGGATATATCATAAAATGGACTAGAAGGATAATCCAAAGCACACGATAGCCTCATAAGCACTTCCCAAATCACAGGATCTGTCCTGCCAGGACTTTGGGCATGGCAGGGAGTAGCATATTAATAGTAAATGGTTTCTTTGCCAGAAAAATGGGTTTTTAGAAGTTTTGGGAACTCCTTTAAAAAAGATTGCCTCACAATAGAGGCCTACAGTTGGTATGGATTTCAAACCTGTTTCATATTTTATTTTATTTTTTTAATTTAATTTTTTTACAATACAGTACAATTTTACAATATTGTTTTGGTTTTGCCATATATCAAAATGAATCCGCCACAGATATACATGTGTTCCCCATCCTGAACCCTCCTCCCACCTCCCTGACCATACCATCCCTCTGGGTCGTCCCAGTGCACCAGCCCCAAGCATCCAGTATCGTGCATCAAACCTGGACTGGTGGCTTGTTTCATACATGATATTATACATGTTTCAATGCCATTCTCCCGCAGCCTACAATGAGATCAGTTAAATATTTCCCATTTTCATCCCCAAGTTTGACTGACAATAAAGGTTTTCCCAGGTAGAGCTAGTGATTAAAGAACCTGCCTGCCAATGCAGGAGATGGAAGAGAGGCAGCTTCAATCCCTGGGTTGAAAAGTTTCCCTGGAAAAGGAAGTGGCAACTCATTCCAGTATTCTTGCCTAGGAAATCCCATGGACAGGGAATCCTTGTGGGCTACAGTCCATAGGGTCACAAAAGTCAGACACGACTGAAGTGACATGGCAAGCATGCAAAGGAACTACTAATACCCAGCCACATGGTGGTCAAAGTTCAACTCCAACCTATCATGCGCGATGTGATATTAACTCTATGCCAGGGAATATTGGATCTTCATGAGGAATGTGATTACATTTTATTTCTTAGATCTTGACTAGATCTCAATCCAAGAGGTAGCAAGAGAAGAGGCAAACAGTTTAGGTGGCAGCTGATTTAAGAGCAAACTTTTGGTCAAAACTCTGAAAAAGGAAGAGCATTCATGTGCATGGCCTAAGAGAGGACTGGGCAAAAAGTAAAGATTTGAGGACCCTTCAGAGTTTTGGTAAATTAAAAAGTAAAGGAGAAAGATCACCTTCATGCATGATGGGACAGAGTTTTGCTAACCCACTCACCACTGAAACAGTAAAAGCTATACAATCAACAAAAGTAGTAATCATTTAAAGACACTGCAAATGGTCTTAAGGGTGAACGACAAATCAAGAAACACCTATCTGATAATACGTACAAAGATTTCATGGGCTTCCCTGATAGCACAGTTGGTAAAGAATCTGCCTGCAATGCAGGAGACCCTGGTTCGATTCCCGGGTTGGGAAGATCCCCTGGAGAAGGGATAGTCTACCCACTCCAGTATTCTTGGGCTTCCCTGGTGGCTCAGCTAATAAAGAATCCACCTGCAATGCAGGAGACCTGGGTTAGATCCCCGGGTTGGGAAGATCCCCTGGAGAAAGGATACACTACCCACTCCAGTATTCTTGGGCTTCCCTGGTGGCTCAGCTGATAAAGAATCCATCTGCAATGTGGGAGGCCTGGGTTACCTCCCTGGGTTGGGAAGATCCCCTGGAGAAGGGAAAGGCTGTCCACTCCAGTATTCTGGCCTGTATAGTCCATGGGGTCGCAAAGAGTCGGACATGACTGAGTGACTTTCACTTTCACTTTCAAAGATTTCATAAGACCAGAATCTGGTATTTAAATGAAGACTGCTTCCTCTCTCCCACCTCCCAGTTCAGTGCAGCAGAGACTCCTGACACAGATGATAATAACAATAATAATGACAACATCAACAAGAACTGGGAAGGACAACTAAAACAGACTCGGAGGACTCCAGGTTTAGGAGTCATTAGTCACAAATTTTAAGTAACAATGTGTAATATGTTCAAGGAAATGAAACAATAGATTGAGAATTTTATTTTTAGGAAACTACTAATAATTAAAATCCTAAAGCTGAAAATACAATTACTGATAGTGAAGATAAATGAATAGGTATAACAACAAATTTGTCACTGTAGGAAAGAAAAGTAGGTGATATCAGGAGAAAATATCTAGAGTAAAGTAAAGACAGAAAGCTGAAAAATACATAAGATAGGGTAAGAGACATAGAAGATACAGGGGCAAGGTACACTGTAGTGTAAAAGGAATCCAGGAGGAGATAGAGAGAAAGGAGCAAACACAATATCTAGAGATCAAGGTAATAACTTTCCTACAATGACCAAGGATATTAAAGAATGCCTATGAACACAAGCAAGATAAAAATATATTCTATGCATATTACTTTAAAACTATTGCAGACCAAAGCAAAAGTTTGAAAAAAGAAAAAAAATTAAGTATTAATATCCAATGGCCACTGTGACAAATTACCATGAACTTGGTGGCTTAGAACAATAGAAATTTATTCTCTCACACTTTTGGAAATCAGAAGCCTGAAATCAATATCACTAAGCCAAAATCTAGATGTCAACAGGACTATACTCCCTCCAGATGCTCTAGAGGAGAATGTGTTCCTTGCCTCTTCCAGCTTCTGGTGTCAGGTAGCATTCCTTGTTTGTAGCCGCATCATTCTAGTCTCTGCCTCTGTGATCACATCGGCTTCTTCCTTTCTGTCTGTGTCAAGTCTCTCTCTGCTTCTCTCTTATACAGACGTTTGTGATCACAGTAGGGCCCATCTAGATAATCCATGATAATCTCCCCATCTCAGGATCCTTAAATTGCCATATAAAGCAGTATACACAGGCTACAGGGTTTGAACATGGATGTCTTTTCAGGGAATGGGCACATTATTCAGCCTGAAAAGTGAAAGTGAAAGTCACTCAGTCATGTCAGACTCTTTGCAACCCCATGGACTATACAATCCATGGAATTCTCCAGGCCAGAATACTGGAGTGGGTGGCTGTTTCCTTCTCCAGGGGATCGTCCCAACCCAGGGAATGAACCCAGGTCTCCCACATTGCAAGTGGATTCTTTATCAGCTGAGCCACAAGGGAAGCCCTCATTCAGCCTACCATACTTCAAAAGAGCAAGAATTAGACTGACAGCTGGACTCTCAACAGAAATTATGAAAATCACAGTATAATGATATGATGTCTGCAAAGCACAAAAGAAGCATAGCTTCCAATTTAGAATCCAATATCCAGAGAAAATATACTTCAAGAATGAGGGAAAAAGAAGGCCATTATCAGACAAACAGAAACTGAGCAAATTCATCACCATTAGAACTCTCTGAAAAGCAATAATAAAATAGAGTTTCCTGGCAAAATGAAAGTGATCCCAGTTGGAAGCTCAAAGACACAAAGCATAACAATGAGCAAAAGAAATGGTAAATATGTGGTAAATTTAAATGAATACTGACTGTGTGTGTGCATGCTAAGTCGCTTCAGTCGTGTCTGACTCTTTGTGACCTCGTGGACTGTAGCTTGCCAGACTCCTCTATCCATGGGATTCTCCAGGCAAGAATACTGGAGTGGGTTGCCATTTCCTCCTCCAGAGGATCTCTGTTGTTCAGCAAAAATAACAGGAAAATACCCATCTGGAAATTAAGAAGCACACTTCTAAATAACTCAAAGATCAAAAAACAAATCACAATGGAAAGTGGATAACAATTCAAATGAAATAAAAATGAAAGTACTACATATGCAAACTTGTGAGATACAGCAAAAATAGTCATTTGTAAAGAAAAAAATTCAAAGGTTAAATGTACATACCAGAAAAGAAGGAAGGCTGAGATCAATTAGCTGAGCATTTATCTAAAAAGACTAAAGAAAAGATAGAAAATTAAACCCACTGAAAATAAGAAGGATGGAAAAAATAATAATAAAAGTATAAATTAACTAAATAGTAAATAAGCATGCTATAGGAAGGAGACAAAAGCCAGGTTGGTTCTTGAAAAAAAATACTAAAATTGATAAAATTACTGATAAGACATACTGAGAAAAAGTCAGAAAAGTTACAAACAACTGATACCAAGAATGAAAAAAGAAAATTAAAAGACCATGAAATAATAGAAAAGACTACAAAAAAAGAATGTATATGTTCATATAACTGAGTCACTTTGCTAACAGCAGAGATTGGCACATTTTAAATCAACTATACTTCAATAGCTTCCCTGGTGGCTCAGATGGTAAAGCATCTGTCTGCAATGTGGGAGACCTGGGTTTGATCCCTGGGTTGGGAAGATTCCCTGGAAAAGGAAATGGCAATCCACTCCAGTACTCTTGCCTAGAAAATCCCATGGAAGTAGGAGCTTTGTAGGCTACAGTCCATGGGGTCACAAAGAGTCAGACATGACTAAATGACTTCTCTCTTCTTTCTGGAGAAACTTCAATAAAAATGTTTCTATATAAAAAAATTTTTTAAGCTCATGAAAAATATTAAAGCCAACTTTTGTTAATAAATTTTAAAATTTATATAAAATTCTCAAATTCTGATGAACGCAATTTATCAAAATGTATGTTAGAAGTAATTGTTAAGCCTCAATAATTATGTAACTATTAAAGAAATTAAATCAGTAATTTAAAATTTTCCCAGAAAGAAGCCCAGACTCAGGTATTGTCAGTAAATTTTACCAAATATTTAAGGAAGAAATAACATTAACCTAACACAAAAATCTTCCAGAACAAAAAAAAAAAAGAAGAAAAGAGAACTCTCCCTATGCCTTCCCTTGTGGCTCAGCTGGTAAAGAATCCGCCTGCAATGCAGGAGACCTGGGTTCAATCCCTGGGTTGGGAAGATCCTCTGGAGAAGGGAAAAGGCTACCTACTCCAGTATTCTGGCCTGGAGAATTCCATGGATTGTATAGTCCATGGGGTTGCAAAGAGTCAGACAAGACTGAGCGACTTTCACTTTCACTTCTCCCTATGCCAGTTATTAGCCTGTTTGCTTTCACATGCTTTCTGTTGCTTGAGCATGTACTGCTCTGCATTGCAATGGACTATATTTCTCAGGTTACCCTGCTACCTGGTTTTCAGATAGGTTTGGTCAGTAAGAGGCACTGATGATGATGCCAGCTTCTGAGCTCCATTCTCACCACTTTCTCCATGGTCCCCCTAAACCTGGAGATGGTAGAGATTTCTTACTTTCTTCATGGAGTTGCCTCCCTTGGTTCGTTCATCAGCTGTGTAACAATTTTCTGTACTTAGTACGCTTTTGTCTTTTCCAGGCTGGCACTGCCTGATACAATTCTTGGTATGCCCCCAGGGGATATGCCCTCACAATGAGTTTCTGGAAATAACTTTTGAGCATAAATTCAATGAGGACTTCCTTGCAGGTGGAAAAAATGGCATAGTATCAATAGTAATCTATACTAAAATTATCTTTGATATAGCTTGAATGAAATGCCTATCTCAAAGTTTTGGGAAATCACATATCTTCACTATATGATCAGTGTAGGAGTAGTAATGACTATGTCTGTGAAGAATGGTTAATTTTATTTTACCTCTGAAGGAAGAAATTTATTCTTGCCTCTGACTTCTTTCTTTATACTATAATGTACCCAATATAGAATAGTGAGTGACAATGAAGCTTGCTTTCAATGTTTCATTATAATAAAAATTTTCAAATGCACAAAAAAAGTTTAAAAAAGTGTGTTATGAATGTGTGTTTACCCACCACATAGATTCTACAAAATTTATGAAATTCTACAACTTCATCCACTAACAAGACATCATAATATTGAAATGTGCAAGAGACCAGAACAGACTCTTCATAAGAAAAGATAGACAATAAGCACATAAAATGGTGGTTAATCTATTTAGTAAACACAGGAATACAAATTTAAGATATTACAACTTAAGATACTCATACTTAAGTATCTTAAGTATTAAGATACTACAACATGGAGGGAGGGCTTTATGAACAAGGAGATTCTTATTTGCATGGCATTGTTATTTGCAAGTCTGAAATAAGTTGAGTGACTCCCTGTCCAAGTTTTTTGTTTCTTTCTAGTTCACAAACAGTAAGCATATGGAAAGCTGAATCCAGCAAGAAGCTGATCACTATTGGAAACAAACTATCTAGAGAATGCAAACTTATTTTTGATAGTCTAAATCACATTTAACATATTTATAATGTTTTAAAACTATGAAGAGCATTCATATGTGTTTCAGAGGGTTATAAAATATTGAAAGCATAACTAAGTAAATAAATTATATTTCTGTTAGCAAGAGTATTATTGCTATTTTTATATATACTCTCAGTTTTGTGTATGTCTACATGAACATAGACGTGTGTATGCCTGTGTGTATGTGTGTCCAACAGTCTTCCAATTCTGGTTTTATTCCGAATTAGTTTGATATATTGGGACATTTGTTATGTATAGATAATTTGAGTTTTAAAATCAGAATACAGAACTTCTGCTTTTGGCCAAGATGAAGTAGGAACCAGATTTATACACCTACCCGAAAAAACTAAAAAATATCTGCACAAAATAGATGAGACAAAACTTGACAAATGATTGGAATTAGGCAACAAAGGATGGTGATTTCTGATAAAAAAAAAAAACAAATGAGGCAAGTAAGTAAGTCCTACAACTTAGTTCCTGGAGAGACTGCAGACCATGGTGCACAGTGGGGAGCCTGTCTTCTTCTGTTGAGAAGATGGAGCTGGGAGATCAGAGGGGCCATGGTGGTCAGATAGCTCTCATAGGGTTGGGGACCGTTCTTGTTCCCAATGGTCAGAATAGAAAATCTCCTAATTCACTGTGCATTGTTAAGAGTACTTAGAAGAATTTTGCCTTAGGACTGAAGAAATACTGACCATAGATTATAAACACTGCTCTCATCTCACCTAACAAAGCTTAAATCAATACTCAAAAGGATCTTTGTTGCTATTTTTGTAGTTCAGTTGCTAAGTCATGTCCGACTGTTTGCTGTTTTCAAATAACTTAACTATGTCCCAGTTAGCTTTTACAGGAACCACTTCAACTGTTATTAAAGGGGATTAAGCTATACAGTATTAATAGATGGTATTTGCTTCCTCTTGCCACAGAAATAAATTACCAATATTATCATGACTTAGCACAAATTTATTTTCTGACAGTTTTAGAGGTATAGCAGTTTTGAGAAAAAAAATCAGAAATATTTATAAAATGTTAAATTATCCTCACTCTTTCCACATTAACCCAACTTCTATATTAGTATGCATGAAAATGAAAGTCGCTCAGTTGTGTTCAACTCTTTGTGACCCCATGGCCTATACATTCCATGGGATTCTCCAGGCCAGAATACTGGAGTGGGTAGCCTTTCCCTTCTCCAGGGGATCTTCCCAACCCAGGGATCAAACCCAGGGCTCCCACACTGCAGGTGGATTCTTTACCAGCTGAGCCACCAGGGAAGCCCAAGAATATTGGAGTGGGTAGCCTATCCCTTCTCCAGGGGATATTCCCGACCCAGGAATCAAACCAAGGTCTCCTGCATTGCAGGTGGATTCTTTACCGACTGAGCTATGAGGGAAACCCATTAGTATGTATATCTTATAAGAAAATGTCCACATTTACTCAAGAATTCTAAGATTCTAATTTCATTTTATTTATCATACAACAAAAGCAAAGCAACTTAGGGATGTTTAATTACGATGCATACATACCTCACCATTCCAAGAGGTAGTTTCAAAAGTGATGTGGAGCTATATATGCTGTCATGGGAAGATCCTGCATCTTTTTAATTCAGGGACAAAGGCTAGTGGCACATCAATATGTGCATCATAATCTATGTATGTCAAGTCAAATCAATATATTTCATAGGATGGAAAATGCATATCTATGAAACAGCCCATAGTCTGCTTTAAAGCAACTCACACTACATTTTTAGTTGTGGTGACCTCTGAGGAGGCTAAATCATGGAAAAAACTTTGTAAAGGGGATTCTGCGATTTTTCTGTAGTTTTAGAAATTTTTGCAGTAGGAACATATACACTACTACCTTTACAATTAAAATATTTATATAAACCTAACAACAGAAATAGTAGCTGTGTCTGTTAAAGTTACTGCAACCTGATGAAACAGGCAAACCTTGACGTTTGAAAGACTAACACAAGAACAGTGCGTTTTTGTGCAGGTAAATTTTCATGTGGTTTAGCAGGGGCCCTCAGCTCTAGGGGGACCCAGGGATGCAGGCTGCTTCTGTCTTGTCGTTTCAGCACCTCAACACTGGATCACCATGTTTGCTGGTGAATCGAGGGAGAGACTGTGGAACCAGCATCCTGCTTCTCAAGTGCCTCCAGGTGACAGTAAACACCTGCTTGTGTCTCAGTGGCCAAGGGTTGTCACGACCCCTCTTAACTACAAGCAGATTGGCAGCATAGTGTCCCTCATGTCCAGAAAGGTGAGCAAGACAAGATGTGGATGGGCACTGGAGCCCCTCGCATGTACCATTACAAAGTAGATGCTCAAGAAAAAGCAATTATTATGATTTGCTGAGACCAAAACCATCTTCAATGCTTGGAGGAGTTTCTGAGGTCAGATCTGCCTTGAAATGCTCTGCAATTTTCAAGCATCTACTATATGACAGATGCTTTCAAATACAGGATCACATCTAATTGTTAAATGGTTCTGTAAATCTCAGCAGGGAGAATTCACTTTCTTCATTCAGTGGCCCCTTTCTGCACTTTTCTTTGCAACAACCTCTATAATCTCATAAAACTGAAAATGCACTTCTTCCTCTTAATGCAAGCTCACACTTCTAACCCTCTGAGTCTCTGCTCACCTTCCACGTGACTAAACTTGCCTGAGTACCTGGATAGGTGCCATGAGGCACATTGAAAGCTGGTACTTTCCTGGTGGTATGTATTGCAAGAGACAGTGGGAGGATGGGTAATTATTCTATTTTTCATCAGAGCTGACATGTCTTCCAAGGAACCATCTTTATCTCCTAGGAAACTCCAGGGATTTAGGAATTCAGCTTTAGATGTTTGTTCCACAATCACTTCTGTCATCTTTCCTCATCTACAACTGAGAGAGTCTCTGGTTTCTTAGCACTTACATAAGTTAAGTATTTGATCAGCAGTGAATTTAAAATCACTGCAGATGGTGACTGCAGTCATGAAATTAAAAGACGCTTACTCCTTGGGAGGAAAGTTATGACCAACCTAGATAGCATATTCAAAAGCAGAGATATTACTTGCCAACAAAGTCAAGGCTATGGTTTTTCCAGTGGTCGTGAATGGATGTGAGAGTTGGACTGTGAAGAAAGCTGAGTGCCGAAGAATTGATGCTTTTGAACTGTGGTGTTGGAGAAGACTCTTGAGAGTCCCTTGGACTGCAAGGAGATCCAACCAGTCCATCCTAAAGGAGATCAGTCCTGGGTATTCTTTGGAAGGAATGATGCTAAAGCTGAAACTCCAATACTTTGGCCACCTCATGTGAAGAGTTGACTCATTGGAAAAGACTCTGATGCTGGGAGGGATTGGGGGCAGGCGGAGAAGGGGATGACAGAGGATGAGATGGCTGGATGGCATCACCGACTCAATGGACATGAGTTTGAGTGAACTCCGGGAGTTGGTGATGGACATGGAGGCCTGGCGTGCTGCAATTTATGGGGTCGCAAAGAGTCGGACATGACTGAGCGACTGAACTGAACTGAATTTAAGATAAGACACCTCATTGAAATCCTATTTAAAATATCATGGTGGTTTCAATAACCCTCTAACTTTAAGGTTATATTCCAGGAACCAATAGATGATGTGCCAAATTAGACGGCACTTACCACCCCATTTAGAAAACACTTGGAGACTGTGTTAGAGATACCAGGGCTGGTGACCAGGTGTCTTAAAGCAGCTGTCCCCAGGTGAATTCTTACATCAACGGGGCTGTTGATATCATAGGCCTTCTAGGGTGAGTCATGGGACAGCCAGAGGACTAATGCTTTATGTTGGGGGAAGGTAGGTGATTCTGGGCTTCCAATGGAGACCAATGACGAGCTGGTTAGTAGGCTAGGTTTGAGAGTTAGACAGGAGAGCATACAGAGGACCAGGGAAAGGGTGCTATAATTTGGGAAAGTTCTGGGTCTGAAAAAAATGCTAGCACCCAGGCAGAGTCAGTTCTCAAGGAACTCTGGGACTCAAGTGGGTGGACCCTAGGTTAATAAAGTCCATAGACAGTACTCAAATTGCATTTAAATCTCATTTTCATCTTTCTTCTTTAGGCCTGTTTTTAGTACCTTAGACACAACATCCTCCTTGTCACCTCAGAGACATTGTGTAGTAGAGAGAACAGAATTGAATTACAAGTCAGAAGGTCGGCCACAGGCTGGGGTAGGTGGGAACAGCATGGGCTCAAGAGGAATTCAGGCCAGGGTCTAGTCCCTATCCTGTCTCCTAGTAACACGTGATGCTGGGAAGATGCCCAAGTCCCACAGTATTGGCTTCGTCATCTGTGAAGCAAGTGGGCTCGATGAGCTCTGTTTTGTAGGGCTTCAGGGATGTGGGCAATGTATGTAAGGCATCTCACACAGTGCCTATCATATCTTGGAACTTTGATGACTGGCAGTCACTTCTAGTATTCTTTTGCCCACAAACCATACTACCCCCTCTTCTGAGAACCTTGTTTGCTTTTTATTTTTCAGATCTCAGAGAATACGCAAAGCAATAGGATGAAGAATAACAAATCAGCCAACAATATTGCTTTGTAAATAAAACTCAGTACAGTTGCCCTCCTAGAAGATGCTATTTAATTTGGGGTGGGGGGGGGTCTCCCTCAGCTGGATGCTACTCACAGCTCCTAGAATTTGAGTCAAAGACCAACTCCATTCCTCCCTCCCAGCTGCTTTTCCATCCAAACGATGTCTTTCATTCATTCTACCCCACCAAAGATCTAGCTCTTGCTTAGAGCTGTCCAAATGACACTCAAGATCATCTAATTAAAATGTTTTTTAAATAGTGTGTTCTGGCTTTCCACGGCCAGAGAAAAGAGTGTCCCTTGAGAGGCTTCTGGGCACCACTTCAAAGTCATATCACTGTATTTCTCAGGAAATTCTTACAGATGATGGGTATAAAGCGTCTAGTCTATGTACTGTACTCCACAGTACTGAGACACGCGTGCAGGGCTCCTTCCCTACCTGCTCCAGGAGGAGATTCTTCTTTGGTTTTTCAATGACCCAAAGGTAACTGCTAAGTGCAGTTTTCTATTCCAGGCTTTCCTCTTACCTCGAAGACACACCGTGAGTCTGGTCACGGCCACCACCCAGCTTCATCATCCCTAGCTCCTCCAGAACTGAAGTTTCCCAAAGCTCCAAACTGCCCTGACTCGGGGCACTTACTGTTATCCATAGTCCTCACCTCCTCTTCCTTTCTTTTACTGGTTATTTAGTATCAGGTGGGCCAAAAAGGTAGTTTGGGTTTTTCCATGCTGGCTTATGGGAAAATCTATACGACCTTTTGAAAGTGAAAGTCGCTCAGTCATATCCGACTCTTTGCAACCCCATGGGCTGTACAATACGACCTTTTAGGCTAACTCAATATTTAGACCTTAACCCTTAGAAAGTATTTAAAGAATAGCTCATTATCTTCCTGATGTGGCTGTTGCTCCTGGACTCTACAATTTTATAGCTAGGGGGTGTATCACCCTTATCTTGGTGCCCCCCTACTTCTACAGGGCCTTTAAAAGAGTCAATCTCTAATTAATGATTGGAGAATAACAGAGCCAGTGAACAGGGGATCTTGTTTATTTAGATTTAATACTGTATACATTCTTGAATAAGCAAAGCATATCCAGGTACATATCTTTTAATGTTACAGAAGAACACAAGAAAAGGGATAACAGAAGACAAAAATTAACTATTTTTCACTTTTCTCTCTATTTCTCTATTTTCACATTTCCAAGGAAAGTAATTTTCCAATGCCATGTTTTCTTATTCCAGATCACAAAATATAATGAAAAGTTTCCCAATTTGTTACACAAAATAGCAAAATGCAGAAATTCTTAAAAGCAGCAAGAGAAAAACAACTTGGTACATTTGAAGGAGACCCCACAAGAGCATCAGCAGACTTTTCAGCCAAAATTTTGCAGCCAGAAGAGAGGGGCACGATATATTCAAACGGCTAAAAGAAAAAACTTCCAACCAACAATATGCTCGTTACCCTACAAAGTTATCATTCAGAAAAGGATAGATAAAAAATGCTCCAAACAAGTAAAACCTAAAGGAGTTCACCATCACTTATACAGACTTATGACAATAACTGTAGCTACAAAATAGGTAAAATGTTCACTTCTTAAACTGGATAAACAGCAATACATTTTTGATGAATGTCATTTGTAAACTTAGAACTTGAAGTTAATTAAGCCTTTTGTTAATAGGAACAGCATTTGAAAAGTACCAAAAAAAAAAAAAACAATCTCCAAATCACCCTTACCCAGCAGGAACACAAAGATATAATATATTCAATACTCCCAAGGCCCATCTTGCCTCTCCACTACTTAGATAAGGGACTGTTCTCGTCAAACAGAATGAAATATTTGCCTCCACTTCAGTTGGGGCAAGAGAAGCTGTTGGATGTGGCCCTGGAATAGACCCTGGTCCTGGCACAAGTCCCATCCCTGGCCCTGGCCCTGGCCCTGGCCCTGGCCCTGGCCCTGGCCCTGGCTACAACTGTGGCTTGGGGTCCCGTTTTTTCACTTTGCAAAGCTTCTTCATACAAGCTAGGAAAGGCACTAGGGGTGGTATCATGGACTTTGGCCAAAAACTCTAAGACTTTCATCTTAGTGGTCTCTGCATACGTCCGGGGACCCCACAGGAACTCGTAGCAGGCAGGATCACTATTGGGCACCTGCCGGTATTCCAGGTACCCTTGCTGCACCCACACTTGGGTCAGCAGCTCCCTGGGGTCCCCATAGATGGAATGGTTCATACCAGCATACAGCCCCATGATACCCAGCATTTCCCAGATCTTTTCCTCAGAGGTACAGTTGCCATCTATGAAGATTATACTCAAGGTATTTACAAGGAGGCCAGCCACGGGCATGCTCTCCTCATCACCACGCAATGAATCATTGTAGGTGAGACCCAAGGTGTTGACCAAGACATAGACGAGACCTGTGGGGTCCAACGCCTTCACATCAATACCAAAGACCAGAGTCATACAGTTAATGGCTTGGCTGAGGATCATAGGGAAGAGGTCTTGGTAATCTTTGATAACGCTAAGCATTTCTGCCTTTGTGGCCACCTCCTTTCTGTGATATCTGAGGAGCAGGAATTTCAACAGATCCCCCACCTTATCATCTATTGCATCTCTGAGCAAGTACCCACCATCTGGCTGGGCCTGCGAAGTGCTTGGCCTCTTTCTTTTTGTACTGCCAGATTCCTGATCTGATATGATTGATGGAGTGGTTGCTAGGGCAGTGGGTAAGGTCCAAACTCTCTGAGAAGCCTGAGAAGGACTTGGTGTCCCAGCAGTACCAGGAACCTCAATTATGGTGCCTTGGGTCACAAAACAGGAGGAGGAGGTGGGGTGGGGAGAGGAGGAGGAAGAAGAAGAAGAGGAAGAAGAGGAGGAAGAGGAAGAAGAGGAGGAAGAGGAAGAAGAGGAGGAAGAGGAAGAAGAGGAGGAAGAGGAAGAAGAGGAGGAGGAGGAAGAGGAGGAGGAAGAACAAGAGGAGGAGGAAGAAGAGGAGGATGAGGAAGAAGAGGTGGAAGATGAGGAAGAGGAGGAGGAGGATGAGGAGGAGGAAGAGGAGGACGAGGAAGAGGAGGATGAGGAGGAGGAGGTGTGCTCCCTCTCCTCCTCACATTCAGGAACTTCTGCACTCCGAAGTCCCCATTTCTCGCTCTGGGACTGAAAGTTTTGCATAAGCATGCAGGACCAACACTTCATGTAACACAAACGCTTTGGAGGTGGAGGCATAATGACTTCTGATAGCAAGAGTACAGACAGACAGTGCAGAACTGGATCCACAGGCCTGGGGGAGAGAGGGGGTGTGAGTGGCCTGGACTGAGAAATCCACCCTGGGCAGTCTGACTCAGGCCACTGACAGGTCTCCTCTCGAGGGATGCTCTCGAGCCTCATAGAGGAGCTCCTCCTCAGTGGCCTGACCTCTGGCTACCGAAGGAGGAAGTGAGGTGGCTCCCCAGGGTGCAGGCAGCACAGCCCGAGGTTCTGGGGATGAAGGGGGAAGGGATTTGGGTCTTGTGGGGTCCTGTCTGTTCTGGGGTGGGGAGTCCCTGCCTGGTGCATTCTCAAGGCAGGCACCTCACCTCAGCTTGACTCCTCGTGCTGCCTGGACCTCCTCTGATCTGTGACCTGTAGACACGAGCTTCAGACCTGGGCTTTCACCTCCTAGTTCCTGGAGCCCCTGTGAGAGGAAACAAGGGGGCACCTTGGCTGTAAACTGTGGCACAGTGTTGGGCCCCTTGGTGCTGGTAGGAGGGTGGACTTTGTGAGGTCCTCACTCTTCTGGGATGGATGGTCCCATTTGTGCTCACACAGGGCTCTCACCTTTTCCCTGGAAGGATGTGGGCTCTCCTCACTGCAGGCCTGAGACAAAACTCTCAAAACAGGATCCCTAGACTGAACAGAAGGAAGTTATGGGGCTTCACATCTAACTATGTCTGCCCAGGGCCTTCCCAGGGGGAAGAGCAAGGGGTGGCCGAATACTGTGGGGTCCATCTGTCCTGGGATTGGGGGGGAGGTCTGCTCAGTTCTAACCTTAATGCCTGGCAGAGCTTCCTTCTGTTTACCTCAATCCACCTTCCTTAAATGAAGTGTCTCACCTTTATGTAAGAACAAAGATGGAAATGAGAGGGCACCACATGCAGTCAAACTGCTTCAGGTCCTCCTGTGGCCAACAGAAAGGGCAGGGATAGCCGGGGTTTAGTACATTTTCGCATGAGTTCAGCCAGTCCTCTCTCAAGGTCCTCACCACTACTCTTGACAAAGCCTGAGCCTCCTACCTCTGTGCACTTGAGTACAATACCATATGCTGATACCTCACCTCAGGTGGCCATGCAGGAAGTCAGGAAACAGCACATTTGCAACCCCTCCCCCATCCCATCTGGGGCCTCTTGGGGTTGACAGTAGGGGCATGTTTTTGTGAGGTTCCCTCTTTTCTGGGGTTCAGGGTTTCCAGTCTCTCTCAGACCCCAATGCAGAAGTAAGTACAGGCCTAATGTTCTCATCCAGCCCCTGGGGCTTCCCGGGGCTGTCAGCAGGGCTGGAAATCTGTGGGGTCCCCGTCTGTTGTAGGGTACAAGTTCCCCTCAGTCTTCCCTCAGGGGTTTGACTCCTTCCCTTGACTCCTGTTAGGACACTGGAGTCTCCCCTCTCCCCACTGAGGCCTCACCCCTTTCACCACATTCCCAGTCTCTCTGAGACCTGGATGTCAGGAAATGCTGACTGTAGTCATCCCACCACAGGGCCTCCCAGAGCCCAATCTTGTCTGGAGCCCAAGTTCCCCTTAGTCCTCCCTCAGAGTCCTCATCTTGACTCCCTGCAGGACCTGGGACTTTTCTTTCTGCCGACTAAGGCCCCTGTCCTTTATCCCAGGTCCCCAGTGTTTCTGAGACCTGTATGTCAGGAAAAGCTGTCTGTGCATATCCCATGCCAGGGCCTCCCGAGCCCTCTCTGTTCTCAAAGGGTCTCTTCAGTCATCCCTCAGGGTCCTCACCTTGGTCCACGAAGGGTCTAGGATGCGGCCTCTGTCCACCCGAAGCCACGAACGTTGTTAAAGTAACACTTGATCTCCAAGACCTGGATGAGGAAGTCAGCATAGGCTGCCACGGGCTCATGGCGCCCCGCACAGCTTACCAGAGCTGAGGGCAGGGGTGAGTTTCTCTGGGACACCTCAGCCTCCATCCCTGTTCTGGGGCCCAGGATCCCCTCAGTCCTCCCTCAGGGGCCTCACCTTGACTCCTGTTAGGATTCTCCACTATCCCATCCGGGACCTGCTACTTAGGCTATATTCCCAGTGTCTCCGGGACCGGGTGGCAGGATATGCTGCCTGTACACATTCCACGCCAGGGCCTCTCAGAGCCTCACAGGGTCCCGTCAGCCCTCCCTCAGGATCCTCACCGTAGTCCACGAAGGAGCTAGGATTCCGCCTCTGCCCACCCCAGGACGCGACTGTTACCACAGGTCACCCCTGCTCTCTAAGACCCGGATGAGGAAGTCAGCACAGGCTGCCACGGGCTCATCTCGCCCCGTGGCTCACCACAGCAGAGGGCAGGGGCGGGTTTCTCTGAGACCCGGATGAAGAAGTCAGCATAGGCTGCCACGGGCTCATGGCCCCACGCAGCTTACCAGAGCTGAGGGCAGGGGTGGGTTTCTCTGGGACACCTCACCCTCCATCCCATGTTCTGGGGCCCAGGATACCCTCAGTCCTCCCTCAGGGGCCTCACCTTGACTCCTGTTAGGATTCTCCACTCTCCAACCGGGGACCTGCTACTTAGGCTAGATTCCCAGTCTCGCCGGGACCGGGTGGGCGAAAATGCTGCCAGTACACTTCCCAGACCAGGGCCTCTCAGAGCCTTGTCTGTTCTCACAGGGTCCCGTCAGCCCTCCCTCAGGGGATCCTCCTCAGTCCCACCTTAGTCCAGGACGGAGCAAGGATTCCGCCTTTGCCCACCCGAGGCCGCGACTGTTACCACAGGTCACCCCTGCTCTCTAAGACCCGGATGAGGAAGTCAGCAAAGGCTGCCACGGGCTCATCTCGCCCCGCGGCTCACGACAGCAGAGGGCAGGGGCGGGTTTCTCTGAGACCCGGATGAAGAAGTCAGCATAGGCTGCCACGGGCTCATGGCGCCCCGCACAGCTTACCAGAGCTGAGGGCAGGGGTGGGTTTCTCTGGGACACCTCACCCTCCATCCCTGTTCTGGGGCCCAGGATCCCCTCAGTCCTCCCTCAGGGGCCTCACCTTGACTCCTGTTAGGATTCTCCACTCTCCAACCGGGGACCTGCTACTTAGGCTAGATTCCCAGTCTCGCCGGGACCAGGTGGCAGGAAATGCTGCCTGTACACTTCCCACGCCAGGGCCTCTCAGAGCCTTCTCTGTTCTCACAGGGTCCCATCAGCCCTCCCTCAGGATCCTCACCTTAGTCCACGAATGCTAGGTTTCCGCCTCTGCCCACCCGAGGCCGCGACTGTTACCACAGGTCACCCCTGCTCTCTAAGACCCGGATGAGGAAGTCAGCACAGGCTGCCACGGGCTCATCTCGTCCCGTGGCTCACCACAGCAGAGGGCAGGGGCGGGTTTCTCTGAGACCCGGATGAAGAAGTCAGCATAGGCTGCCACGGGCTCATGGCGCCCCACACAGCTTAACAGAGCTGAGGGCAGGGGTGGGTTTCTCTGGGACACCTCACCCTCCATCCCTATTCTGGGGCCCAGGATGGCCTCAGGCCTCCCTCAGGGGCCTCACCTTGACTCCTGTTAGGATTCTCCACTCTCCAACCGGGGACCTGCTACTTAGGCTAGATTCCCAGTGTCTCCGGGAACGGGTGGCAGGAAATGCTGCCTGTACACTTCCCAGGCCAGGGCCTCTCAGATCCTTCTCTGTTCTCACAGGGTCCCGTCAGCCCTCCCTCAGGGTCCCGTCATCCCTCCCTCAGGATCCTCACCTTAGTCCAGGACAGAGCTAGGATTCCGCCTTTGCCCACACGAGGACACAACTGTTACCACAGGTCACCCCTACTCTCTAAGACCCGGATGAGGAAGTCAGCACAGGCTGCCACGGGCTCATCTCGTCCCGTGGCTCACCACAGCAGAGGGCAGGGGCGGGTTTCTCTGAGACCCGGATGAAGAAGTCAGCATAGGCTGCCACGGGCTCATGGCGCCCTGGGCAGCTTACCAGAGCTGAGGGCAGGGGTGGGTTTCTCTGGGACACCTCACCCTCCATCCCTGTTCTGGGGCCCAGGATCCCTCCAGTCCTCCCTCAGGGGCCTCACCTTGACTCCTGTTAGTATTCTCCACTCTCCAACCGGGGACCTAATACTTATGCTAGATTCCCAGTGTCTCTGGGACCGGGTGGCAGGAAATGCTGCCTGTACACTTCCCACCCCAAGGCCTCTCAGAGCCTTCTCTGTTCTCACAGGGTCCCGTCAGCCCTACCTCAGGGTCCCATCATTCCTCCCTCAGGATCCTCACCTTAGTCCACGAAGGTGCTAGGTTTCCGCCTCTGCCCACCCGCGGCCTCAACTGTTACCACAGGTCACCCCTGCTCTCTAAGACCCGGATGAGGAAGTCAGCACAGGCTGCCACGGGTTCATCTCGCCCCGCAGCTCACCACAGCAGAGGGCAGGGGCGGGTTTCTCTGAGACCCGGATGAAGAAATCAGCATAGGCTGCCACGGGCTCATGGCGCCCCATGCAGCTTACCAGAGCTGAGGGCAGGGGTGGGTTTCTCTGGGACACCTCACCCTCCATCCGTGTTCTGGGGCCCAGGATCCACTCAGTCCTCCCTCAGGGGCCTCACCTTGACTCCTGTTAGGATTCTCCACTCTCCAACCGGGGACCTGCTACTTAGGCTAGATTCCCAGTGTCTCCGGAAATGGGTGGCAGGAAATGCTGCCTGTACACTTCCCACGCCAGGGCCTCTCAGAGCCTTCTCTGTTCTCACAGGGTCCCGTCATCCCTCCCTCAGAGTCCTCACCTTAGTCCACGAAGGAGCTAGGATTCCACCTCTGCCCACCCCAGGACGCGACTGTTACCACAGGTCACGCCTGCTCTCTAAGACCCGGATGAGGAAGTCAGCACAAGCTGCCACGGGCTCATCTGGCTCCACGGCTCACCACATCAGAGGGCAGGGGCGGGTTTCACTGAGACCCGGATGAAGAAGTCAGCATAGGCTGCCACAGGCTCATGGCGCCCCACGCAGCTTACCAGAGCTGAGGGCAGGGGTGGGTTTCTCTGGGACACCTCACCCTCCATCCGTGTTCTGGGGCCCAGGATCCACTCAGTCCTCCCTCAGTGGCCTCACCTTGACTCCTGTTAGTATTCTCCACTCTCCAACCGGGGACCTGCTACTTACGCTAGATTCCCAGCCCCTCCGGGACCTGATGGCAGGAAATGCTGCTTGTGCACATCCCACACCAGGGCCTCTCAGAGTCTTCTCTGTTCTCGAAGGTTCCCTTGAGTGTGTCCTCAGAGTCTTCACCTTGATTTCAGGCGAAACCCGGGATTCTCCCTTATGCCGACCTTTCCCCCCCCCACCCCTTTCACCAAGTCCCCAGTTTTTCTGAGACCCAGATGTCAGGAAATGCTACATGATGTCATCCTGCCTTAAAGCATCCCAGGGATCACCTCTGTTCTGGGGTCCAGGTTCTTTCAGTCCTCTCTCAGGGTCCTCACCTTTACTCCTAGGAGAACCTGAGATTCTCCCATCCGCCCACCTACATCCCTTCCCCCTTCACTGAATCCTCAGTCTCTCTGAGACTGGTATGTCAAACATTCAGAACATGCCTCCTGTGCTCATCCAGTTCCAGGTCCTTGCAGGGCTGACAACAAGGGTAGGAATCTGGGGTGGGGGTGGTCCCTTCTGTTTGAGGTCCAGGATCCCCTCAGTCCTCCCTCAGGGTCCTCACCTTGACTCCCAGCAAGACCTGGGATTCTCTTATCTGCCCCTCTGAGCCACCACCCCTTATACCAGGTCCCCTGTCTTTCTGAGACTCGGATGTCAGAAAGTGCTACAAGTGGTCATCCCACCCCAAGGTCTCACAGGACCAACTCTGTTCTGGGGTCCAGGATTCCCTCAGGGCTCTCCTTCAGGGTCCTTATTTACTTTCATATCTGTCAAGTCCTGGGACTCCTACCTTTGCGGATTTCAGCAGAGCTTTGACTTCCTGCCCTTTGTGGACCTGAGCCTGAAGCATTCAGACTAAGACTCTGAATCTCCAAGTTCCCTGAGGAGGTGGTGGGCAAGGAAGAGTGCAGTTTCCTACATGCAAACATCCAGCACAATATCTGGCAGGTTAATATCTGCCTTATTCACCTTACCCTGTTAAAACTCATCTGGGTACTATGACTTGTGAGGTGCACTGACCTCCCTCTCAGATTTGAAACAAAACTAAGATGCCCAGTTGGGAAAATATGTATACTAAAAACAGACTTGAGGCAGTGATTTCAATCTGGAAAGTGGAAAAGTGAGGAGAGCTATATGGGTCCTCAGAAAAGGAAGTGGGATGGAAAGTTTCTTTGGTGATAGCCAATAAGTGAGTGGTTTTCAAGGTATGTAAGATAAATCTTCAGAAGGGAAGTGAGATGATTCACATCTTTAAGGAACCTTAAATACATCCATTTTACCTCGGAGGGATTTTATGTAAGAACATAAAACAATCAGTTCATGGTAAAGGGTGAGAGATAACACTGAACCACTGAAATGGATGGTAAGGCCTGTTCTCTGACATGTGACCACCAGAATTGAATGTGGAATGGTAGGAAGCAGTGGTCAGTTTGCGAAGGTTCTTTAGAGGTACTAAAGAAGTGCCCCCTTTTTCTAGCCAAAGTATCTTGGCCTTTTCACTTCTTCCCGCAAGCCCCCATGGATATGTCAGGATGGGTCTTTGTCGTATCTAAGATTCTTCCCCAGGGCTACCCTTTATCAAACAAACGTAAAGAGTGTGGCCTTTATTATCCTGGGGAGTGGTGTATACAGGCCGGTCAGGAGGCCTGAAGTAGACTGCTAGGAGATTTTGACACAGGGAAAGTGACCAGGAAACCACAATTCCTTAGCATAGGTATGAAATAACTGATCCCAAGCATCAAAAGGAGGAAGAAGATGCTCTGTCAATACAAGTCTAGAAGCAGGGTCAAGGTGAGATGACCACACCCAAGATCCTCCTCCTCTACACCTCTCCAAGACCTCTACCCTGTTCTTGCCTGCCAGAGCCATCCTTAGCCCACACCCCTTCTCATGAAACCTTAGTTCCCATTAATTCTCCAACAATTACCACAAACCAATGTCCATCTGTGCTCACACTGTTGTCCCTTCAGGTTCCCAAGACAACTACAGAGGTCAAAAAACACCCTCAGGGAATTTGCAGAAAAAAGCCTCTCAAAAAACTCTTACCTAAGAAAGCTAGAAGACCAACATCATGGAACAAGTATCACTGGAGAAAAGAGGAACTGAATCAAAATTAGCCAGTGCAGGACCAAGAGAGTGTGGAGAAATCCACCACTTCAAGAGATGACATGGGCAACAAGTAACTTCAGAGAAATGCTAGAGACTTCAGAACACTTTGCAAAGTCTCTGTGGTCTGACCATTATTGTTGTTGTTGAGTTGCTAAGTCAAGTCCAACTCTTTGCAAACCCATGGACTACAGCACTCCAGTCTTCCCTATACTTAACCATCTCCTGGAGCTTGTTCAGTCTCATGTCTGTTGTGTTTGTGATGACATCCAACCATCTCATCCTCTGTCATCCTCTTCTTATCTTGCTTTCAATCTTTCCCAGCATCAGGTTCTTTTACAACGAGTCAGTTCTTTGCATCAGGTGGCCAAAGTATTGGAGCTTCAGCATTAGTCCTTCCAAAGAATATTCAGGGTTGATTTCTTTTAGAATTGACTGGTTTGATCTCCTTGCAGTCTAAGGGACTCTTGAGTCTTCTCCAACACCACAGTTCAAAAGCATCAATTTTTTGACACTCAGCCATCTTTATGGTCCAGCCCACACATCCATACCTGACTACTGGAAAAACTATGGCTTCAACTATATGGACCTTTGTCAGCAAAGTGATCTCTCTGTTTTTATTGTGTTGTCTAGGTTTGTCATAGCTTTTCTTTCAAGGAACAAGTGTCTTTCAATTTCATGACTGCAGTCAATGTCCCCAGTGATTTTGGAGCTCAAGGAAATAAAATCTGTCACTGTTTCCACTTTTCCCCCATCTGTTTGACATGAAATGATGGGAACAGATATCGTGATTTTAGCTTTTTGAATATTGAGTTTTAAGCCAGCTTTTTCACTCTCCTCTTTCACCCTCATTAAGTGAAGAGGCTCTCTAATTCCTCTTCACTTTCTGCCCTTAGAGTGCTATCATCTGCATATCTGAGGTTGTTGATATTTCTCCCAACAATCTTGACTCCTGCTTGTGCTTCATCCAGCCCAGCATTTCTCATGATGTAATCTGGATATAAATTAAACAAACAGGGTGATGATATATAGCCTTGTCATATTTTTTTCCCATTTGGAACCAGTCCATTATTCCATGTTCAGATCTAACTGTTGCTTCTCATCCTGCATACAGGTTTCTCAGGAGACAGGTAAGGAGGCCTGGTATTCCCATCTCCTTAAGAATTTTCCACAGTTTGTTATTATCCACACAGTCCAGGACTTTGGCATAGTCAATGAAGCAGAAATACATTTTTTTCCTGGAATTTCCTTGCTTTCTCTACGATCCAACAAATATTGGCAATTTGATCTCTGGTTCCTCTGCCTTTTCTAAATCCAGCTTGTACAATCTGGAAGTTGTTGATTCATGTACTGTTGAAACTTAGCTTGAAGGATTTTGAGCATTACCTACTAGCATGTGAAATGAGCACAATTTTGTGGTAGTCTGAACAATCTTTTGCATTGCTCTTTTTTGAGATTGGAATGAAAACTGATGTTTTCCAGTCCTGTGGCCATTGCTGGGCTTTTGAAATGTATTGGCATATTGAGTGCAACACTTTCACAGTATCATCTTTTAGGATTTGAAGTAGTTCAGCTGGAATTCCTTCACCTCCACTAGCTTTGCTCATAGTAAGACTTACTAAGACCCACTTAACTTCACACTCCAGGATGTCTGACTCTAGGTGAGTGACCACACCATTGTGGTTATCCGGGTCATTAAGACCTTTTTTGTATTGTTCTTCTGTGTATTCTTACCACCTCTTCTTAATCTTTTCTGCTTCTGTTAAGTCCTTACCATTTAACTCCTTTATTGTGCCCATATTTGCATTAAATGTCCCCTTGGTTTCTCTAATTTTCTTGAAGAGATCTCTAGTCTTTCCCATTCTGTTGTTTTCCTCTATTTCTTTACACTGTTCACTTAAGAAGGCTTTCTTATCTCTCCTTGCTATTTCCTGGAACACTACATTCAGATGCATATATCTTTTCCTTTTTCCTTTGACTTTTCTTTCTCTTCTTTTCTCAGTTACTTGTAAAGTCTCCTCAGACAACCACTTTGCCTTCTTTTATTTCTTTTCTTGGGGATGTTTTGGTCACGACCTCCTATACAATGTTATGAACCTTTGTCCATAGTTCTTCAGGCACTCTGTCTATCAGATCTAATCTCTTGAATTCATTCATCACCTCCACTGTATATTCATAGGGAATTTTATTGAGGTCATACATGAATGGCCTTTTCTTTGGTGTTAATTCTAGAAGGTCTTGTAGGTCTTCATAGAACTGTTCAGCTTCAGAGTCTTCAGAATTAGTGATTGGGTCATAGACTTGGATTTCTGTGATATCAAATGGTTTGCCTTGGAAATGAACAGAGATCATTCCGTCATATTTGAGATTGCACCCAAGTACTGCATTTTGGACTGTTTTGTTGACTATGAGGACTATTCCATTTCTTCTAAGGGATTCTTGCCCACAGTAGTAGATATAATGGTCACCTGAATTAAATAAACTCATTCAAGTCCATTTTAGTTCACTGATTCCTAAAATGTCAATGTTCACTCTTGCCATCTCCTGTTAGACCACTTCCAATTTACCTTGATTCATGGACCTAACATTCCAAGTTCCTATGCAATATTGTTCTTTACAGCATCAGACTTTACTTTTATCACCACTCACATCCACAGCTGGGTGTTATTTTTGTTTTGGCTCCATCTTTTCATTCTTTCTGGAGTTATTTCTCCAGTCTTCTCCAGTAGCATATTGGGCACCTACTGACCTGGGGAGTTCATCTTTCAGTGTCCTATCTTTTTGGCTTTTCATACTGTTCATGGTGTTCTCAAGGCAATAATACTGAAGTGGTTTGCCATTCCCTTCTCCAGTGGGGCACATTTTGTCAGAACTCTCCACTACGACTTGTCCACTTGGGTGGCCCTACACGGCATGGCTCATAGTTTCATTGAGTTAGACAAGGCTGTGGTCAATGTGATTAGATTGGTCAGTTTTCTGTGATTGTGGTTTTCATTCTATCTGCTCTCTGATGGATAAGAGGCTTATGGAAGCTTCCTGATGGGAAAGACTGACTGTGGGGGAACCAGGGTCTTGTTCTGATGGGCAGGGACATTTTCAGTAAATCTTCCATCCAATTTTCTGTTGATGAGTGGGGCTGTGTTCCTTCCCTGTTGTTTGGCCTGAGGCCAAACTATGGTAGGGGTGATGACTGTAATTACTTCAAAAGGACTTGTGTGTACTGTTGTATTCAGTGCCCATGACCGGGTAGCAGGCCACTGTTGACCCATATCTCCACCAGAGACTCCTGGACACTCACAGGCAAGTCTGGCTCAGTCTCTTGTCGGGTCACTGCTCCTTTCTCCTAGCTCCTGGTTCACACAAGGTTTTGTTTGTACCCTCTAAGAGTCTGTTTCCCCAGTCCTGTGGAAGTTCTGTAATCAAATCCCACTGGCCTCCAAAGTCAAATTCCCTGGGGGTTCTCAGTCCCTTTGCCAGATCCCCAGGTTGGGAAATGTGTTGTGGGTCCTAGAGCTTTCTTAACAGTGTAAGCATTTCTTTGCTATAATTGTTCTGCAGTTTGTGGGTCGTCTGCTTGGTGGCTCTATGGTGGGGCTAACAGCAACCTCCTCCATGAATGCTTATATCATATTCTGTGTGACCCAGGTCTGCTGCCAACAGACCCCTTGTCCCTGCAACAGGCCACTGCTGATCTGTGCCTCCACAGGAGACACTCAAACACTCAAAGGCAGGTCTGGCTCAGTCTCTGTGGGGGTCTCTGGGTCCTGGTGCACACAAGGTTTTGTATGAGCCCTCCAAGCATCTCTGGCAGGTATGGAGTTTGAGTCTAAACGTGATATTGCCCCTCCTATCATCTTGTTGGGGCTTCTCCTTTGCCTTGAACATAGGGTATCTTTTTTTTTTCCCTGTGGGATCCAAAATTCTCCTGTTGATGGTTGTTCAGCAGCGAGTTGCAATTTTGGAGAAGATTTCTACTCTGCTACTTTGTGCGAGACTCACCTGGAGTAACAGGCAAGCTTGGCCTTGGAGTACAAAATGAAGGAGGGCAAAGGCTAACAGAGTTTTGCCAAGAGAATGCATTGGTCATAGCAAACACCATCTTCCAACAACACAAAGGACGACTCTACACATGGACATTACCAGAAGGTCAATACCAAAATCAGATTGAGTATTTTCTTTGTAGCCGAAGATGGAGAAGCTCTATACAGTCAGCATAAATAAGACTGGGAGCTGACTGTGGATCAGATCATGAATTCCTTTTTACAAAATTCAGACTTCACCTGAACAAAGTAGGGAAAACCACTAGACCATTCAAGTATGACCTAAATCAAATACCTTATGATTATACAGTGGAAGTGACAAATAGATTCAAGGGATTAGATCTGATAGAGTGCCTGAAGAAAAATGGATGGAGGTTTGAAACATTGTATGGGAGGCAGTGATCAAGACTAACCCCAAGAAAAAGAATGCAAAAAGGCAAAATGGTTGTCTGATGAGGCCTTACAAATAGCTGAGAAAAGAAGAGAAGCAAAAGGCAAAGGTGAAAAGGAAAGATGTATCCATTTCAATGCAGATTTCCAAAGAATACCAAGGAGAGATAAGAAAGCCTTCTTAAGGGGACAATGCAAAGAAATAGAGAAAAACAATAGAATGGGGGAAACTAGAGATCTCTTCAAGAAAATTAGAAATACCAAAGGAACATTTCATGCAAAGATGGACACAATAAAGGATAGAAACAGTATGGGCCTAACAGTAGCAGAGATATTAAGAAGAGGTAGCAAGAGTACACAGAGGAACTATACAAAAAAGATCTTAATGTCCTAGATAACCATGATGGTGTGATTACTCACCTAGAGCCAGACATCCTGGAATATGAAGTCAAGTAGGCCTTAGGAAGCATCAATACAAACAAAGCTAGTGGAGGTGATGGAATTCCAGCTGATATATTTAAAATCCTAAAAGATGATGCTGTGAAAGTGCTGCACTCAATATGTCAGCAAATTTGGAAAGCTTAGTAGTTGGCACAGGACTAGAAAATGTCAGTTTTCATTCCAATCCCAAAGAAAGGCAATGCCAAAGAATGTTCAGACTACCACACAATTGCACACATCTCACACACTAGCAAAGTAATGCTCAAAATTTTCCAAGCAAGGCTTCAACAGTACATAAACTGAGAACTTTCAGATTCTCAAGCTGGATTTAGAAAAGGCAGAGATCAAATTGCCAACATCCTCTGGATCATAGAAAAAGCAAGAGAATTCCAGAAAAAAACATTTACTTTTGCATTATTGACTATGCCTAAGCCTTTGATTGTGTGTATCACAACAAACTGTGGAGTGTTCTTAAAGAAATGGAAATACCAGACCACTTTATCTGCCTCCTGAGAAATCTATATGCAGGTCAAGAGGCAACAGTTAGAACCAGACATCAAAAAACAAACTGGTCCAAATTGGAAAAGAGTACATCAAGGCTGTATAGTGTCACCTTGCTTATTTAACTTATATGCAGAATTCATCTTGTGAAATGCCAACCTGGATGAAGCACAAGCTGGAATCAAGATTTCTGGGAGAAATATCAACAACCTCTGATATGCAGATGACACCACAAAGAGCCTCTTGATAAAAGTAAAAGAGGAGAGTGAAAAAGCTAGTTTAAAACTCAACATTTAGAAAACTAAGATCATGGCGTGCTGTCCCATCAGTTCATGGCAAATAGATGGGGAAACAATGGAAACCATGACAGACTTTATTTTCTTGGGCTCCAAAATCATTGCAGATGGTGACCACAGCTATGAAATTAAAAGAAGCTGCTCCTTGGAAGAAAAGCTATGACCAACCTAGACAGCATATTAAAAAGCAGAGACAACACTGCTGACAAAGGTCCATCTAGTCAAAGCTATGGTCTCTCTAGTAGTCATGTATGGATGTGAGAGTTGGACCAAAAGGAAAGCTGAGCACCAAAGAATTGATGCTTTTGAACTGCGGTGTTGAAGAAGACTCTTGAGAATTCCTTGGACTGCAAGGAGATTAAACCAGTCTATCCTAAAGGAAATCAGTCCTGAATACTCAGTAGAAGGAGTGATGCTAAAGCTGAAGCTCCAATACTTTGGCTAACTGATGCAAAGAACTGACTCATGGAAAACACCCTGATGCTGGGAAAGATTGAAGGCAGGAGGAAAAGGGGACGGCAGAGGATGAGCTTGTTGGAAGGTAACCAACTCGATGAACATGAATTTGAGTAAGCTTTGGGAGTTGGTGATGGACAGGGAAGCCTGGCATGCTGCAGTCCATGGGATTGCAGAGTAGGACATGACCGAGGAACTGAACTAAACTGAACTGAATGGCCTAGTGGTTTTCCCTGCTTTCTTCAATTTTATCCTGAATTTTGCAATAAGATGCTCACGGTCTGAGCCACAGTCAGCTAGGTCTTGTTTTTTCTGATTGTATAGAAGTTATCAATCTTTGGCTGCTAAGAGTATAATCAATCTGATTTCAGTATTGACCATCTGGTGATGTCCGTGTGTAGAGTTGTCTCTTGTGTTGTTGAAAGAGGATGTTTGCTAAGACCAGTGCATTCTCTTGAGCAAATTCTGTTCCATTTTGTACTCCAAGACCAAACTTGCCTATTATCTCTTGACTTCCTACTTTTGCATTCCAATACCCTATGATGAACATGATATCTTTTTTTTTTTTTTTGATATTAGTTCTAGAAGGTCTTGTAGGTCTTCATGGAACCAGTCAACTTCAGCTTCTTTAGTATCAGAGGTTGGGGCATAGACTTGGTTGATTTGCTTCAGAAATGAACTGAGATCAGTCTGTCATTTTTAAGATTGCACCCAAGTACTTCATTTCAGGCTCTTTTGTTGACTCTGAGGGCTACTTCACTTCTTCTAAGAGATTCTTGCATATAGTAGTAGATATAATTGTCATCTGGGTTAAATTCACCCATTCCAGTCCATTTTAGTTCACTGATTCCTAAAATCTTGATGTTCACTCTTGCCATCTCCTGCTTTCCCACATCCAATTTACCTTGATTCATGGGCCTAACATTCCAGGTTCCCATGAAATATTCTTTGTAGCATCATTTCCCATGAAATGTTCTTTGTAGCTTCAGACCCCTGAGAACAAGTTAAATCTTACACCTACAGTGTATACCAATACTGATGATTAAAATTAAATCTATAAGTTATGAAAATATGTGTGTATCTTTATGAGTTCTCTGAATGTGGGGAGTAGGCATGTGGCAGAAGTATGAGGATGAAAGAAGGTGGAGTTCTGCAGGGTTGTGGGTCACAGAAAAAGGCCCACAGTTAGGCAGACATGAAGGATAAGACTGGGTGGGTATGAGCACTGAAAGCAAGCAACAACAAAGAAAGATAATAATTTACCATATGGACAAGGAGGAAAAGGGCTTGGTGTTTCTGCCAGTGTATATTTTGAGGGTGCAGAGCATGATGTCAAAGTGTAAATTATAAGAACTTTCTGGTTGCTCAGCGGTAAAGAACCCACCTGCCAATATAGGAAACATGGGTTTGATCCCTGGGTGGGGAAGATGCCCTGGAGAAGGGAATGGCTACCCACTTCAGTATTCTTGCCTGGGAAATCCCATGGACAGAGGAGCCTGGCAGTCTATAGTCCATGGGGTGGCAGAGTCAGACATGACTTAGCGACTGAATAATGACAATACAGAGTGATGTGTGTGGGTGACGGCATTCCCCCTCCCATACCAAAAGGGCAAATACATCACCTCTAGGCCATTTACCTCATACTTGTGTTTATTCTGTCACACCATAAACTGTAAGCAACTGTAGGACCTCAGAATGACCAAAAATCTCACAATATTAAAAGTCAATGACAGCAGTCCCCCACCACTAAAATAATGGTATTTGGACACCCAAATCCAACACCAGTTAGGCTACTTTCTTGTTAAGAAACTTGTGGTGGCATAGTGGCTCCCAAAGGCGAAGCAATGGCAGTTATTCAATCCTGGTACAAGCATTAAGTTGCAGAGAAAATGTTAAATTAAACTTTTAATTTTGAGATAATCATGAACTCACATGCAGTTGTAAAAAATAAAGAGATCTCATGTACCCTTTAGCCAACTTTAATGATTATATATTGTATAACTGTACTACTATAATATCATAACTGGGATATTGGCATGGACACATTCGAGATGCAGAGCATCTCCATAATTTCAGGAGTTCCTCATGTGGCCCATTTATGGACACATCCACTTCCCTCCTACTTCCATTCCCACCTTAACCCCTGGTAACTATTCATGTGTTCTCTATTTCTACATTGTTGTGTTTTGCTTTCTTGATTTTCTTTACTGTTTTCTTGTTTAA
Source organism: Bos mutus (assembly GCF_027580195.1). Classification (NCBI taxonomy): domain Eukaryota; kingdom Metazoa; phylum Chordata; class Mammalia; order Artiodactyla; family Bovidae; genus Bos; species Bos mutus. Next base: position 30,951,480 of record NC_091646.1, on the reverse strand, counting down.
AATCTATTGATTTCTCCTCTAATTTGTCATTTCCTCTCTTCAAGTAGCTTTAAGTTTAATTTGTTCTTCTTTCTTTAATTGTCTAGGATGGAAATTTAGGTTATTAATTTCAAATTTCTTTTCTAATATAAGCATTTATGCAATGAATTTCCCTCAAGAATCACTTTAGCTGAATCTTACAAATCTTGAATGTGTATTTAAATTTTCATTCAGTGTAATGCATCTTAAAATTTCTGTTGAGATTCCCACTTTGGCTCATGGATTATCTGAAGTATACTTTTTTAAAATTTCAGTATTTAGATGTCTTCTGAATATCTTTGGATTTGAGTTTAGTTAAATTGTTGTCTGAGAACTTTCTCCTGGCTTTCTTCCTATCACTGACCAATCCCTCTCTTTTCTCCAACCAACCATTAAGTATAGATGGTCTTCAAGATTGTGTTCCAGGAGGGTGTAGAGAAAAGGGACAATGTTGGTGATGTCCTACACTGTTGGTGATGATGTAAACTGGTGCTCCACTATGCAGAACAGTAGGGCGGTTCCTTAAGAAACTAAAAATAGAGCTGCCATGTCTGCGTGCTAAGTCGCTTCAGTTGTGTCTGACTCTTTGCGACCCTATGGACTGTAGCCTGCCAGGCTCCTCTGATCATGAGATTCTCCAGGCAAGAATACTGGATTGGGTTGCCATACACTCCTCCTAGGTATCTTCCAGACCCAGGGATTGAACCTGCATCTCCTGGGGCTCCTGCACCACAGGCAGTCTTTACTGCTGTGCCACTGGGAAAGTCCTAGAGCTACCATATGATCCAGCAATCCCACTCCTGGGCATATATCCAGAGACAAACATGGTCCAAAATGATTCATACACTCCAATGTTCATTGCAGCATTGTTTACAATAGCCAAGACATGGAAGCAACTTAAATGTCTATCAACAGATGAATGGATAAAAAGATATGGTATATACATACCATGAAATATTACTCAGTGATTAAAAGGAATGAAATAATATTTGCAGCAACATGGATGGCCCTGGATATTATTGTAGTAAGTGAACCAAGTCAAACAGAGAAAGACAAATATCATATGATATTGATTATATGTTGAATCTAAAACAATGGTACAAATGAAATTCTTTACAAAACAGAAGCAGACTCATGGACTTAGAGAACAAAGTTATGGTTACCAGACGGAAGGGTGGTGGGGAAGGAAAGATTGGAAGTTTGGGTTGACATGTACACAATGCTATATATAAAATAGATAACCAATAGGGACCTGTTTTATAGCACAGGGAATTCTGCTCAATACCCTGTAATAAACTAAAATGGAAAAGAATTTGAAAAAGAATAGACACCTCTTTATATATAACTGAATCACTTTGCTGTACACCTGAAACTAACACAATTGCTAATCAACTGTACTCCAATATAAATAATATAAAATAAAATATTTTAAATGGCAAAAAAAGATACTAGAATTGAGAGTAAGAGTAATTCTAACTTGGCTAGAAAATACACATAGTAATCCCCCTTACCGATGTTATTTAAAGTTGTAATTAACTGCCCTGTAAACAAATTCTGAATAAAATCTTTTTAAAGAAACTTTATAAAATATTATCACTCTAAACTATCACCCATTCTATATAATTTTAATTTAATTATCAGTATATATAAATTAGGCTTGATAAAAGTGAAACAAAAATTAAATTCACTATCATACAAGATACTTCCTTTACAAATTCTAACAAAGTAGTTGTAAAAAGGCCTCTGGAACTCTACACTACTAATTTGCAAAAGAAATCCTTTTTCATTTTAGCAAATACCACTCTCATAAGAAAATGTACAAATGTTCAAAATTAAACAATAGAATAATTTCAAACCTGAGCCTGAAAAAATACAGCCTTACAAAGTCTACAAGAGAATAATTAAACTTTTCTTTCTACTTTTCAGTTTTGCTTTGTTTGTTATTTTCATAATATGTTTATAGATACTGTGTGCAAAAAATAATTTAACCACAACTTACTGGAACTAAGGATTAATAAACATTATCATAAGTTTAAGAAAAAGACTGTGCTCCAGGTCTTCCCAACCTCTTATTTCTGTCACTATAAACTCCCTGTCTAATATCCATTCCTGATCTCCCTTTCAACCTCTCCTCTGAACTTCAGAGGTAAGTATATTATTGTCTCCTAGGACCCTCCACCTAGAGTCCCAACAGGCAACTAAATTTCAACAAGTCCCCAGACATTTTCATCACCTGTGGAAAGAACATTATGATTAATCCAGCAGTCATCAGACTGGAAATCAGTGCTCAACACTCTTGCTGATTATACTCCTAAATGACTCTTTCTGATTCCACCATCTCTTCTTTATGCTCGGTGCCACAGTTTGGTATAGGCCCTTAATTTTGGCATAGGCTGGCCCATTTGGCCTCAGAGCCACTCCTCATCCTTCTGCTCCACTCTGTTTTTCAGAATGAATTTTCTTGGCTATTGTGCCTCATGGAGGTAGACTGGTGGCTGACAGGAAGTGAGAAGGAGGATGAGAGAAGGTGTTCTTGAGCTGCATCTGTTTCTTCCGTGTCTCTATCTCCCACCATCAAACCCTCTGTGATTCCAGTTTCCACCAATCAATGCTGCCTCAGGACTCTGCAGACCCTGGCTCCATTCTCTATCCCTGTAGCCTAAGAGTGGTAGCAGCTTGCTGCTGTTGCTTATTTCTGGGTTGTTTCATCTTATACAGCTTTCTTTCTCAATCATTCCAGTTTCTATATAACCAGTTATCTGCATTGCCTTTCTCCTCTCATAAAAAATTACTGTGATTTCTGTTTTCTGGGTTGGACCCTTACTGATACAGCCTTTACTACTTTTAACCTAGCTTCTAACCTCAGATATGAAGATGACACCACCCTTATGGCAGAAAGTGAAGAGGAATTGAAGAGCCTCTTGAAGAAAGTGAAAGAAGAGAGTGAAAAAGCTTAAAACTCATCATTCAGAAAACTAATATCATGGCATCTGGTCCCATCACTTCATGGCAAATAGATGGGGAAACTGTGACAGACTTTATTTTCTTGGGTTCCAAAATCATGGCAGATAGTGATTGCAGCCATGAAATTAAAAGACGCTTGTGCCTTGGAAGAAAAGCTATGACCAACCTTGACAGCATATTTAAGAGCAGAGACATTACTTTGCCGACAAAGGTCCATTTAGTCAAAGCTATTGTTTTTCCAGTAGTCACATATGGATGTGAGAGTTGGACCATAAAGAAAGCTGAGTGCAGAAGAATTGATGCTTTTAAACTGTGGTGTTGGAGAATACCCTTGAGAGACCCTTGGATTGCAAGGCGATCCACCCAGTCCATCTTAAAGGAAATCAGTCCTGAATATTCACTGGAAGGACTGATGTTGAAGCTGAAACTCCAATACATTGGCCACCTGATGTGAAGAACTGATTCATCGGAAAAGACCCTGATGCTGGGAAAGATTGAAGGCAGGAGGAGAAGGGGATGACAGAGGATGAGATGGTTGGATGGCAACAATGACTCGATGGACATGAGTTTGAGCAAGCTCCAGGAGTTGGTAATGGACAGGGAAGCCTGGTATGCTGCAGTCCATGGGGTCTCCAAGAGTTGGACACGACTGAGTGACTGAACTGAACTGACTGAACCTAACTTACTGTAACCGATTTTCAGTAAATTGTCCTGATTCTAGTTTTATTCCTCTCTAATTTACTCTGAATATTGAAGCCAAAATAATGTGTCTTAAACAGACTTTGCCTAAAAGCTTCAGTAGTTCCCCACTGCCTACAGGACAGAGTCCTATTTTAGATTGCAGTTTGACAGTGGGATAGACGGGAGAGAGGACTGCTGCCATTGTTGGGTTACAAGATGGAGACCAGGACAGCAAGTTAAAGTGCAAAGTGAAAGTGAAAGTGAAAGTTGATCAGTGATGTCCAACTCTTTGCAACCCCATGGACTGTAGCCTGCCAGTCTCCTCTGTGCATGGAATTCTCCAGGCAAGAATACTGGAGTGGGTTGCCATGCCCTTCTCCAGGGGATCTTCCTGACCTAGGGATCGAACCCAGGTCTCTCGCATTGCAGGTAGGTTCTTTACTGTTTGAGCTAGGTGGTGCAGCAGTGAAGAAGTCTCCTGCCAACTCAGGAGACACTGGTTCAATCCTGGGTCAGGAAGGTCCTCTGGAGTAGGAAATGGTAACCTGCTCCAGTATTCTTGCCTGGAGAATTCCATGGACAGAAGAGTCTGGTGGGCTATAGTCCATGGGGTCTCAAAGAGTCAGACACGACTGAGAACACACACAGACACACAAGAACTCCAAAACAACATGGCTCCTGGCCTTCTACAGAAACTGAATGGTGGACATGTTGACAGGAATGATGTTAATCTAGCTCTAACTTGGGTTTGTCAAGCATAGCAAGTTAAAAGCATCCCTTAACCGTTGGCTCAGTTTCAAATGAGCTCCTCGCAGAAAGGAAAGGGAGATCTCAGAAACAGACTTGGTGGGTAATAAAGGCTTCAAGATCTCCCAATAAATATAGACCAACTGACTGGAAGCCCCTGATTCATCTGCTTTCTATATTCTCAAAAGATTCCTGTCCCAACAACATATTATCAATAGTGAACATCACTCAGTTGTGCAGCCAGCTAGGATCCTCTGTCCATGGGATTCTCCAGGCAAGAATACTGGAGTGGGTAGCTGTTCCCTTCTCCAGGGGATCTTCCCAACCCAGGGATCGAACCCAGGTCTCCCTCATTGCAGGTGGATTCTTTACTCTCTGAGCTACCAGGGAAGCCATGTACCTATAAACTTAGCTTGAGAGCTTCTTTTCTTTTTATAATTCCTCTTGCTCGAAGATGGAATTAGGAGAATTTCCAAAAGCCCTTGGACTACAGTAAGATTTTTGAAAGATTAATGTATCAAGGCTAAGTGAAGTGAAGTGAAGTAAAATTTGCTCAGTCGTGTCTGACTCTTTGTGGCCCCATGGACTATACAGTCCGTAGAATTCTTTAGGCCAGAATACTGGAGTGGGTAGCCTTTCCCTTCTCCAAGGGATCTTCCCAACCCAGAGATTAAACCTAGGTCTCCCACTTGGCAGGTGGGTTCTTTACCAGCTGAGCTACAAGGAAAGCCCAGGGTGGGGGCAAGGCAGGAGCTAAATGCTTCAGTTTGTGTCTTGCCTCTCCTCCTTGTTTTCTCACAAGGGAAAGGGAAAGTCTATCAAGGCTAAGGGAAAAACATAAATTAATAAAAAATGATGGATCTAGGAGTGAGTTTGTACATACAATGCATGTCATGGGATCCTGAATTTTCAATTAAGCTTAAGACATTTTTAGCAGCCAGAACTGCTGCTGCTGCTGCTGCAAAGTCACTTCAGTCATGTCTGACTCTGTGCGACCCCATAGACGGCAGCCCATTAGGCTCCTCTGTCCCTGGGATTCTCCAGGCAAGAACACTGGAGTGGGTTGTCATTTCCTTCTCCAATGCATGAAAGTGAAAAGTGAAAGTGAAGTCGTTTAGTCATGTCCAACTCTTAGAGACCCCCATGGACTGCAGCCTACCAGGCTCCTCCATTCATGGGATTTTCCAGGCAAGAGTACTGGAGTGGAGTGACATTGCCTTCTCCAGCAGCCAGAACTAAGAGAAAAAAAAATCCTCCATTATGTGATCATCAAGATTCAAAACCCAGGTTTTTTTTCATATGAGTTTGGCTTATAAAGCCTACTTATTTCCAATGATATGAGAAAGGAACTGCTGGTGATATCCATTGCCCAAGTTTTCATAACATCCAGCCAGAAAATGTGAAATCAATAACATGGCCAACAAATCTGTGAGTCAGAGTTGTGTTTGTCTACATTAACTTACCTGCAGATTCCAAAGTGCCATCGATGCTACCATGAGTATTCTAGGATTAGTAATGCATAATTAATGTGTAGGTTTTTGTAATAGTCAGGGGAGAAACAACAAGGACCCAGAGTAAGGTAGTAGCAGGGGGATGAGAAGTGAGGGACCAACTTGAGAAATGTTCAGTTCAGTTCAGCTGCTCAGTCATGTCCGACTCTTTGCGACCCCATGAACCACAGCATACCAGGCCTCCCTGTCCATCAGCACCTCCCAGAGTCCACCCAAACCCATGTGCATTGAGTCAGTGATATCATCCAACCATCTCATCTTCTGTCATCCCCTTCTCCTCCTGCCCTCAATCTTTCCCAGCATCAGAGTCTTTTCAAATGGATCAGCTCTTCCCATCAGGTGGCCAAAGTATTGGAGTTTCAGCTTCAACCTCAGTCCTTCCAATGAACACCCAGGACTGATCTCCTTTAGGATGGACTGGTTGGATCTCCTTGAAATCCAAGGGACTCTCAAGAGTCTTCTCCAACACCACAGTTCAAAAGCATCAATTCTTTGGTGCTCAGCTTTTTTTATGGTCCAACTCTCACGTCCATACATGACCACTGGAAAAACCATAGCCTTCACTAGATTGAACTTTGTTGACATAGTAATGTCTCTGCTTTTTAATATGCTGTCTAGGTTGGTCATAACTTTCCTTCCAAGGTGTAAGCGTCTTTTAATTTCATGGCTGCAGTCACTATCTGCCATGATTTTGGAGCTCAGAAAAATAAAGTCAGCCACTGTTTCCCCATCTATTTGTCATGAAGTGATGGGTCCAGATGCCATGATCTTAGTTTTCTTTGAGCTTTAAGCCAACTTTTTCACTCTCCTCTTTCACTTTCATCAAGAGGCTTTTTAGTTCTTCTTCACTTTCTGCCATATGGGTGGTATCATCTGCACATCTGAGGTTATTGATATTTCTCCCAGCAATCGTGATTCCAGCTTGCGCTTCCTCCAGCCCAGTGTTTCTCATGATGTACTCTGCATATAAGTTAAATAAGCAGGGTGACAATATACAGCCTTGGCATACTCTTTCTTGTTTTGAACCAGTCTGTTGTTCCATGTCCAGTTCTAAATGTTGCTTCCTGACCTGCATATAGGTTTCTCAAGAGGCAGGTAAGGTGGTCTGGTATTCCCAGCTCTTTCAGAATTTTCCACAGTTTATTGTGATCCACACAGTCAAAGGCTTTGGCATAGTCAATTAAGCAGAAATAGATGTTTTTCTGAAACTCTCTTGCTTTTTCGACGATCCAGCAAATGTTAGCAATTTGATCTCTGGTTCCTCTGCCTTTTCTAAAACCAGCTTGAACATCAGGAAGTTTAAAGTTCACATATTGCTGAAGCCTGGCTTGGAGAATTTTGAGCATCACTTTACTAGCATGTAAGATGAGTGCAATTGTGCGGTAATTTGAGCATTCTTTGGCATTGCCTTTCTTTGGGATTGGAATGAAAACTGACCTTTTCCAGTCCTGTGGCCACTGTTGAGTTTTCCAAATGTGCTGGCATATTGAGTGCAGCACTTTCACAGCATCATCCTTCAGGATTTAAAATAGCTCAATTGGAATTCCTTCACTTCCACTAGCTTTGTTCGTAGTGATGCTTCCTAAGGCCGACTTGACTTCACATTCCAGGATGTAGGGCTCTAGGTGAGTGGAGCAGTGGTTGCGATGGCATAGGAGTGGCTGAGAAAACCTATTCCACATCCAAGGTAAGGAGCAGCGGCTGCGCTTTGCTGGAGCAGCCGTGAAGAGACACCCCACGTGCAAGGTAAGAAAAACCCAAGTAAGCCGGTAGGCGCTGAGAGAGGGCATCAGAGGGCAGACAGACTAAAACCACAATCAGAGACAACTAGCCAATCTAATCACATGGACCACAGCCTTGTCTATCTCAATGAAACTAAGCCATGCCATGCGGGGCCATCCAAGACGGATGGGTCATGGTGGAGAGGTCTGACAGAATGTGGTTCACTGGAGAAGGGAATGGCAAACCACTTCAGTATTCTTGCCTTGAGAACCCCATGAACAGTATGAATAGTATGAGAAATGTTAATCAAAGGGAAATGGGCATGTTGTAGTGACTAGTTGGATAACTCCTAAATTTGTGGCATTGGTGACTCTGAGTTTATGGAGTCCAGTCAGAGATGTCAGGGAGTTCAGAGAGCTGTGAGCTGCAGATAAAAGTCAGAGAGAGAAAGAACGTGTGTGTGTGTGTTTGGGGGTGGGTCTTGAGCTTAAAGGTGGTACTCAGTACCATAGTAGTGGAGAAGAATGTCCAAGGGAAAAGGCATGGACTTGAGGAAGAAACCCTGGGGTGTCAAACATTTGATGGATGATTAAGTAAGTGGAGACCCCCAAAGAGAATGAGAAGAGTAGTAATGTGTCTAAGGAGTACCGTGTTTTAAGGGTGGAGCAGTCAATGTGTTCAATGGTATCAAGAGGTCAAGTAAAAAGAGGATTGAAACTTGACAAAGGGATTTAGACACCTGGAAGTTACTTATGACCTTGACAAGAGCAGTTTATGTGGAGTGGTGGGCAGAGGCCACAGGAGAGTAGATTGTAAGTAGGAAGTGGGTAAGTGGTAGAGACAATTAGAGGACAAATATCACTTTCCAGGAATTTGGCAGTGGAAGGGGTGGGGGAAAGAGTTCATGGTGGCTGGAAGATAAAGAATCAAGAGAGGATTTTTTAATTTAGATTACAGAAACTTAAATGTGTTTTCAAGTTTGGAGGAAAAAAAGATATTAGAGAAAAGGATCATGAAGGAGCAGAAAAGAGGGGGAAAGTTTGAAGAGGTGACAGAAAAGGAAGGACTGAGGACTTAGAACTGTGAACATGGGAGAAGAGCTTGCCTTTGAACAGAAGGAGTCATCTCTAAGGCTATAGTAAAGTGGTCAGAGAAGCAAAGGCAAAGGGCAAGAGCTAGGAAGCTGAAAGATATAATTTCTCACTTCTATCAGGGGAGTAAGAGCAAGGTTGCTTTTTATAGGCAAGAAGGATGAAAACTCATTAGGAAGCTTGAAGACAAAAAGAAAAGGTTTAGAATAGTGACTAGTAAATGTAAATATTCAGAGTTTCTCTGGCTAGTTTCAAAGCAGGCATACTAGGCCTTTTTGAAACTGCCTCTCACTTACAATGTAATGGTTGTATCTTAGCTGCTGGATGAAAAATGGTTGCAAATCTCATTATAGCCATGAAAAAAGATTGCCTGGCAGCACTGATTGCTCAACTGAGGAAAGACCCAGATTTAAATGAGGCTAATATGGTTTTCTGTTCTTCTTCCAGCTGGACTCAGAGCTGCATCTAAAAACAAAGAAGGTGGACTGTGGATGATCAGTTCATCCAGCGTTGGGATTTTGTTGGGTGGGTGCAAGGAAAAGAGACAAATGTGAAGGAGCCAATACAGGGGACAAAGCAGGCCCACCGATCCGCCACATATGGTGGCTTGACTTCGGAGGCAAGGAAGAGAGGCTTGGAAGAGGCTGCTGGAGAGACAGTAAAGGGTGCACCCAAGGGCTGGATGCCTGGCTGAGGTGAAGAAGAAGCTACATCAGTAGTAAAAGTAAGAAAGAATTCAAAGGACTGGGGCACATGGTCAGGGGCCTTAGGTAAAAATGGAAGCATGGAGTATATGAGTGGAGTTGAAAGCTTCAACTCTTTTTGAGGTGGGAAGAAGTGATAAACTTGGGAGCCAGGAGAATCATGGAAAAGAACATTTTCAAATTAAAAGGGCATCAGAAGTGACTAATTGGAAAGATAACTTTTGTCTCCTGGACCAGCTGAGAGGTGTATGTGTTTTGGAGCACAGTGACCTTTCCATTTCCTTAGAAAGAGGTGAGACCACCATGGGGCTTTTCTTATGTGCAATGGCATTAATTGGTCTAAAATTGGCTGTTATCTAATACAAAAATAATAGCAACAAAGGAAATTGGCCAAATTAACAGAAACCTGAGGGTTCAGTGGAAATGAATTTTACTTTTAATGACCTGGAGCAAAGCTAGATCATAGACGTCACCAGAGGTTCAAATGGAAGGTGTTGAAACCAGCTAGTTTGGTGATGTAGTAACCTGGCCTGAATCACTAGCTGTGTATGTGGGCTTAGTTGTTCAGTCATGTCCAACTCTTTGCGACCCCATGGACTGTAGCCCGCCAGGTTCCTCTGTCCATAGGGATTTTCTAGGCAAGAATACTGGAGTGGGTTGCCATGCACTCCTCCAGGGCATCTTCCCAACCCAGGGATCAAAACCACGTCTCCCACACTGCAGACAGATTCTTTACCATCTGAGCCACAGAGCATCACTGGCTGGCCAGCTTCATCTAGACAAGGACCAGCTCTGAGGCCGCCTGGCTGATTGTACTGGCTACAGAACCTTACAGCCATGACACTATCTGCTTAGCCCTGCTAGGGCCAGCATGATCTGGAGGAATCGAAGGACTATTGGGAACTAGTCAGCCAGCTGCTCTCCTAGTCTGCTCTGAACAGTCCCAGCATCCCATTTCTTTGTGAGCATTTGAATCTGTTCTGACCTTTAGCTTGTTCCTGTGACAGACATAATATCATTAATGTACTGGTCTCTCCCCCATCCTTCTAACAGCTCTAACAGTGATTCTCAAACTTTAGTCATCAAAAGAAAGCCCTGGGTATATTGTTAAATGCTGATTCTGATTCAGCAGATCTGGGGTGAGGCCTGAGACACTCCTAGGCGTCATAATGCTTCTAGACTGGGAGCCACACTTTTAGTGAGGCTCTCAGCAGGGTTTTCTCTAAGAGACCATCTCTCCCTCAGCCCCTCTCCCCTTTTCAGTGAGAATTTACTGAAAATCTCCCAAGGACACATCACTGGACTAGGCAGTGGAAGGCAAGAAGATAAAGAGGATACATAATGGCACAAGACATGGTGCTTGCCTACAAGGGAACAGGCAATGATACCACATGTAGGTATAATAGAAAGATGGACAGAGGGTTGGGGGAACACAGAGAAGGGACTAAATATGCCAGGGTTTTCAGGAAGGATTCACAGAGGAGGTGACATTAAGATGGAGCTTGAAACCTGAGTTGGAGGGTATTAGGTGAAGAGATGGAGAGACATTCCCAGCAAAGAGAAAACTTCGTGCAAAGGACTAGAAATGGACAGCATATTTGGACAATGGTGAGAAATCAGGTGTCAGCAGAGTCCTGGGGGAGCAGGCAGCTTGTGAGTAAAATATAAAGTCACAAAAGCTTTCCTACCTTGCTAAGAAAATGCTCAGCAGACCTCTGACCATGAAGCATGTTTCCACTTACCAGTTAGACAAAAGCTCACACAGATATGGTGGACAGACAATACCTCAGAACAACAGTAACTTCCTATTGATTCCAACTTCCAAAAATGCTCATTCCCCCGGGGCTGGACAACCCTGGGAGAAAAGGGATGACAGTCAGAAAGGAAGAAACTGAAAAATGGCAAAGCATTTCAAGAGCTACCTTTTGTACCAAATCAATTGGCTAATTTCAAACTAATTTCATTTGTGCATTAAAGAGAGTCACTATGAAAATTCATAAACTTTATGTAACTGAAATAAATTGACTGATTTTCTTTAAAGACTGTACCTAATCATGCCTTTAACCAATTTATATGACTAGCTTCCATTTCCCATCATGTCCTCCCCCTCCCCAGCACAGTCAGTTTTCCTCTCTATAACGAAGAGGCTCAGATCTGCTAGGATTCTCTGATTTACTAGGGTATGAAGAGCAGGGAAAATGAAGGAAGGAAGGAGAGAAGTGAACGAGTAGGGGAGGGAAGGAAGGAAAGAGGAAAAGAGGGAGAGATGGAAGGAGAAAGAAAGAACAGAAGGAAGAGGAAAGAAGGAGAGAACAAAGAAACCAAAAGAAAAAAACATTTCAAAAAGCAAGGCACTCAGGTATCTATCACTATGTGCAAAACTAGAACTATGTAGAACATTCTTACACTCATTTTACAGGGTATACAATAGCTAACCATTATTTTTAATTGCAAGTAGAAGGGCAGCATAATCTTTTCCTTGCTTAGGGCCTTTTAAGCTCATAATCCGGCCCTGTTCTGGCAAACTCCACCACCTGGAGTGTGAGTGTATGAAATGCAGGTGTGATGATGAGCTGGCCCAAATGGCCCCAGCCCTCAGTTGTATTTATCCATTGGCATTCAGTTTTGCCCCCACAATAAACCTACCCACCGGGATGAAAGACTCTGCCTTTACTTACAAACAAATTTTATTGGATTTAGTTGCATTTGGGCACACTCCTTTATTTTTCTCCTGGCTGCATGGGGCTAAATAATTGACTTGATTAAGTCTTGCATTGTTGACCAATTTCTTTGAGCATAATGAAGCCATCCCACATCCACAGAAGAAGTGAGCAGGTATGTAATGAGCTTCCAATCTGTTACCCTAAAGGGCTGTGAGGATGCAGAGTAGCACCCCTTGGATTCATTATTGGGCCCAGGTGATTCACGCATGGTTGCCTGTAGAGTCTGGAACTCCTGTGCTTCTTGGAGAATAGCAAGGCTGACAGGAGAATGGGCAAAGAAGGAAACTTGGTGGAGCCTGACTAAAAAGTTTCCTGTCCAGCCTCACTAAAATGTCTTCTTTCATTAAGAGAGGTATACGTTTCCAAATACTAACATGCCTGTGTGTAGCTGAGTTTTGTATTGTATTGTGAAAGCCCTCTATACTCTTGTGTTCTTGGCATATTGTCATGTCTGTTGTAGACCATTATGATGGCTAAGATGTATTTCATGTAAAACTGAGAGTATGGCGTCAGTGGAGAAAAGAAAGCAAACTGTCAACCAGTTGAAACCAAATTGTCAAACAATTAATTTATCTTTTACAACAAAATTGCCTTACAGCCAATTAGTTATGCAGCAAAAATGCTTGCAGCAAAGATGTCTACAGTAAAGATGCTTATGGAAAAAATACTGGACACATGGAAAGGTATGTGTATTTTAAGTGAATTTGATTTGAACCCACCTGCAAATGCAGGAGTTGCAAGAGATGGGGTTTGATCCCTGAGTTGGGAAGATTCCCTGGAGTAGGAAATGGCAACCCACTCCAGTATTCTTGCCTAGAGAATCCCATGGACAGAGGAGCCTGGAGGACTACAGTCCATGGGGACCACAAAGAGCCGGACATGACTGAGCACAGTGCAATCTTACTTGAAGTGTGATGGAAAAGCAGTGGGGGCTCTAACTATGGGGGGAGGGAATTAACTGGTTTAGCTATTAAAATATCTCTGGCTGCTCTGGGAGAATGCATTGGAGGGACAGGGCATGGATGTGGAGTGGCTGTCACAATAATCCAAACATGAGATGTATTGGTCACTGATGGTGTTAAATGAATCTTTTGGGTTATGCCTCTATTAAACAGTTGATTTTCTTTAGCTTCTCTTTGATTCTCTTGCTTCACTATTCAATTTCTCCCCACCCTATTCATTACCCAGTTCTGCAAGTGAGCCAGAGCTTCTCTTTCTTGGGAAGTCTGGGCAATAGAATGTGAGGGAATTGTGGAATAAGGGTGACTGAAGGAAGGAGGTAATGGATGAATGGATGGAGAGCTGTAATGGCCAATGTCATTCTTTTATGGCCCCAATGCCCAGCGGAGGTCCTTGAGGTAAATTGGGTCCTCAAGGAACAATGACTGAATGGATGAAGGAAGAAGATGGTAAGTCAGTCAGGTAATCTCCAAAATTAGCAATCATGGATCCTGTAGATTTTGTGATGCAAGGATTATAAACTTTGAATTAGAATATCTACATCTCTCATAATGGATTGCAGAACAGGAATTTAGGAACAATCTTTAGATAAGGTAGGCTCCACTTGGAGAAAATAGCTTTGCTATTTCTAGAAAGAATTGACTGAGAACAGAGAACCCATGCTCATTGGTGATGATATGGCAAACGTGATGGATTTGGATTGGTTGTAAATAAGTTCTCAATGTCCCAAACTCAGCAACCTCCTTGCCAAGCTTTCTCCATCTCAGTAAGCTTAACCACCTTTCATCCAGCTTCCCAAACCAGAAGTGAGTGAGTGAGTGAGTGAAAGTCACTCAGTCGTGTCTGACTCTTTGCGACCCCATGGACTATACAGTCCACGGAATTCTCCAGGCCAGAATACTGGAGTGGTAGCCTTTCCCTTCTCCAGGGAATCTTCCCAGCCCTGGAATCAAACCCAGGTCTTCTGCATTGCAGGTAGATTCTTTACCAGCTGAGTGACAAAGGAAGCCCTCCCAAGCCAGAAACCTGTCAGTTATTCTAGATTCCCTTCTCTCCCTCAGTTACTGCACCTAATAAATCTCCAAGTCACATCAATTTTACCTCTTACACATCTCTCTGGTCTACTTCTTTCTCACTGTGGCTACTGACGCCAGCTTATTCCAGGCTGCTATTATGTATTGCCTAGACATCTGAGAATGTCTTCTAATCTCTCTGCTTCCACTCTTGTACCTCTACCATCCATTTTCCACCTAGCCAAGTGATTTTTTTTTTTAATAACAATTCAGATCATTTCTTTTCCATGCTTAAAATCCTCCAATGACTAACTCTCTAGCTTCATGTCACATCTGTCTTCTTTCTGCATTCTCTTCTCCTGCCATATTAGAGTTCTTTCAGATTCTTTTGCTGGAATCTGGGCCTTCACATGCTTGGTGCATTCTTTCTAATGTGCTATTCGCCTCTCCCCACGTCTTCTACTGCTCGGGGGGTGGGCGGGGGGGTGCTAGTATTAGAAGAGATTGCCCAAAGAAGTAAGTCAGGCAGAAATTCTCAGTCTCTCCCCCTGCTACCAGTTACAGATCTAAACACAGCAGTTTTTCTTCTTGGCCTGAAGTCAGGCAAGGAAAGATGGGGAGGAAAAGGAGGATCAGACCATTCAAGTCCATCTGGTCTCTTCTCACCTAATTTTACCTCTTTTCCCGGTTCTATAATAGTGAACTTCCCTCATAGCTCACTCGGTAAAGAATCTGCCTGCAATGCAGGAGACCTGGGTTTGATTCCTGGGTTGGGAAGATCCCCTGGAGAAGGAAATGGCAATCCACTCCAGTACTCTTGCCTGGAAAATCTCATGGACAGAGGAGCCTGGTGGGCTACAGTCCATGGGGTTGCAAGAGTCGGGCACAACTTAGCAACTAAACCACCAAACCATAATAGGACTAGAGGGTGTCAATCTGAGCCAAAATAGTAGCCTCTCATGTAAATGGAAGTAAGGGGAAGCATTGTCTAAGATGATTTACTCCTGATCAGCTATTTCAGCCAGAGCACTGGAGAATGCCTGGGCCAAAGGCAAACAGGGCAATACAAATACAATCAATATTCTGTATGGTTTTAAAGGCCATGCTAGGGCTGAAGCCACTTCTGATAACACAGTTTAAAATAATACATGCTCCTCAAGTCTCCCTGGCAATCCAATTGCCTTGGACACACAATGATGCAAGGAATGACACACACAGCTGATGGTTTCTGCTTATCCTTATTGAATGAAAAACTTCACTCATCAGGATTTGGAAAATTCCGGTCACTTTTTTTTTTTTTACTCTCTCTGCCTGGTAATTCTATTCTTATGCCAAGAGCCAGCAGCAGCCCTGTGTTCCTCCCTAACTGACTCAGAGACACTTTCTAGTCTTGGATTTTGCTACTGTCTAATTGGCTATTAACATTTGACCCCAGACTGCTGTTTGTAGCACACCAGGAGACAAACATATCGAAAGTGCAGAGTCTATGAACTTTTTCCCTTATTGGTCCCATCCAAAAGCAGACTGAGCTAAGAGCCTGAGGTATGTGCAGAAAGTCCTTCTCTTCTCACAAATAATGCTCACTGACTTGTGAACTTGCCCAGGGCTAGATTAAGGAAGGAAGCTTAGGTTTCCTTTCTGTAGCCTCCCCCTCCAATCCCATCCCCAAGATCAACAGGTGTGGTCCATGGCTTGACTTTGACACTGAAACACCACATGTAGAGGGTAAATGTACACTTTCATTATCCCTTCATGATCAGAATACATGCCCTCCTTTTTTGCCTTATCCTCAATAGCCCTCATCTGAGCAAATGGCTCTTGCTCGAACTTTAATAGGAGTAAAGCCTTGGAACCGTGTAGTAACTAAATTCAGGAGCAATGTTATAAAATCATATGAAGAAAGCCTGAAGGCAGCAGTGGAGTGAAGGCCAGCAAGGCTGGGCTCTGGTTGGTGGGTTAGCAAACACATTAAATGTGTCATCCTTTGGTCACATGCTGCACATGTGCCAGGCTTTGTTGGCACATTTGCACTGCTTCCTATGCCAAGTTTTCAGCATAGTCCCAAGGACAGATGTAAGTTAAGACATTTGATTTCTGGAGCTAGATCTCCAGGAAACAATATACCAGGCTTATCATTCCTTGGTTCTGTGACTTTGGGCAAGTTACTTAACTGTTCTGGGCTTTGGTTTCTTCATTATGTGTAATATCATCTTGCCCAGTGGTGTTGTAAGAAGTAAATGAGATAATGCCTGCAAAGCACTTAGAATACCTCCTGACTACTTAGTGCGCCAAACGTGTGGTTTATGACTATTGTTTTTATTATGAAAACAGATGTTGAAAAGGAACCCCTAACACAAACTGCAAGTATACTTGCTTATGGATGTCTGGCAGACTCTAGAACCTTCTTTGTCCCCCAGCTACTGCAGCTACCCATTTGCTCTTCTCCCTAGACCTCCTCTCTAGCCAAGATCCCCAGACATCCAGGCTACTTCTAATCCTGACTCAATACTCCAGCCTCACCTTGAAACAGTGCCACTGTTCTGTGAGGTAGAAAACAAGGAACTACATATTAAAGTATTTCAGAGATGACGTCAGTTTTTACTAGGAAAAAAAAATAAAATTTCAGCCAAAGTCTTTTTATATGCAAATTTGTATTGTATTACATGAGCTATAGGCCTTCACTGATAGCTCAATTCGTAAAGAATCCACCTGCAACAGGAGACCACAGTTTGATTCCTGAGTCAGGAAGATCCTCTGGAGAAGGGATAGGCTACACACTCCAGTATTCTTGGGCTTCCCTTATGGTTCAGCTGGTAAGGAATCTGCCTGCAATGCGGGAAACCACAGTTCGATCCCTGAATTGGGAAATCCCCTGGAGAAGGGAAAGGCTACTGGAAAAGACCCTGATGCTGGGAAAGATTAAAGGCAGGAGGAGAAGGGGATGACAGAGGATGAGATGTTTGGATGGCATCACCGACTCAATGGACATGGGTTTCGGTGGACTCCGGGAGTTGGTGATGGACAGGGAGGCCTGGTGTGCTGCAGTTCATGGGGCTGCAAAGAGTTGGACATGACTGAGCGACTGAACTGAACTGAACTGAATTCCATGGACTGTATAGTCCATGGGGTCACAAAGAGTTGGCTATGATTGAAAGCGACTTTCACTTTCACTTTTACACAGGCTATATAATAATTGCCTGGGCCCTAGCCATTGCCACATATTTTCTACATTACCCTTTAAGTAGAGTGTAGCCATGTACTAAACATTCTGGATCATTCTCTATTTCTGTTATTATTCAGTTTGATTCCTGTAGTACTTGATATTAGTTATCTTCACTAAATTTTCCCTTTAAAAATAGTCTATAACCTTTCATGTGTAAATTGCTGTTTTACTTATTTTCTCTTTCCAGAAAATTATCTTTATCTTTTAGCATTTTCATATTGTCTGTGGACTTATTATTTTTAGCCTTCAGAGTCAAGTCAATGTGGAAATTATACATTCTTTTAATGAATATCTATTGAGTACTATATCAGTCAAAATATTTCATATTATACTGCAGTAATCAATAATGCCCCACAAACTTGGTGGCTTATTTTAAACAAAGAGTTGTTTCTTATTCAGATTGCATATTCATTGCTAGAAGGCTGGAAGCCTGCTCCATGCCTCTTCACCTTAGAATGTAAGCTGACATATTGGCCGTCTACTTGAATGCAGCTGGTCACTGTGACAGAGGGAAGAACAACTCCAGATCATTTCACACTGGAGCTTAGACCCTCTCTGTGAGAGTGACATGACACTTTCATTCAAACCTCTTTGGTCAGAGACTTCTCCAGCAGTCCAGTGATTAATAATCTGGGCTTCTGCTGCAGGGGGCACAAGTTCAATCCCTGGTCGGGGAGCTAAGTTCCCACATGCTGCATGATGTAGCCAAACAAACAACACCCCCGCCCCCAAAACAACAACAACAAAAACTCTTTGATCAGAACTATTAATGTGCCCATACTGCACTGTTTAAAAGGCGAAGAAAACCATTCCTCCCATGTGTCCTGAATAGAGAGCTAGAAGCTGGTGAACAGCATTAATGAGTGCTTACCATGTAGCAGACACTGTGTCAGAGATGTGGATATGTGAGTGAACAGGATGGATAAGGTCTCTGCTTTCACAGAGCTCACCTCTTCTTATGTATATGCGTGTGGGGGCAACATAACTGACATTGAAAAGTAACTACAAATGCGATGAGGGTTATGGAGGGAAGGTACAGGATGCTATGGGATATATAACAATGGAGTTAATCTGGTCTCAGGGGAAAAGGAGCCCCCCAGCCAACGCTAGGAAATTCACAGTTAGCCTACATGGAGGGACTGGCTTTATTAGGATGTATTCCTCAACTTGCTCATGCCTGCCAGGTTTTGGCTCCTTGCTGGAGTGTCAGACTGTTCCTCCTTATCATTCTGACTGCATTCACATCTAGCAGGGCTGCTTCCATTGTAGTAGTAATTTGCTCCAGTGGGCACTGGGCACATATATCATGACAGGGGGACAGTGGGAACTGCAAACCTGAATACATAGATCCACTCACTAGCTATGTGACCTTGAACAAGTTACCTCACCTTTGAAGCTTCAGTATTTTCATTCATTAAATGAGGGTAATTCATAGTCCCTGTCAGCCAGTCCAGTATCTGCACATTGTCTGACCATGGCCATGTTCATGTACATAGCCTTTGCAGAGAGGTTCACCTTGGGAGCTGGGTAACTACCCTCAAGGAAATGCATGCAAGCACCTCCCCAAGGGGTTCTCAGTTGAGGATGATACAACCTCTTGTTCTTGTTCTTGTTCAGTCACCCAGTCATGTCTGACACCCCATGGACTGCAGCACACCAGGTCTGCCTGTCCCTCACCATCTCGTGAAGTTTTCCCAAGTTCATATCCATTGCATTGGTGATGCCATCCAGCCATCTCGTCCTCTGACACCCTTTTCAGGTGTCAACCCCTTAGAGGCATTAAAAATGGGGGGATGTTTTTGTTTGTCACAATGCCTGAAGGAGTAAGACTGGAATTTGGGAGGCTGAACACCTTGCTTTATTAATAATATGGGAAGCATTGTCCTGCACAACAAATAATTCTTCCATCCAAAATCCCAAGAGTGACCTGTTTGGGAAAACTATACACCACATTTTAGTCATTTTACAGTGACTGTGGGAGCTCACCTCCTGCCATCCTGCTAGACATGCCTCCAACAACTTTAGGAAAGGATTTTGCCTGAAATGTGCAAAGTATCCACATAGCTCTTAATGATGTGACTTGAAGAGTGTAATAATTAGGATTACCTAGGCTTTGCTAAAGGAGAAGGCAATGGCAACCCACTCCAGTACTCTTGCCTGGAAAATCCCATGGACAGAGGAGCCTAGTGGGCTGCTGTCCATGGGGTCGCACAGAGTCGGACACGCCTGAAGCGACTTAGCAGCAGCAGCAGCAGCAGGCTTTGCTAAAGCAACAATTTCTGCATTTCAGTGGCTTAAAACAGCCAAGTTTTATTTCTCACTCACGTTACATACACAATGTCAGTTGAAACTGCTGCCCTGTTCTTTAAAATCATGCCCATCAGCAGATGAATGGATAAGAAAGCTGTGGTACATATACACAATGGAGTATTACTCAGCCATTAAAAAGAATACATTTGAATCAGTTCTAATGAGATGGATGAAACTGGAACCTATTATACAGAGTGAAGTAAGCCAGAAAGAAAAACACCAATACAGTATACTAATGCATATATATGGAATTTAGAAAGATGGTAACAATAACCCTGTGTACAAGACAGCAAAAGAGACACTGATGTATAGATCAGTCTTATGGACTCTGTGGGAGAGGGAGAGGGTGGGGAGATTTGGGAGAATGGCATTAAAACATGTATAATATCATGTATGAAACAAGTCGCCAGTCCAGGTTCGATGCACAATACTGGATGCTTGGGGCTAGTGCACTGGGACGACCCAGAGGGAGGGTAGCGGAGGGAGGAGGGAGGAGGGTTCAGGATGGGGAACACAGGTATACCTGTGGTGGATTCATTTCGATATTTGGCAAAACTAATACAATATTGTAAAGTTTAAAAATAAAATAAAATTAAAAAAATAAAATAAAATCATTCCAGGTCCCAGTGTAGAAGTAAGCAGATAAACGAACAAGGAAAAGATCAAGTGGAGTTGACTGCCCTTTAAAGTATTCTAACAGACTCAGGAGGGGCTGAGGAAGCTAACTTTAAATGTGACCTTCACAGGAGGGTTCTCTAAGGAGAAGCTGTTTGAGTAGGGTGACCCAGACAGATTAGACTGCAAGTGCAAGGTCTTTGTGAGACTGAGAAGCAACAAGGGGGGCTGGGGTGGCAGGAGGGGAGGCAACAGGAAGGCAGGCAGCCGAACAGAGGGGTCCAGAGCATGGAGGGCCTTGCAGGCTCCTGTAAGGCCTTGGGGGCCTACTCCGAACAAGATGGTGCCATTGTAGGACTTTGGGCCAAGAATGGATATGATCTGACTCGTGTTTTTCAAAGGTCACTCTAGTTGCTGTGGAAGACTAGACAGTAGCTATGGTCCGGGGGAAGCTCTCCTGCATTATGCTCCTGTGAGTGGCTGAGTGGCTGGGAGAAGGCTCTTCTAATACAGAGAGACAGCTTTCTTTATTCTTCTAATGGTCTTCTCTTTCTCCAGGCTCTTTTATTGGCTCAGGAGTGAAAGAGGACCGGGCAGATAACATCTGCCCTTCCCAGAGAAGGCTTAATTATGACTCTTAAGATTGTGGAGTGAGGCAGCAGAAAGGCCACCTGATATGGTTGAAGCTGCAGCCCTGGCCTCTGACCCTGTTCTGCTATGCTTTGCTGCACTATCCCACACAAGTTCTTGCCTCTCTGAGGATCCGTTTGGTCATCCCTGCCATGATTGTAAGGTTGAATAAGCTTTGTATACTCTGGTCATCCCTGCCATGATTGTAAGGTTGAATAAGCTTTGTATACTCTGCAGGGCCATGTCCTGTGCCATGTCTGTACCACCACTGGCGACTGGGTTTCTGTTCCCAGCCTCTGTACGTTTGAGCAAGTTAACTGCTCTGAAGATCTGGGTCCTAATGGAGGTGAAGCCACTCCAGACACTACAGCAGCCTGTAGCCCCAGATTTTCTTGGAACTTTTTCTCCCAGAGAAGATTGACTTGGAGACCAAAAATACCTACAGGCTACTAATAAGGTTTAAAATGCTAATTTATAATAATAGCCAGTGATATTTATTGACTGCTTACTGTGTCCCAGACACTGTGTTAAGAGCTCATAAACCAGAGCTTTAATTCCAAAATTAATACATGAAATGAAATATAGTGGAAATACCTGGAAGAACAAATTAGAGAAAATTAAATGAAAATGACTGCCCGTGAACTGTGTTCCATCCCTCTGGAACCATTCATTTTTTGATTATCACTTCCTTGGTGCCAACTCCGGGCCCAGCATCTTGGATGTCATCCCTGTACCCACGGCTTCACTGGAAACTATTAGCAGTGCCATGGCATGTCGGAGATGAGTTACTCAGGATGTCCCTTTGACAGCGTGTCTGGACCTGTGCCCTGGTTACGAATCAGCCTTAGTCTCTTCCAAAAGTCTCTGCCCACTGGCCACCTTCCCAAACTTCTCTGCTCCCTACAAGTGGATGATACGAAAAGAGCCAGCAAGGCATTGGAAAGTCACAGGTGTCCTGTCCTTGCCCACTACTGCTAGTGCAGCCATCCATTTCCTTGTAGGGACTGGTAGACAAGGGTCATACTTCAGTTTCTCTAAAGCATTCAGGCCTGAGACAGTGCTTCTGGGAAGATTCCTGAGAAGTGGTGCAAAACCTGAGGGTCACGCTGCCTGGGTGCAAAACCCAGGCAGAAAGTGGCAAGGCCACAGCCATCAATAATGCACAGGAGGGAGAGGGGCAGGTGAGAAGCACCCTGGCCTGGCTGCAGACAGAAAACAGACCTGCATGTGACACTGCCCTCTCCCACGGCTATCACAACCCTCTCCTACTGAAAGAAACCTTCTTTCAAGGCTCTCCAATCTTCCTTCAAAGTTCCCCACTGTGGAGGAAAGAGTAACTGACCTTAAGGTTTCCATGACAGAAAGAACCAGAGCAAGGGAGAAATTAGTAGTTGATAAGTTCAGAGACCGGAAAGAATGGGAAAGACTGGTTTGAAACAGGTCACCTGCTGAGTATCAGTGGTGGTTCAGTTCAGTTCAGTCACTCAGTCATGTCCGACTCCTTGCAACCCCATGAATTGCAGCACAGCCAGGCCTCCCTGTCAATCACCAACTCCTGGAGTTCACTCAGATTCATGTCCATCGAGTCAGTGATGCCATCCAGCCATCTCATCCTCTGTCATCCCCTTCTCCGCCTGCCCCCAATCCCTCCCAGCATCAGAGTCTTTTCCAATGAGTCAACTCTTCGCATGAGGTGGCCAAAGTATTGGAGTTTCAGCTTTAGCATCATTCCTTCCAATGAACACCCAGGACTGATCTCCTTTAGAATGGACTGGATGGATCTCCTTGCAGTCCAAGGGACTCTCAAGAGTCTTCTCCAACACTACAGTTCAAAAGCATCAATTCTTCGGTGCTCAGCTTTCTTCACAGTTCAACTCTCACATCCATACATGACCACTGAAAAAACCATAGCCTTGACTAGACGGACCTTTTTGGCAAAGTAATGTCTCTGCTTTTTAATATGCTGTCTAGGTTGGTCATAACTTTCCTTCCAAGGAGTAGTGTCTTTTAATTTCATGGCTGCAATCACTATCTGCAGTGATTTTGGAGCCCAAAAAAATAAAGTCAGGCACTGTTTCCACTGTTTCCCCATCTATCTGCCATGAAGTGATGGGACCAGATGCCATGATCTTAGTTTTCTGAATGTTGAGATTTAAAGCCAACTTTTTCACTCTCACTTTCATCAAGAGGCTTTTTAGTTCCTCTTCACTTTCTGCCATAAGGGTGGTATCATCTGCATATCTGAGGTTATTGATATTTCTCCCAGCAATCTTGATTCCAGCTTGTGCTTCCTCCAGCCCAGCGTTTCTCATGATGTGCTCTGCATATAAGTTAAATAAGCAGGGTGACAATATACAACCTTGACATACTCCTTTTCCTATTTGGAACCAGTCTGTTGTTCCATGTCCAGTTCTAACTGTTGCTTCCTGACCTGCATATAGGTTTCTCAAGAGGCAAGTCAGGTGGTGTGGTATTCCCATCTCTTTCAGAATTTTCCACAGTTTGTTGTGATCCACACAGTCAAAGGCTTTGGCATAGTCAATAAAGCAGAAATAGATGTTTTTCTGGAACTCTTGCTTTTTCGATGATCCAGTGGATGTTGGCAATTTGATCTCTGGCTCCTCTGCCTTTTCGAAAACCAGCTTGAACATCTGGAAGTTCACAGTTCACTTATTGCTGACGCCTGGCTTGGAGAATTTTGAGCATTACTTTATTAGCATGTGAGATGAGTGCAATTGTGCAGTAGTTTGAGCATTCTTTGGCATTGCCTTTCTTTGGGATTGGAAGGAAAACTGACCTTTTCCAGTCCTGTGGCCACTGCTGAGTTTTCCAAATGTGCTGGCATATTGAGTGCAGCACTTTCACAGCATCATCTTTCAGGATTTGAAATAGCTCAACTGGAATTCCATCACCTCCATTAACTTTGTTTGTAGTGCTGCTTCCTAAGGCCGATTTGACTTCACATTCCAGGATGTCTGGCTCTAGGTGAGTGATCACACCATCGTGATTATCTTGGTCATGAAGATCATTTTTGTACAGTTTTTCTGTGTATTCTTCAATGGTGGTTAATGAAGTAGTTCATTGAGCTGCATGCTATTTATCTATGGCCAAGGCCAGCCCCTGGCCATTTTTCTCACTAGGGGCCTTAACCCTCTGTTGAGTTGTTCCTGACAGAGGATTTCCCAGGCTTCTTCCCACTCACACCACCCATAGGTCCAAGGCCAGTAGGGAGAAAGCCTGAGCCCATCGTTGCTGCTTCTGAACTAACCCCACTGGGATGGATGCAGTGGAAGATCAGCCCAGATGGGGTAAAGGTAAGAACACCAAGCCAAGAGCCTGAAGTGGGGTCAAATCTGACTCCCCCCTGTCTGGTTGTGTAGCTTTGGACCAGTCCCTGCCCCATCTTGATGCGTTCTTGCCTTTATTGGTACAGTAGGGGTAATAGACGGGGTGGCATCTGAGTGTTTGCCAATTTCCCATCTGGGATGCCAGGATGCTAGGAATTAAGGACTTGCTTATCCTCTTTGCCACCTGCCACCCACACCCATCTCCAAGGCCAGAAAGCTCAGGTGGACTGGCTTCTAGACCTTTTGCAGATAAAATCTCCTTGGTGGGTTCCCATCAATCTACAATTCTATAAAGGCCCAAGGGAAAGCATTTAATCCTTGCCAAATGGGTTGATCTTTCCATTACTGAGTCCTGGGAATTGCCCCCAAAGGCCTGTAAAAAGCTGCTAAAATCATCCTATTACTTTTGGGTGTTTTGCCAACAAGAAAATGAACAAAATTGTTGCTTTTACTCTGAGGACTATTTAACTGAAGTAACTCCTTGGCAGAGACAGGATTGGGACTGGAGCCAGGTTGGGAGCCTTGTGGGGCTTGACAATTGATGAGGCCTTTGGAATAAGGGGTGGCTCTCCCTGTGGCAAGGCACCCATTTCCCCCTGCTGGGCAGTGCCATGCAGCAGACCACATTAGAAGCTGAAGATGCAATGTGGGCCCTTTCTCTCCTGGTGTCTGTGCCCGGGTTACCCCACAGATACCCCACAGATACCTTGCAGTGTGGCAAACCTCACCCCACCAACTCACTCTTGCTCTTCTGTTCCTCCAAGACTTCCCATCCCCAGGGTGGTGGCTTCATTCTCTTGGGAGATTCATGGCAGCCATCCTGAGAACCACCTTCCTTCTGACTCTCGCTCTGTGTGTTTGGGGGACAAACCCTACCTTTTCAATCTCTTTGAGTGTGTCAGAAATCTGTCCTCTCTTCCAACCCCACTGCTGGGGCATCAGCTCAGACTCTTCTCAACTCTTGCTGAAAACCTTTGAATAGAACTCTATTTTCTCTAATGATCTTTTCTCTAAACTGTCATTTTCAAAACACAGGTCTTTGTGATGGTCACAATGCTGCCTACCCCTATGCAATTCAGTTTCCTTGGCTCCAGGGCACATGCTGAATAACTTACTTGACAACGTGGCTGTCAGATCCCCAGAGGATGGTCCTATCCTTGCTGTTGTCCATCCTCCACTCCTACTTCTTTATCCTCAGTATTCATCCTGCTGCCTGAATGGACTCTGCCTCCTATCACTTTTTGCTCTTGCTTACTCAGTTCTCTGTGCATGGAGTACCCTGAGTCTGATCTCCACCCATCTAAAAGAATTACTTCTCACAAGACTCAGCTCCAGTGCTACCTCCTCCAGGACACCTTGTTGGATGGCAATCCCTTTGGCTATTTGGCTGCCAGGGTAACTTGGTGCTCTGAGAACCTACCAGTAATTTCTTTGTAATACCTCCAAATTTCCAACATCAACAGGGCAAGGATTAGGTGTAACTTATGGCCAGGCACCCAGTAGAGCAACTAATAGACAGTCTGCAAATGGCTGTGGCATTGAAGTGAACCAAAATGCTCCAAAGAAGAATGCACACTATGGCCTTTTCCCCTACACCACTTCAACGTGGGACGAATTCCTGGATGGAAGACTAACAAGCAGGCAGGTGCAGCCTTGGCAGCCACATAAATGTGCAGGAGACTTTGCCAAATCTCTGCCCAGTCAGTCTATTTACACAGGTAGTTGGGCCCTGCCTGCAGATGAAGCTGCAGTGTGGGCAGAGAATTACTCATCCGTTCAAGACACAGCCAGGATTCTTCCAGATCAGAGAGCTGTGCTTGGCAGGGGTACAAATAGCCTCAATTTCCGGATCTTTAACAACTCGGCCTGAGTAATAGCTTAGACCTGCCTCCTAGCTGCCTGCAGTGAGGGCCCAAAAGCCTCACACATTATGTCTGGAACGAGACTTTGCCTCAGAATTAAACCTAAATCCGCAAAGCTCCAGACAGGGGCCTGACAAATAGGCGGAGCCTTGGGACTCCTTGGGAGAGAGAACACTGCTGAGCTGAAGGCCCGACTAAATGAGGTGGAGAAGCCCTGGGTGGCCCTTTAGGCTGCTTTGCTGCTTCTCAGGGAGCCTGTCGTGGTAACATGAGGGTGGCATGGTTCAGATTGCCACATTAAAGGGGCTACAGCAAGCACAGCTGGGTCTCAACTTCCTACTGAGGGTTTCAGGGTTCTTGTGATCTAATAGCTGTGCTTTTCAATGTCTATAGGCATCTAGGTGAATTACAGGACAGAAATCTGAGTAAACCATTTAAAAAAAGGTTCCTACTCCCAGAGACCTGATGTCTGTTCTGTCACTGGGCAAAACTAAAAGACCAAGGGACTCTGATCATGGCCCTAGCAACCGTGGAGATAGCTGACAGATAAGCCACAGAGATGATAGTGAGGTCACAGTGGCATCCAACCCAGGAGCTCCAAGGTCAGCAATGCTGCCTCCTTTCCTCCACTCCCCACCCAGAGCCTTGAGACCAATATTGGAGTCTCAATTCTGCCATTCAGTTCAGTTCAGTTGTTCAATCATGTCCAACTCTTTGCAACCCTATGGATGGCAGCATGCCAGTCCATGCGTTTGTGAATTAGTCACTTCCTCGCTTGAACAAAATGAACCTACTCTATGCCCCTCCCTTCCACCACACATAGATCAAATGCTCAGTAACAACTGAGAGACTGAAGAATGCATACTCACTCCCATGAAGGTAGAACTAAATCCATCCTATTAGCTGATTTGTAGTATCTGCTCTATGTTCAAAATCAAATCATCTTCTCCTTTCTAACTTTCGACTTCACATTCTCCCTTGTATTAGAGAATGACAATATTCAACCAGTTATTAAAGCCAGTAACTTACGATTCCACTATGACTTCTTCGGAGAAGGCAATGGCACCCCACTCCAGTACTCTTGCTTGGAAAATCCCATGGACGGAGGAGCCTGTTAGGCTGCAATCCCATGGGGTCGCAAGAGTCGGACACAACTGAGCGACTTCACTTTGACTTTTCACTTTCATGCATTGGAG
Source organism: Bos mutus (assembly GCF_027580195.1). Taxonomy (NCBI): domain Eukaryota; kingdom Metazoa; phylum Chordata; class Mammalia; order Artiodactyla; family Bovidae; genus Bos; species Bos mutus. The sequence goes on along the minus strand of NC_091646.1, from coordinate 30,924,163 downwards.
AAGGAAATGGCAATCCACTCCAGTGTTCTTGTCTGGAGAATCCCAGGGACGGAGGAGCCTGGTGGGCTGCCGTCTATGGGGTTGCACAGAGTGGGACACAACTGAAGTGACTTAGCATAGCATAGCATGACTTCTTACTTTTTCTCCTATTTTTCATCTATCCCGTCATCAGTTACTTTTGAGTCTCCCTCCCAAATCCCTCTCTAATATATCAGCTTCTCCCTTACTTCACCATTATTACCCTAGTCTGAGCAAACATCAACTCTGGCTTAAACTATAACATTATTCCCCTAATTGGCCTTATTGTCTTTATTCTCATTCCATCAAAACCATTCTCCCTTCAGGAGCTTGTGTGAAGTTTCTAAAGTGCACACTTATTACTCCTCTGCTTAACATACCTTAGGGGGTCTCCAGGGGCCTGAAGTCCCAAATCCTGGCCATGACCTGCAAAACAGTCTTATATGAGGTTGCCTAAAAAAAAAATACCCTAAAGCAAAGTTTGCCTCCTAAGATTTTATTTAGAATTTCAGTCCCAGGACAGGAGGAGTGAAGGAAAAAAGTAAAGTGAGGTTTAAGAAAGGAGTGAAAGCAAAGAGCAAGTGGTAAATTGTGTAGCTGGCCACAATTTCAAAAGAAATTCAGCGAGCTGTTGAGTCATATGAACAGGTGGAATGAAATGGAGCCACCTTGCCTTAACATAGTCATCCTATCCCCTGGTGCTTAGTGTTGAAGATCCAACTCGGAAGCTGTTACCTCACCTGTATTTCCAAGTTGTGTCATCTGGCCCCTCAGGCATCCCTCACTTATAGAAGTGAGACCCCATGTTCAATGAGGCACTTCCTCTGAGCCTAGAAGCTTCTAGTCAGTCCAGTTTTATCAGGCCTGGGTAGCACCATGGTAGACTCAATGGAGATATTATGGAACCTAGCCCTTATCCTGTAAGAGGGGGTGAAAAAAACTGCTGGCAGTGCTAGGTGAGAAGGCAATAGCAGTGGCAAATGGGGCTTTTCATTGAGAAAATAACCTTGGGTCTTGAAGGTCTGTGGGGCTGAGTAAAGCTAGCTAGGGTAGCAAATAACTTGAATCTAAAACAGAGAGCCTGACTAGACCAGCTTTATCTGGTGACATGCTCCTTGCATTCTGCACTTCAGCCATACGGAACTTCTTATAATCCTCTAAAACAGCACTGTTCACATATGTATATGCCTAGTTTGATGTAAATTTAAATCAAATTTTAATTTGAAATAAAATTGAGACTTACACTTCTGGCCAGGATGATGTCACAAGGACTGGATTTATCTTCCTGCTTGAGAAAAAAAAAAAACTTGAAATAACAGTTTTCAAGACACTGGACATCAGCCAACAAAGGACAGACATTCCAGAGAAAACAGAAAACAAAGGTGGTGAGTCTTATGGTTGTCTCAACTTACTACCTTGAAAGAGTCCTTAAGCTGTGATGCAAGGAAGAGGCCACGGCAGAGCCTGACAGTATCCCTGAGTTGAGGAGACAGAACTGAGTCTGGAAAGACAATGGCACTCCAGTTCAAATGTAGAATATTGGAGAGAAGAGATGTATAAAGAACTCCAGAGATCTGCAGAGGATCCCCCTCCAGGATTCAGCTGAGTACTGATTGGCACACACACATGAAGAAACTGCTCAAGGCTGGGGAAAGCAAGAATGAGAGTGAGGAACGTAGCACTCTCATAGGACTTGCTCCCATCAGTCAGCTGGACAAACTCACAAAATACCTGGCATTGGGTAGGCTACCCAGTAAAGTCTTGCTTCAAAACTGGGCAATTAGCTCAATACTGGGCAACGGCTGGGTCCTACAAAGTAAATATTAAAAATAAGAACAAGACCCAGAAGAATACATTTGTTTCTAATTAACTGCATCCCAGTATACAGCTCAAGAACATTTACAGGAATACAAAAATACCTAGCACCTGAGAAGGTAAAATTCAAAATATCTGGTTGCAGACAAGTGTTAGCAGGCATACAAAAAGCCAGGAAAATATAAACAACAACAAAGAAATCAATCAGGTGAAACAAGGCACAGCTGATACAAGTGAAAATTAGCAAACAAGAACATAAAAATGATGATTATAATTCTATTCTGTGTGGGGGAAAAAAAGTGAAGTAGAGACACAGAGATATAAAAAACACAGATCAAACTTTTACATAAGAAAACTACAGTGTATGAGATTTTTTAAATGTACTGGATGAGATTAACAGAAGATTAGATATAATGGGAAAAATACAAGGGACCTTGAAGACATAGAAACGGAAACCACCCAAAATGGCAAGTTGAGGGGAAAAAGTGATTTTTTAAAAATAACAAAGCATCACTGAGCTATAAAACATCTTCCAGTGGCCTAATAAGCATATCTTTAGACTCCAGGTTACTCTATCCATGTAATTTTCTAGGCAAGAATACTGGAGTGGGTTGCCATTCCCTTCTCCGGGGGATCTTCCCGATCCGGTAATCAAACCTGGGTCTCCTGCATTTCAGCCAGATTCTTTACCATCTTAGCCACTACGGAAGCTTGTCTCTGAAAAAGAGGGGGCAGAAAAATTCTGTGAGAAAATAGTAGCCTTTTTTTTTTTTCAGATTTAATGAAAACTATAAGCCAAAAACAAGAAACATGAAGAAAACTGCACCAAGGTACATCATAGACAAATTTTGAAAACTAATGATAATGGGAAAATCTTAAAAGGAGAAAGAAAAAGAGACATGTAATATATGGAGGAACAAAAGTAAAGATAAAATAAAATCTCCTTTGAAAACATGCAAATGAGAAGACAGTAGATCAACGCTTTTAAAGCACTGAAAGAAAAATATAACTGTCAACCTAAAACTCCATATCCAGGAAAAAATAGCAGTCAAAACTGAAACGATATAAAGGCTTTTTCAGACATACAGAAGGTGAAAGAACCACCAGGAGATCCTCCCTACAAGCTGTTACAGAAAGGAAACAGAAAGAAGGAAAATGATAACAGAAATGTGACTATAAATGAAGGAGAGCACCCAAAATGGGGGGGTAAACATGTATAATTCTTTTTCTTATGATTTAAAACATTTTGAAAGATAATCACAGGTTAAGCAAAAATAATAACATTGAAAGTTGCTCAGTCATGTCTGACTCTTTGCGACTCCATGGACTATACATTCCATGGAATTCTCCAGGCCAGAATACTGGAGTGGGTAGCCTTTCCCTTCTCCAGGGGATCTTCCCAACCCAGGGATTAAACCCAGGTCTCCTGCATTGCAGGCAGATTCTTTACCAGCTGAGCCACCAGGGAAGCCCAAGAATACTGGAGTGGGTAGTCTATCCCTTCTCCCGAAGATCTTCCTGACCCAGGAATCAAACCAGGATCTCCTGCATTGCAGGCAGATTCTTTACCAACTGAGCTAACAAGGAAGCCCTAAAAATAATAAAGTACTGTGTAATTTATAATACACGTAGAAGTAAAGTGTGTCAATAATAGCAAAAAGGCTGGGAAAGAGAAAATGGAAGTATTCTTATAAGGCTGTTATACTATTTGTGAAAAGGCATGGTATTCCTTGAAGGTGGACTATGGTAAGTCAAAGATGTTTACTGAAGAAGATGTATGCATGTGTGCTCACTCATGTCCAACTCTTTGCAATCCCATGAACTGTACCTAGCTAGGCTTCTATGTACCTGGAATTCTCCAGGCAAGAACACTGGAGCTGGTAGCCATTTCTTTCTCCAGGGTATCTTCCCAACCCAGGGACTGAATCCGCATCTCCTGCATTGGCTGGCGGATTCTTTACCACTGCACAAATCTGGGAAGCCAAAAAGATGTTTCTATAAACCCTAAAAGACCACTGAAATAACAAAAGTTATAGCTAATAAATTAAAAAGTAAATAAAATATAATCATAAAAATATATATAATTTGTTCAAAGAGGGAGAAAATAAGAACAAGGGGACCAAAAAAACATAGGGGACAAATGGAAAACAAACTTCAATATGATAGACTTAAACCTAACCATACCAATAATCCCACAAGAACGATGGTTCAAATTGACAAAAAGCAGAGATTATCAGATTGGATAAAGAGGTATGACTGAAGTTTATGCTGCCTACCAGAAAGATATTTTAAATACAAAGACACAGTGATGGAAAATGATGGAAAAGATAAATCATATTAACACTATTAAAAACAAAGTTAGAGTGGCTATCTTAATGTCAGTCAAAGTGAATTTCAGAGTAAAGAGTATTACCAGGGATAAATAAGGTCATTTAATAATGATCAGGAAGTCAATTCATCAAATGAATATCCAACTTTTTGTTGGACATGTCACTCAGTCATGTCTGACTCTTTGCGACCCCATGTACTGTAGTCCACCAGGCTCCTCTGTCCATGGGATTCACCAGGCAAGAATACTCAAGTGGCTTGCCATGCCCTCCTCCAGGGGATTTTCCTGACCCAGGGATCGAACCTGGGTGTCCTGCATTGAAGGTGGATTCTTTACCATCTGAGCCTACATAATATATAATTCATAACATTTATGCAATTCATACCTTATCTTCAATACCCAAAAAATGATGGAGTTGCAAAGAGAAAAAGACACATGAATAATTACATTCAGAAATGTTGGTATCTTTCTCACAGTAAATAGAAAACAGAAAGGATAGAGAAGAATTGAGCAACACTGTCAACCAATGTGACCTAATCGCCATTTACAGCATACACACAACAGCAAAATACACATACACCAAAGATCTTGCTGTAAGATCTGGAACAAAGTAAAAAGTCCCCTTTCATCACTTCTCCTTGAGTGTACTATATATTCTAGCAAGTACAATAACCCTTATCTCAAAAAAGAAGAAGAAAAGAAAGAGAAATAGATGCATGTAGTTTGAAAAATAAAAAAAGAAAGAAGAGAGAAATGTTGGCAGATGCTATTCTAGCTTTGAAGCAGGTAAATGGGGCTATAGCCAAGGAATGCAGGCAGCCCCTGGAAGTTAAAAAAGAAAAGGAACACAGCCCTGAGGACACCTTGATTTTAGCCCAATAAGACTGATTTTGGCTTTCTCATCTTCAGAACTGTAAGATGAATACATCTGTGTTGTTTCAAGCTACAGAGCTTGTGAGAATTTGTTACAGCAGGCATGCTGCTGCTGTTGCTAAGTCACTTCAGTCGTGTCCAACTCTGTGTGACCCCATAGACAGCAGCCCACCAGGCTCCTCTGTCCCTGGGATTCTCCAGGCAAGAATACTGGAGTGGGTTGCCATTTCCTTCTCCAACAGCAGGCATAGGAAATGAATATAGAAAGCTTTCAAGAAAAGACCAATATACAAAAATCAAGTGTAGATCTATATACTATCAATAAACAAGTTGAAATAAAAAACAATAACATCTATAATAGTTTCCAGACTATAAAATACTTAGAGACATCTGACCATCAAAACAAAATCCATAAAATATTTATACAGTGAAATCCACAAAACATTGCTGAAAAAATGAAGAAAAAATAAATGAATAATTAGAAAAATATACTATGTTGTTGGGTCAGAAGACTCAATATTGTTAAAATGTTCACACTCCAGATTGTTATATAAATTCAGTGCAATTCCAAATAAAAAAATCACAAAATATTTTGTAGGAATAGAAAATCTAATGTTAAAATTAACCTGGAAACACACACAACTTAGAATAGCCAAAAGAACTTTGAAAAAGAGGAACAGGGGTTGACATGGATCCCTTGAGAAGCGAATGTTATTTACAACTGTTTGGGCCCCTATGTGGGATGTCCATCGGTGAATGAGCAATGACTGACAATGCCTGCAGCACGTCCCCTTGGGTGGTTGGTATGCCTTAGAGTGCCCAGTTCAGTTTCAATTAGCACTCTCTGTCCTATTTCTATTCCAAAGCTATGCTTGAGGGAGGGGAGGGGACTTGTGTTAGGCACCCTTTGAAGGATAGCAGGCAAGGAGGACAGATTCCCCAAGGCTACTGTGATTTGTGCTAGGAGGCAGCAAAAATTATTGCTGTCACTACGTAATATAAACTGATGAATCTGCTATGATTATTTAAAAGTAAAACTCTCTAAGAACCAGCTTTTCAAAAAAACAACATACACCTTACTTCTCCTGAGGAAATGGCAGAAGGGTCCCCTTGGGAAGTGTCCCCCATTAACCTAGCATACTATCCAAAGGAGCAGAGAGTGGGATATATGTGTGGGAGGAGGCATGTGTTATCCTATTCTACCCTTTTAGATATATTGCCAATTTCATTTCTGCCCATGTAACTATTTCTGCACAGCTTGAAAATGGCTGGACTGATTGCCACACAATTTCAGGGAAGTTTGCAGGAGATATGGCTTCAGTTATAGGCCTAGTGAAGTTGCTCAGTCGTGTCCAACTCTTTGTGACCCCATGGACTGTAGCCTACTACGCTCCTTCATCCATGGGATTTTCCAGGCAAGAGTACTGGAGTGGGTTGCCATTTTCTAGTAGAATGCATGAAAATCATTTTGGGATGGCCATCAGGACAGAGCATCCAGTGATTTATCCCACTGCTGGGCATACACACTGAGGAAACCAGAAGGGAAAGAGACACGTGTACCCCAATGTTCATCTCAGCACTGTTTATAATAGCCAGGACATGGAAGCAACCTAGATGCCCATCAGCAGATGAATGGATAAGAAAGCTGTGGTACATATACACAATGGAGTATTACTCAGCCATTAAAAAGAATACATTTGAATCAGTTCTAATGAGATGGATGAAACTGGAACCTATTATACAGAGTGAAGTAAGCCAGAAAGAAAAAAAAACCAATACAGTATACTAACACATATATATGGAATTTAGAAAGATGGTAACAATAACCCTGTGTACAAGACAGCAAAAGAGACACCGATGTATAAATCAGTCTTATGGACTCTGTGGGAGAGGGAGAGGGTGGGGAGATTTGGCAGAATAGCATTGAAACATGTATAATATCATGTATGAAACAAGTCGCCAGTCCAGGTTCGATGCACGATACTGGATGCTTGGGGCTAGTGCACTGGGACGACCCAGAGGGAGGGTAGGGGGAGGGAGGAGGGAGGAGGGTTCAGGATGGGAACACAGGTATACCTGTGGCGGATTCATTTTGATATTTGGCAAAACTAATACAATATTGTAAAGTTTAAAAATAAAATAAAATTTTTTAAAAAAAAGAGAGACTTTAGAAAAAGACATCAGTGAACATCCCCAAGTATGACTCCCCATCCAGTGGAAAATCCCTAGGGCGGTAATTTCTTCTTATTATAAATGATGAGTTTACGTCCAGCCATGGTGTGGCTCCACCTCCAGTGACAGGTGAAAGATCTGACTGATACTAGAGTGGCCAAGAAGTCCATACCTAACAAACCAAGTGCCACTTACTGGTCATCTGCTATGTGCCAGCCCTGGAGAGCCCTCTGCTCCTCACCTCAGCATCATTATCCTGGCTTGAAAAATAATCCCTCTGCAAAAAAAAACTCTCAAAACCTAAATTGGGTTCATCCCCAAAGAGGGCAGGTTTGAAAGGGCTGGGGTCCAGATTAGCCTGACTTCAAATCTCATTTAGATTTTCGTATCTTGTTTGTGTGACTGAGCACTTGACCAGAAGCCAACCACCCCTGCCAACCGGCCTGGAACTCTCACTGGCAAGCAGAAATATCTGGCTGCTTTACCAGTCTCCCAGAGTCCAGCCCAACCTCTGGTACAGTGCAGAGTTTCATTGTTTAATGCATGAACAGTTGCAGTTTCGTCACCTGTTCCATAGAATACTGATTGCTGACAGGCCTCTGCCACAGAACACGTACGTCCTGATGTCTGTGCAGTATTAATGCTGAAGAAAATATGGAAATAATACTGAAGAAAAGAAAAGAAAAATAATACCTAAGAAAAGTAATAATACTGAAAAGTAATTAGAATTTTGCACCTACTGTGCCTAATATAATGCCTTTATCAATACTGAGCACAGAATTCAGTTCAGTCACTCAGTTGTATCCGACTATTTGAGACCCCATGGATCACAGCACACCAGGCCTCCCTGTCCATCACCAACTCTTGGAGTTTACTCAAACCCATGTCCATTGAGTCGGTGATGCCATCCAACCATCTCATCCTATGTCACCCCCTTCTCCTCCTGTCTTCGATCTTTCCCAGCATCAGGGTCTTTTCCAATGAGTCAGTTCTTCGCATCAGATGGCTGAAGTATTGGAGTTTCAGCTTCATCAGTCATACCAATGAACACCCAAGACTGATCTCCTTTAGGATTGACTGATTTGATCTCCTCACTGTCCAAGGGACTCTCAAGAGTCTTCTCCAACACCACAGTTCAAAAGCATCAATTCTTTGGCACTCAGCTTTCTTCACAGTCCAACTCTTGCATCCATACATGACTACTGGAAAAACCACGGAATAGTCATGTAATAAATACTTGTTACTGCACATACACTAGAAAGGCTACTAAAAACCTATTTAAAAGACTGATATTAACAGCTGTTGTGAAGAATGGGAAGCAACTGGGTTCCACATACATTGTTGGTGGGAATCTAAAATGGTACAAACACTTTGGAAAACAGTTTGACAGATCCTCACAAAGTTAAATATAGAGTTGCCATATGACCTAGCAATTCCACTCCTAGGCATTTACACAAATGAAATAAAAGCTTATGTCCACACAAAGACTAGTACTCCGATGCTCATAATAGCATTATTCACATTTGCCCCAGGCTGGAAAACTCCAGTGTCCATCAACAGTTGAATGTATAAGCAAAATGTGGTAATAGGAATAAAAAGAATGAAGCGATATGCCCTATAATTTGGATGTACCTCAGAAATATGCTGCATGAAAGAATTCAGACAAAAATATAAACCACATGATTCCATTTATATGAAACTGTAGAAGAGACAAACCTTAAGCTATAGTAATAGAAACTAGATTATTGACTACACCTAGGGGTGAGGTATTGAATGGGAAGAAGCAGAGAGGAGAGGGTAAAGAATGCATTTCATATTTTGAGCTGAGTTGTCATTATACATATTTATTAATATATAGACATCATTTACATATACAGACATTCATTTAATGTTTGTTTCCTTTACTGCATGTGAACTATACCCCAATCACTTTTTTTCTAAAAAAAAATAAAAATGCCTGTTTCTCAGTGAATCTGGGGAAATGTACAATGTAACAAACCCAGTTTTATTGTTTACTATGTGTTTTCAAGTTCTTTACCTAAATGAACTCAATTCTCACAATCTTATGAGTAAGGTACTACTATTAACCCTGTATTACCTGTGCAAAAACTGAAGCTTGTGGGTGTTAAGTCATCTGGCTAGAGTCACAGAGCTAAAAGGGGTCTACTGGAGATTTGACTCTAGATCTGTGCAACATCAAAGCTCTTAAGCACACACACACAATGTTTGATTTCCAAAAACTCTCTCTGGCCTATGGAGATGAATTAGTTTTAATAGGATGAGTATTCCAGAGGAGGTTTATCAAAGGGCTGAGGGCCCCAGAGGGCTTAGGGTAATGGGATGAGACTGCCAGTCCTGACACAGCAGTACTGGGACAAAAGTCTTGGGCTTGTTCTGACTGGTTCTAATGAACAGAACTCAGGCCAGGAGGCCTGACCCTCCAGGTCAACCATTTAATACAGACTTTGGGAAGTTCCATACTCAGAGACCTCACACAGTCTAGTTGGTGCCAGTAATTAAGACACAGGTCCGTGTTCAAATCCAGGCTTTGCTCCCTCTATCTGGGTAAAACTTTGGCAAAAGCATAGGCTTTTTTGAGGCCAGAAAATGACCTGCTGCTCTCATTTTCTGGACTATGATGTTCAAAGAGCATCTGTTTAAAACTTAGTAACTCTGCAGCAAAGCAAAGGCTGATCACTTTAGAAGAATACTGGGAGACTTTCTGGAATTGAAGCAGGTTTGACTTTGTCTTCGGGGTACACTCTCAGCAGGCTAACGGCACAGTTTTATTTGTATATGCTCACCCTGGCTGCTGCATGGAAAGTAGACTGAAAGGGGGATGGATCCTGGAGGCACGAAACAGTTCAGAGGCTGCTATTTGCTCAGGAATGTGTTAATAGGCACTAGCTTAATGGGGATGGGGAGGAAAGACAGCCTACTGCATCTGGAATGGTGAAGGTGTTTCTCTCATTGCCATGCAAAAGGCCCAGAACATCCTAACAGGTGCTAAAACATCAGACTGGGCTTCCAGGCTTCTTCCTTGCATCAGCATGCCAAGGAGTTGGCCAGAGATGATGGAGTAGGAACACAAGCAGATGGGACAGGCCTCTCTGCAAGGCCCTGAATTAATCACTGAGGCTTTAATCATCATTAGTGGATTCTAAATGGCTGCCAAACTGTGTACTGTTCAGGGCTAAAGCTTCCAATACAAACCTGAAGTCTCCGCAGAGCTGATCTCTCCAGCAAGGCCAGTAAACTCAGGACGCAAATGCAGGAGAGGTGGACTGACCCCAAGCAGCCTCAGACTGGGTGACATTCAGGGAAACAACACAGACCCCTAAACATTTCTGTGAATGCGGGCCTTTACAACTTACGGAGCAAGATCACATCTCACATCCTGGATGTCTGTACAAGCCGTCCTCCCACTTAACTTCAGAGCTATGGTTCCAGGCCTTGCCTGGGTCATAGACAAGGACAAGCAGGCCTCGACTCTTCTGTCTATATGGAGCCCTTATTACTAGGCACATGCTGGACTCTTGGCATTCAGGAGGCTCCATCTGCCTTCTAGGAATGTCCAACCAATCAGTAAGGTCACTTTAACGCTGAAGATGCTTTTGTCCATCCTCGCTAAGTGCCTATAATCCCTGGCACCTCTTTCCCCGGGCATGACTCTTCTCTGGATCTTGGCATCACTGCTCCCTTCCTAGAGCCTTCCTTCTCTGCAGCCAGGCCAGATGAGGCGCTGATGCCCATAGGCTGAGGTCTCTTTTTCCAGATACTTCAGTTGTGCCATGTATTACATCTTTTGTCAATAATTGATGCAGACAGAAAAATGACAGAACAATTTGAAGCAAATAGTGAAACAAACACTGATCCACTGACCACCCAGAATAAGAACAAGAACATTCCCAACAGCATAGCAACCATTTGGGGGCTCCTTCCCTCACTCATCCCAGCCTCCCTTTCCATAACAGTGGCCCTGAAGGGAAATTTTGGGCTTTTCAGGACTTTGTCTTTCATTTCCCAAGTTTTGAAATATATGTTTTGTATCCCTACAGAATCTGTTGTTTACTTTTACTTGCCTATTTTCTACAAATGTTATCATACCCAATATTATACACCATATGAACAGAATAAAGGACAAAAACCACATGAGCTTCTTAGTAAACACCAGAACCATTCAGCAAAACCTCACATCCTTTCCTATTAAAAGCAAAAAGCAAACGAGGAGTATAAGGAAGCTTCCTCAACCTGAAAAAGGATTCTATGGAAAAAAAAAAACCTCACAGCTAATATCATACACAATAATAAAAAACTGAAAATGTTCCGCCTAAGATCAGGAACAAAATAAGGATGTTCACTCTTACCTCTTCTATTCAACATTGTACAGGAAGTTCTAGCCAAACGGATTAGAAGCAAAATGAAACAAAAGGCATTCAGATTTCAAAAGAAGTAAACCTATCACTATTCTTATATGCAAAAAATTCTAAAAACCACAAAAATACTATTTGAGCTAACAGAAAAACTGCAGAATACAAAATCAACAAGCACACAAACATTAATTGCATTTCTGTACAATAGCAATGACCAATGACCAATGGCCAATCCAAAAACAAAATTAAGAAAACAATAGCATCACACCCAAGGAAAAACTCAGAAGTAAATTTAACAAAGGAAGGATAAAACTTACTCTGAAAACTACAAAACAGGCATATAGGTGAGGGTAGTGTAGGTAGAAATAAGTGCACGGGACTGAAATAAATTTTGACTTTTTTCCACCATTTTTGGGATGATAAAACACGTATATATAAAGTTTGTCATTTTTAACAATTTTAACTACACAATTCAGTGGCCTTAATGATATTTACAATACTGTAAAGCAATTATCACTATTTCCAAAAATTTTTCATCACCCAAAACAGAAACTCTGTGACCATTAAACAATGTTCTGCCATTCTTCTCTCATTCCAGTCTCTGGTAAACACTAACCTAATTTCTATCTCTGTGAATCTGCTTACTGTAGGTACCTCACAGAAGTGAAATCATAGAATAAGTGCCCATTTTAATCTGACTTATTCATTTAGCATCATGTTTCCAATATTTATTGTAGCACATGTGAGAAATTTCATTTATGACTGAATAATATGCTGTTGTATGTATATACCACATTTTACTTATCCATTCATCTGTTAATGGATGCTTGAGCTGTCTCCATGTTATGGCTACTGTGAATAATCCTGTCATGAGCATTGGACATATACAACTGAGTTATTTTTCCTCAGTTTTTTTTTTTTTTTTAGTTTTATTTTATTTTATTTTTTTTTAATTTTATTTTATTTTTAAACTTCACATAATTGTATTAGTTTTGCCAAATATCAAAATGAATCTGCCACAGGCATACATGTGTTCCCCATCCTGAACCCTCCTCCCTCCTCCCCCCCCACCATCCTCTGGGTCGTCCCAGTGCTCCAGCCCCAAGCATCCAGTATCGCGCATCGAACCTGGACTGGCAACTCGTTTCTTGCATGATATTCTACATGTTTCAATGTCACTCTCCCAAATCTTCCCACCCTCTCCCTCTCCCACAGAGTCCATAAGACTGTTCTATACATCAGTGTCTCTATAGGAATGGAATTTCTGGGTCATGTGGTAATTCTATCTTTAGTTTTCTGAAGAACTGCCAAAATGTTTTATACAGAAGCTACACCAAATTATATTCTCACCAGCAGAGCACAAGTGTTCCAATTTCTCCACATTCTCACCAACATTGGTTATTCGCCTTTTTAAAAAAAAATTATAAACATCCTAGTAGTTGTGAAGTAGTATCTCACTGAGGCTCTGATTTGCATTTCCTTAATGACAAAATTTTGAACATCTTTTTGTGTGCTTATTACCCTTTGTATATATATTTTGAAGAAATGTCTATTCAAGTCTTTGGCTCATTTTTTGGTGAGTTTTTTTTGTTGTTGTTGTTGAATTATAAGTGTACTTCATATATAATAAATATAAAACCCTTATGAGATATATGATTTACAGATATTTTCTTTCATTCTGTCCGTTGTCTTTTCATTTTCATAATAATATACATTGATGCATAAAAGTTTATTTTAATTTTGATGAAGTGCAATTTATCTATTTTTGTTGTTGTTGCTTGTGTTTTTGTGTCACATTTAAGTATCCATTGCCACATCTGAGATCATGAAGATTTACCTCCATGTCTTCTTCTAAGAGTTTTATGATTTAACTCTTATATTTAAGTCACTGATCCATTTTGAGTTATTTTGTGCAAAGTGTGATATAGGAGTCCAACTTTATTCTTTTGCCAAGGGAAAACCAGTTGCCTCTGTACCACCTGTTGAAGATGCTATTCCTTTGCCTATTAAATGAACTTGGCACCCTTGACAAAATCAACTGGCCATTGATGTGAGGCTTAATTCTGGACCTCAGTTCTATTTGTTCTTTATCTCTACCCTTACGGCAGTATCACACTATTTCATTTATTGCTGCTTTGCAGTAAGCTTTGAAATGGGGGAAGTGTAAGTCCTTCAACTTTCTTTTCTTTTTTCAAGATTATTTTGACTATTTGTGGGCACCTTGTAATTTCAAATTTGAAGTCAAGAATCCAGCTTTTCTATTACTTGTGGGGGGGAGCTGTTGCAATTTTGATAAATATTGTTTTGGATCTGTAAGTCACATCTCAACAATATTAAGTCTTCTTACCCATTGACACAGGATGTCTTTCTATTTTATTTTAGATTTTCTTTAATTTTTTTTTTGGCAATGTTTTCAGTGTACAAGTATTTCACCCCCTTGGTTAAATTGTTGTAGATGCTATTTGTAATGAGATTACTTACTTAATTTCCTTTTTGAATTGTTCATCATTGGTGTATAGAACACAACTGGTTTCTGTGTGTTGAGTTTGTGCCCTACAACTTTGCTGAATTTCATTATTAGCTCTGGTAGCATAATTACAGATTCTTTATAATTTTCATGTCAACTGTGAACAGAAATAGTATTAGCTCTTCTTTTACAATTTGGATGCCTTTTATTTATTTTTCTTTACTCATTTCCATGGCTACCAGTTGAAATAAATTCTAAAGAAGTAGTATTTGATAATCAAGTAGTGATGTCATGTTGACATCTGGAGTTTAGAGCAGAGATCCATTCTGGAGATCTGATTTTGGGAGCCATAAGCATATGGACCATATTATCAAGGGGTAGAGTAGAGAGAGAGAAGGAAAGAGAAGAGAAGGAGAGGCAAAGGGAGGGGAAAGGAAAGAAGTGCCTTCTGTCTAATTGCTACAGCTTTGTCAACATTCAGACCCTATCAGGCCCCTTAATATCACCCTTTTCTCCTTCTCTTACTAGCTTGTGGCCTTAGGTGAGTTCACTTCATTTCTCTGACTCTGTTAGCTCATCTTTAAAATGGGAAAGTAGTCATTTTTCCACCTTAGTTCCAAGGAATACGTTTAGCTTTCAGACAAAGACACAGTTTTTCCAGCCCCTTGGGATAGGAACAGAATATCACCCCAGGGGGTTCCTGATATTGCTACAATCTTGGGAGAGCATGGCTCAGCAAGATTACAAATGGAGCAAATGGGTCATGAGGTTCTAATTTACTGACCTATCCTTAAAAGGCTGTGCCTTTCTCCCACACACCCTAAAACCTATAATTTGAAAGACACGGACTACATCAGTCCAAATACATAGAGTAGGCACTTGAGCATTGCAAAGGGCAGCCTGTTCCAGTATAAGTGGAACACGGCATCATTTTCAGTCAGCCTCCACAAAAAGCCACAGCTGTGAAGCCAATGTGACTGCCTGAGAATGGAGCTACCATGCTGCTCTTTTCCCCCCTAAGCCATCAGGAAGTGGACCCTGGAGCCAGAAGTGGCAGGAGGTGAAATGCACTTAAGACCAGTCTGGAAGAGTATTGGGTCCAGTGAGCCACAGAGATACTAAAAGGCCACTTTGACCATTACAACAACTGAATTCCATTCCTCTTCCAGAAAATGGCCAGGAATTTCTCTCTCTAGAGAAGTTACTTCAAGACAGCTTGGATTTCTCTAAACGAGCTTATACCTAGGCTCTGTCCCACATGGCTTCAACTTCTCAGGACACTCATATTAAGACAAGGTAATTCAGCCACAAGCTTCAAGTGGCAAGCGTGCTCATTGTCATCTGCTCTAGATCCCCAAAGGATCTATATTGTTGATCAAGATGATATTAATGAAGATAATGGAACAATAGTACTTCTGCCAGTAGCTCCTACTTTAAGAAGCCTACATTCTTTCAGGCATTTTGTGAATTATATCTCAAATTTTCAATATAACCCTATGAAGGAGGTACTATTGTTATCTTCATTCTATACATAAGGACAGAATGGATCAGATTTTTCTACAGTACATAGCTAGTCATTGGCATAATTGGCCCTGCATCACCTGATTCCAAAGTCTAGGTTCCTTCCACTATTCCTCACTGCCTTCCCTCCCCCTTCTTCTGATCTGCTGGATCTTCCATCTCTCCAGGCCAAGTCCCTTCCTCCTAGCCTGTTGGTGTTATGAGAACAGAAGGAAAGAAATTAGCAATGAACGTCACCTCATTGCTGGGCACCCTGCAGTCTAAGGCCCTAGCCCAAGTGCCATGATGAGCTTCCAGATAGTGACCGGTGGCCTTGGGGACATACTTGCAGAACTTTGCAGCATCCCTTGATCTGGGCACTGGTGGCAGCTGAAACTCTGTGCCCTCTCTGGAAGTCTGAGGATTTTTAAACAGAATTAAAACCCTGTCTTTCAAAGGGTAGTCTCATTAGAAGGTCAGTCAGTCAATCCTCAATCCTGATGAAAGAAAGAACCTGAAATTGAAGAAGCCACCCTATTTCTCCCTATAACAGACTGTCTTTCAATCATTAATTGGAGAAGGAAAGATGTCAGCAGGCTGGTAGCAGTGAGGCTCCAGCACCTGGGCCGTAAAATAGATCCGACCCGGATTAAAGATGCTGAGGAGCCCTGGTGGGCAGGAAGGATTTCATCTCCAACCCATAGGGCCAGGAGGAGACCTTTGAGATTCTGCAATTCCCCACTACTCGGAATGCCAAAACCTTGTCCATTCTCTCCAGGGCAACATGATCTGGGGTCAATATACTTGAAGGCGGTGGCTGGATCTCCCCTCCTGTATTAATATCACCGGTACATGTGTCCAGCCCACTTGAAAGACTGAGACGGCCTTGCCACTCACTGATAACTCATTGCAGTATCAGAATACTCAGCACCAGGCTTGGCACAAAGTGAGAGCCTCATAAGTCCTCATCGGCTTGAATGCTTTGAATCAAGTTTGAGGGCTGGCACACATTCTCAGCTCCTCACAGGCCCACTGAGTTTTGGCTCAGAGGCAAAGGAAGCGTCTACTCTTCCTGAGTTGGCTACCATTTGCTGCCCTTTCACTGACTGCAGTCCCCAGCATAAAGACAAGGGGGCCACCTGGAGTCTAAGTTCTCCAGTCTGCTTTCTGCTTGGGGGGCCTCAGACCCCAGTGGCCCAGCACTGTTCCCCCAATCCAGGCAGGAGGGCCCCCTTACAAGGATTTGGGACAGGGTCCCCGGAAAAAGGCATCTACAATTTGGGAAAATGGTCTCCAGGGAGCCAGGGATTGGGCAAGTGAGGGAAAGGGAAATGATAAGGAGATACAGACTACATGGAAGACAGGAAGACTTCCATGGAAGACATGGAAGAGAAAAAGAAAGGAGGATGCTTTGAGATCTGAGGGCTATGCAAATCAAGTTCAAGGCAAAGTGCTCAGGCCCAAGATTTTTCAACTTGATTTAGCTACAGAATTCTTACTCTGTGAATGGAGTGCTCAAAATGTAGAAGAGATACAAGGAGAATGGGACAGCCAGCTCCCTGCCTGCTTGAGCTCCTTCTTCCTTCTCTTCCTCCCCTACACAACACCCCCACCCTGGGAGCCTCTAGGACTCCAGTTTAAGACTTCCTGACCCAGGTCAAGGAGACAAAACTGAGGTTCAGAGAGGTGTGGAAATTTTCTCCCAGTCATCTCTAGAAGACAGAGACAAGGGACAGGAGTGTGCAGCAGATTCACAGGTATAAGATGCTGAATCCTGGGAGGTCCTCTCAGGGGCCTTGCTGCTCACGAATGGTATCAGACCCATCATGATGAAAAAAAAAAAATATATATATATATATATATATATGTGTATGTATTTGATTTACAATGTGGTGGTAGTTTCAGGTGTATAACACAGTGATTCAGCCGCCAGTCTCCTCTGTCCATGGAATTATCCAGGCAAGAGTACTGGAGTGGGTTGCCATTCCCTTCTCCGGGGGATCTTCCCAACCCAGGGATCGAACCCACATCTCCTGCATTGCAGGCAGATTCTTTACAGTCTGAGCCACCAGGGAAACCATATATATATAAACAGTTCAGTTCAGTTCAGTTGCTCAGTCGTGTCCGACTCTTTGCGACCCCATGAACTGCAGCATGCCAGGCCTCCCTGTCCATCACCAATTCCTGGAGTTCACTCAAACTCACGTCCATTGAGTCGGTGATGCCATCCAGCCATCTCATCCTCTGCTGTCCCCTTCTCCTCCTGCCCCCAATCCCTCCCAGCATCAGAGTCTTTTCCAATGAGTCAACTCTTTGCATGAGGTGGCCAAAGTACTGGAGTTTCAGCTTTAGCATCATTCCTTCCAAAGAACACCCAGGACTGATCTCCTTTAGAATGGACTGGTTGGATCTCCTTGCAGTCCAAGGGACTCTCAAGAGTCTTCTCCAACACCACAGTTCAAAAGCATCAATTCTTTGGCGCTCAGCTTTCTTCACAGTCCAACCCTCACATCCGTACGTGACTACTGGAAAAAGCATAGCCTTGACTAGACAGACTTTTGTTGACAAAGTAATGTCTCTGCTTTTTAATATGCTATCTAGGTTGGTCATAACTTTCCTTCCAAGGAGTAAGTATCTTTTAATTTCATGGCCACAATCACCATCTGCAGTGATTTTGGAGCCCAGAAAAATAAAGTCTGACACTGTTTCCCTATCTATTTGCCATGAAGTGATGGGACCAGATGCCATGATCTTCGTTTTCTGAATGTTGAGCTTTAAGCCAAATTTTTCACTTTCCTCTTTCACTTTCATCAAGAGGCTTTTTAGTTCCTCTTCACTTTCTGCCATAAGGGTGGTATCACCTGCATATCTGAGGTTATTGATATTTCTCCCGGCAATCTTGATTCCAGCTTGTGCTTCTTCCAGCCCAGCATTTCTCATGATGTACTCTCCATATAAGTTAAATAAGTGTATATATATATATATATATATATATATATATATGAACATAGCAACCATGGGAGAGTTTCTAAGTACAATAAATGCATCAGCCGTGCATCTCACTCCTCAACTCTTTCCCTTCCCTGTCACTGTGGGGCAGGGGGCTGTGGTATTGCCCTCTCTCCCTTCTCTCAGGACAGCCTAGCAGCCCTGGCAACCAGCTGCTCCAGGCCTTCTATGAGTATCCCTATTCCTCTTTCTTGCTTCTCTTCCTGGATGGAGCTAGGTGCTTTTGCCTTACAGAAGGCGACTGACCTGCTAATAGAAAGATCAGACGTGTGGGGTGAAAAGCAGAAAGGACTTCTACATGTTGGGGAAGAGTCCCCATGTGCATCTTGGATTTCGCTATCCATGATGCATGCTGTAGCAGCAGACAGAGCTGTTAGAACCAATTAGCATAAAATGCATCTTCCTTAGGTGCTCAATTTAACAAAGTCTAACAAATGCCTATGTGCCCATAACCACCACAAAAGTCAAAATATAGAACATTCCCACCATGCCAGTGTTCTAACACTCCCATTATGCCAGAAAATTCCCTCCTGCCCCTTTGGAATAAATCTGACCAACTATGATCCTCGTCAACTATTTATCTCCTTTCTATAACTGTAAAGCAGTAGTTATTTCCCAGAATTTTACACAAATGAAATCAGAGAGTAAGTGGTCTTTTTTTATTTTTCTTTCACTTAGCATAATGTGGATTGATCCAGTTGCTGATGTTATCAGTAGTTGATTTCTTTATATTGCTGAGCAGCATCCTGTGTTATACATGTGCCAAATTTTGTCCATGTACCAGTTGATGGGCAGCTAATCATCTCTAATTTTTGCTATTATACATAATGTTTCTATTAACATTCATGACAAGTTTTTGTGTACACTTATGGCTTTATTTTTCCTTGGGTAAGTACTTAGAAATGGAATTGCTAGCTCATATAATATGCATGCTGCTAAGTCACTTCAGTCGTGTCCGACTCTGTGCGACCCCAGAGATGGCAGCCCACCAGGCTCCCCTGTCCCTGGGATTCTCCAGGCAAGAACACTGGAGTGGGTTGCCATTTCCGTCTCCAATGCATGAAAGTGAAAAGTGAAAGGGAAGTCGCTCAGTCGTGTCCGACTCTTAGCAACCCCACGGATTGCAGCCTACCAGGCTCCTCCGTCCATGGGATTTTCCAGGCAAGAGTACTGGAGTGGGGTGTCATTGCCTTCTCCTATAATATGCCTACAAGTATACTAATCTGTAACAAATCTGTTGACCTGTTGCTGGACATGTGAGTTGTTTCTAGCTTTCAGCTCTTGTGAATGAAGCTTCTATGAACACTTATGTGGACATATGTTTTGATTTCTCTTTGGGAAACATCCACAAGTAAAACTGCTGATTCACATGATAAATGTATGCTAAACATTATAAGAAAGTGGTGAATTCTTTTCCAAAGAGTGTATGCCATTTGCATTTCCACTTGCAATGCATAGAACTTCTAGTTGGTCCACATTCTCAACAGCATTTGGTGTGCTTGTCCTGGTACCTTCAGTATTTTTTTTTTTTTTTCGTTCTTTTGGTAGTGTGCTACTGTCTTGTAATTTAAATTCGCATTTCCCTAATGATCTAGCATCTTTTCAAGAACTTGCTTCCCTGGTGGCTCAGTAGTAAAGAACTCACCTGCCAATGCAGGGGATGCAGGTTTGATTCCTGGGTCAGGAAGATTCCCTGGAGGAGGAACTGGCAACCGACTCCAGTATTCTTGCCTGGAGAATTCCATGGACAAAGGAGCCTGGCGGGCTATAGTTCAACAGGTTGCAGAGTCAGACATGACTGAGCAACTAAACAACAGCAATAACAACACAGATTATTCATATATCTTCTTTTGCAACATGAGCTGTTCAAATCTTTTATCCATTTATAATTGATTGTTTCTCTTATTATTACTGAATTTTAAGAGTTATTTATAATCTGGATACAAGTGCTGCATCAGATAGATGAGCTATGAACATCTATTCCCACTCTGTAGCTTGTCTTTTCACTTTCTAAACAATGACTTTTGAAGAGTACATGGTCTTGATTTTGATGAATTTCAAATTATCAAACTTTTAAGGCTTGTGGATTTTGTGTCATAATTAAGAAAATTGTGCATAACCCAGGGTCAAAAAGAATTTCTCCTAAGTTACATAATTTCAGGTTTTATGTTAAAGTCTATGATCCATGTTATGTTAATATTTATGACTGACATCAGGTAAGGGTCAAAGTTAATTTTTTCTATATCAGATACCCAGTTGTTCTGACAGCATTTACTGAAAAAAAAAAAAAATTATCCTCTCCCGAATGAGTTACTTTTGCATCTTTGTCAAAAATCATTAAAAAGAATGAAATAATGCCATTGGCAGCAACATGGATGGACCTAGAGATTATCATACTAACTGAAGTCAGACAGTGAAAGGCAAATATCATATAATATCACTTATATACAGAATCTTTTAAAAATGATACAAATGAACATATTTACAAAACAGAAACAGACACACAGACTTAGAGAATGAACTTATGGTTACAGGGGCAGGGGTGGGGAGGGATACATTAGGAGTTCGGGATGGACATGTACACACTGCTATATTTAAAATGGATAACCAACAAGGACCTACTTGTATAGCACAGGGAGCTCTGCTCAGTATTCTGTAATAGTCTAAATGGGAAAAGATTTTGAAAAAGGATAGATACATGTATATGTATAACTGAATCACTTTGCTATACGCCTGAAACTAATATAACACTGTTGATTAACTCTACTCAATATAAAATAAAAATTTTAATAAATAAATTAATGGAAAAAATCAATATATCTGTTTTGGAGTTCTCTTCATAATATTGTGATTCATAATAGAAATTTTATAATCTGGTCTTCTTTCCTATTCCTGGCACAAAAACTCCTAAAGCCCTTGCAACTTCCTAAGTGATAAAACCTCATTCGAAGAGTTGACTCATTGGAAAAGACCCTGATGCTGGGAGGGATTGGGGGCAGGAGGAGAAGGGGATGACAGAGGATGAGATGGCTGCATGACATCACCGACTCAATGGACATAAGTTTGGGTTAACTCTGGGAGTTGGTGATGGACAGGGAGGCCTGGCATGCTGCGATTCATGGGGTTGCAAAGAGTCAGACACGACTGAGCTACTGAACTTATTATTCATAACAAACCTCTTTCAACACTTTTGAATTTCCTTTGCTGGTCAGAAGCTTTTTAGTTTCAAATAGTCCCATCTGTATATTTTTGCTTTTGTTTCCTTTGCCTAAGAAGATATACGCAGAATGATATTGCTAAGACTGATGTCAAAGTGTGTACTGCCTATTTTTATTGTACAAGTTCTATGGTTTAAGTCTTTACATTCATTCTTTAATCAACTTTGAGTTGGTTTTATGTATGATGTGAGATAGTGGACTAGTTCATTAATATGCATGTGACTGTTCAGTTTTATTAAATAGACTATTCAGCTGGTAATATGATTTGAAATCAGGGCATCTGATACCTCCAGCTTTTTTCATGAGATTGCTTTGGCTATTAAGAGTTTTTTGTAGTTTCATACAAATTTTAGAAATTTATGTTCTACTTCCATGAAAAATGCCACTGGGATTTTGATAGCGATTGCATTGAATCTGTAGATTACTTGAGGTAATATAGATGTTTTAACAATGTCTGTTCTTCATTAGAATATCTTTCCATTTATTTGTGTCTTCTTTAATTTATTTCAATAATATCTTACAGTGTTTAGTGTACAGGTCTTTAATCTCCTAGTTTAAATTTATTTTTAGGGATTTTAATTTTTGTTATCATAGTAAATGGAATTGTTTTCTTAATTTCTCTTTCTGTTATTTCATTGTTAAAAGTGAAAGTGTTAGTCATTAAGCCGTGTCCGACTCTTTGCAACCCCATGGACTATAGCCCACCAGGCTCCTCTGTTCATAGGATTCTCCAGGCAAGAATACTGGAATGGGTAGTCATTTCCTTCTCCAGGGGACCTTCCTGACCCAGGGATTGAACCTGTGTCTCCCACGTTCCAGGCAGAATCATTTCATTGTTAGTGTACAGAAATGCAATGGATATTTGTATATTGATTTTGAAACCTGCAACCTTACAGTATTCTTTAATTATTTCTAATAGTTTTTTTTGGTGGCATCTTTATGGTTTTCTTATATAAAAATTATTTCATCCACATTAATGCCAGTTTTACTTCTTTTCCAACTCAGATGACTTTTATTTATTTTTCTTGCCTAGATGCTCTGAGTAGATGTATATTCTTTATCAATTCTAATTAATAGAGTGAGGAAGTTCCCTTCTATTCATAGTTACCTAAAAGGCTATTTTTAATTAAGCATGACTGGGTTTTAAACTGCATAAATTAATTTTCTGCACCCATTTAAATGATTATATATTTTTCTTTTTTACTTGAGTAATAGGTGAATTATATGGATTGATATTCAAATATTAAGCCAACTTTGTATTCCCAGAAGAACCCCACTTTGTCATGATATATCTTTTTCAATATATTGCTATATTTGATTTAATATTTTATAAAGGATTTTTGAATCTCTGTTCATGAGACATATTGGTCTATAGCTTTGCTTTCTTACAATATTTTCACTTATAGAATCAGATTAATATTGAGTTCATAAAAAGTGTTGGAAAGTGTTTCCTCCTCCACTATTTTCTGGGAGTTGAAATAGTATTTGCATTTCTTCCTTGAATATTTGATAGACTTCATTAAGGAAACATCTGGGCTAGGCTTTTCGTAGTGGGAAGGTTTTTAACTATGAATTTAATTAATTTAATTAGCATAAGTGAAGTGAAGTCACTCAGTTGTGTCCAACTCTTTGCAACCCCATGGACTGTAGCCCACCAGGAATTTTCTAGGCAAGAGTACTGGAGTGGGTTGCCATTTCCTTCTCCAGGGGATCTTCCCAACCCAGGGATAGAACCCTGGTCTCCCTCATTGCGGGCAGACACTTCACCATCTGAGCCACCAGGGAATCACATTTAATTAGCATAAGCTATGCATATTTTCTATTGCCTTTTGTTACATTTTTGTAATGTGTATCTGTTAAAGATTTTGTCTAAGTTGTTGAATTTATTGGCATAAAGTTGTTCATAGCATTTTCTTGTTATCCTTTTAATATTTGGAAGATCTGTAATAGTCAGCTTTTTCCATTCTGATATTGTAATTGAGGTCTCATTCTGTAATTGAGATCTTACCTCATTTTTCTTCATCAGTATAACTAAAGTTTCATCAATTTTAATAATCTTTTAAGTTCATCTTTTAGTTTAATTGATTTTCTTTTTTTCTGTTTTGTGTTATCTGATTAACTGATTTTCACTCTTATCTTCACTATTTCCACACAGAAAATCTGGGTTTAATGTACTTTCCTCTCTCCCTCTTCCTCATCATCATTCCTCTTCTTTTCCTGCAATAAAAGGTAAAACATAGATTTTTAGACCATTCCTTTCTGCTAATATAAGTATCTGAAGCTATGGATTTCCCTGACAGCACTTCTTTAGTACACCCCACATTTTTTTATATGCTGTATTTTTATTATCATTTAGTCTGAAATATTTAACAACTTCTTATGTAATTTCTTTATTGTTGCATGAACTATTTGGAAGTGGTTGTTAATTTCCAAATAGTTAAGGATTTTTAAGATTTTAGTTCTTGATTTTTTACCTTAATTCCATTATGGTCAGAGAACACTCTCTGAAATTTATTTAGATATGATTTATATATGTCCCAGCGTATGGTCTTTCTTAGCAAACATACAATGTACACTTGAAAAAAAGTGTGTATTATACAGTTGCTGCAGGCTGCATCCTAGATGCACACACATTAAGGATTATCTTGTCTTCTTGATTAACTGACAACGTTATTGTGAATATCCTTCTTTTCTATAGAAATTCTTCTTATAGTTAGACCTACTTTGTCTAATAGCAATATAGCCACACCAACTTTATGTTTAGCAGTTGCCATATAAAAGTAGCAACCACAAGCATATTTCCTTTTACCTGATCTTAGATTGAAAGCATTCAATATTTCACCATAAATATGATGCTAGTTGTACATTTTTCACTTATGTCTTTGATCAGATTTAAGATTATCCTATGAGATACATGTTTGCTGACAGTTTTTATCAAAAATCAGTGCTGGATTTTTTCAAATACTTTTTCCATGTTTATTGAAATGATAATATGGTTTTAATCATATTGTGTTAAAATTGTGAATTATATCAATTGCTTTTCATGTATTAAATGAATCATGTCTCACAAGGATAAATTATTCTTGATTGTGATGTATTATCACTTTTACATATATTTAGACTAAATGATAATAGTTTGTGTTTATTTTTAAATCTATGTTCATGAGAAATATTTATTCTGTAATTTTGGTAATGGCTTATCTCATTCTGTTGTCAGGGTTCTGTGAGCCTTATTTAACAAATCTGGAATTGTTCCCTTTTAGTCTATTTTCTGATGGGGTTTCTGAAAAACAGGTGTCGCTTTTTGCTTAAATGACTGATAATATTCTCCAATGAAACCACCTGGACTTGGAGTTTTCTTTAAATGAATGTTTGATAATTAATTTAATTTGTTTAACAGACATCAGTTCAGTTGCGTCTGACTCTTTGCAACCTCATGGACTGCAGCACTCCATGGTTCCATGTTCAGTTCTAACTGGTGCTTCTTGACCTGCATACAGATTTCACAGGAGGCAGGTAAGGTGGTCTGGACTTCCCATCTCTTAAAGAATTTTCCACAGTGTGTTGTGATCCACAGAGTCAAAGGCTTTGGCATAGTCAATAAAGCAGAAGGAGATGTTTTTCTGGAACTCTCTTGCTTTTCTATGATCCAGTGGATGTTGGAAATTTGATCTCTGGTTCCTCTGCCATTTCTAAATCCAGCTTGTACATCTGGAAGTTCATGATTCACATACTGTTGAAGCCTGGCTTGGAGAATTTTGAGTATTACTTTACTAGTGTGTGAGATGAGTGCAATTGTGCACTCGTTTGAACATTCTTTGGCATTGTCTTTCTTTGGGTTTGGAAAGAAAACTGACCTTTTCCAGCCCTGTGGCCACTGCTGAGTTTTCCAAATCTGCTAGTATATCGAGTGCAATGCTTTAACAGCATCATCTTTTAGGATTTGAAATAGCTCAACTGGAATTCCTTCACCTCCACTAGCTTTGTTTGTATAGATGCTTCCTAAGGCCCACTTGACTTCAGACTCCAGGATGTCTGGCTCTAGGTGGGTAATCCCACCATCATGCTTATCTGGTTTGTGAAGATCTTTTTTTGTACAGTTCTTCTGTGTATTCTTGCCACCTCTTCTTACTCTCTTCTGCTTCTGTTAGGTCCCTACCACTTTTGTCCTTTATTGAGCCCATATTTGCATGAAATGTTTCCTTGGTATCTCTAATTTTCTTGAAGAGATCTCTAGTCTTTTCCATTCTATTGTTTTCCTCTATTTCTTTGCACTGATCACTGAGGAAGGCTTTCTTATCCCTCCTTGCTATTCTTTGGAGCTCTGCATTCAAATGGGTATATCTTTCCTTTTCTCCTTTGCCTTTCACTTCTCTTCTTTTCTCAGCTATTTGTAAGGCCTCCTCAGATAGCCATTTTGCCTTTTTGCATTTCTTTGTCTTGGGGATGGTCTTGATCACTGCCTCCTGTACAATGTCACAAACCTCCATCCATAGTTCTTCAAGCACTCTGTCTATTAGGTCTCATTCCTTGAATCTTTTTGTCACTTCCACTGTATAATCATAAAGGATTCAATTTAGGCCATACCTGGTTGATTTAGTGGTTTTCCCTACTTTCTTCCATTTAAGTCTGAATTTGGCAATAAGGATTCACAATCTGAGCCACAGTCAGCTCCCAGTCTTTTTTTTTGCTGACTGTATAGACCTTCTCCATCTTCGGCTACAAAGAACATAATCAGTCTGATTTCGTTATCAACCATCTGGTGATATCCATGTGTAGAGTTGTCTCTTGTATTGTTGGAAGAGGGTGTTTGCTATGACCAGTGGGTTCTGTTTGCAAAACTCTGTTAGCCTTTGCCCTGTTTCATTCTGTACTCCAAGGCCAAATTTGCCTGTTACTCCAAGTATCTCTTAACTTCCTACTTTTGCATTCCAGTCCCCTGTGATGAAAAGGGCATCTTTTTTTTGGTATTAGTTCTAGAAGGTCTTGTAGGTCATCACAGAACCATTTAACATCAGCTTATTGGGCATTAGTGGTTGGGGCATAGACTTGGATTACTGTGATATTGAGTGGTTTGCCTTGGAAATGAACAGAGCTTATTCTGTCATTTTTGAGATTTCACCCAAGTACTGTATTTTGGACTCTTTTGTTGACTATGAGGGCTACTCCATTTCCTCTAAGGGATTCTTGCCCACAGTAGTTTGCCCACACGGATTTGGTGGGGAGGGCAGATGTGGGGACCAGGAATCCCGACCATCCCTGGCCCAGGCCTGTGGATGTGTCCAGAACAGAAATAGCCAGATTTCTCTGGTTTCCTCCACCATCACCACACACAGGCTGCTGACCCTGTCATTAGCAATGGTGGCCGCCATGCCCTGACTATGGGCACCTTGTCAGGGTTAGAGTGATGCAAAAGAATCTGGCATCCTCCCAGGACAGGGACCACATTATGTTCCACACCCAGCTCAGCTGGTGCAGAAGGCAGCCTTGGAGTCCAGGCATCCATCCATGGCTCCCAGAGGTCTTCTTTCCCTTCTGCAGAATGGGTACATGGGCATGAGTTAGAAGGTCCTCAGACAGGCATGCCTGGATCTAGTATGGAGAAGGGTCCTGTCCCGTCTTGCTAGGAAGTTTTAACCCTGGAAGTGCCTTTGGCGGAGGCTGGGGCAGAAGCCATAAAACTTAGAGCAGCTTGTTAGATCCTAGTTCCCTGACAAGGATTGAATCCCAGCCCCCTGCAGTGGAAGCCTGGACTCCTAATCACTGGACCTCCAGGGAAGTCCCTGATTCATGTTTTAAAAGAATCACTCCAGCTGCTGGATGGAGAGTATCATGGAGGGACAGGGCTAAAGCAAAGAGGCCAGGGAAGGGGCTCTTGCAATAATTCAGGCATGTGGGATCTTACCTCCCTGACCAGGTATCGAACCTGCACACCCAGCATTGGAAGGCAAAGTCTTAATCACTGGACTGCCAGGGAAGTCCCTGCATTGTAGTTTTAACTTACACTTCCTTGATCACTAATGATAACTTATTCCTTTCCTGTCCTTTGTGGATAAGCCATCTTGGAGGAAGTCACCATTAGCCCCAACATAGAGCTGCTGAGCAGACAATCCACAAACTGCAGAACAATTATACAAAAGAAATTCTCCCACCATTAAGAAAGTTCTAGGACCCACAACAGATTTCCCAACCTGGGGATCTGGCAAAGGGACTGAGAACCCTCAGGGAATTGACTTTGGAGGTCAGTGGGATTTGATTACAGGATTTCTACAGGACTAGGGAAGCAGACTCTTGGAGGGCACAAACAAAACCTTGTGCTCACCAGGAGCCAGGAGAAAGGAGCAGTGACCCGACAAGAGACTGAGCCAGACTTGCCTGTGAGTGTCCAGGGGTCTCCAGTGGAGGCGTGTGTCGACAGTGGCCTACTGCAGAGTCAGGGGCACTGAATACAACAGTATGTGAACAAGCCTTTTGAAGGAGGTCGCCATTACAGTCCTTATCCCTACCATAGTTTGGCCTCAGGCCAAACAACAGGGAGAGAACACAGCCCCACCCATCAACAGAAAATTGGATTAAAGATTTACTGAGAATGGCCCAGCCCATTAGAATAAGAACCAGTTTTCCCCACAGTAATGTTCAAAATTATCCAAGCCAGGTTTCAACAGTATGTGAACCGTGAACTTCCAGATGTTAAAAGCTGGTTTAAGAAAACACAGAGGAACCAGAGACCAAATTGCCAACATTTGTTGGATCATTGAAAAAGCAAGAGAATACCAGAAAAACATCTCCTTCTGCTTTATTGACTATGCCAAATCTGTTTACTGTGTGGATCATAACACACTGTGGAAAATTCTGAAAGAGATGGGAATACCAGACCACCTGACCTGCCACTTGAGAGATCTGTATGCAGGTAAAGAAGCAACAGTTAGAACTGGACATGAAACAACAGACTGGTTCCAAATTGGGAAAGGAGTACGTCAAGGCTGTATATTGTCATCCTGCTAGTTTAACTTATATGCAGAGTACATCATGAGAAATGCTGGGCTGGAGGAAGCACAGGCTGGAATCAAGACTGCCGGGAGAAATATCAATAACCTCAGATATGTAGATGACACCACCCTTATGGCAGAAAATGAAGAACTAAAGAGCCTCTTGATGAAAGTGAGAGAGGAAAGTGAAAAAGTTGGCTTAAAACTCAACATTCAGAAAACTAATATCATGGCATCCAACCCCATCAGTTCATGGCAAATAGATGGAGAAACAATGGAAAAAGTGACAGACTTTATTTTGGGGGGGCTCAAAAATCACTGCAGATGGTGACTGCAGCCATGAAATTAAAAGATGCTTGTTCATTGGAAGAAAAGTTGTGACCAACCTAGACAGTGTATTAAAAAGCAGAGACATTACTTTGCAAACAAAGGTCCATCTAATCAAAGCAATGGTTTTTTCCAGTAGTCATGTATGGATGTGAGAGTTGGACTATAAAGAAAGTTGAGGACCAAAGAATTGATGCTTTTGAACTATGGTGTTGGAGAAGACTCTTGAGAGTCCCTTGGACTACAAGGAGATTCAACCAGTCCATCCTAAAGGAAATCAGTCCTGAATTTTCATTGGAAGGACTGATGCTGAAGCTGAAACTCCAATACTTTGGCCACCTGATGAGAAGAACTGACTCACTGGAAAGACCCTGATGCTGGGAAAGAATGAAGACAGGAGGAGAAGGGGACGACAGAGGATGAGATGGTTGGATGGCAACTGACTCAATAAACATGAGTTTGAGAAAACTCCGGAAGTTGGTGATGGACAGGGAGGCCTGGCGTGCTGCAGTCCACGGTGTTGCAAAGAGTTGGACACGACTGAGCAGCTGGACTGAACTAAACTCCCCCACAGTCAGTATCTCCCATCAGGAAGCTTCCATAAGCCTCTTATCCATCAGAGGCAGACAGAATGCAAACCAAAATCACAGAAAACTAACCAAAGTGATCACATAGACCACAGCCTTGTCTAACTTGATAAATTATGAGCCATGCCGTATAGGGCCACCCAAGACAGATGGGTCATAGTGGAGAGTTCTGTCAAAACATGGTCCACTGGAGAAGGGAATGGCAAACCACTTCAGTATTCTTGCCTTGAGAACCCCATGAACAGTATGAAAAGGCAAAAAGATAGGACACTGAAAGATGAACTCTCCAGGTCCGTATGTGCCCAATACGCTACTGGAGAAGAGTGGACTAATAACTCCAGAAAGAATGAAGACACAGAGCCAAAGTGAAAACAACACCCAGTTGTGGATGTGATTGGTGATAAAAGTAAAGTCCGATGCTGTAAAGAATAGTGTTGCAAAGGAACCTGGAATGTTAGGTCCATGAATTAAGGCAAATTGGAAGTGGTCAAACAGGAGATGGCAAGAGTGAACATTGACATTTTAGGAATCAGTGAACTGAAATGGACCAGAATGGGCGAATTTAATTCAGATGACCATTGTATCTACTACTGTGGGCAAGAATCCCTTAACAGACAGTGGGTTATGAAGATTTTAAACATTTTGTCTTGTGTCAGTTTTGGTAAGTTGTATTGCTCAGATACTTTGTCTAACATATAAGTTTTCAAATTGTTGGCATAAATTTGTTCATATGCATGTACATGCATACTCAGTCATGTCTGACTCTTTGAGAACCCATTGACTGTAGCCTGCCAGGCTTCTCTGTCCATGGGATTTCCCAGGCAAGAATAATGAAATGGAATTTGTTCATAGCATTCTCCTATTATCCTTTGAATGTTTGTTAGACCTGTAGTGATAAGTCCACTTTCACTCCTGCTCCTAATAGTCTGTTTCCCTTTTTTTTCTTAATTAGTCACAATAGAGATTAATCAATTTCACTGAAATTTTAAAAGAACTAACTTTTGACTTGATTAATATATCTATTGTTTTTGTTTTTTAATGTCTTTCCTTCTACTTTGGATTTCCTTTGTTCTTTTTACAGCTTCCTTAAAAGCTGCATTAATCAAATTTTAATTTCAGAGTGGTTATAAGTTGCTCACATCATCTATATAATAACTGATTTTTTTAGTGTGGTTATCCTATCAATTGTGTAGAAAAGAATATTAAAATCTTCAACAGTGATTGTGAATATGTCTACTTCTTCCTTTAATATTTTTTTATAATTTCCTTGGGTATTTTGAAACTCCTGCATTAAATGCATATACATTTATGATTGTTATGTCTTTCTGATGCATTGAGACCTTTATCTTCATGAAATATTTCTCTTTATATCTGATAATGCCCTTTATCTTAAAGTTTATGTTGTTGATATTAATATAGCCACTTTATCCTTCTTTTGGTTTCTATATGCATGGTAGACATTTATGTCTTTACATTTAAAATACATTTCTTGTTAACAGACGATAGTTGAATCTTGCTTTTATACAGTCTAACAATCTCTGCATTTTAATTTGTGTCTTTCAATGATAATTTACTGTAATTATTGATATTGTTTTACTTAGCTCTTCTGTTTTCTATGTCTCATCTGTGTTTTTTCCCCTTATGCTCTTTCCCCTCTGTGTTCTTTTGATTTAACTGAATATTTTTATGCTTTCATTTAAATTTATCTATTGGTTTCTTTATGTATGCCTTTTTTATTACTTTACTTTTTAATTAATAAACTTATTTTCAGAGCAGTTTTATAGCTCTGAATTTTTCATTTAGGTCTATGATTCACTTTGAGTTAATATTTGTGAAGGGTATGAAATTTAAGGGTATGAAAAAAAATTTTTTTTCTGCATATAGAGACCCAGGTAGTCTAACACCATTTGTTGAAAGACTGTCTCTACTCCATTACATTGCCTTTGCTTTCTGTCAAAGATTGGTTGACTATATTTTTGCAAGTCTATTTCTGATGTCTTTATTCTGTTCCATTGATCTGTCTATTCTTCAGTACTACACTGTCTTGATTACTGCAACTTTATGGTAAGGCTTGTAGTCTACTAATGTCAGTTTTCCTTCAGTATTAAACTGGCCATCCTGAGTCTTTCAACTCTTATACTCTAGAAACAACTTGCTGATATTCACAAAATAACTTGGTGAGATTTTGACTGGGATTACACTGAATCTATATATCATGGTGGGAAGAACCGAAATCTTGACAAATTGTATCTTCTTATCCATGAACATGAACTATCTCTCCATTCATGTAGTTCTTCCTTGATACCTCTCATTAGAGTTTTGTAGTTATCTTCAAATTCATCTTTATATACAGGTTTCCCCCACTATCCAAAAGCAGAGGCTCCTATGAAGCCTTTCATATGCTGAAATGGCAAAAAGTGAAGAAGAAACAATTGCCTTAGGACCCGGCTTGTTAATGGATGTACAAAATAAATCAAGATAAAAGCACAAACGCTCACAGACACAGTTCAAAGCTGCAGTGCATGCTAAGTTGCTTCAGTTGTGTCCGAATCTTTGTGACCCTATGGACTATAGCCCACCAGGCTCCTCTGTCCATGGGATTCTCCAGGCAAGAATACTGGAGTGGGTTGCCATGGCCTCCTCTGGGGAATCTTCCCGATCCAGGGACCAAACCCACATCTCTTAGGTCTCCTGCATCGGCAGGGGGTTTCTTTACTACTAGCACCACCTGGGAAGCCCAAAGCTGCAGTGGCTCAATGCTGAGTAACCAAGTGTAGTTACCAGGGAAAGAAAGCTTGCAAGTGCCACTCTGGCTGCTTGGGCTATGTGCTGCATCTGTAGCAGTTCCCTGTAAAACAAACACTAAATGATATTGTCCCTTTTTTTGCCTTTGCTTTTTTTTCTAAAGGTGAATGTCCTGCTCAGATTCTCCGATTGGGAAAATATGTACTAACGTAAAGTGAAAGTTGCTCAGTCATGTCTGACTCTTTGTGACCCCATGGACCATGGGATTCTCCAGGCCAGAATACTGGAGTGGGTAGCCTTTCCCTTCTCCAGGGGATCTTCCTAACCTAGGGATCGAACCCAGGTCTCCCGCATTGCAGGCAGATTCTTTACCAGCTAAGCCACCAGGGAACCCCTGTACTAATGTAGGTCTTCCATAAAAGTGAAGTGGTGTAAGGTGAACTTTTGAAAAGCAGGAGATTTCTGTGTTTTTAAAGATTTATACCTAAGTATTTCTTTTTGTGTACATGCTAATATAAATGGCAGTGTATTTTCAAAAGTAAAATTCTTACTGTTCATTGCTGGTATGTAGGAAAGTGATAGACTTTTGTATATTAACCTTGTATCTTCCAACCTTGCTGTAATTGCTTATTAGTTCCAGGAGTTTTTTGGTGGGTTTTTTCAGATTTTCTACTTACACAATCATGTCATCTGTGAACAAAGACAGTTTTATTTCTATCCAATAGAAATAAATTTGTCTGTTTCTTCCCAGTCTGTATATCTTTTCTTTCCTTTTCTTGTGTCATTGAATTAACTAAGACTTATGGTACAATGTTGAAAAGCGATTGTATAAGATATATTAATTTTCATCTTGTTCCTGATGGTAGGAAGGTTTCGAGTTTTCACCATTAAGTATGCTATAGGTATTTTTGTAGTGTTCTTTATTGAGTTGAGGCAATTTCCCTCTATTTATAATTTCTTGAGAGGTTTTTTTTTTTATCATGAATGGATGTTGGATTTTATCAAATGCTTTTTGTGCATTTATTGATATAATCATGTTATTTTTTTCTTTAACTTGTTGATGCAATGGATTACATTTATTTATCTTTGAATTCTGAACCAGCCAGGCACATTTGGAGTAAATCCCACTTGGTCATGAAGCTAACTTTTTCACCCTAGTTTTTGATATCTGTACTCATCACAGGATGTACCTCAGAATATTATCTGTAGGACTAAAGGTCCTTGACTATGCTTAATGAGTACATTACTATTATTTGGTTTCCTTTACTGTTTTCCTTTGTTTTCACAGTTTCTGATGTTTCTGATTAAACTTATTCTTTGACTAAAGTTTTCCGCACACAAAAGGCTGACTGAGGACATGGTGGGTGCAGGAAGGCAAGGATCATAGGGTTCTGCTCTGTTTCAAACCTCCCTTTTCTTGATTACTCTGCAATCATGAATAGGGACAGGTACAGAAGGAAAAAGGGAATATTACTTTGTCATAGTACTTGGACAAGCATTTGAAAATTATTAGACATTACAATGAGAATAATAATCAAAATTCATCTTTGTATTTTTTTCTGAATGTATTTTTCCTTAATGGTTAAAGCAGATGTACAGTGTATGTTTAATAGGCCACAAACAGGCTGTGCTTGTTAGCCTAAAATTCAAGATAAATTATGTGTAGGCCAGCATTATTTCCCCATACCTCAGTATGTGAAAATTTCTTCCATCATTTGCCTCTTTTAATTGTAACTCCTTTCAAAGAAAGCATTGATCATCAATTATTTCTCTGACGCTGGCAGAGTGGCTCTTTTCCCTGCTCTGGGTCCATCCATTTCTCTGGGTGCTTGGCCTTGTTTTTGTTTATATATTTGCCTAGTTGTTCATGTTGGGGGAAAACTAATCAGATATCATGAACAGGCTCAGAGGCATGTTCACAGGGAAATGCTTTCTAGGCCATACATTTTATCATTTATATCCAGTTGTCATACAGATATTGTACATGTGCTTTAAGTCATAAAGCCAGCAGTGCTATGTATCACAAGTAGTTATACTCTGTGACCACGTTATTGGATAATATTTCCATCCTGAATATTGGGGTCAAAATATGATTAGAAACAAGACAATTACTTTCCTTTAGAAGTCTGTTACCAAATTCAGATCAGTATTCCACTAGAACTTTGCTCTCTTCATAGATAGAAGGAAAAATAATTAGATCGAGAATCAGTTTACTATCAATAAAATTCATTTACCTGATTAAATTTAGTGTAATCTTAATCCTGCCAAGGTACAAAATTCATTTTTCAAAGTTCCTTTTTCAGAAACCTGTTTTTATCATCTCCTAAATCCCCACAAATTTGTCCTGCATTTCCCTATACAGAAACAAAGACCTGTAGGACAGAAGTGTTATCATCATTCTTTCTCAACAAAAATATTTCCATTCTTTATACCGTCTCTTTGCTGACAACACATATCCTACTTGCTTTACACACTGCAATGGTTTCCTTATCACTTTTCACATCACAAGTTTTAACCCTGGAAAGTATAACAAATCCAAGACACAAGTGACTGAAATGTTATAGCAACATTTTCGGATTGGCAAATAAAAGAATATATTCCATAAACTTTAAAAACATTCATTTTATCACACCATAATTTTTCTTTAATGCTACAACATGCATGTTTAAAAACCCAAACATCTTTAGTTTCCTTATTGTTCTTACAATAAGACAAAATTAGACATATTTAGATTTGTTTTATTTGTAAGTGCTTATATTTTTTAAGGCCAATTCAATAGAACTCCTTTAAAAGTTAACCTCAACAATATTATCCAAAGTCGAAAGCCCATATTGAGACATGCAGACCTCCAGACAAATGGATATCTCATGGTTTCATCGTTTTACATTTCATGAATTAGACTTTGCAGTTAAATGTATCCATTTATGAATAACAGAATAGCCAATTTTACACACGCAATTTTAAGCCTTCTCTTTTCTTCCCTTTGGCTTGATGTTTTACTTATTAATACAAAGATGAAGGCTCAGGCAAAGTGAACATGTTTGTAATTCAAGGACATGATGAGAGTCAACTTCCAACTTTCTTCTAGGCATATTTTTGTTTTAGCGTGGTCTGAAAAAATTGTTTTATCAAGCTAGCCTTCTCTAACTGCACATGCAAAGAGAAACGGTTTTTAGAATTGCAAGAGTTTCATCTTAACCAATTTTCTTAGGAATCTAAAGAATACTTTGCTATATATTGTCCAAAAAAAAAGTTCCTTTTTTGTTAGTCGTGATTCCATGGCTAATATTTTTCTTAATGAATTGAACCTGAATTTCCCATTTTGCATAAGGCAACACAATGCCACTGACACAAATGGAATACACACACACGCACCAAACAACAGGTCAGTCACAAACCCTCTCCGAGGGAGACTGGTACAGATTCCCAGACAAACACCTCCCCAACATGAAGCATTCCCAGTGGTAGCCAACATCAGAACCAGTTGGCAAAATGCCCAAATGACACTCACCAACGTGAGTGTCATGGTGCTCACCAACGGTCCTCAATGGTAGATAGATGTCAGAACCAATTGTCAATGCACCAATAGCACTGTTCACAAACAATCAACATCAGACACACATCAGAACCAATTTGCAAAATGCTGAAGTAGCACCTCAAGCCCCAAACAGTTCTCAACATCAGAACCAACTGGCAAGAATGCCTAAATAGCACTAGCACTCACAAATGAGAAGATCGCCCATGTGCACACTGGTGGACTAACCAAGATTTGGAGCTCGTCAGCTCATCTCAAGTCTAAGTTTCCATTCCACCAAGGAAAAGCATAAGTTGGCAGCCAATGCCAAGCAAGGGAGAAACAGGGAGGATCCTCAAAACAGATGGTTTTGGCAGCTGCTAGGAACGTCCCCGAAAGCCCCTACTCTGGGCTAGCTAGCAGTACCTAACGTGGATTGGCTAATTCTAGTCTGTACTTCGCCCTGATTGGCTGACTGCTAGCCTGCACATAGCTCTTTTTGACTGATGCCTAGCCTGTACTTTGCTCTCATTGGTTAACTGCTAGCCTGTACTTTGCTCTGATTGGCTGACTTCAGACCTGTACTTTGCTCTCATTGGCTGACTGCTAGCCTGTGCATTGCTCTCACTGGCTGACTCTTTGCTTGTAATTTCCCCTGATTGAAAGTGAAAGTGTTAGTCACTCAGTCCTGTCCGACTCTTTGCCACCCCAGGGACTGTAGCCTGCCAGGCTCCTCCATCCATGGGATTATCCAAGCAAGAATACTGGAGTGGGTTGCCATTTCCATCTCCAGGGGACCTTCCTGACCCAGGAATCAAACCCAGGTCTCCCGAATTGCAGGCAGACCCTTTACCATCTGAGCCACCAGGAGGGATTAATTATAGAATCCCTGTCACAGAGTTACTGTGGGAATTAAATGAGACCATATAGTTAAAACATTTAATGGTTGCTAGCACTAGAAGGCAATGGCACCCCACTCCAGTACTCTTGCCTGGAAAATCCCATGGACGGAGGAGCCTGGTGGGCTGCAGTCCATGAGGTCGCTAAGAGTTGGACACGACTGAGCGAATTCCCTTTCACTTTTCACTTTCATACATTGGAGAAGGAAATGGCAACCCACTCCAGTGTTCTTGCCTGGAGAATCCCAGGGACGGGGGAGCCTGGTGGGCTGCCGTCTATGGGGTCGCACAGAGTCAGACACGACTGAAGCGACTTAGCAGTAGCAGCAGCAGATGACTGATTGGCTGAACCCTATCGTATTCTTTGCTTTGATTGGCTGAGTCCGAGTCTTTACTTTGCGTTGATCAGTTGAGTCCTAGCCTGTACATTTCTCTCACTGACTGGACTCTAGCATACATTTTGCCCTGATTGGCTGACTCCAACCTTGTATTTTTCTCTGATTGGCTAACTCCCATCAGGTAGTTTGCTCTGATTGTCTGACTACTGGCCTGTACATTGCTCTGATTGGCTGGTTTATAGCCAATACCTTGTTCTGATTGGCTAAAATCTAGGCCATACTTTGCTCTGATTGGCTGACTCCTAACCTGTTCTTTTCTCTTATTGGCTGAGTCCAAGCTTTGTACTTTGCCCTAATTGGCTGAGTCCTATCCTGTATTTTTCTCTGATTGGCTAGCTCCCATCAGGTACTTTGATTGGCTGTCTCATAGCTAGTTCCTTATACTGATTGGCTGAACTCTAGCCTATACATTTCTCTGATTGGCTGACTCCTAACTTGTCCTTAGCTCTGATTGGCTGAGTTCAAACCTGTACTTTGCCATGACTGGCTGAGTCCTAACCTGAACATTTCTCTAACTGGCTGAACTCTAGCCAGTCCTTTGCCCTGACTGGCTGACTCCTAACCTGTTCTTTACTCTTATTGGCTGAGTCTGAGCCTGTACTTTGCCCTGATTGGCTGAGTCCTAGCCTGTACATTTCTCTGATTGGCTAAACTCTAAACTGTACTTTGCTCTGATTGGCTGACTCCTAGCCACTACATTGTTCTGATTGGCTGAAGTCTAACCAATACTTTGCTTTGATTGGCTGACTCCTAACCTGTCCTTGGGTCTGATTGGCCTAGCTGGAGCCTGTACTTTGCCATGACTGGCTGAGTCCTAACCTGAACATTTCTCTAACTGGCTGAACTCTAGCCAGTCCTTTGCCCTGACTGGCTGACTCCTAACCTGTTCTTTACTCTTATTGGCTGAGTCTGAGCTTGTACTTTGCCTTGATTGGCTGAGTCCTAGCCTGTACATTTCTCTGATTGGCTAAACGCTAGCCTGTACTTTGCTCTGATTGGCTGACTCCTAGCTACTAAATTGTTCTGATTGGCTGAAGTCTAACCAACACTTTGTTTTGATTGGCTGACTCCTAACCTGTCCTTGGCTCTGATTAGCCTAGCCGGAGTCTGTACTTTGCCATGATTGGCTGAGTCCTAACCTGAATATTTCTCTGATCGGCTGAAACTAGCCTGTCTTTTTCCCTGAATGGCTGGCTACTGGCATGTACATTGCTCTGATTGGCTGGCTCCTAGCCAGTACCTTGTTCTGATTGGCTGACTGTAGGCTCTGCTGCTGCTGCTAAGTCGCTTCAGTCATGTCCGACTCTGTGCGACCCCATAGACGGCAGCCCACCAGGCTCCGCCGTCCCTGGGATTCTCCAGGCAAGAACACTGGAGTGGGTTGCCATTTCCTTCTCCAATGCATGAAAGTGAAAAGTGAAAGTGAAGTCGCTCAGTCCTGTCTGACTCTTAGCGACCCCATGGACTGCAGCCTAAGCTCATAAGGTTGTAGAGAAGGTTTATATACATACCTTAACACAATATCTGACACCAAGAAAGCTCAGATAAATCAGTGGTAGCTAGTTATTAGGATTATTAAAACAGAAATGATCTCTTACCTCTACAGAGCTTATACAGAGCTTACAGTTCTGATACTCTAGGCCAATACTACTCAAAGTATGGTACACATACTCATCTTTGACAGGATCAGAAGCTTGAACCAGAAAGTAAACCAACTTATCACTAAGCACACTATTTAATACAGCTGACATTTATTTCCTAGTAAGACCTTCTCAATGAGGGAAGCAGTGCATTGATTTACACTGTGCATCAAGCTCATCATTTTATAAATGATCAGTGTTTTGTGTGGCAGTTTTTCAGGGAACTCATAGACTTCCCTGATTACATCAGGGAGAAAAAGTGGCTGTGAGCTTGAAGGCAGAAACCCTGATATCAGTTCTGTCTCTGACATTGACAAGCAAAGTGACCACTGATGGGTCCTTTGAACTCTAATCTTCTATTTTATCACCTAAAAAGTGGAAATAATTACGTCTGCCTCCTTCATTCCCTCCTCCATGAGTGTCATGTGCTCTGGAGGGCTATAACAATGCCAAGAGGTACTTGGGTGCCCCTGTGTGGAGGAGTAAACCAAAGAAGCCTCTGGAAATGTATAAAGAAGGCAAATCTCCAGGGCTGCAAACAGCTCTGCAGCAGAGTTGAGAAGAAAGAGTCTTTTTTAAACGGCTTTGTTAAGGTATAAGTGAAGTGAAAGTCACTCACTCAGATCCGACTGTTTGCGACCCCACGGGCTATACAGTCCATGGGATTCTCCAGGCCAGTATACTGGAGTGGGTAGCCTTTCCTTTCTCCAGGGGATCCTCCCAACCCAGGGATCAAACTCAGGTCTCCCACATTGCAGGCAGATTCTTTACAGCTGAGCCACAAGAGAAGCTCAAGTATACTGGAGTGGGTAGCCTATCGCTTCTTCAGCAGGTCTTCCCAATCCAAGAATCGAACCAGGGTCTCCTGTATTGCAGGAAGATTCTTTACTAATTGGGCTATCAGGAAAGTCAACCTTTCAAAACCTCAGGTTATCTCCATTTTCACTTGCGATCCCTAGCCCCTTTCAGTGTTTTTCAGATGGCTACCACTGTTTCAGCATCAAATCCAAACTGAAAATATCCAGACACAGCATTATCCAATAGAACTTTCTGCAACAGTGGAAATACTCTGTGTCTGCACTGCCCAACATGGGTGTTCACCCAGGCCTAGTGTTAAGGTATAATTGATACACAAAACATGGCACAAATTTAATGTACATATTTTGATGAGTTTGGAAATATGGACACATCTGTGATAGTACTACCATATGATCCAGTGACCCAAACTATTGAAATAAGTATCTCAAAGAGATACCTGCACTTCCATGTTCAGAGTAGCACTAGTCACAATAGCCAAGATTTGGGAACAATTCAAATATCCACTGACAAATTAATGATGAAAATATGGTTTATACATATAATGGAATACTTTTCAGCCTTAAAAGATAAGGAAATTCTACCACTTGTGACAATATGGATGAACCTGGAGACATTACACTAAGTGAAATAAGCCAATCACAGAAGGACAAATACTGTGTGATTCCACTTCTATGAATAATCTACAATAGTCACACTCACAGAAGCAGAGAGTAGAATGATGGTTGCCAG
Organism: Bos mutus; assembly: GCF_027580195.1. Lineage (NCBI taxonomy): Eukaryota > Metazoa > Chordata > Mammalia > Artiodactyla > Bovidae > Bos > Bos mutus. The sequence continues at coordinate 30,883,742 of NC_091646.1, read as the reverse complement.
AACAGATGATAGGGAGAAGGGAAGAATTGTTGGTCAATGAGTATAAACTTATATAATATGAATAAGCTCTAGAGATCTGTTATACAACCAAGCACCAATAGTTAACAATATGGTGTAGTGCACATAGTATTTGTTTTTTTAATTATATTTTTTTATTATTTTTTTTTATTTTTTATTTTTATTTTTTTACATTTTATTTTATTTTTTACTTTACAATATTGTATTGGTTTTGCCATACATCAACATATTTGTTAAGAGGATAGATCTCCTATCCAACGTTCTTGAAACAAAAGAAGGAAGGAAGAAAGGAAGAGAGGGAAGCAGGGAGAAAAGAAGGTAGAGACAGAGAAAGAATAGTCTTGATAATAGCTTGATAAAACCCAGACCTGATAACTCCCAAGCTATTAGGTTGGAGAACGGTAACCAAAGGCAACCAAAGCCACCATCCATTGTCTCCACAAATGACATTTTATGTTCAAGCTAAGTGCTTTCCACTTAAAGGTACTGTAATTTGGGAGCTGACAATGTCACTGGCCATCACATTGCTTAAAATCTGCCCAAACATACAAACATTATTAGTGCAAGTCTGGAACAGAGCAAAGTGGTACATGCGTTTGAATGGCTAATGGGGAGGACATTGAGGCTCAAAGCACCAAGTGCATCCCCACAATCAGCCAACCTAGCAAAACACTGCGCTCATAACCTCACCAGGGCCCTAATGTAGTCCTTCTCGGAATCAGTAATAGCCCAGCACTAATGGCTGCAAAAAGGACCATATTGTATCCCTAGTCATTAATTCCCAGAAAGAGGACTGCGCTGAACTCATTACTGCTTAAACATACTCATCAGATGAAATGTACAAGTTAACCTCCACAGAGGGATGTAGTAGTCTGAGCAAGTGAACTCAGCCATCTTACCAACCCCTACTCCAGAAGTCCTGTCTCTGGCAGCAACTTAATTCTTTGCTAGGAAGCTGCCTGGACCCACCTGACAACATCTCTGTCCATTTTGTCAGGTTTTTTGCTCCTCACTTGCTCAGAGACTCAGCTAGCTGAGGGGTAGACAGGCCAGATAGAGGGAGAAAGAGGAATTGGTACAGAGATGCTGCTTCTGCTTCTATTACTGCCAATGAGAGAAGGAAGATTATTTTAATAACAATAGCCAGTAACCATTCATGAATTACATATAGTATGTCAGGCTCTATGGAGGAATTTTAAAACATATGATCTCATTTGATCCTAGTCAAAATATTATTACTAACCTCATTTGACAGATGAGGAGACAGAGGCAAGGAAGGTAAATAAATTACCCAAGGTCACAAAGCTAGTAAGTGGCTTGGCCAGACTTAGAATGCAAATCCCTGACCCCAACATCATGCCTCTTTCCACTGGACCTCAGCTATCAATATTTGCCCGATGTAGTGTCTGTGAACAAGACGCTAGGACAATCATTATCGCTCCCATTGTAAGTGCCTTGCAGAAACAAGGCCATTTGTAACCATGGTGTCAGGGACTTCCCTCAACTCTTGCTTTGGAGCTAAGTGGTACTGCCAGTGAGATGGCAACTCTCTGAGCAACATCATGACCCCAAAGACCCCCATCCTGCATCCTCTTGCTAGAAACTGCCTCTCTGCCTGTCTATCAGATTACTTTCTCTCTCTCTGGACCTCTGTCAGAAGCTGCAGTGGAGAAATGAGTGCAGAGGAGCTGGGACAGGGAATGGGTTGTTGGGAGAGTGCCTTGCTAGGGAACCGGGGGAACGGAAAGAGCTTTCCTTTGATCTGGGAAGTTAGGCTGTTTGTACAAGCCCTCACAGCCCTGTGGTTGCCTCCATCATGGAGTTTAGCTGGCTTGTATAGATTGTGTTTCCCAGTAGGCCGTCAGTTTCTGGAACACAAGGACTCCCTCTTTCTCCTCTTTGTCATTTCAGCAAGCAGCACATACATGACAGGCAATGAATGTTCAATAAATGTAGTGGAGCAAGCATATCGCTGCTGCCCCTGTCTTTCTTTGCTGCCTCAGATGGCTGGCTCAGCAGAGAGAGTTTGGGAAAGCAGACTGAGGTTTCACTGCCGAATAAGCATTGTAGATGGGTGGGTGACATGGAGACAATCTGTACCCAAACTTGTATGTGTAAGGAGCCTACTGGACAGACTTCCATCAGGTCGCAGTAGCCTGTCCCAGGCAGCGAAGCCACACTACCTTATTAAAACAATCCTTTTTCAAGTATCCTGAAGAGTCCTGTTCCCATAGGTGGCAGCTTTTTCCCAAGCATAGTCGGTTCTCCCACTAGCCCTAGTATTGAGAAATCCTAGCCTGAGTGGGGAGTCCCTTCAGAGGAGATGGAGGATATTGCAGTACATGGGCTGCAGCTCCTGGAGGTTCAGTTGCTGAGTATCTTGGGGACAAAAAGAATCTGGAACACCAACAGATACTACAGTATAGGTCAGGGAGCTATACTCAGTATTGAGTAATTACCTATAAGGGAAGAGTATCTGAAGAATATATATACATATATATATATATATATAGAATATGTATTTATGCATATATATGTATATGTGTATATAGATGTATATATGTAGGTATGTGTATATATATCGGAGAAGGCAATGGCACCCCACTCCAGCACTCTTGCCTGGACAATCCCATGGATTGAGGAGCCTGGAAGGCTGCAGTCCATGGGGTCGCTGAGGGTCGGACACAACTGAGCGACTTCACTTTCACTTTTCACTGTTATGCATTGGAGAAGGAAATGGCAACCCACTCCAGTGTTCTTGCCTGGAGAACCCCAGGGATGGGGAAGCCTGGTGGGTTGCCGTCTATGGGGTTGCACAGAGTCAGACACGACTGAAGTGACTTAGCAATAGCAATAGCAATGTGTATATATATATATATATATATGTATGAATGTAGGTATATATGTGTATAACTAAATCACTGTGATGTATACCTGAAACTAACACAATATTGTAAATCAACCAAAGCAATTTTTTTTAAAGAATCTGTAGGATAAGACTTAGATCTGGAAGTAGGGTGGCTGAATGACAGCAGAATAAAAAGGTTCATTTTCAACTCTACAGACGCCACACCAGTCATATTTCTACAGCAGTGTCAGGAAGAAATGTTGGTGTCTTTACTTCTCTCTGTACTCTAAAAGCTTTTGAGAGAGCTGGGGGATAACACTCTAATGCACAAGTAAAAATTAAGGCACAATTGACGACAGTCTGTAATTAAGTGCTAAATTGTCTGGCTTGGGCCTTAAGTGCTGCAGGAATCCAAAGGAGGGGCAGTCAATGAAGACTGAGTAATACGTGGGCAGCCAGAGCTCTGACGTCTGAGAATGTATGACTATACACAGCACAGATTTCCTGGAGGAGGAGGGACTGGCACTGGACCTTAAAGGATGGGGAGCATGGGATTGGAGGAGAGGAGGGGCCTCTGGATCAAAGCATGGGGGATGGCGAAACAAAGGCAGGAGTCTGGTCCCAACAGGAGTAGGATGTTGTGTGTGGGGCCTCAGGGAAGGCTACTGTGGGAGGGGAGCTATGCAGTCCAGGCTTGGTGACTCTGGGCTATTGGGCTTTTGGGAAACTATCCAGCAGCTGCAGGCAGGTGAGTCTAGAGTCCAAAACAAATCCCTTTCAAAGGTGGATTTCTTGGGGAATCTACTGCATGGCTATTTCAAAGGAGCTCCCGTCTCTGCATAGGCAATATCTCCTTGAAGCCCATGACAGTCCTGGGAGGGAAGGATTGTTAAGGAAGGAATGTACTCCAAACAACATGGACTGAGTGGGAACAGTGGAGTAAGCTGGAAGGTCACTTCCTTTCTAGATTCCAGTGCAGGAACTCTGGGAAAGGGCAATGGCAGCAGATGTCAAACAGCTTCCTGGAGTCTTGAAGCATCTTGTACCCAGAATTCCCCATTTTGCTTCCTCCCTGCAAACATGCACCTGCTTAATAAAGACAATGCTATCACTGATTGTGTGTCCACTGTGCTAAGAACTCTAAGGGGATAAGTTCATTTCACTCACAACAATCCTCTCTATTTTACAGATAAGGAAATTGAGGCACAGAGAGGTTAAGGACTTGTCCAAGTTCATGTGACTGGTAAGGGATCCCAAACCAGCTAGCTTGCCATCCCAGTCCACCCTCTCACCTGCCTCACTCCAAAAGTGCCCTCTGGGTCCATCATCTGGAGCTCCAATAGGAAATGGCTCATTCACTGCCCAGGACAACCCTGGATGGGAAGGAGCATTCGAAGACACCAAACTGCAAGCAGATGTGGTGTGACTAGAGAGATTAGAGTAGGTAGGAAGTCTTGGAGTCAAACGATCTGGCTCAGAGCTGGTCTGATTTTATTTCTGCACCTGCCATCATCACTGCTGCCCCACCCCTATCAGCATCAGCAGAAACAGCAACCCCAGCACCTTCTTGGAGCCTCAAGCCAAATTGTTGCAGGAGTCCTACTGGAAAAGGCAGGGCATATGTGGCACCATGGCCTCTCTTGGGCTAAGCTGTGAGCCAGGGAGGAGGAAAGAGGAGACATGAGAGTGCTGGCAGCAGCCAGGAAGGAGGAGGGGAAGCAGGTAATAATGAAGCCAGGAAGCATGACCAAGGCTGAAGGAGGATGACGTTCCACAGGCAGGGGAGGGGAGACATCATGGGATGCCCACATTTCAGCAGAGCCTAGACTGAAGAGCTGATGTTGGGGGCAGACAAACTACAGTGAGATCAAAATAAGACTTCAAACCCACCCTTGTGAGAATAGCAAGCTGTTTTGAGGTTGGACAACGAATAACATCCAGGCAGGTGTCTTATGGGGGTAATGAGTAGGTGCCTGCAGTAAGGTCTAGTGAGAGTGAAAGCCTGCTTCACCAGGCTCAACTCTCAATGATTTCCAAGACGTGGGTGGGCCCTAGACTGCTGTGTTACGGTTCTGTTCTGCTGTGGAGCCTTGGCAGACAGATGAAACCTGTGAACCCTATCTAAGAATAATACTTTAAATGCATTAAAATGCATAAGATTATAAAAGACACAAATTATATCAAAATATTAAACAAAACTTACAGTGAAATGCTAACATAAATGCTTCTTTATTAATGCATGAAATTAAAAAAATTTTATGGTGATTCTAACAGCTGCAATAATTTCAAAATACTATGGCCTGTAAAGACTATCTCGAGATAGCTATGATGATAATAATACACTAGGAAAATAATCTGTGATTTCTGTTAGAGACAAAGTTTCACGAATTACTAATGCTGTCGTGGTTCATTGCCTACAAAATGAAATGAAATGAGAAATTTCAATTACAAGTTAACAAAAATAGAAATTCAATTCTTTCTCTCCCAATATCACAGGGGTCCTCACTGAGCGATATGCGTAGTGCAATGGGAATTCATTAGACTTGGGAACAGATGACTGCAGACCTACTCCTGGGTTTCCTACTGATGATGTGTCCTTGCAAGTGGGCTCTGACTCTTGATAGCCAGCTTAGAAGATAATTCTATTCTTTCCTTTCACAGATGTTTTTGAGAAGTTAGGGCTGCTGAATTTGGTGCCCTGCTTCTGGAGACTAGGCCCAGGCAAGTCAAAATCCAAGTCCATCAACCTGCCAACACAGATCCTCTTGTTCACAGATGCATTCTTGTTGGATATGAAATTAGCTTCCTCCTGTCAACTGGCTCTAGGCCACGAGTGCAAAGGAATCCAGGCACAGGTCATGATCCTGCCTTTTGGAACAAGCCAGTGCTGAGTGCCAAAAAATTGATGCTTTTGAACTGTGGTGTTGGAGAAGACTCTTGAGAGTCCCTTAGACTGCAAGGAGATCCAACCAGTCCATTCTGAAGGAGATCAGTCCTGGGTGTTCTTTGGAAGGAATGATGCTAAAGCTGAAACTCCAGTACTTTGGCCACCTCATGCGAAGAGTTGACTCATTGGAAAAGACCCTGATGCTGGGAGGGATTGGGGGCAGGAGGAGAAGGGGACGACAGAGGATGAGATGGTTGGATGGCACCACTGACTCAATGGACGTCTGAGTGAACTCCGGGAGTTGGTGATGGACAGGGAGGCCTGGGGTGCTGCGATTCATGGGGTCGCAAAGGGTCGGACACAACTGAGCGACTGAACTGAACTGAACTGAACTGAGTGCCACCCCAGGGGAGTCCTCTGAAGCCAGAACACGCTTCTGGCTGGATAGAGTGTGGAATGTTTATTACAAGACCGGTTACACATTTACAATAAGCCCTAAGGTGTTTGGCAGACAAAGCAAATGACAGAATAAGAAGGAGAGTGAGAGCAAGAGAGCAAAACAGAATGAGAGAGAGAGAGAGACAAAGGAAACAAGTGAGAAGGAGAGATGGAGTGAGTGATAGTAAAAACTGGAAGAGGCCTCAGAGGCCCTCCAGTCTAACTTCACTGTCTCAGTTGGACACACCAAGGCCCAGAGAAGGGACGTGCCCTGGTGGGGCCACAGAGCAGTTCAGATCCGAGCTCACTCACTGGCCAGTTGCCTGATCTTCGCTCTGTAACTCTTGCCTACTTGACCAGAAGTGAGCATGAACCCATGAGACAATTGTGTGTGGAGTTGCTTCTGGAAGCAGTGTTCAAAATAGCCAACAGCTCCCCATGCCTCCATGCAACTGTATCTCTGGTGGCAAGCACAGGAATTAATACCACAATCTTCAGGAAGGGAGCCAAAGACTGGTCATACTTCAGACGCCGCTGTGTTTAATGGGATGGCCAGTTCCATTGATCAAAGGCCCCGTGTGATTCTGCAGGCAGGGTGTGGCCAGCCATAAAGTGTACGGGCTAGGGACTTGAGGCAGGAAGGAAACTGAGAAGAAAGGGAGAGGGTGGATTTTCTGCTTCTGCTTCAGGGTCAGGAGAAGGTGAGGAGGAGGGAGGCTGGCCTGGACGATGGAGCCCCCAGTGGGGTCCCGTCTTAAACACAGGGTATGGACTGTGAGTACACCTTGGGCATCCCTGCATGTGTAACCCCCTTCTCTGATTTCCAGAGAAGTCAGTGAAGAATTGTTTACCATCAGCACCATCACCACCACCAGCAGCAGCAGCATTTTACAACTGTCACTATTATTATTTTGCTATTTTATTACTTAGGCAGATTTTATCCTCACTTCGGTAGGCAGTTCCCCAGTCCTGAATCACACTCAGGGCCAAGAGTACAGAACTCTGAACTTCAGCTCAGATTTGAGGTGCAGCTCTGCCTCCTGATAGCTTGAGTGAATTTTCAACCTTCCTAAGTCTAGGTCGCCAATATGCAAAAGGGGGGATCTGACCTGTACCCCAGGTTGCTGTTAAGAGGTACACACCATGAGCTGACGGGGCAAAGCACTCTGATGAGTGAACAGTGCTCTCCCTCTGTGTGTGGATGACTGGGCTGATGCCCATAAGAACACATTCTTCCTGGGGATCATGCTGCTTTTCTGCTCGCAAGAAGGAGCTATTGACAGAGGCACCAGCACATTCAAAAGTGCTGAGAAGAATGTAATTTTCTATTTTTTCTCCTTGCACAAAGGGGAAAATGATTTACAGCATTGCTCCCCAGAGCTTGATGACAGCTAGCTATAGCCATGGCCAGATTAGGGAGTGACAAATCTGGAGCTCACCGTCAGAGCTTATGAACAATTTACAAGGCCAAAACATGCTTCAAGCTCTGACCTTTCAGGCCCAGATCTGAGACCCAGGAAAGGCCAGAGATCACCTAGCCAGCCTCCTACCTTTGATCATCCACATTTCAGCTCTATGCCAAGGCCAAATGGCCAGCAGCTATAAACACTGGTAGAGGAAGAATGTTCTCTGGGTGCTGGAATCCACAAACCAACCTCCACCCAGAGGTGGAGCACCACAGAGAAAGAGCACGGGCTCTGCCATCAGGCAGGCTGAGCTCCTGTTCCAACTCTACCTCTTAAATCTATGGAATTTTGTGTAAGTTCCTTCCCTTCTCTGGGCAGAGGTTTCTGCAGTGACCTTCAAGTCCATCTATGGTCTTGACCTTTATCCTATTTCCTATCCTCCTCATACTCACTAGAGACTGCTGCGTGGATTACCTTGCAAATCTGGATCTAAGAATAAATTTCAAACTCTAAACATGGTTTCTGCCCACCTCACTCTCTGACATCAATCTCTCTCTTTTTTTTAAAAGAGAACCACTTTATTTTGAGTAGTAAACAAAATTCCATTTATAACATAATAAACAAATATCCCATCAGTTTCTTCACAGTTAGTCCAAAGAACAAAGCCCCTGACTTAATTAGAATTTATATTTAACCTTAAATATTTTATTTTTAATATAAATTTTTAAATTTTAATTGGAGGCTAACTACTTTATAATATTGTATTGGTTTTGCCATACATTGACATGAATCTGCCACGGGTGTACATGAGTTTCCCATCCTGAACCCCCCTCCCACCTCCCCATCCCTCTGGGTCATCCCAGTGCACCAGCCCGGAGCATCCTGTATCATGCATCAAACCTGGACTGGAGATTCGTTTCACATATGATAATATACATGTTTCAATGCCATTCTCCCAAATCATCCCACCCTCGCCCTCTCCCACAGAGTCCAAAAGACTGTTCTATACATCTGTGTCTCTTTTGCTGTCACGCATACAGGGTTATTGTTGCCATCTTTCTAAATTCCAATCTCTTAACACTCTCCCCCTCCTGCTTCATACCTGCAAGGCACCCTTCTCTACTTGTTGCTCCTCAAATACACCAAGACCGTGCCTACCACAAGGTCTTTGCATTTACTGTTACTCTTCTGAGAGATCTGGAAAGCTCTTATTAAAAATATTTGAATGGCTGGATCCTTTTTATTCAGGTCTCAGTTCAGATATTAACTGTTCATCAAGGCCATCTCTGGTCACCTTGATATAGTTGTTCAGATCCTGTTACTCTTTATATCATTACTCTATTTTAATTTCTCTGTGATACTTGTCAGAACATAAAATTGTGTCACTTAGTTATTTAGTTGCCATTGTCTGTCTATCCAAGTAAAATAATGCCTGTATGGGAAGAGGGCCCTGGTCTTCACTCTTCATGACCTTATCCCAAGCACCAGATCAATTCTATCAAAGAATGATTGAGCAATAAATATTTGGTAAATGAATAAATGATTTCCCTGCTTCTAGCTTGCCTCCAATTATCTTTTCTCTACACCAAAGACAGAGTGATCTTTTAAAATGTAAATTAGATCATGACACTAAAAATCCTTTAATAGCTTCCCTGTGGTGTGTGTGCTTAGTCGCTCAGTCATGTCTGACTCTTTGCAACCCCATGGACTGTAGCCCACCAGGCTCATCCATGGGATTCTCCAGGCAAGAATACTGGAGTGGGTTGCCATGCCTTCTTCCAGGGGATCTTCCCAGCCCAGGGATCAAACCCAGGTCTCCCACGTTGCTGGCAGATTCTTCACCATCTGAGGCACCAGGGAAGCCCTAATAGCTTCCCACTGCACATCAAACAAACAAAGCTCCAAGTCTTTACAGTGGCTGACAAGCCTTGCCATAAACCTGACCCTTGCCCATGTCTGAAATTACAACTCCTTCCACTCTGCCTGAAACTCACTGTCAGTTATGTTCACTTTCTATCTATTCCTCAAATTCATTGTAATCTTTCCTACTTCTGGGTCTTTGCTTGGCTGGTATCTCTGTCCCCAGTATTCTTCCTCCACATTCAGGCCACTACTCCCAGCCTAAGGCAGTAGTAGTATAAATGGTACAGACAGTGACTGCTCTAGGAGCACCAAGATGAGAAGGATCATTTCCCACTGGGCTGGCTGGAGGAACTAGGAAGCTCTGGGGATCCACAAACTGACATTTTCAGGTTTTACCTACACAGAGGTCACCACCATCCTCTGAAGTGACACAAACCAAAGACAAAAGAAGCTCAGATCTCTCCCAGCACAGACTTTGAAAAGAAAACTATCTACTTGGCTTGGGCCATCCAGTCCCTTTCCTGCACTCAACCCTTCATCCAGCCTAATCTGACCACACTCCACTGATGAGCATTATCCAGAACTTCCATGGTACAAAAGCCACTGAGTGTGGATCCTGCCTCATCTTGTCTGGCCTTTCGGGATCATGGGAAATAGGAAAGCACCAGCCTTATCTCTTTGGATATTCATTATCAGTCTTCTTTGTTGGCCCTTCTTTCTATACTCCATAAAACCTTTATCTCTCATTCATACTTCGTACCGAATATTCTAGCTCAGTTGGTAAAGAATCCACCTGCAATGCAGGAGACCCTGGTTCAATTCCTGGGCTGGGAAGATCCACTGGAGAAGGGTTAGGCTACCCACTCCAGTTTTCTTGGGCTTCTCTTGTGGCTCAGCTGGTAAAGAATCATCCTGCAATGTCGGGAGTCCTGGGTTTGATCCCTGGGTTGGGAAGATCCCCTGGAGAAGGGAAAGGCTACCCACTCCAGTATTCTGGCCTGGAGAATTCCATGGACTGTATAGTCCATGGAGTCGCAAAGAGTTGGATACAACTGAGTGACTTTCACTTTCACCTGTGTATTCAACTGTCCACTACCCATTTCCACACGTAGAAGTTACAGCAGCAACTCAGATGTCTCACCAGTCCCTGTGCTGAGGATTTAACCTCACTAGAGCACACGTGTACCCCTCCTTTCCACCTCTGTGCCTCTGCTCACGCAGAGGCCCTTGTGCTTGGGATGGCCTTTCCCTTCCCTCCATATGGTATACTCATTCCTAGTTCAAGCGTCAGCTGCTATAAAATTTCTCTGTCTCTATGCTCCCCTCCCATGTTGCTACCGGATCTGGGTTATGGGCTTTTCCTCTGGATTCCTACAGCCTCCCATGTTTCCTTATCATCCATCCTCATTACAAAGAATGCCGTCATATCCACATCCATCATTTCCCAGGACAGGGGGAGGGGGATCTTCAAAAGCAGGGACCGTCTCTGAGCGGCTGTATCATCTCTGCTTCCAGGAGGCACACACAAGGTCAGTTTCCTGTTTCCTCCCATCTGTCCCCACAGTCCCAGTTTATGTACAGCTCTGCCTTGCTTGCACATTTCCTCCTCTTAAAACTTTTAGGATTCTGTTGTCAAAGCTCATCAATTCCATATTCATGATTTTATTTCTTCCTGACTTTTTTTCGGTTGACGGTAGTGTTTTGTGATCTTGTGCTGTGTTTTGTTTTACTTTTATATCTCAAGTGACATGACTGCCAGGCCCTGGAGGCTTAGTCCAAATCCCAGGGGGTCTCTCTCCAGTCAACCACATGGCAGCCTCTACCTGTGGAGGTCCAGGAAGATGGCCCAAGGAGAAAGCCAAAGAGAGATGGGCCCAGCTGCAGAGCCACAACCACACACACTGTACCTGCATCACACTTTACAGTGTACAAGAACCTTCCCTCATCTTTCTGCCCATCTTCCTTCCTAACCTTCCCTATCTTCCTCACCACTGAAAGATATATAGAAGCTAAGGATTCCCATTATTCTAATTGAGCTGATGGGGAAACCAAAGCACTAAGAATGTGAAAGGGTCACTAATGTCTCTCAGAAGAATGTTGCTTCCTGGACAGGAGGTCAGGTGTGATTGCCTGTACAACCTAAACTAGAACACAAAGTTTCAGGAGACGCTTATTTTTGGCTTATGCAAGTTCAGGGTTGGCACCTGAGAGTGATAGCCTGCGGGTGGACAAGGCAGCTGAGGCTCTAAGTGCTGGGAGATGGTGTAGGAGATGGGATGGGCAATTTTCATGCAGTGTCCTCCAAACTCTTAAGATGGTGGTGGGATGGTTTTTGAGTGATGAGTGGAGGGGAGTGCATACACTGAAGTCACAAATACCAGTATCCTCAGAATCCATGGGACTTGGGAGTGGATGTAGCAGCCTGCAGATCACTCTGACCCATCCTGGAAGGCAAGGAAGAGAGGAACACAGAAGGGAGGTGGCCCACCAGGCCAAATGACAACCCCCAGGCAGTATGCTACCCACAAGGGCAGACCTCAGAGTAGCCCCATGGGAAAATAACCATTAGAAGGTTTCAAAGGACTCAGAAAGCAGTTGCCTGACTGGCTTTATTAGGTGCCTTTGGGTCAGTCTCTTCTCTTGGGGCTTCAGAGTCCCCATAGGTACATAGAGACCTTGCAATCTCTGTCTTGTCAGGTTGTTTTGGTGCCAGACTCTACTCCTCTGTGATTTTGGTCCCTGGCCCAGTCCCTGGGCCCAGAAGGTGGTCAGTGGCAGGGAGCTTCTAGAATCAGCGACTCCAAAGAGAAATATACTTTGTATGAGTCTGAGCAAACCGTTGTGCATGGAAAGCTTGATTTAAGGCCATTTCAATAAGCCCCAATTCATCATCTTGAAGGTCTTTGAAGAAAAGACAAGTGCCATTTTTTAAATGCCATTATGCAATCAAGCCTTTTGCAGCCAGCCCGGCAGGCTCGCATGCCTACATGCGTGCTCTGACTGCTACATCTTACAACACCTCTCACTGAGCGTGTCTGGGCTCCCTTCGACAAACAGCCCTGGTTATGTGGGGGCTGGGAGTGATGACGCAGGGAAGAGACTGGGAGCCCCAGACATAAGACATCATGTAATAGGCAACCTGAAAAGCTGTGGAAATTTCACAGGAGGGAGACACTACCTGGCCCATGTCACTCCTGTCTCTCAAACCCTGACCTGGTTTCCTGAGCTCACCTGCCACGAAGGGCAGAGGCCCAAGGCAGCCTCCCAAGAGCACCATTGTCCCTGGGGTACAATGCTCAAATCGGAGTCCTAGCAGTCAGACTGTCCAGGGTTGAGTCTTGACTTTGGTACCGCTGAGCTCTCTGACCCTGGGAAAGGGAGCTGACCACTCCATGCCTCAGCTTCTTCATATCTAAGATGACCTAGGGGCAAATAAAAAAATGAAAGACATGGTTATAAAAGATACTTTTCACTGTATAACTTTTTATGTTTTCCTGAACCACAAGAATGTCTTATCTATTCAAAATTAAATTTTAAAGATTTAAAGAAAAAAGAAAAAAATGGTTATGAAGAATAAATACATAAATGAATAAAAGTAATAACAGCATGTCAATGTCCTAGAGTTAAGGTGAAAATTAAATGCTGTAATACCTATAAAGCTCTGAGAACAGTGCCTGGCATGTAGTCAGCTATATACAAGTATTAGGATTTGTGTCATCTTCATGAAACTACAAATAGCATTGGCAACTGTGGAAGCTGAAAAATAAGCTAGGGTTTCCCCCAGGCTGTGGGATGTGGGAGAAGCAGGGAGAGGTCTGGGAGTTAAAGGCCTGGCTTCAGATCTTGGCTTCACTATTCACTGGCAGTGGGGCTTTACACAAGTTTGGGTACCACCATGAGCCTGCTTCTCTGACTCTGAAAGGGTAGAGACTCCACACATCATCAGGTTATTCCAGAAGCTGATGAGGAAACAGATAGGACACTGCTTTGTACTCAGAAACCTATTTTAATACTATCTATGTCAGTGGTTCTCAGAGTGGTCCCCAGACCAGCAGCATCAGCATCATATTAGAACGTGTTAACTGTGGCATATATATAGTGGAATATTACTCAGCCATAAAAAGGAATGAAATTGTGTGATTTGCAGGGACATGAATGAACCTAGAGACTTCATACTAGTTGAAGTAAGTCAGAAAGAGAAAAACAAATATTGCATATTAACATATATATGTGGAGTCTAAAAAAGCTGGTATGGTCCATATGTTTGTTCTCTGTGTCTAAGAGTCATAGACATAGAGAACAAACACATGGACCACAAGGGGAAAAAGTGGGATGTGATGAACTGGGAGATTGGGATTGACATATATTCACTACTATATATAAAACAGATAACTAATGAGAACTTACTGTATAGCATGAGGAACTCAGTGCTCTGTGGTGACCTAAATGGGAAGGAAATCCAAAAAAAGAAGGGATATACAGATACACACAGCTGATTCACTTTGCTGTACAGCAGACACTGATGCAACATTGTAAAGCAGCTAGTCCAATTAAAAAAAAAATGTTAGAAACACAAGACCTAGTGAATCAGAAACTCCAGGTGGTGGGCCCAGTAAGTCATGTTTTCACAAGCTCTTCAGGGGAATCCAATGCGTGAAAGGCCTTGTGGACCAGTCTTCTAATTCAAACTCACGAAGACAAGGCTACGGAGGACCAGAGAAAGACCAAGGACTGCATATTCACAGGGAGCAAGGTGCTGGGTAGGGGGAAGTAATGGTCTCAAGGTAGCCGTGTAGGGTACCCATGAGACCAAGGTCTCTTGTCTCCCACGTGGTACTCTTGCTGGGACACCAGTCTGAGCAATGCTGAAGATCCCTTCTCCTGGGCAGATACCCCTAAAAGTTCAGGTTGAATATGAGACCCTGATACTCACTCCTTACAAATTTGCAAATAGAGCATTTTTAAGTGCTAGTCCCAAGGCTAAAAGACAAGCCTGTGGGCACCTCTCAGGGGTGACCTATCAGGACCACACTGTGGGAAGTAAGAGACCATGTTCTCACAGGAACCTTCCCAGACACTTCTCTATGGAATAGCCTGTCTTACAGCTATGGATCCAGCACCCAGGAAAAAAAAATCCACTTCCGCATTTTTAAGGAATAACAGTCAGGGCTCTGTGTCAGCCTGAGCTATCCAGAGTATTTGCCAAGGAGAAAGCATCTCAGGCCCTTGCGGTCATCTTAGGATGGAGGCCAGCCATAGTGAAGCCCCTGCCTCTCTTCCCAGTCCCAAAGTCGGAGACAGTGCAGGCGGGCGGTGGCAGGCAGCAGGTGGGAGTTAGCTGATGCCTGCAGCGAGCTGGAGGGCTGAGAAATGGCTCAAGCGGGGAGCCCCACATGGACCCTGTTACTCTCGTGACTGGCTATCTGCCTGGTGGGCTCTTGCCCTAGAATTTATTTCAGCCCTTCCCCAACTGCCCCAAGTCAAACCTCTTTCTCTCCCCAGTGTTAAGGGACAAGAGAGTGTGGGAGGGGGTCCCTGGCTTCTCAGCAGCTCAGTCCCCTTGGCAGTCCTGGTGCCCCCGCTCTGGGGAAGTACAGCGATAGCAGTAGCAAGAGATCCAGCCCCACAGGCACTAGCTCTGCTTCAGCAGACAGGCAAGCATGACACAGCCCTGCTTCCACAGCCCACGTCAGGAGGGGCTCTCACCCACTTCACGATGGCAGGTCATGACTCATTTTCCCCCCAGACCAGCTGCGGGAACTTCAACAGTGCGTGGGTGCTTCTCTGCTCCTCCCTTCCCAGCCACCTTGGCAGGAAGCTCTCCATCAGAAGGTGATTAGATTTGGGAGAGTTATTTCTTTTGCCAGACATAATTGTTTCTTAATTCTTTTAATTTCATTCCCTTTAAAAATTACAAGCAAGAACCAGCACTTGATAAATGATGAAGACCGTTAGCAATTAATCGAGTTTTCAAGTGGCACTGCCTTCATGGTGAGAGAGAGAGAGATGTATATATATATTAATAAAATATATAATATATATTATTATATATGGTATATTTCATATAGCACATATTATATATAATATATATTATATTTTATATAACACATTATATATTACAATATATAATATATTTTATATACCATATATTATATTTTATATATCATACATATAAAGTTTGAAATACATCATCCTTAGAGACTGCCTATGGATGAAAGGAAATGAGAGCAAAGGAAAGTGCTTGATGAAATTGAAAACCTGAGGAAGCAAAGACCCTTCCAAACTGCCTGAGACCCTTGCCAAGGGATCAAGAAGCCCAGAAATCTAAACAAATTCCCCAAAGACAGAGGAGAAAGAATGTATTCATTTATTCATTTGCTTATTCATCAAATTAGTTAACTTGATCACTCACTCATTCATTCATTCAGTGGCTTAGTTATTTCCCTTCTTTCTCATCTCCTCACTTGCTAACTCACACACAAAAAAGGTCATTTCTTCTTTCTGTCCCTTGTGCACTTCCTCATGCACACAGTGTCACACATTGTCACTGTACCACCATAGCTCCATGGTGACTTAAGGCTCTAGCTCACTATAAATTTTCTTCAAACACATCTTACTGGAAGTGAAAGTCACTCAGTCGTGTCTGACTCTTTGTGACCCCATGGACTATAGTCTATGGAATTCTCCAGGCCAGAATACTGGAGTGGGTAGCCTTTGCCTTCTCCAAGGGATCTTCCTAGCCCAGGGATCAAACCCAGGTATCCCACATTGCAGGCGGATTCTTTACCAGCTGAGGCACAAGGGAAGCCCAAGAATACTGCAGTGGGTAGCCTATCCTTTCTCCAGTGGACCTTCCTGACCCAGGGTCTCCTGCACTGCAGGCAGATTCTTTACCAACTGGGCTAAGGGGAGATCTTTACATCTTAATATGCAAAGAAAATTACGACCTTTTCTTCCATAATATTAGCTGGCTTGTCCTACAGCCCTTTCATTCAATTATGCTGCTTGAGACTTTGTGCAGAGAGCAGAGAGATACATATGACATTTACCATGTCCTCCCCTGACTCGGGGAGACAAGTCCACTTGGAGAGATAAGTATTTTCAGAAATTCCTATATTTGAGACAGGAATCCAAATAATAATCACTTGATTCTGGCAGAAAGACTGCATGCAGCCTTCCACTCACGAACTTTCCTGAGCATCTTCTATAAAGCAGATCCTGGAAATACAGAGAGGACTAAGACATGATCCTACCTTCACAGAGTTCAATATCCAATAGTGGAAAAAGATACAAGACTAGATAATTGGCATAAAATATGAATAAGCTGAATTGCTGGGAGACACAGTGATACAAAAATCAGGTAATGAACTCTGTTCATGGAAAGCTTAAGAATGAGTCTACAATAGCTCTAGGCCTTAAAGAAGGTATAGGACTTTTTGGGACAAAGGCAGGTAAAGGGACAGTGCTTGATACACATGCATGATCCATGGGTAGAAAACTTAAGTTGTGTTTGGAGAAAGGTAAACAGTCCTATTTTTCTAGAGCAAAGAATATATCATACGAAGATGGTGGAAATAAGGCTTAGCCATCAGGCAAGAGTTTGAATGACTATAGGGGTTTGATTGTAGGATAGAGGAGGAACCATGGGTGGTTTTTGAGCAGAGCTGTGTCATGATGAGAGCTGGGTTCAAGAAATGAATCTGGAAGTGAGATCAGAGACAGCACAGAGACTAGACAAACAGACCCTTGAAGGAGCCAGAGACTCCCAAGAAAGTAGAGTAGGGCAGTGAGGGGAGGGGGAGATGCAGAGACAAATGTGAATGTGAGTATTGCAGAAAAGGTGGAATAAAGAAAAAACTGAACATGAAAGACGAAAGTGAGGCAGTCAGGGATGCTCCAGTGATGAGTCGAAAGCAAAAGCTTTGGTTAATGTTAATTGCAGGAAAGAGGATCTTGGATGTGTTACTGAGAGGCGTGTTAGACCAGCTTGAAGATTGACTTGGTCGATTCCATGCCCACCAATGCTTGATCATACTCATCCATAGATCCGAGGCTTAGTTGCTATCTTCTGTGGTTAAGAGAGGTGACAAATTCCCAGGCAAAATGGAAACAACACACTTGTGTAGGGGAGCAGAATACATCTCTGGACCACCTGTTGCCTCCTTCTTGGCCTGCTGTCTCTCCCATGCTGCCTTCCGCCCATTCTCCAATCCCCTTTGCTCTAGGGCTGCCTGGTAGCAGCTCACACAGAAGGACTCAGAAGGACCCAGAAGCACAATATCAAATGCCTAGCTCTTGTTGGGGAGAGAAGGGTCTTTCTTGACTCCAGAAGGAAGAAGGAGATAGTGGGTGACAGGCAGGGTAGATTCAGAGGGGGAGGGACAGAGCAGAGGGAACTCAGTTGGAGGCAGGTGGTCATGCTGAGATAATATGCATATGCATGAGACCAATGGAGGTCACCCCATGCTATCAGGTCCCCAACACTATGCAAATTTTCTCAGTCCCAGGAATGTGGATTCGTAACAGAGTATAACCCCCATGGTGGCTCTCTCACATGGTCACTGCTTAGAGGCTCTGTTATTATATATGAGTGAATCAGTTTTAAAGCAAACTTCCTTAACTGCTCTCTGCCTCAGTTTTTTTGTATGCAAAATGGTATTAATGACATTTACCTTGAAAAGGCTTGGGGATTAAAAGAGATGCATACAAAGCAACTATCTGTGTTTTTTTTTAATTTTTAATTGAAATATAGTAGATTTACAATGTCTTAATTTCAGGTGTGCAGCAAAGTGAATATATATAGTTACAGGTATATTGGCAACCCACTCCTGTATTCTTGCCTGGGCAATCTCATGGACAGAGGAGCCTGGCAGGCTACAGTCCATGGGGTCACAGGAGTCTGACATGACTTAGCGATTAAAAAAGACAATGTATATATATATGTGCATATATATATATATATATGTGTGTGTATCATTTTTCAGATTCTTTCCCATTATGCTTTATGACAGAAAACTGAGTCAAATTCTGTGTGCTAAACAGTAGGTCTTTATTGATTGTCTATTTTATATACAGTAGTGTGTATCTGTTACTCCTCAATTCCTAATTTATCCCTCCTCTCCCTTTCCCCTTTGGTAACATAAGTTTGCTCTCTATGTCTGTGAGTCTGTTTCTGTTTTGTATATAAGTTCATTCCTATCATTTTTAAGGTTCCACATATAAGTGATATCATATGATGTTGGTTTTTTCTTCCTGAGGTCACTGGAATCTCAGGAGAGGGAACTGAGACCACAGTGTTTGATTTCCTTCAGCTTGGAAATGCACCAGATCTTAACATCTCATTAGGTATTCTCAATACAGTTTTATCCTCTGCACACACACAATGGATGCTGTCTGACTTACAAGGAGAAATATGCGACTCGCAGTGACTGCCAATTTCTCTAGTGCTCTATGGGGAATTTGGCATTTTTCATCTGTCATGTAGGAGGGAATCCAGCCTGACTGTCCCTCACCCAGTGCCTCCCATTGTGGCACACTGTGGGTTACCCTGTTGAGCACAAACCCCATATCAGCACTGGACATGATTTGTGGGGTCCAATGCTAGGTAAAAACATGGGGCCCTTTCTTCAGAATCATCAAGAATTTCAAGATAATGACAGCAGGGCATCAAACCTAGCATGGGGCCCCATGTGAAGACACTGATTGCACACTGATGAAGTAGTCCCTGCACCGAACTGATACTCAGTGCCCTGATCTTGTTGAAGGAGGATTCAGAACAAAGTCATACACTCATCTGAAAGACATTTGCACTGGAAGAGTCACTTCTGGGCAAAGAGCTCCCTCCCTCCAGGTTGTTTCTTCAAAAAGCAGGCTGGGCAGTTGCCTGGTGGTTATGGAACTCAGAGTCAGAGTTTTGGCACTACAGCTCTGGGGTATATCTTCTCTAACTCTAATTGACCAGCAGCTGCCTTTCTTCCTGCTGTTACTTTTTGCAATGACTCCACATGATTTCTACTCTCCCAATCCCTCCATTGGGCTTTGCTGGTGGCTCAGTGATAAAGAATCCACCTGCCAATGCAAGAGACGCAGGTTTGATCGCTGGGTCAGGAAGATTCCCTGGAGGAGGGCATGGCAACCCACTCAAGTATTCTTGCCTGGAGAATCCTATGGATAGAGGAGCCTGGCGGGCTACATTCCATGGAGTTGTGAAAAGAGTGAGTGACTAAAACAACAAAAACAAGCCCCTCCAGTACACGCATCTGCCCCAGCACAGGTGTCCTCTAGGGGAGGTGCCAATTGGCTCAACTCTTCGTCTTGATGGTAACCTTGAGCCTTAGTGGGTGGCTCTCTGGCCATCTCTCAGGTAACACTAGAAGGAAGGATGCTTCCTTCACAGGTCTCTGGGAAAAGGTGAGGAGAATGACGGGTTTGGAAGGCCGAACAGATGTACAGACCTAGAACAGCAGGACTGCAAAGGTGCTCCATGGCTCAGTGCCAGACTGTGATAAGGTAATTAGAGAGTAAGTTTTGGAAAACTTTTATAGTAATTTCATATTGCCTATGAAATTTCATAATAAAATAATAAAAATAATTTGTCTTAATTTTCACCTTTCTAGTAATTCAGTTTTATTGCATTTTGCCAAAGTATTGGTCCACGCAATTTAGAAATCTGAAAAGATAATTAAAAACAAAACAAACTAAAGCAAAACCAAAATAAAATAGGTGTTTCACAGCAGATGGTTGCCAGCTTTGCCATGGCACCCCTGACTCTAGTGTAACAGCAAAAGCACTGAGGTAGGAGTCAAAAGATCAGACTTCTCATTCATCTATTTTATATATAGTAGGAAACTCTACTCAGTATCTTGTAATAACGTATAATTGAAAAGAACCTGAAAAAGTGTATAGGTATGTGTGTGTGTGTAACAAAATCACTTTGCTGTACACTTGAAACTAACATATTATAAATTAAGTATAATTTAAAAAATAAAATTAGTCTCTTGTAGACAGCAAAAAAAAAAAAAAATCACACTTCTCATCCCAGTTCCTTCATCTCCTTGGACAAGTTGTTTAATGACTGAGCTTCACTTTTCTCATCTATAAATGTGATGAGGACCACATGAGACACATGTGTCTCATGAGGACCACATGAAAGCTTGGGCAAGAAGGCCCTTTACAAACTGTAACGTGCAGTGTTAAATGAGGGCTAAATGGCGAAGATGCTACCATCCTGTGGCCACTCCACACCCCTGCCTGGCAAGTGGCCCTGGGTACTAGCACAGTGGTAAGAAGAGCACAGACTGAAGTCAGGCTGGATTTGGACCCAACCTTCATGACTTACTAAAGTCCCAGCTCTCCATTTCTTCTCTATTTTCTTACCAATAAAGAAGGGATTTTTAAAATATCAAGCTGATAGGTTGTGGTGAGGATTAACCAGGAAACGCTTAGCACGAAGAAGTGGCAGTTAGTAGTGTGGTCTGATTACCTCTTATTCTTGTTGCTCTATACTACAACTTTGAGATTTGCCCGTGTTCATAGCTCTTCTCCTTTAACTGCTATATATTTCCATCATTTGCATCTCCTGCACTTCCTATATCCATACCCGTATTGGTGCATTTATATTTTCTAATTGGTCACTGCCAGTGCAGAAGATACTATTGATGTTAGAGTATTGATATTCCATCTAGTAAACAAAAGGAACTTTTTCATTAGTTCTAACCGTCTGTCTAATTTCTCGATCTTTCTATGTAAACAATCACATCATTTTCAAACACACTTATTTTGTCTCTTCCTTAACAATCCTTAGATGGCTTATTTCTTTCTAGGACTTCCCAGATGTGATAGCAGCAACCTCATCTTGCTTCCTACCTTAAAGGGAATGCTTCTAAAGTTTGTCTCCTCTAGTATGTATAATATTTGCTATGAGTTTTTAACAGGTAGTCTTAATAGAGGTGAGGAGGATCCCTTTATCAATAATTTTTAATGTTTTTAGCACAAATAAATGTTTGCCTTTCTAAAATGATTTTATGTGTCTATAAAGATTTTTTTCGTTGTTTTCTCTGAGTGTATTAATGTGATACATGGCATTGACAGATTTCCTAATGCTGAACCATTCTTGCATCCTGGGGAGAAAGTCTATTTGGCCATGGTGCAATCTTTTGTTTGTTTGTTTGCTTGCTGTGTTTAGTTTTGTTTTTAATGCACTGTCAGATTTGGTTAATATTCTGCTTACCAATTGCTATCTATATTTTCAACTGACATTTCCTCTCTATGGTCTTTCTCTTTTGTTGTCCCAATGCAGATATGGCATCAAGATTATAGTAGCCATCTAACTCAATTGGGCACCTTTCCCACTTTTTCTGATCTCTGGAACAACATGTAGAGAAGAGAGATTATCTTTTCTTGTGAAGTTTGACAAAATGATCAACCCATAAAACTGTCTAGAGCTGGTCCTTCGGGGAGGAGATGAGATTTTAATCAACTACTGCAACTTTACATGGTCACTGATGCATTCAGTTTTCCTGAGCCCAATTTTTGCATTAAAAAAATCAAGATATTTATCTCATTCCTCTGATTTTCAGTCTTTTGTTTCACCACGAGATTTCTCATAACACCACCCCTGAAATCCAAGGGCTAGGCTGAGTCGGATTCATAATGGTACTTTTGATAAAAAGGTAAATTGTCGACTTCTCTCTTTTAGGAGCTGCAGTTAGCTCAGCTCAGATACAAATGAAGACAAGATGAAGGAGAGGAGGGAAGATAATAGCAACTGTCAGGTGAGTCCTACCTACCAAGTCTCATGCATCTTATACCATGGTGGTCAAACATGGTAAGACGCTTCTTGAAAGAATATCTTCCTGACCCCTCCACCACGTTTAGGTGGAAAAGCTTTAGAACCCTTACTTTCCTGAGGCAAAATGTCACCTCATCATGTGATAAGGCAGTACCAGGACTACCCTCTCTCTCTAGACTCTGTTACTTAACTGTCTTCTGTCTTTTTTCCACTCACTCACATTAACTCAGCACCACCTTGTGTGCCAGTGTTGCTGGTTTTTGCTGGTTTGCTGTATATTGGAGGAAGAAGTATGTGACTTGTCTCTTGGCATAGTCACAGCTGTGAAAAGAGCTGCAGTTAGAACCCAGCGAGCTAGCTTTGTTTGTTTAAAGAGGACAGGGCCAACTCTCCTGTCCTCCCACCCTAGACCTGAGGTGGAAGTTTCAGGATCCTTCTCTCTGAACCATGTGGACTGCGATTTTAGTTGAATTTAGGAAAAATCATCATGTTCAGTCCCAGAGCTCCTTCTTTTCCTCCCCCTTCTGATCGTTTTGGGATGGTTAGTGGCAGATGGCGCTCCAGCAGCTCTGTCAGGCCTCACCCTGCCCTCCATGTTGCCTCCAACTCTTGGCTCAGCCATATCTTTCTTTGCTTGGCTTCAGTGTTTGGGATAGAAGTTTCTTACACGATTCACTATCTGGATGGACATGCAATGTTCTCATCAGAAGAAATCGCGGACTGAGTCACTCATTGATCTGAACTCCAGTGGAAAGTTTGAAAAAGACAATATTCCATCCCCAACTGACCCAAGTGCCCACAAATACCCAAATGGATAGCTTACTAGGTGTCTCTCTAGGTGGACATTATAGTTTCCTCCAACACCAAACCCTTCCTAAGCTGGGTTGTTGGCCTGTGGGCTGTGTCATTATTTAGAAATAATTCAGCTTTAACTAAACATCACCTTCCAGAGGGACGTGGATAGCAGATAGCCTGACATAACCACAACTCTTGAGCTTTAAAAAGTTTTTCCTCTTAGGAGTCTCAGTATCATTTACCAGAAAGACCATGACCCACTTGGACCTTGGTCCCTTCCAACTATCCTGAGAGACATGAGCCTCACTACCTGCATGGAAGTTGCCTTGGAAATAGAATCTACCTGCCTGCGAAATAGAATCTTCCATATTGATGACTGACATTTGGAAGTACAACTCCTGGATGTGTAGCCCCCATGCTCAGGGTGTAGCTTTAGCCAGACCACTAAAAAAAAAAAAAAAAAAACACACCAACACTAGGAGGAGGAGGTCTTGTTTCCTTCCTGCACTGAGGGTCGTGAGACAAAATCTTTGTTTCATTTTATGGGGCTTGAAGTGGCCTCCAGAGGGAAATTGTTGACATGATTCTAATAACTCAGTGGGGGCATGTGGTGGGCAAATTCTAAGGATGGTTCCCCAAGACATCTGTTCCCAGGTTACTAAATTAAATAGTAATCTTGCTAGTGTTGTAAACAGATTTTGCAGATGTAGTTAAAGTTTCAAGTCAGTTGACTTTAAGATATGGAGATTATCCAGGCTGGTCTGATCTAATCATAGGAGCCCTTTGAAAGCAGAGTTTACAGATTCTTCCTGAGTCTCAGATAAGAGCCCAGCTCAACTCACATCTTGTTTCGTGAGAACCCCATGAGCAGAGGACCCAGCAACAGAGGACTCCTGACATGGAAACAAGAAGAGAACAAACGGGTGCTATTTACAGCTGGTAATCTGTAACACTGGAGGAGGGCATGGCAACCTACTCCCATATTCTTATCTGGAGAATCCCATGGACAGAGGAGCCTGATGGGCTATAGTCCATGGGGTCGCAAAGAGTCAGACACAACTGAGCACACACACAGGCACAATCTGTAACACAGCCATAGAAAACTAATACAGGACACTAAAGCATCCCCAGGAGTGTCAAGTCTATATCTCAGCCCTCTGCATGAGTGGGAACAAGATGTGAAAATGCTACCCAAGGCCCTGTTCCCCTCTGCAGTGCTGAGTTGAACTCCTGTCACAGGACTTCTCTCACTAGGGACCTGCCGGTTGCTGAGTTGCTGAGACATGCTAATGACTGACTCCATCTGATCCATGGGCAGGTAGTACATCTTTTGGGTCAGTGGGAACAATCCCCATTATTTTCAGAGAGCTGGGCACAAAGCACTTCCATGGTCATTCGATCACTGGAACCTCACTGCAACCCCCAGTGGGAGAAGCCATCATGGCCCCACATCCCAAATGAAAAGAAGAAAGTGTCTGGCTTAAGGTCACAGAGCTCACATGTGCAAAGGCCCTGCTGCATAACAGAATTGACTTTTGCTAACGATATGTGGATTCTTTTGTCAGCGGTTTGCGAGGCCTTGGACCTTTGAAACTGTGAGGTGGGCAATGGTGAGACCTGACCATCAAGGCAGCTTCTCCTCATATGGACCTGAACTAACAGGGTGGAGACACTAAGGAACCTAAGGGCTGTGGATGTCTCTGTCAATCATCTACAGCCATAATCTGCCCCAAGTTGTTCCCTTGGCCAGTGAGGCCCTTTGTCCAGACAGCCACATGGGTCGTCCGTTCATTTTATGTATCATTGTGACCAGGCCACAGGGTGCCCAGAGATCTGCCTCAACAGGATTTCTGGGTGTGTCTCTGAGGGTGTTTCCAGAAGAAATGGGCACTTAAATAGGAGAACTGAGTAAAGGGGATCACACTCTTCCATGTGGGAGGGCCTCATCCAATTCACTGAGGGCCTGAATAGAATAGAAAGGCAGAGGAAGGGAGCATTGGCTTCCTCTGCCTGGTTGGTGAGTGGGGTCTTCACCTCCTCTCTCACAGGGACCTCCTCTCTCAGGGACTGTCTATCCTCTGAACCAGAACTGACTGCAGTGCCATCTGCTCTCTTTTGTTTATGGGAAGTCATCTCTCAAAGTGATGTCTGAGGCCCCAAGAGGAAAGATCTTATCTGCCTAATAAACTGGGATTCATTCATATCAAAGGGAGCAGAAGCAAGAGAGTAATCCTGTTGCCTGGAATTTATTAAAAAACCTGAACTGTTCCCAGTGTGAAACATGAAATGGTGCCTCCTGGAGTGGCTGAGACATTGAGTCTGGGCCATGTCCTTGTGGCAGTTCCTCATGAACTAACTGTAATACCCCTCCCCACAGGCAGAGCCTTCAGGACCAATCAGCACAGCTCAGATCTTCCCAGCAGGGCCCACTTCAGACTGTGCCCGGAAATCAGAGCTGCGGAACAAATCTACAGCATACGAGGCCTTTGACTAGCATAGCTCTGCAGCTTCTGAGACCGGGACTGTGATGAGAGAGGTTCACAGAAGGCTGAGAGTAAGGAGAACTATGGGATCACATGGGGATGGAGTTGCCTCTGGGAAGACATGCGATCCCTGTGCACACTTACATCATACTTACAGCTGACATGTGAAATGAAAATGTTAGTCTCTCAGTCGTGTCCAACTCTTTGCAACCCCATGAACTGTAGCCCACCAGGCTCCTCTGTCCATGGGATTCTCCAGGCAAGAATACTGGAGTGGGTTGGCATGCCCTCCTCCAGTTGTCAAGAGTGTTTTTATTTAAGAATGTCACAAGGTCCAACTGTCAAATTGTCCCAAATGTCAAATTCCACCCCCTAACCCAGAGCTTCTCCTGTCATGTGTCCTGCATCAATACTGGCTCGTTCCAGCCTGCTTTCTGGTCTTTAACCCCGTAACATACACACATGTGCATGCACACAAACACACATACAAATAAGTACACACACACACACACTGCAATTTCACCTTCCGTCCTTGGTCTCAGCCCTTGCCTTACTTCACACGATTCCAATTCCCGCCTTGAATATCTTTCCATTTACCACTGAATATAAAGAGACAAGCTATTTTCCCCCACCAGGAAATGAAAATCCAAGCTCTATTTGGATCTAGTAGTATTCTGGCTGGAAATCATGTTGCATAATGCTTCTGTTTAAGAGGAGAGAATTAGGGCAATCCTTCACTTCAAGCAAGTCAGGGCTAGCCAAAATTAGAACCCAGATGCAAGTAATTCATGCCTCATTATCCTTAATAGCAAGAAAATCTAGATGTTAGACAACATGGACATGGTTAAGAAAATTGCTGTACATCATCTCCAAGGAATATTATACAGCCACTAAAGATGATAGTCATGAAGACAATGTTGCAACATAGAAAATGTCAACAAGTTAATGGTAAGTGGAGTAAACAGTATCAGACTTCAAATAAACAGTAACTACAGCAACGTAAAAAATAATACATGAAAGATGCTAAGACTGGGGAGGCAATCTGGGATAAAAAATAACTTCTCATGAATGAGGGTGTTGGAATTATGAGCTATTTCTTTTTCTTTGTAGATTTCCTCTAATATTGTTTAATGGTGTTATAATATTTTTGCTATAGTAAATCGAGAACAGAGGCTAGTCTGAAGCCTTCAGTGAGCTGAAGCTGTCGGGACCACAAATGATCTAGAAAGAGAAGCCATCCTCACCGTATTTAAAGACAATTATGAGGACAAACACTATGGAACACGGTCTGCAAGCTCTCTCCCCTCATTTTCCCATCCAGCCACAGACTCTGTGCTCTGTAGGTAGCAAGGGAAGGAGAGAGTGGGCCAGGCCTCTAAGCCAGGAGCAACTGAACCAATCTCAAACCCTGCTGTTATTCCTGCACAGGAAAAGTGGCTGGTGACTCTCTGTGTCCTCCACAGTGCCTTGTTCAGGGCTGTATACAGAGCAGTTACTCTTGTTTCCTCTCTCTTCCATGCTCCCAAGTTCAATCCATGACTGAATCCTGTGGATTCTGCCTCAGTAAGATTTCACAAATCTCTCTCACTTCTCATGACCTAGTCCTGTTGACCGTTGCAATGTTACCTGCCATCAGCCCAAGAGCCACTTCTTTAGCCTCTAGGACCACGAAGCAACCCAGTTCACTGATCCTGGCATCTTGTTGTGTGCATCTCTGCCCAATTGCACACTCAGTGATGTCAAGCTAGTAGCTTGAAATGGGCCACGGTGGGATTACTTAAACCATGGAAATTAGTGGGGGAAAACTATAAATTAGATTTTTTTTTCCTCAGGAAATTGATTTTGGAGCATTTACCAGCACACCACTGACCTTTCCCCTCTTCTTGGAATATCCTTTCTTCAGGTCTTCAATGGGCCCTGCTTCAAGATTTAGTTCAAGGAGGGAGGCTCAAAAGGGAGGGGATGTATATATAGTTATAGCTGATTTATTTTGTTGTACAACAGAAACTAACACAACATTGTAAAGCAACTACACTCCAATAATAAAATATTGGCTTCAAGCAACATACCATCCAAGCACCATTCCCTTATACCTTTCTTTTGAGCATCCATACCTCTTCTCTGTGCTCCTGTGCACACAATTATGATGTCCTATGAACTCCTCTAAGTCAGTGCTCTTGTCTGAGTCATCCTAGGCCAGGTGCTGCATGAATACTCAGGGAATGTTTGTTTGCCAAACTGAAATTTCTGATAGAGTTGGGACACCTTGACATCTATAGTCCCTGTGGGTCCTAGTGAGCCTACCTGGTAGAGCTATATAGCCCTCGTCCCAGGCATCCACCTAACAGCTTCCTGACCATTTCCCCACCCTCTCTCAGACCCTGAATGGCCTAGAGGCTGCTGTAGGGAAACCAGCTCTCCTGCTGAAGCCATGATCATTCCCACCACGTATGTGAGCAAACAGCTGTTGAGAAAACCATGATGCCAGAGGCAAGAGTTACAGAAATTAGGATTGCAAATGGAAATTTGTTTTCTTTTTGCAAAATCCCACAGAACATTTATCATTTGCACTAGCAGGCTGGTGCTTGGAACACCAGTCTAGAATCATTTGAAAGATTGAACTTTAGATCCCAGGCTTCCCTGAAGGAAGAGGGGTAAAAGCCCTTTTGAAACGAGAGCAGAAACATCAAATCCCACCAGCCAGGTACCAGCACAGCAGAGGAGAAAGATCCTTGGCTCCTCAGAACTATGAAAAAACCCCAGAGCTACAAACAAAAGTTCTGATCTCCAGGTGTTAGCACCTTCACTGAAACTTGATTATAACTGAGAAGGAAACTGGGGAAGGTGAGTGGCTTAGTCCCTGGGTCAGAAAGGCAGGTCATCTCCCCAGCAAGTTCGTGGAAAGACTCTATATCTTCACAAAGGGCAAAGGGTGGCTCGCTACAGAGAGCCATGGGGAAGAGCATATATGAAAGGAAGAAAGAAATGAGAACCTGTTGTCCCTCTGACTGAAAAAAATAGGAGCGCCGCTAAGGCCTCCATTCCTCAGTCAGCACAGCCCAAGTCTCAAGGACCACCAGAAAAACAAACTTTTGGTCTCTCTGGTTTCAAGAGAAGCTGTAAAGGCCTGAAGACCTGAGTTTTAATCATTGCATGGTGATCTACTAGTCAGGTAGATTGGCGCAGATTAATTAGCTTCCCTGAACCTCAGTTTTCTCATCTGCAATGTAGGCACAATGACACCTTCCTCACAGAGTAGTAAAATTTAAACTGCATGTGATGGTTAATTTTATGTGTCAACTTGGCTAGGCTATAGACCCTGTTTGGTCAAACACCAGTCAAGATGTTGCTGACGGGGTAGTTTTTGAGATGTGATAAAGATGTACAATCATAGACTTTGAGGAAAGCAGAGAATCCTATCATGTGGATGGGCTTTATCCAATCAGTTGAAAGCCTTAAGAGCAAAAAACTGAGGTTTACTGAAAAAGAAACGATTCTGTTTTCATAACTGTAATACAGAAACCCGACCTGAGTTTCCAGCCTGCCTGCCCTGAGGAATGTGGACTTGCCAGTCCTTGTAATCACACAAGAATGCTCAAACTACCGCACAATTGCACTCATCTCACATGCTAGTAAAGTAATGTTCAAAATTCTTCAAGCCAGGCTTCAGCAATACGTGAACCATGAACTTCCAGATGTTCAAGCTGGTTTTAGAAAAACTACTATATACATACATACATACATACATATATATATATATATATCTCAGTGAAAATTCCTGAAAGGAAATTACATTTTATACCAGATAACAAAGTGATAGTGGACCTAGATGTCATAAAAAGGTAGAATCAATGCAAAGAATACAATACCTAGAAGACTGGCTTGACTAAAAGAGAAAAATTGATGTGGAGAATAAGGAAGATGAGGCTAGAGAGGCAGAGGTGGAAGCAAGAGCAGAAAAGACATACCTGCCCAGTTGATTCAGGCGTCCCTTCAGGTTATTAAAGGCAGATGTTTTTGGAAGGTGAACCTGGCCTCTGTGCATCTGAATGGGCTGCAAGGAGTGACGAGAGGGCAGGACGGGCTATGGGAGAAGTCTGGTGACTGGGGCTG
Organism: Bos mutus; assembly: GCF_027580195.1. NCBI lineage: Eukaryota > Metazoa > Chordata > Mammalia > Artiodactyla > Bovidae > Bos > Bos mutus. Next base: position 30,854,101 of record NC_091646.1, on the reverse strand, counting down.
GTGGAGGTAGTAAACAAAGGAGGAGGAGGAAGAAGGGGGAAGGGTGTACAGACTACAGTGGTGTCTACACAGGTAGAAAGAGAAGGGCTCATACTAGATACTGGACTGTATTCTGGGCTCAAGGGGTAGAAGAGTTGTGGTTCCCCTCTTTGTGGAGCTTGTTAGTGGGAGAGAGAGACATTAACCACATAGTGACACAAATAAATATCATTGTCAACTAAGTGCTAAGAAGGAAAATGGTGAGCTCCTCTGAGAGTGAAGACCCAAAACGACCAGACATAGCCCACGGGGTCAGGGTAGGCTTCCCCAAGGAGCTGATGGGGGATCTGAGACCTGAGGTAACAGTAGTGGTTGGGGGGGGGTGCTCCACAGGGAGAGATCCTCATATTCATGCACAGGTACATACGTGTGCACATACATGGATTGCACCCACTCTTCCTATCTTTGGAGGTCCTAAAGTAACTAAGACAGAGAGCAGGCCTCCAGAAACAGCTGGAACATATTTGTCCTCAGCCTCCACTAAACCCTTGGGTGTTCTCAGCCAATCAGCACACCCACTCACAACAAATCTATTGACTTGCCAGGGAAGCCAAAGCACAGAAGGTTGAAGTGATCGCACTGAAACCACATAGAGTGAGCCCATGCACTCTACTGAAGGTGCTATTTTGGGACAGATTCAAGTTGAGAGTCAAATAATCAATCAGGTCAGCAAATGGTCAATCAGTCTCAGCCATTAAGACAACACATCGGCGGCATTGCTATTGACACAGCCACAGTGACTCAGAGACAAGCTGAGGAGTAAGGCCGTAGCTGCTCTGGTCAATAAAACACTTTGGGTCCTGACAAAGCAAGCAATTAGGACCAGCTGTGTTTCATTTTTCACCTCCTAAGCCACGATGGCCCTCTAGACACATCTATCAATGTAAGAAGGCAGGGCTGAGGGTTGAAGTTAAGTCATTCCAGAGGAGAGGAAAAAAAGAGAAAGAATGGGCCAAGAAATTCCACATGAGCTGTTTTTCAAAAATTCATGTTGATGTATGGCAAAACCAATACAATATTGTAAAGTAATTAGCCTCTAATTAAAATAAGTAAATTTAAATTTTAAAAAAGTTTAAAAAAATCAAAAATTCCAGATCTTGGAAGTATAAGGAAATTGTAAGCCATCCTCCACAGTGCAAGACATCACTGGACACTAACTCATATAGAGCTGGACAGATTCAGAGAACCACTGCCTGCTGAGAGTGGGGCTGGGGCTGCTCTATCTCCATGGGGAGGCTGGCTGACTCTTTCCAGCTCCACGTACACTTGAGTTTTCTCAGCTCACAGGCCTACTGATGGTGTGAAAACCTCTCAGTCTAGACCAGATGATCCTTGAAGGAGGGATAGGATGAGAGTCGCCTTGGTCATTCCTGCGTCCCCACTGCCTACCCAGTGCCTGACACACCAAGTAGACACTCTGTTATTCCCTCTCTGAATTAAAAAAAAAAAAAAGCATTGTGTTTCTAGCTTCTTTCCTAGGAATCCCCCAGCCAGGACTTAGCAGTCCCTGAATTCTGCCCACAGGTTTATGCTGGACTGAATTCTACCTTTTCTGGCATAAGTTTGGACAAAGGACACCCCCCTCTACTGTCTACCCCTACATTATTAAGTATTATCATCCCTTGTAACCTATAATATCACAGAGTTGTTTTGCTAAAAGTCCCCTGGACACTTCAGCCAAGTCATCCATCTGCCTACAAGGAGAACTCTTGGCTCAAGTTTCTCCCAATCTCAGGAAAAGCCATAGCCCCACAGAAGTACAAGATCAAGTTCATTTCCATTTGGCTTCTTTAGCCTCATCTCCTATGTAAGGTCCCAACTTTGATTTGGCTGATGGAAAGGCTGCCTTTTGGGGAAGAGTCCCAGCTCTCAGCGTTGGTCAGTTGCCTAAGTGTCCCCAAGGCTTTCTACATGTGTAGACAGCAACCTACAGCCTTGCCAGCAGCTGTAGCACAGGCTCGGCTGAACAGCAAAGTGGTGTCCTTAAGGCATCCACAGGGGTCAGTGGCCACCTTCTAACCTTTAAACTGAGAAGTAGCTTTCTGGGAACAAAGAGGTCTCTGCTGAGATTGGGAGACTCATAAGTCCCAGTCAAGGACTGACTCAGAAGGTGCCTGTCTTTTCTCAGATGGTCCAAGGGATTTGCATCCCTGGTATGAGCTGTTGAGGTGGTGGTGGCTGGGCTGTTTGGAGCCTTGAAACAGGGAACAAATGTGGGCAGAAGGCACACAAGGGAGGAGATTCAGCTTTGAGGATGGGATTCTAGGTTGAGCTAAAGGCATGAGCAAAGGAATGAAGCTGGAAAATCAATGACTGAAAGTAATGGCAAGCTGTTTTGTTTGCTTGGACTCCAGGACTCTGGAAAAGGAGTGTGGGAAATGAGGCTGAAGAGGGTTTCAAGAACTGAATTCCCCGTGACGTGAGCTGTTGTCAGGGCTTGGGCTTTGTGCCGAGGGTTGTGCTGAGCCTTTGAAACGAGGCTTGAACAGAAGAATAACACAAGTGAATATATGCTCTGAAAGGTTCTGTTTGGCTGTTGTGTGGTGTTTAGAAGACCACTCAGGAGGCTAAGGTGGCTGGGCATTGAGATGGTAATAGCCTGCACTAGGAATAAAGTCTTATGGTTGAAGAAGAGTAGATGGGATCAAGACCTCATTGAGAAGATAAAGGAACAGGACGTAGTGATTGACTAAATTCAAGACATAGGAGCCAGGGAAAAGTTAAGGATCTATGAATCTATAAAAATATTAACTAGCTTTTACTAAGCATCAAATGTATACAGAGCTCTGTGCTTAGTCATAGGAACTCAGAGGCACATAATATGTGGTGTCTGCACTCAAGTAGCTCCAGGTCTAATGGAAAAACCAAACAGGAAGGTGACAATAGCAATGAGGTAACCCTAGTTGCTGAGGAGCACAAAGGAGGCACTTCACATCTAGTCTCAAGAAGACAGAAGGCTAAAAGAAAATTTTTCACAGAAGTCAACTGATCTTGATAGGGACCAGTTGAAGAGAAGAGGGTAAGGTACTGTGACCAAGTGCACAACATGCGTGAAGGCAGTGAGGTATGAAACAGCATGGTGCATGTGTGGAGCCAGGGACAAGGCAGATGGTAGCTCCATTAGTTGTGATCTGGGATGCAGAAGAATGGCAGCACAGCTTGTGATGACAGCGGAGGTGGGGAAGCAAGGTTAGGTTCTGTCTAGGACATACTGTGTCTGTGGTACCCAAGGAGTCGTTAGGTAATCTCCACAAAAAGCTCCCTGTGAAGACAGAGGGAAGGTGATGGTGACCTGCGTCAGACACCTTGCCCACCACCTTCTTTCTCACTAGGGGTTAACAGGAATGAGAAAAGGGGGACAGGGGCCATCCAAAGCAGTGTCATTTGTTTGAAGGTTCTGTGGTCCTGAGGCAGAACCAAGTTTGGGGTGAGGACTGCTGCACTACCTGGAATCTGAACAGTTGAAGCCATTTTCGTGCCTAAAGGCATATTCTCCTTCTGCCTCCTCTGCTTTGTTTGGGGAGGAAGGTGGGTCACCAAACTCAATGTATACAGAGGAGTAAGGAGTGGCAAAGCTCATCTTGGCCACCTGGTCTCCCAACTCCTTTCCTTAGCCCTTCTTTCTGTTCCTCGTCCACAGTCAGAGGTCCCTCCACCTGTGCCAGCTCCTGTTCCCAGACCTGCCCCTCCTTCAGAAGGCTGGCTGCATGAGAGGGGAGGGTTATCTTTCTGCCTACCAATGACTTCACTTGGAAGCTAGAGCTGCACTTGAGGAACAAAGAGACCTGCTTGCCCATAGAGATATCTCATTTTTCTCATTACCTTCTTCATCTAGTAGGATAGACAGGTTTTCAGGTGGCAAAGAAGACGAAAGAGGAAGAACGAGGTATGTTCTAGGAATGGTGAGTCTTCAGGAGTGCCAGTGGCTGGATTTCAGGAGAGTAGAGGGGAGAAGTGTGGCCTTCAGTGAGGGGAGAGAGACAGGCAGAGGCCAATCACAGGGGGCCTCTTAAACTAGGTTAAGGAATTGGGAATTTGTTCTAGTGACAATGAGGAGTTACTGGAGATTTTTTATTTCTTTTCCCTGAATAATGACTTTACTGTCTTTATAAAATTTCTGTGTTCTCCTAATTGGAAATTAAATTGATACAGGAAAGGTCAAAGAAGGAAATTAAAAATAACTTCAACTCCCACACAATAATCATTGCTAGGGCAAGCCTCATTCTAACTTTGCCTTTATGTTCATGGTTAGAGATGAGGATGGGTATAGAGACAGAAATAGAAAGAGAGAGAAAGCAAGATTGCAGGGGGATGGGGAGAGAGAAGGGTTGTGAATAATTTTTAATGGTATCCTTGTATAAATGGTATCTTAAACAAAAAAATATAAAAGTTAATTTCCTTTCAATTTAAGAGATGGTGTCTTAAAGAAGAGGTGACACCTCAAAGGAAAGAGGTAATAGGGTCTAGGTGGTGAAAAGATCTCTTTGGCCACTGTGATGGGGGAAGGATTGGGAGGAAGGAAGGTTGGATGTCAGATATAGGCAGGAGCCACCATGGTCATCCAGGTGAGAATAGTGAGAGTTGGAATGAGTCAGGGTTGGTGGGATTGAAGAGGAGGGGTGGGGAGAAGTTCAAGTAGAGGAGCAGTTTTCTTAGGACTTGGTTTCTGGTGGAGGGGACACAGAGGAGGCTCCTCCTAGATGACTCATAGGGCTCAAACTTTGATGATTAGGAGGTGTTGGCACTGTGATCAGAAATAGGCTAAGCAGACAGAACAGGTTGGATGGAAGAGTCAATTAGTTTTACTTCAGATGTGTGAAGATTCTTCCTCTGGGCATCCAACAGGCAGATGGCTCATATGGGAACAGGACTGAAGATGGGGACCTGGGAGCCATTCACACAGAAGTGAGCACAGAAATCATGGGAGTGTGGGAAGATCTCCAGGGGAGAGAGTGTTGAGACAGAGAACTGGGCCAAGGACAGAAACTTGGGAGTAACTGTGTTGGGAGATGGGAGGATGGACAGGAGCCATGGGGAATCAACAAGTTTGGGAAGAGGCTAACATTCCTGACTCAGGGCTTTGCTTACGATAGTTTTCAGAAACTTTCTGGGAAACTCATAGGTAAGGTATGTTTGGTGAAAGAAAAGGAAACCAAATCTGCAATGTGAGAGATGGGAGCTGAGAAGCAAAGAGCTTCATCTCAGGAGAACAGAGCAAGAAACTCTGAGCAGAAAGCCAGAGGCGAGAAGAGCGCATTGGATTTGGTGTCCAGGATATTGAGGGTCAGTTGTAGAATCAGGTTCTGGGGCTCACTGGGAGACAGAGACAAATGGCTGGGAGCCACGGAGGGGACCTGGGGTAAGTATGGGACGGACTTAAAGGCAATTTCCACTCTCCAGATGTTTTGGGTAAAGCGAGAAGAAAACCTAAAGTAGCTCCAGGAGACTAAGACACGCCTAGACATTTCTAGACTACAGAGAAAGAACCAGTGTAGCAAAAGATGCTGAGCAGTAAGCATGGATGGTTATGTTTGCACAGCTGGGACCTCAGGAAGTTGGATGGGGAAGGGGTGATTAGTGCCCAAAGAAAGGGGTGGACCTCAAGACTAGAGGAGAGGAGAAATAGTGAATTGGTGACATGCTGACATTTTAGGCTTGAGAGAAGAAATGAGATCTTCAGCAACCACCACTTCTTAAGTGTATACACGGTGCCATGCATCAGCCTGAGTGCTCCACAGGCAACGTTTGCTGTGATCTTCACAATGACCCATGAGACAGGTAGGATTATGACCCATATTTTACAGAGGAAAGAAGTAAAACTCATACATATCCAATCTTGCCCCAGTGCTTAGTGAGACAAGACTCCACCCCAGGTTTGTAAGACAATGAAATCCAAGTCTTTTTACAAATGAAAACCTGATGATGTCCAGGGACATTCAGACAGACATTGATTTCCTCATCAGAGATGGCTAGGCCAGGACAGGTGCCCAAAGCTTCTGAATGCAAGGGACTGGCTGGTTCTTCCAGGCTGGTGGCAGGATGCCCCCTGTGGCTGGGAATGCCATGGCACAGCCCAACCCAGCACACAAGGGCAGCAGCTAGGCACTGCGGGCTCCACTGGATCTGGATCGAAGTTCTGACCCCACTTAATGGCCATGTGGCCTTCAGTCAGCTGCCCAAATTGTCTGTAAACTGGAACTAATAGTAGCACCTACCTCACAAGATTGTTGTCAGAGTGAAGCATGATAACCCACAGGAGGGGCATAGCCCTCTGCCTGGCACTGAGTGAGTGGCCAATAAGTGCTGTTAGTGGGGAGAACATGATTTAGAAACAGACAGTCTGGGGTCTAGTCTCTGGCTGACCACTTAATTTCTCTGACCTGGACAAGTTGCTTCACACAGGAGCCAGTTTCCTTACATCTAAATTGGGGGTAATTCACAAGTGACTGTGGGGATCAGTTAGGTAGTAGATGGGAAAGTGCTTTGAAAACTACAAAGTGTCCCCATAAAGGCTAGTTATTTAATTCTACCTTGGGACTAAAAGATCAGCTTTCTAGAGAACCAGGCACAGAGGATGAGAAGAGAGGAAAATAACTAAGTTAATGAACTCCATAAATCAAAATTGAGAAAGTTTGGAAGAAGGGAAAAGAAAAGACTTTCTCCTTCTCTGAGTTAGAAGGAATGTACTTCATTTTAGCTAGAATGTGTTTGGAAACTGCTCCAGACCAGGATTTGGACAAGCCTTGCTGTGTGACAGGGCTTGAGTCCGCTTTGGTCCCTGTTGGCCAATAGTTACCTCGGGTCACTTGCACACACCTAACTCTGCCACTAAACAGACCAAATTGAAGCAGAGGGTGTAGGCATCATAATGGGCTTCTCGGAAGAAGTGACATTCGGACTGGGCTTTGAAGCCTGAGTAGGTGAGGGATGTGTGAGGGGTAGGAGTAGTTGTCAGAAGGATGAAAAGAAAAGTTTCAGCAAAAGCACAGCAGCAGGGAGGGACATGAGTTTGGGAACAGCAAATCAATCCACATGACTGAAGATAAGGCTTAGGAAGTGAGGGGCAAATGTGACACATGAACCTGGAGAGGTGGCTTGGCTTCAGCTCCCAGAGGCTGTCAAGGTGGCTGAGAAACTTGGTCCCTGTCCCACAGGTAAAGGGGAGGCACTGGTGAGCAGTGTCTTCTAAGTGTCCTGGCCAGAGCTTGCCTCACAGTGTTCTGGGCAATGTAGGTGTTAGAAAAAAAATCTCTGATTGATGAGACACACTCCACAGCAGGAACTTTAGTCCGGCTTATCCCCAGCAAAGTCGAATTGACTGCAGCCTAAAGGAGTGGTTGGTCATGTCCTCTGCAGCTCAGGATGCAGCTCTCTGTTCAGGTCTCTTCAGGGCCCCAGGATGACCCAGCTCGGCGTCAGTCACACAGCTCTCTACTAGAGAGAGGAAGGCCATGAGCACTCTGGAATTCTCATCCTTCTCACCTCCCCTTAAATGTTTTTCTCCTCATCTATGACTCTTTGTCCCGTTGCTGACCCAGCATGTTTCCTGGTTGCTTCTGAACTCTGCTATTCAATGTTAGTGTTGATGCCTACAGGACCTAACTAGTCCATGACCTTCGCCAATGTGCCAGTCATGGCTGCCCTCTCCACTAGTCTTTCCCTTCCTCCCAAGCATACATACACAGGAAGATCCCTGCCAATACACAGAGGTAGGTTTAGCAATGTCTTTGAGCACAAATTCCTCCATTTCTTTAGTAATAGGAAGCTGTTCTGTCTGGGTAGCTCAGCTCTTTACAAACCTGACAATGACTAATCCGCCAAGTGGCTGCTTCCTTGTTGAAAGATCCATAGCTTTGTTCAGGAAAGGTCAGATTCATTGGTTCTAGTCAATTAGAGAATAATTTATCGTCCCTCTTCCTTCTGTGACCTCTAAGACCATATGTGGTTTATCAGCAGGGGACCAATCTCTAAGGCAAAGCCCACACACCAATAAACCCCAAAGTCAGGAATGAACTATTAAAATTTCTCTAGGTCATACGTCTTAGCTGGCCTCATTCCCCACAGATTCCCCTATCAGGCTATGCTATGCTATGCTATGCTAAGTCACTTCAGTCATGTCCGACTCTGTGTGACCCCATAGACAGCAGCCACCAGGCTCCCCTGTCCCTGGGATTCTCCAGGCAAGAACACTGGAGTGGGTTGCCATTTCCTTCTCCAATGTATGAAAGTGAAAAGTGAAAGCGAAGTCGCTCAGTCGTGTCCGACTCTTAGCGACCCCACGGATTACAGCCTACCAGGCTCCTCCATCCATGGGATTTTCCAGGCAAAGTGGGCTCCAGGTCCCTCAGACACACTGGAAAAAACAGTATTGTACAGATGTGAGATTGTGTAGGCAGACTTTCCAAAGATGTTGATTTCCTCTCTAGAATGATCCTGCAGTTAGGACTAACATTCACTAAGTAGTAGGTATCAGTGTCTTGGCTATGTCCTTCTGGTAAAAAGAGCTAAACTCTTGGGAAATGGCTAAGTGAATAAAATTAATAAACTTTACTACTAATTTTAACCTAACTAACACAGCTGGCATGTGAGAGTGCTTAGTCGTTCAGTCATGTCTGACTCTTTGCAACCCCATGGACTATAGCCCGCCAGGCTCCTCTGATCAAGGGATTCCCCAGGCAAGAATATTGGAGTGGGTTGCCTAGGCCTTCTTCCAGTGGATAATCCCAACCCAGGGATCAAACCTGTGTCTGATCTCCTGTGTCTCCTGCATTGGCAGGTGGGTTATTTATCACTGAACCACCTGGAAAGCCCCAGCATCAAAATAAAATAGAATAACAAAATGGAATACAAATTAGAGCAAGGTTTAGAGAAACAGAACTCCCTAGGAACTGTAATGAATGTTCTTGCAAAGCCTAAACTGATCAACCTAGTACCGTCTCCTCTTTCCCTTTTTCTTAATCTATTGGTTTCTATGTCAGGTTTATACTGAGCTTCCTTCAAATTTTTTACAGGCAAAGAAAGGAAGGAAGAAGAACTTGGGCATCTCTCCTTTGACACCACCCTCCCCCATCATGAACTGTTTCATAACAGCCCTCTCTACTCAAGTCATTAATCAAAGATGCCATTTTCTTCCCATCACAGTGCTTCTGTCTTTGTTTCCAAGGAATCTGACAGAATCCAAAAGGAAATGAAGATGGCCAAGAATGTGCTGCTTCTCAGCATGAAACCCTGTGATGACTGTCTTTTCCCCAATCAAGAGGGATTAAATGTTCCTTCTCCAAACCTAAGTTTTTTGCCTTCTAAAGCCAGAGCGTATGGTATTCATAATATATGTTGGATGGTTCCTTAGCAGTCACCGCTCCTCAAAATGTTTTCTGTTACAATTTGGACTTGCAAAACTGAATTATGCCAGAATGAAATGTTTAAGAGAATATTCCAAGAGCATAAGCAGATTTCTAAACCATCATATGTAAATGTTTTTTCCACATGTGCTATGAAATCAGACTCTACATCAGAGCCCCCCACCATAGCTCTGGTCTAGGCTCCTTGTAGGAAATGACCAATTGTAATTTTGCTCTGTAAGCTGAGGATAGGGACCATTGGAGGTTGCTTGACCTGTGAATCCTGAGATGGGGATTACTTACTTGAGTCTGATTCGGAGATAAACATCTGGTTTTTCTTGTTTAGATCAAAAGTTAGAAAGCAGCTTTTGGAAGCCAAAACCTGTAAATCCAGAGACTGGAAAAGGGCTGAGAAATGAGGGAAATGTAATGAGCTTCGCCCTCCAGGATAACAGAGGAGCCCTAAGGCATGGGATCTGGGCACTATAACAGAAAAGTTGGGGAAGAGGAAGTAGATGAAGATGAACAAAGAGTGTGCAAGAGAACTTTGAGAGATTCTAAAACATCCCCCAGAAGTCCCTAATACAAAAGGCTGGTGACTTCTCTAGGACAGGAAACATACAAGTGAGAGCCAGGAAGATTCTCTCGGGTCATTGCCCAAAGAAAAGAGAGGTACCCAAAAGAGAAAGAGGAGGAGAATGGAAGGAAACAGTGGCCTGAGAGCAGCAGGAAGATAGAGGAGTTTTAAGAATGAGCCCAGGTTCTACAACACACCTTGAGGGTTTCACAGAAAACAGACTCCTTTTAGCCCTTTGTCACTCTGTAACTGTCAATAGGGAGCGGTGGCTGTGTGGCGCTGGAGCTGCGTGTGCTTTATTGACGATGCCAAAGCCTTTGACTATGTGGATCACAATAAACTGTGGAAAATTCTTCAAGAGATGGAAATATCAGACCACCTGATAAGACCACCTGACCTGCCTCTTAAGAAATCCGTATGCAGGTCAGGAAGCAACAGTTAGAACCGGACATGGAACAACAGACTGGTTCCAAATAGGAAAAGGAGTATGGCAAGGCTGTATACTGTCACCCTGCTTATTTAACTTATTTGCAGAGCACATCATGAGAAATGCTGGGCTGGAGGAAGCACAAGTTGGAATCAAGATTGCCAGGAGGAATATCAATAACCTCAGATATGCAGATGACACCACCCTTATGGCAGAAAGTAAAGAACTAAAGAGCCTCTTGACGAAAGTGAAAGAGGAAAGTGAAAAAGTTGGCTTAAAGCTCAACATTCAGAAAACAAAGATCATGGCATCTGGTCCCATCACTTCATGGCAAATAGATGGGAAAACAGTGTAAACAGTGGCTGACTTTATTTTTCTGGGCTCCGAAATCACTGCAGATGGTGACTGCAGCCATGAAATTAAGAGACACTTACTCTTGGAAGGAAAGTTATGACCAACCTAGACAGCATATTCAAAAGCAGAGACATTACTTTGTCAACAAAGGTGCGTCTAGTCAAGGCTATGGTTCCTCCAGTAGTCATGTATGGATGTGAGAGTTGTACTATAAAGAAAGCTGAGTGCTGAAGAATTGATACTTTTGAACTGTGGTGTTGGAGAAGACTCTTGAGAGTCCCTTGGACTGCAAGGAGAACCAAGCAGTCCATCCCAAAGGAAATCAGTCCTGAATATTCATTGGAAGGACTGATGTTGAAGCTGAAACTCCAATACTTTGGCCACCTGATGCGAACAGCTGATTGATTTTAAAAGACCCTGATGCTGGGAAAGATTGAAGGCAGGAGGAGAAGGGGACAACAAAGGATGAAATGGTTGGTTGGCATCACCAACTCAATGGACATGAGTTTGAGCAAGCTCCAGGAGTTGGTGATGGATAGGGAGGCCTGGCATGCTGTGATTCCTGGGGTCGCAAAGAGTCAGACACAACTGAGCGACTGAACTGACTGACTGAACTGAACTGTCAGTAGAAAGATCTGGGACCCCACAAGTCCTTGCAATCTCACCCAGCATTTCTACAGTAACCAGTCTAAAAATCTTGGCTTCCTCTACGGCCTTTGCCCACTTTGGATTGGCATGGATTCTCCTACAAGACAGGTCTTCTCACCACTCTTCTCCCTAATCAGCGTCTGTCTGCCCAGAAACCTAGATCTCCTGCCCAGAGCCAGAGCCAGAGAAGCCTCTGTCCTGTATCAGTGGTTTGTCTCCTCCTAGCTTTGCTGTTTTGGAGAAGGCAATGGCACCCCACTCCAGTACTCTTGCCTGGAAAAATCCCATGGACGGAGGAGCTTGGTAGGCTGCAGTCCATGAGGTCGCTAAGAGTCAGACATGACTGGGCGACTTCACTTTGACTTTTCACTTTCATGCATTGGAGAAGGAAATGGCAACCCACTCCAGTATTCTTGTCTGGAGAATCCCAGGGACGGGGGAGCCTGGTGGGTTGCCATCTATGGAGTCGCACAGAGTCGGACATGACTGAAGTGACTTAGCAGCACAGCAGCAGCAGCTTTGCTGTTTATCATTTCCCTCCTGGCCCAGCCATTCATCTGTCTTCTGGTCTCAGCCAACCTGCTTTGAGGAGCCTTGCACGTGAGCCCTTCTCTAGAACAAATGACCAACCCTCTTTAGAGTGACTGGATGCCAGAAAATTGGTACCTGCCAGCATCCCTTCTTTTCCTTTTCACTTTGTGTTTTAGCCTCCCCTGTTAACCTTCTGGTCAAGTCTGTGCAGGGGCTGCCTGATCCCAGAATGTCAGTGCCTCCTTCCTGACCTGTAGCTTGGCCCTGGCTCTGTTTGCTCTGTGACTCATGGCACTGACCGCTGGCTGGACCCCTTTGCTGATTACTTGCAGCAGTTGGACCAGGCCTCAAGTTCCTGGATACCTTCCCCATTGCAGGCCTCAGCCCAGATGTCCGTGCACAGCTCTAACACAGCTCTGGATAGTCTTCCCATTTTCCAGTCAGCCTATGTGTCAGTGACAGTTGAGAGGCCTAGAGAGGCTTGTGCTCTTGCCTCCACATGGAGTTTATAGCAAAGCTAATTATCCAAGTTCCTGGCTCAGAGCATCAAAATCTGATGAGAGATAATGACTGAAACTAACGCGGCTGGAGAACTCTCTCTAAAGAGTCACCAGAGACTTCTCTGGCTGAAGCAGGATTGCTCCAGGAGCACGCACATAGCCCAAGGTTATAGCCAGCAAGAGAAGTCAAGAGGAGCCTATCCATAAATGGAGTTAGTCCATATGGATATTGAGGCTAAAGACAACTGAAAACCTCCTGGTGCTATAGTTTTGGTGGCCTGAGTACTCATATGAATAATCAGCATCTCCATAGCACCTGTAAAATCCCAGGCTTACCTGGAAACCAGCATCCTAGGTCAACACTGTCCAATAGTGGCTACCATGTGAGACCATGGAGATGCAGCACATTATGCTTTTCCTCAAGTGGAATTTCTGGAATAAAGATGAAGAAAGAATGTACAAATGACTAATGAACAGCTCACCTGCCAATGGGGCCATACCAGAAAAGGGGGTTGATGCCCTATGGGGAGAGGTAGGGATCCTCAAGTCGTGTCATTCATAGCTGTCTTAGTGAGGAGTTCCAGAGTGCTGGGCCTACCTTGCCTTGCTATATCCCAGCCTTGTTGGCCGTTTTCATTTTCACCTATATGAGAAAAACTATAAACTTCCATTGTCATCTAAGAAGATTTAAATAAATGAACAAAGAGAGCTTATTCCTGTTAAGAAACCTCATTATCAAAGAAAGATCAACTCTCCCCAAATCAACCTACAGATTTAACAAAATCCCAGGTGGATTTTAAAGGGCCTAGACAGAATGATTCTAAAGCTTATCTGAAATATAAACAACTGGTAATGGCTAGAAATATTTTTAAAAAACAAATAAGGGGTTCACTTTAACATTAAAATGTATTCTAAAGTCACAATAATCACAATGAGATGTGACAGAAGACACAGATTAGTGTACAGAGCAGATCTAGAAGCAGATTCAAATCTATGAATATTTAACATATGATAAAGGAGGCATCTCAAATCAGTATGTAAACATGTTGAGACAAATGGATAGATATTTGGGGAGGGGGAGTTAACTTATATGTGTCACATAGAACCACAGTCTAACACTAACCTCTTATATAGTGACATCTGGAGGAAGCCGAAATCTGAATGTGAACAATAGTGTGCTCTTCGCTGTCTATATGATGTCACTCAGCATCATGCTTTGGGGATTCATCCATGCTGTTGCATGTATCAGTAAGTCTCTTTTGTTGCTGAGCACGGCTCTCTTGGATGAGTATGCCACAGTTAGTGTACCCAGTTTGTGTATCCTGTTGGTATATACAAGTCTATCCAGTTTGTTTATCATTATCCTGTTGGTGGACACCTGAGTTGTTTCCACTTTTAGGGTATTATTAATAAAACTGCTATGAACTTTCTAGTATGATTTTTCGTAGACGTGTATTTTCACGAGTATTGGGTAAATACCTGAGAGTTGAATGGTTGCATCATAGGGTAAGTGGATTTTAAGCTTTATAAGAAACGACCAGACTTTTTCCCAGAGGGATCGTATCATTTTACATTCTTATCAACAATGTGTGACAGTTCCTCTTTCTCCACATCCTCATCAATATCTGATGCTGGCAGTCTTTTTATCTTTAACTATTCTGGTGAGTGTGTAGTGGTATCTCATTGTGATTTTCATTTTCATTTTCAAGATGACTAATGACATAAGCAATTTTTCATATGCTTATTGGCCATTTGTATATCTTCTTTTGTGAAGTGCTCTTCAATATTTTTTTTCACTCATTTTTAATTGACTGTCTTTTATCATTCAGCTGTGGAAGTTCTTTACACATCCTGAATGTGAGTCCCTGGTCAAATATAAGTATTTAAAAAATAATTTCCCCCAGTAGCCTACCTGACACAGTTTACCTAGCTTACCCATTCACTTTGCTAAGCAGTATCATTTGATGAGCAGAAGTTTTAAAGTTTTATGAAGTCTAATTTCTCAATTTTTCTCATTGCTTCTATTTTCTATGTCCTGGTTAAGAAACATTTACCTACCTCCAAGTGACAAAGATATTCTTCCATAATTTCCTTTAACAATGTTTATGGTATGTTGCATTGTATTTAGGTCCCTGATCCATGCCAAATTAATTTTTCTCTATGATGTGAGGTTCTCTAGGTTCAAGTTTCCCTTCTCCATATTGATGGACAGCTTTCCAGTGCCATTTGTTGAAAAGACTTTTTTCTTTCTCATTATATTGCTTTGGCACCTTTGTCAAAAATAAAATTGCTGAATAAATATGCATCTATTTCTGGGATCTTTATTCAGTCATTTTGATATATTGGTCAATACTTATGCCAGTAGCACACTATTTTGACTAATATAGCTGTAGTGAAATTCTTAAAGTCAGGTTAGGTTAGTGTTTTAACTTTGCTTGTATTTTTCAATATTGCTTTAGTTTTACTAGGCGCTTTGCATTTCCATTTCAGAACAGTTTGTCAAATTCTACTGAAAAAGCAGTCATGGTTATGACTTAATTGTGTTAAATCAGTAATCTATTAATAAAGTCTATTAATGTATAAGTCAATTTGTGAACATTGACATCTCACAAATAACATCACGGTCTATATTTCCATTCCTATAATGCATTTTTAATTAAAGAATTCTCTTTGTCACAGCTGTGCTTTAGAGAGATTAATTTTGGAGCAGTATGGAGTGTAGAGTGGACAAGCAGCACGGATACCACATGCTACTGTGGTTATCCATAGATAGAATGTGCTTGAATTGATGCAGTTCAGTTCAGTCACTCAGTCATGTTCGAATCTTTGCAACCCCATGAACTGCAGCACGCCAGGCCTCGCTGTCCATCACCAACTCCTGGAGTCCACCCAAACACATGTCCACTGAGTCGGTGATGCCATCCAACCATCTCATTCTCTGTTGTCCCCTTCTCCTCCTGCCCTCAATTTTTCCCAGCATCAGGTTCTTTTCAAATGAGTCAGTGAGTCAGTTCTTCACATCAGGTGGCCAAAGTACTGGAGTTTCAGCTTCAACATGAGTCCCACCAATGAACACCCAGGAATGATCTCTCTTAGGATGGACTGGTGGGATCTCCTTGCAGTCCAAGGGACTCTCAAGAGTCTTCTCCAACACCACAGTTCAAAAGCATCAATTCTTCGGGACTCACCTTTCTTCACAGTCCAAATCTCACATCCATACATGACCACTGGAAAAACCATAGCCTTGACTAGACGGACCTTTGTTGATAAAGTAATGTCTCTGCTTTTTAATATGCAGTCTAGGTTGGTCTTAACTTTTCTTCCAAGGAATAAGCGTCTTTTAATTTCATGGCTGCAATCACCATCTGCAGTGATTTTTGGAGCCCCCAAAAATAAAGTCTGACACTGTTTCTACTCTTTCCCCATATATTTGCCATGAAGTGATGGGACCAGATGCTATGATCTTAGTTTTCTGAATGTTGAGCTTTAAGCCAACTTTTGCACTCACCTCTTTCACTTTCATCAAGAGGCTTTTTAGTTCTTCTTCACTTTCTGCCATAAGGGTGGTGTCATCTACATATCTGAGGTTATTGATATTCCTCCTGGCAATCTTGATTCCAGCTTGTGCTTCCTCCAGCCCAGTGTTTCTCATAATGTACTCTGTATATACGTTAAATAAGCAGAGTGACAATATACAGCCTTGGTGTACTCCTTTTCCTATTTGGAATCATTCTGTTGTTTCATGTCCAATTCTAACTGCTGCTTCCTGACCTGCATATAGGTTCCTCAAGAGGCAGGTCAGGTGGTCTGGTATTCCCATCTCTTTCAGAATTTCCCACAGTTTCTTGTGATCCACACAGTCAAAGGCTTTGGCATAGTCAATAAAGTAGAAATAGATGTTTTTCTGGAACTCTCTTGCTTTTTTGGTGATCCAGCTGATGTTGGCAATTTGATCTCTGGCTCCTCTGCCTTTTCTAAAACCAGCTGGAACATCTAGAAGTTCATGGTTCACGTATTGCCGAAGCCTGGCTTGGACAATTTTGAGCATTACTTTATTAGTGTGTGAGATGAGGGCAATTGTGTGGTAGTTTGAGCCTTCTTTGGCATTGCCTTTCTTTGGGATTGAAATGAAAACTGACCTTTTCCAGTCCTGTGGCCACTGCTGAGTTTTCCAAATTTGCTGGCATATTGACTGCAGCACTTTCACACTGAGATGTAGCACCATCAGATGAGATGTAGCATCATCTTCTAAGATTTGAAATAGCTCAACTGAAATTCCATCACCTCCACTAGCTTTGTTCATAGTGATGCTTTCTAAGGCCCACTTGACTTCACATTCCAGGATGTCTGGCTCTAGGTGAGTGACCACACCATCATAGTTATCTGGGTCATTAAGTTCTTTTTTATACAGTTCTTCTGTATATTCTTGCCACCTCTTCTTAATCTCTTCTGCTTCTGTAGATCCTTACCATTTCTATCCATTATTGTGCCCATCTTTGCATGAAATGTTCCCTTGGTATCTCTAATTTTCTTGAAGAGCTCTCTAGTCTTTCCCATTCTATTGTTTTCCTCTATTTCTTTGCATTGATCACTGAGGAAGTCTTTCTTATCTCTCCTTGCTATTCTTTGGAACTCTGTATTCATCTTTCGTTTTCTCCTTTGCTTTTCACTTCCCTTTTTCACAACTATTTGTCAGGCCTCCTCAGACAACCATTTTGCTTTTTTGCATTTTTTTTCTTTGGGGATGGTCTTGATTCCTGTCTCCTGTACAATGTCATGAACCTCTGCCCATAGTTCATCAGGCACTCTTTCTGTCAGATCTAGTCCCTTAAATCTATTTCTCACTTCCACTGTATAGTCATAAGAGATTTGATTTATGTCATACCTGAATGGTCTAGTGGTTTTCTCCACCTTCTTCAATTTCAATCTGAGTTTGGCAATAAGAAGTTCATGATCTGAGCCACAGTCAGCTCCCAATCTTGATTTTGCTGACTATATAGAGCTTCTCCATCTTTGGCTGCAAAGAATATAATCAATCTGATTTCGATGTCGACCATCTGGTGATGTCCATGTGTAGAGTCTTCTCTTGTGTTGTTGGAAGAAAATGTTTGCTATGACCAGTGCATTCTCTTGGCAGAACTCTATTAGCCTTTGCCCTGCTTCATTCTGTACTCCAAGGCCAAATCTGCCTGTTACTCCAGGTGTTTCTTGACTTCCTACTTTTGCATTCCTGTCCCCTATAATGAAAAGGCCATCTTTTTTGAGGGTTAGTTCTAGAAGTTCTTGTACATCTTCATAGAACTGTTCAACTTCAGCTTCTTCAGCATTACTGGTCGGGTCATAGACTTGGATTACCATGATATTGAATGGTTTGCCTTGGAAATGAACAGAGATCATTCTGTTGTTTTTGAGATTGCATCCAAGTACTGCATTTCAGACTCTCTTGTTGACTGTGTTGGCTACTCCATTTCTTCTAAGGGATTCCTGCCCACAGTATTAGATATAATGGTCATCTGAGTTAAATTCACCCATTCCAGTCCATCTTAGTTTGCTGATTCCTAGAATGTCAATTTTCACTCTTGTCATCTCCTATTTACCACTTCCAATTTGCCTTGATTCATTGACCTAACATTCCAGGTTCCTATGCAATATTGCTCTTTACACCATGGAACCTTGCTTCTGTCACCAGTCCCATCTACAACTGAGTGTTGTTTTAGCTTTGACTGCATACCTTCATTCTTTCTGGAGTTATTTTTCCACTGATCACCAGTAGCAGAGTGGAAGTTAGCAAATAGATTTTAGAAATTGTTAGGATTTGATGACTGAATGTGAAGAGTGAGAAAGATAATTAAAATTTAGATTACTCAGGTATTTCTGCACTCAATGATCAAGAGGATGATGACATTTCCATAAAACATACACTCCTTTTAATCAAGAAAGTATTAAATACATATTATGTAACAGAACCTGCGCTTGCCATTAGGGACACAATAAGAGCAAAAGCATACATGGTCCCCGCCTTACTGGAACATTTGGTGGATGAGAAAGACATTTATTAACCATGCAAGTAGATGTAAACTTGCAATTAATAAAAATGCTCTACAGAAAGCACATCTACCAACTAAACTTTGGTTTCTAATTCATTTCATCAATAAAAGGAACCCGGTGTCCCTGGAGAAATGGCTGATTCTGAGGCAGGAGCAGAAAATATACAAGATAAACTGAGAATCTTGTAATACTACAACGGATAGAAGTGATCAAAATAAAAGTAAAAGTCTCATTATGATGGATGGGAGTATGTCAAAGTGACAGAGAGGAGCCAACTGAAAGACAAAATAATGAAGTGGTATTCGAATATAACCCAAAGTGTAAGGTAAATCGGAGAAGGCGATGGCACCCCACTCCAGTACTCTTGCCTGGAAAATCCCATGGACGGAGAAGCCTGGTAGGCTGCAGTCCATGGGGTCGCTAAGAGTCGGACATGACTGAGCAACTTCACTTTCACTTTTCACTTTCATGCATTGGAGAAGGAAATGGCAACCCACTCCAGTGTTCTTGCCTGGAGAATCCCAGGGACGGGGGAGCCTGGTGGGCTGCCATTTATGGGGTCGCACAGAGTCGGACACGACTGAAGCGACTTAGCAGCAGCAGCAGCAGTAAGGTAAATATTCTTATAGTGATAGAAATAAACAATTGAATAAGTTATTAAGTGAGGGAGAAGAGGCAGTTTCTCACAGAGAAGAATTCCAAATAAATTGTATATATTACCCATCCTAAAGGAAGGTAAGCTTAACATCTACTCCTTAAGTGTGGGCTGAACATAGTAACTTCTTTTTAATAAATTTTTTTTATGTGAACCATTTTGAAAGCCTTTATTGAATATGTTACAGTAGTGCTTCTGTTTCATGTTTTATCTTTTTGGCCACAAGGCATGTGAAATCTTAGCTCCCCAACCAGGGATTGAACCTGCACCCCCTGCATTGAAAGGTGAAGCTTTAACCGTCAGACCACCAGGGAAGTCCCCACAGCAACTTCTTTATGAAGAGTACAGTGCAGGAAGGGTGGGGGGGGATTAATTTTGCAATGAGAAAATCTGACAAACTACTTCAGCCCGGTGAACAAGGTCAATATCAATAATCATAAACCCTGCAGACAGTACGTTGCTTTGATATGGTATGATGAAAACATCACTTTACTTCTGTGATTTTGCTCCCCTCGAAAAACATAACCCCATGAGAAAAATATCAGACAAATCCCAATAGAGGGGCATTCAACAAAATACCTGAATGATTTTCCCCAAAACTATTGAAGTCATTAAAAACAAGGAAAGTCTGAGAAATTGTCAGTCAAGAGAAGCCTATGGAAACATATATTTAGAGAACTAAATATAATGTGATATCCTGGAACGCAAACAGGGCATTAGAAAACAACTAAGGAAATCTGAAGAAACTACAGACTTCCGTTAATGACATACCAATATTATAACTTTCATTATTAAAGCAAATGTTCCACACTAATGTGCTGTGTTAATAACAGGGGAAACTGTGCAGGGTGGAGAGATATATGGTAAATCTGTACTATCTGTTCAATTTTTCTGTGAATGTAAAACTTTTCTAAAAAATAAAGTCCATTAATTTTTTAAAAAGTTCTCTAGAGGAGAAGTGCATGATCTAAGGGTGACTAAGGTCTGAGAAGGGCTCCTTAAGGAAATTACTCTTTATCTGTGATCTAAAGGATGCAGACGGATGAAGCAGATGAATGTCTAAGCAACATCAAAGTAAAGGCCCTTAGGTAGAAAGAAACATGATATGTTCAAGGAACAGAAATAAGCTTAATACCTTTTAAGCAGCATGATCAATATGGTACCAAATATGGTGGAACAGATAGCTAGGAGCCAGAATGTGCAAGGCTTTGAAGGCCTTATTAAATGTTTTTGTCTTTATCTTAAGAGCAATGGGAGGTGGCAGGAGGCAAAGGGACAGGTAAAGGATGACACCCACATTCTGGTTTGGCCAAGTGAGTGGCTGATACAAGACTCACTGAGACTAGAACACTAAAAACAACCAGGAGTTCAGTTTTGGACATGCATGATTTAAGGTGCCTGTTGGATATCCAAATTAAGGTGTAGAGTAAGATATACAGGTCTGAGTTCAGAAGAAGTTTTCTACATATAGATGGTAAATGAAGTCATGGACACAAATGAGACCACCTAGGGTCTCACATTCAAGAGCCTAAATATAAAGGTGGGAAGTCATCAATATGTAGATGACCATGCGCTTTGCTAGAGAGACTGTAGAATGAGAAGGGAACCTATAGAAGACCTCTGGGGAATACCAACACTGAAGATGAGGAAGAATCAGTGAAGGAGAGAGCAAAGACAATCTAGATGAACAGCTTGATGTGATTGACAGCAGAAGAGAAAATCTGAGAAAGTGACCTGGTTACCAAGAAGTCAACATCAATAAAGATTGAAGAAACATCTGCATTAGGTCACTTCAATGTTTGTGAAGTAGTGGTGGTAACTTTACTATTGTGGCTTCAGGAAGGAATGAGAACAGACTACATTTTTTTTTTTTTTTTTTTGGGTGTTAAACTTTGGTGATGAAGTGAAGGAGAAGATTGGGACAGTCATTGGACAGGAATAAAAATTCAAGAGAGATTGATGACACAAGGGAAAAAAACAATAAGCAATGAATAAAGTATTGCTGGGTACCAAATTTAAATTCATTTATTGGACATCCAGTCCTAAAAACTGACCTTTTCCAGTCCTGTGGCCACTTCTGAGTTTTCCAAATTTGCTGGCATATAAAGTGTAGCACTTTCACAGCATCATCCTTCAGAATTTGAAATAGCTCAACTGGAATTCCATCATCTCTACTAGCTTTGTTTGTAGTGAAGCTTCCTAAGGCCCACTTGATTTTGCATTCCAGGATGTCTGGCTCTAGGTGAGTGATCACACCATCGTGATTATCTGGGTCATGAAGACCTTTTTTGTAAAGTTCTTCTGTGTATTCTTGCCACCTCTTCTTAATATTTTCTGCTTCTGTTAGGTCCATACCATTTCTGTCCTTTATTGTGCCTATATTTGCATGAAAATTTCCCTTGGTATCTCTAATTTTCTTGAAGAAATCTCTAGTCTTTCCCATTCTATTGTTTTCCTCTATTTCTTTGCATTGATCACTGAGGAAGTCTTTCTTATCTCTCCTTGCTATTCTTTGGAACCCTGCATTCAAATGGGTATATCTTTCCTTTTCTCCTTTCCCTTTGTGAGTTGGACTATAAAGAAAGTTGAGCACTGAAAAATTGATGCTTTTGAACTGTGGTGTTGGAGAAGGCTCTTGAGAGTCCCTTGGACTGCAAGAAAAACCAACCAGTCCATCCTAAAGGAAATCAGTCCTGAATATTCATTGGAAAGACTGATGTTGAAGCTGAAACTCCAAAACTTGAACTGACTCATTTAAAAAGACACTGATGCTGAGAAAGATTGAAGGTGGGAAGAGAAGGTGATGAAAGAGGACGAGATGGTTGGATGGCATGACAAACTCAATGGACATGAGTTTGAGTAAACTCTGGAAGTTGGTGATGGACAGGAAGGCGTGGTGTGCTGCAGTCCATGGGGTCATAAACAGTCAGACACAACTGAGCAGCTGAACTGAATTGATTGGACATCACCACATTTGATGACTATCTTCTCCCCTCCTTAATGGGTGCCAATGAATGATTTACTCTGCTCTTCATCACAAACATGGCTGTGAACTGGCTGGGCTAATGATAGATGGGGAGGCTGTAAAAATATAGATGCTGCTTTGTGATGTACCATACAGCAGTATTTACTCTGGGCATAATCCATACAGCTGTTCATAGTGATGCTTCCAAAGAAGTAAGCATCTTCTCCAAAGTCAGTCCTGCCTCCATTTCAGGCAATAAAGAAGCAGCTTTTGAATCTACTATGGTCTTGCTTTTTGAGTGATTCTGAGTTGATTGAGTGGTAATTTGAATTAATAGCTCAGGCTGCAGCCAAGGAGAAGGCTCTGTTTTTGGCTCCTTTTTGGGGAAGATCTTTAATACAACAGTGCCCTAGACCAGTCCTTTCTCCACAACCTCAATACTGTCTCTTCTCTTGCCTGTGTTTCAGACAACCAAGCCAGGGATTTCCTTCCAGTAGCCAAGAACGCAGGAATCATGGCTTCCTGGCCCATCTCCATTCCCATTAGGTTGATATCTAGTGGCCTAGGTCCTCAGAACTGACTTAGGCTGGGGCAGAGGTAGTACTTAGTAACTGCATGTACCTATCTGTGAATCTGGATTTCCCTGGTGGCCCAGTGATAAAGAACCCACCTGCCAATGCAGGAGACACAAGAGACTCAAGTTTGATCCCAGGATCAGGATGATCCCTTGGAGGAGGGCACAGCAACTCACTCTAGTATTCTTGCCTGGGAAATCCCATGGACAGAGGGGCATGGTGGGCTGTGGACCATGGGGTTGCAAAGAGTTGAACATAACTTAGCAACCAAAACAACACGTGAATCTATTCTGGGAAGCACTTTGGGTCCAGAATTAGAGTTGCCTTCATGTACCATAACTGCCGTGGGGTAA
Organism: Bos mutus; assembly: GCF_027580195.1. Taxonomy (NCBI): domain Eukaryota; kingdom Metazoa; phylum Chordata; class Mammalia; order Artiodactyla; family Bovidae; genus Bos; species Bos mutus. The sequence goes on along the minus strand of NC_091646.1, from coordinate 30,831,088 downwards.
GCTGAAATCAAACCATGTTGCTGCCTGTCCCCTTAGAAATTTAGTCTGCCTGTCTCAGAATTGGGCACAGTACCCACTGCTCCAACTGCACACATATAAAGAACCAAGTGTGACAGCTTTTGACAACAGCTCTTCCTATCTTGATTGAGTCTTAGATCCCAGAGAGTTGGCAGCCTGTACTGGTACCCACTCTATGCTCAGCTCTGTACTGGGTGCAAATGAGGTGCCCAGAGATTTAAACACAGCAGTTCTATCCTTAAAGATCATAAGCAGTCACTTGAATACAAAGTGGGAAGACATCTAAAGATCCAAGAATATGAACTGAAAGCTCCATAAGTGCTCACATTATCTTAACTAATTCTCACAAAGCCCTGCATAATAGATCTCATTCTTACTATAAGCAAATTACAAAGAAGGAAACAGGTTCAGAGAGGAAAATCGCTTGACCACGGATAAGTGTTGTAAGTAGAAAATACAGGATTCAAATCTAGATCTGTTTGACTCTGAAGCCTGTCTTCTTAAGATCGTATTAAGTACTCTGCAAGGCTGGCCTCAGCAAACATTGACCTTGCCAATGACCCCTATATCAGAAGCTTGTGACAACACCTTCTATAGGATGGGGGCATCTGGTTTGGCATTTCTGGGAAGGGGTGCCACTGGCAGAGTGGAAAGATAGTCTGGATCCTATTAGTATGGGCAGGTGCACATAGGGCTCAACATAGCTGCTCTAATTCCTGTATCTTGTCCAGGTTAATCCTGCCCTGGATGATGTGGCATTTAATCGAGTATGCCCTTTGCCTCTGTAACGAGATTCCCTTCATCTCCAAGCACAAATGATGGATTGGCCTTCTGTTTGCTTAGGGACTCAGCTCTGAAAAGCCATCTCAGTTGAGCTAACTTTTAAATCATTTACAGGAAAATAGTCCTGCTGCTAAGAGGGACTGACTTGGGTATGACAGTGGACAAGTCTCTCCAGGCCTCATTTTTTCTCATTTGTAAAGGATAGTTATGTTGGATTTTGTTCCATCTATGCTCCGTCACTTGAGGAGGATAGATTCAATCAACCAACAAAAAAATTACTGAAGACCTCCTTAGTACCGTATGCATGCATGCATGCTCAGCCACTTCGGTTGTGTCCGACTCTTTGTGACCCTATGGACTGCAGCCTGCCATGTTCCTCTGTCCATGGGATTCTCCAGGCAATAATACTGGAGTGTATTGCCATGCCCTCCTGCAGGGGATCTTCCCAACCCAGGGATCGAACCTGGGTTTCCTGTGTCTTCTGCATTGCAGGTGGATTTCTTTTACTGCTGAGCCACCAGAGAAGGCCTTGTACCAGGTATACTGAGACACAAATCATACAGTGTGAATAACACAGAAATGATCTGGACCAACATGAGATTTAACATCTTCGTTGGGGGTGGGGTGCCCATGCAGTAAGTACATTATCGAACATTGTGATTACAGCATGAGGACTACGAGACCAGGGAGTCTAAGTCTGCCTGGGGGATTGTATAACGTTGCTTTTCTCATCTATCCCTTTCCCTGTATAACTTCTACACATCACTCATTCACTACAATACACATCATTCATTCACTCCCCAAACATTTCCTGAGTGCATGCCAATTGTCAAACACTGGAAATACAGTGAAGTTCAAGGCAGACAATGTCCTGGCCCTGTGGAGCTTACATTCAAATAGGAAAGATGCACAAAATGCAAGTAAACAAAAACATATACAGAGAGAATTCAGAGTGTGATAAGAGCCCTAGGGAAGAAAGATCAGGGCAATCTTAATAGCTGCATTGTTGACTATTTCAGAGATGGCTTTTCTGAGGACATGACATTTGAGTTGAGAGTGATTAACTAGAAAAAGTCAGTCACATAATAATCCAACAGGTAGAGCTTTTCATGCAAATGAAAAACTAAATCCTAAGGCTCTGAAGAGGGACTGGGCTTGGTCTACTTAAGGACAAAGAGGAAAGAAAGCTCATGGGGCTGGCATATGGGGAATCAGAGGAGAGTGATACCAGATGAGGTCAGAGTGGTACATAGAGCCAGGTAACATGGAAACTTTGAGGTCAGGATAAGAAGGGTGAGTTTTATTTTCACCCTGCAATAAGCAGCCATGGGATATTTTAGAAGGATAGTTATTTTGCATTTTAAAAGTACTCAGTATCAGATATATAGTTAGCAAGTATCTTCTCCCATTCTGTAGGTTACCTTCCATTTTGTTGATTGTTTCCTTTGTGGTACAGAAGCCTTTTAGTTTGATGTAGTCCCACCTGTTTATTTTTGCTTTTGTGGCCTTGCTTTTCTTGTCATATCCAAGAAATCATTCCTGGGACCAGTATCAAGAGGATTTTTCCCTATGCTTTTTTCTAGGAGCTTTACACTTTCAAGTCTGTAATCCATTGTGAGAAGATTTTTGTGTATGATGTAAGATTAGAGTCCAGTTTCATTCTTTGGGGATGAAATTTTCTCCAATAGCATTTCCCTGTTATATATTTTCGCCACCCTTGTCAAAAATCACTTGACCATATATGTGAGGGCTTATTTCTGTTCTCTCTATTCTATTTCATTGATCTATATATCTGCCTCTATGCCAATACCACACTTTTGATTATAGTAGCTTTGCAAATTATTTTGAAATCAGGAAACTTGATGGCTCCAGCTTTGTTCTTGCTCAAAATTGCTTTGGCTGTTGGGGTCTTTTGTGGTTCTGTATGAATTTTAGGGTTTTTTTCTATTTCTAAACATAATGCCAGTAAGATTTTGATAGAGATTGCATTGAATCTGTAATTCGCTCTAGGTAATATGGATGTTTTAACAATATTAATTCTTCCAATTAATAAACATGGACATCTTTCCATTTATTTGTGCCTTTTAAAATTTATTCATTACTGTTTTGTAGTTTTGGGTGTACAAGTCTTTCACCTCCTTGGTTAAACTTAATCTTAAATATTTTATTCTCTTTGATATTAATGTAAATGGGATTGCTTTCTTGATTTCCTCTTTTGTTAGTGTTACTGTATAGAAACATGACTGACTTTTGTACTTTGACTTTGTATCATGCAACTTTCCTGAATTCACTTATTCTCCAGAGAAAATATTAAAATGATGAATAGGTAGAGGAAAAGGTGCTCAACACCACTAATCATCAGGGAAGTCAAAACCACAATGAGATATCACCTCGCATCTGTTAGAATGCCTATTGTCTAAAAAATAAAAAGTAAATAAGTGCTGGTGAAGACGGGATGTAGATAAGCAAGTCTTGATGAAGATGTACACTGTTAGTGGGAATATAAATTGGTACATCCATTGTAGGAAACAGCATGGACATCACTCACAAAACTAAAAATAGAACTAGCATCTGATCCAGAAATCTCACTTCTGGGTATGTATATCCAAAGGAATTGAAATTAGGATCTTGAAGAGCTATCTGCTCTCCCACATTCATTGTAGCATTGCTTACAATAAGCCAAGACGTGGAAGCAATCTCTATGTCCACTGTCAGAGGAATAGATGAAGAAAATGCAGTGTATATATACACATACATTGGGGTATTATTCAGTCTTAAAAAGGAAAGAAATCTTGTCTTCTGCAACAACATGGATGAACCTGGAAGACATTATACTAAGTGAAATGAGCCAGACACAGAAGGATAAATACTACGTGATACAACTTATATAAGGAATAAAATACTCAAACTCATAGAAGCAGAGAGTAGAATGGTGGTTTCCAAAGGGCTGAAGGAAGTGGAAGACAGGGAGTTATTAGTCAAAGGGTACTAAGTTTCAGTTATAAAAATGAATAAGCCCTAGAGACCTACTGTGTAACATAATGTCTGTAAGTAATAATACTGTATTATATACCTAAAAATTTGCAAAGAAATTATATCTTATTTTAAGTGTTCTTATCAAAATAGATAGGTAGATGATAGATAGATAAATAGGTAGGGCAAAGGGAAACTTTTGGAGGTGTGTGTGTGCTCAGTTGCATCTGACTCTTTGTGACCCCCACAGACTGGGACCCGCCTGGCTCCTCTGTCCGTAGAATTTCCCAGGAAGAATACTAGAGTGCTTTGCCATGCCTTCCTCCAAGGGATCTTCCCAACCCAGGGATGGAATCCACTTCTCTTATGTTACCTGCATTGGCAAGCGGATTCTTTACCACTGTACCACTTGTGAAAAGTGAAGTTGCTCAGTCGTGTCTGACTCTTTGCGACACGGTGGACTGTAGCCTATCAGGCTTCTCCATCCATGGGATTTTCCAGGCAAGAGTACTGCAGTGGGTTGCCACTTTCTTCTCCAGTGGATCTTCCTGACCCAGGGATCAAACCCAGGTCTCCTGCATTGCAGGCAGACGCTTTACCCTCTGAGCCAGCAGGGAAGCCCACTGTACCACTTGGCAAGCCCATTTTTGGAGATGACATATGTTTACGGTATAGATTGTGGTGGTGGTTTCACACTGTATACCTCACTCCAAAATCATTAACTTGTATAAATTGAATATGTAAAATTTCTGTATGTCAGTTATATGTCATTGAAGTGCTTAAAAATCACTAGCTATTAAACAAAGAGCAGCTTGGGAGGCAAGGCAAGAGTATATTAGTCTTCTCAGGTTGCCGTGACAAAATACAACAGACTAAGTGGCTTGAACAACAGATTTATTCCTCACAGTTCTGAAGGTTGGAAAGTCCTAGATCAGAGTACTAGCATGGTTGGGTTCATGGCAAAGGCCCTCTTCCTGGTTTTGAATATGGCAGTCTTCTTCCTGTATCAACATATGGTGAAGTGCAGGGAGAGCAGAAGCAAAATTTCTCACATCTCATCTTAAAAGGACACTAATCCTATCATTATGGTTCAGTGGTAAATGACCCACCTGCCGATGCAGGAGATGCAGGCTTGATCTCTGGGTCAGGGAGATCCCCTGTAGGTGGGCATGGCAACCCACTCCAGGATTCTTGCCTGGGAAACCCCATGGACAGAGTAGCCTGGTGGGCTACAGTCCATGGGGTCACAAAGAGTCAGACAAGTCTTAGCTACTAAACAACAACAAGAACCTGAAAGCTAGAAAATAAGTGGAATGAGTCAAGAGATGAGATCCCTTTTCCCACAGGCACACTAGCCTTGGTTCCTGATCCTCCTGAAGATCTCCAGATGTCTGCCTCTTTCTGCCATTTCAACATCATGGTGCTATAAACGCACCAACTGTGCAACTTCTTTCCAGCATCTCTTTCGGGCAGAAAGGCCTGAGGCTCCCCTTACTGTGTCTTCTGACCAAAGTCTGAAAGAACCTAACTTGGAAGATTGGCAGCCAGTGTTCACAGAGGCAGGACCTTTGTGTGCAAAGCACTGGACTGAATGCTGCACCGCCCACCTCTTACTGCTTGCCATCTCCCATCTGTGCACGGGCTCTGTCTGACTTGCCACACCAGGAAGACAGGAAGGAGGCCCAGATAGGGGCTAGGCCATGCCCAAGGCCACATTCAGAGAAGGAAGCCAAGCCAGGACCTGAATCCAGCTTTCTGGGCTCCTAACTCCATGCTTTTTTCTACCTCACAGTGCTGCCAGGCCTTTCCAAGACAGAAACCAAGAGTTATGAGAATGGCTTTGAAGCAGGAAGCCACAATTCCCTCCCCAAGCATACATTCCCAGTGGAACAAATCCCTTTCACTCTCCTGCCACCTCAGCAGTAGAAACCTCCCTGCCATGTCCTCTTCTTCCTGCCTGAAGGCTCAGAGTTCACTTCCCCAGAGCACTGGACAGAAAGACAGCCAGAGGTAAGCAGAGTGAAGGAGGCAGGCTCAATTAGGTGAGCACCAGAGACAGTGTGAGACGGGACATGGGCAAGGAGGGTGAGGGGAGGAAAGATTTACGAGTGAGGCCAGAATGAATGCTGGTAATCCAGGACCACTGGTGCTCCACTTGGTGGATCAGGAGGGGTCAAATCTGACTAAACACTGGAAGATTTAGCTCTGCTTCCAAAGGGTGCTTCAGATATATCAGCTTTGGCCCCCTGCAGACCCCCTGCAGGAAATACACTGCTCCCACCCAACGCCTTCAGGCCTCTGAACTCACTGTGAAAGCCCAACTGGTACTGGTCACCCCTTTGCAGCTATCCTCTGCTTACCTTGTTGCTTACCTTGGGTAAGAAGATCCTTTCTATTTCTGGGCCCCAGTCCTCCCATCTGTAAAATGGAAAGCTGGTCCAAATGACTCCTGACCGAGAACCTTCCAACCTTCCATGTTCCCTCATGAACTCTGAGGTGGGAGGGTACTGGACTGGATACACTGTTGGAAAGGGTGGGGCTTGAGACAGGGATCTGGCCAGCAGGAAATGAGGCTTAGAAACAGCCTCCACTACGAAAAGACCCTGGTGAAGGGCTGTGTACTCACACAGCATACCCAGAGCCAATTGGGCCTTGGATTAGGAGATAGAGAGTCTAGCTCAAGAAGCTAGGCAAGCAGACAGGGATCTTAGATTTTCCCAGGCATGCAGTACTAGAAATATACTCTACTGGTTCTTGAGCTGGACACTGGTTTGAGAGGCTAGAAAGCCTAAGGAGAACAGGGTCAAGGGAGAGAAAGGAGGAATGAAGCAGCCACCATAGAAGAGAAATTCAGGGAAAAGAGCCAAGATGTTTAAAGAAGCTATTTCATAAATGTTGCTTTATGATATATAATATCTCCCTGGCCTCTCCTTGAAGGCTTCAGTGAAATGCCATGTTAACTGTCAATACATTTTTGCTTTTGGATTTATCCCTTTTGAGGTCTGCGTAGTATGCTGAGACAACCCTCCAGAAGGGCCTCGTGCCAGAGCAGGTGTCACCCAAGGAGACTGCAGCAGCTTTGAGTTACATATAGAAGAGTTTTACTAGTCTGGCCTGTCTGATAGCCCACTAGGTACTCTGCCACCTCTTTCTCCATATGCCCCAGCCTGGGGCAAGCAGGCCACAGAATACCCTCTCCTCAGAAAGGGTGAGCAACCTCAAGGAAGAGTCAGCAGAGCAGGGCCTCAAGGTTTATTTCATGTTGCGGTCACTTGAAATGTAGACTCTGAGTCTCAGAGATCTAAGGATTCACATATACAGTCTAAGCTCATCAGTATCATTGAAATGGACTGAATGCGTCTCCCTCAAAATTCAAATGTTTACCCCCTAACCCCCAATATGATGATATTTGGAAGATAATTAGGTTTAGATGAGGTCCTGAGGGTGGGGCCCTCATGATGTGATTAGTGCCCTTATAAGGAGAGATACCAGAGAACCCTCATGCCCTCTTCTCATCCTCATCCTCCCACTCCCTTCCCCTCCCCCCTCCCCACAGTACCTTTCTCATCTTCCTTCTTCTTCTTTTCCTTCACCTTCTCTTTCTCCATTTCTCTCTCTCTCTCCCATGTGAGGACATATTGAGAAGATGGTCAAGTAGTCATCTACAAACAAGGAAGAGAGTCATCACCAGAACCCAACCATACAGGCACCTTAATCTCAGACTTCTAACCTCCAGAATAGTGAGAAATAAATGTCTATTATTCAAGTCTTCCAGTCTATGGGATTTTGTTAAGGCACCCCAACTAAGACAATACTCCTAAGAGAAAACCAGAGCTTTGGCCTTTACATCAGCATTCTATGGGCTAGGTATGAAAGGAAGTGTTAGCCCCCTGCTACAGGGGAGGAAACTGAGGCCCAGAAAGTAGCTTCACTTGGCCACGTTCACAAAGTGACCAAGTTTGGGGGTTGAGATTCAAACCAAGTACTTTTGAGTTCAAGGCCAGTATCTTAGCCCCAATTTCTCAAAGTGTGGCCCAGGGACAATATGTTTCAGACTGCCCTGCTGAGCTTCTTGAGCAAGCATAACCAGGGTACCCCATCCCAGACTTACCAAGTCACAGTAACTGAATATAAACCCATGAATCTGCAGCTTAGCCAGCCAGCTGTTCTATGATGTTTAGACGTCCCAACAACAGAGAAGAGTGTATCAGCTTGCTCAGGATGCCATAACTGAGTCTCACAGACTGGGGGGCTGAAAAACAGGCAAATGCACTGTCTGCTAGTTATGGAGACTTGAAGTCCCAGATCAAGGTGTGGGCAATTGATTGCTTCTGAGGGTTTAGAGGGCAGGATCTCTCCCAGGCCTCTCTCCTGGGCTTGTTGACAGCCCGTGTCCTCTCATGGCCTTCCCTCTTTGTATGTCTGTCTTAATCTCCTCTTTTTATAAAGATACAAGTCCTATTGGATTAAGGCTTATTGTAATGACCCCATTTTGATTTTACCTCTTTTAAGACCGTATCTTCAAATACACTCACATACAGAGATACTGGAGATAAAGGCTTTGACATAAGAATCTTAGAGGCACAATTCAGCTCACAAGAGAAGCACTGACTGAAAATATGATTCCTATGCTCCATTCCTAGTGAAAAACAAGTTGTTTCTCTTTCTGTCCCCCTTCCTCCCACTGCCTATCCCTCTAAAAACAGCAGCATATTGTCTTAGAGCACTGACGGCAGGAGGCCCTGCTTCCTGTTTCTGTATCTCCCCACCCAGTGGAGGCCTCTGAGGACCCTCAGGAAGCTGGGTCTTGGCCTCCCTTCCGTGATGGTGGGTGTGCACAAGGTGATGTATGGCATGTGGCTTGTGAAGAAATGCTCTGACCCTCAAGTGTGCAAGTCAGCTCCACCTGCTTGTGTCCAGAGGCTGTGATTAACCCCAAATCAAGTGGAAGACATGCTTCCAGTAGCAGAAAACACACAGCCACCAATTTGGTTCATCACCAACATAGTAAATATTGTCTTTCATATCCTGCAGCTGACAAGTTCATGTAGCTCATGAAATATTCAGGGCTCATCATCACTTGCAAACACCAGCATGCCAGCCAGAGAAAACAGGGTGGACGCAACCTCCAGGTGGGATGCATGAGGCGGCCCTCTCCTGCCACATCTTGTGTCCTGAGCCACAGTGATTTCAGGGGTAGTGCCAAATGGAACAGCCTAGCTTTGCCCACAAGTCCTGGCATTGAGGTTGCAAATCTCACCCCAAGGGGACCCGAGCTATCCCGGGTCTTTGGGTGCTCCTCCTACACCATATGTGGCATGCCAGAGGTGCTGAAGCTCTTGTCCCAAAGACCTTTGCCCTCACTAAGCTTTCGCCCTCTCTGGAAGGCCTGGGCACTTTCCAAGGGTCAACTCTAATCTTCACTGTCCCAGAAAGCTTCGAGCCCAACCCAAGGCCATGTCCTCTGAAGTCCCCAGCCCCTGGCATAGATTCCTGGTTTCCTTTTGCTCACAGCACAGAGGCTAGTCACACTGGGAAACTCAGTGTGCTCTGAGAACCGGCCCCAGGGGCTGAAGTGGTGGGGAGGGAGGTAGCAAGGCTGTAAAGGCCTCCCTGCAGCAGGATGAGAGAGAAGAAGGGAGGCAAGGCCTATGGATGCTGCTTTGTGACAGTCCTGTCCCTAGGAGCAGAGAGCTGGAGGTAGAGGGAGTGCACTGGGAGAGAAGGAGGCAAACCAAGAGCTCAGATATGCAAAGGCCCACCCTGCAGGGACCCAGCATGCTGCGCAAGGCTCTTCCCCTTGCCTACTTGGGCATTTTGCATGGAGACTGTTCAGAGAATCCCTGACTGCTCTGGAATGGGCCATCTTCACTCCTGGTGATGTAGGTAGAAGAATGAGAAGGGGAGGTCTCCATCCCAGCATGGAGACTCTTCTGAAGGAGGCCAGAGAAGCCTGTGAGGGCCCACCCTGGTCCCGCCAAGCTCAGCGGGCAGGAGCTAAGTCAATTCCAAGGGCCACGAAAGCAGCTGCTGCGATGTCACTCCATGAAGACAGCTGTGTTGCACTGGAGGGCTTGATGTCATCCCCCAGGCATCTGGGTGGGATTGCAGGGCCCCCTCCAGCCTGCTTTTGCCTTATTTGTGTGTGTACATCTGTCTTTTTCACTTAACTGAGAGTCTCTCCAGACCAGTAATGGCCTCTGATCCGTTTCCATCACACTCATCCCATAGCCCACGCCCTCAAACCTGGCACTGAATAGATGATAGCTCAGTGTTTGCGAGGGGGCCCAGTAACCTGAGAAACCCATAAAGATGAAGCGTGAAGTCAGCACTGCAGATATGGGTCAGGAGATCAGTAATCCCGGGACACAGCTGGAGCTGGAGTGATGTGAGAGCTGTATGTTTATGAATTTAAAGGAGAGCTGGCTTGCTTCCCCACTCAAGAGGGCTGTGCAAGGTCTCTTAAAGAAGCACTGGCCTCTCAAAAAGTTTCCCACACCCACACCAGCTTAGCGAGGCATTTCTCCCCCATCCCTCCTCCTCTTCTTCCTTCTCCTCCTCCTGGTTCCTATTCCTCTTCCATATTTGCATGTGTATTGACTTTCTCCATTTTCCCAGCAATATATGCTCATTAAAGAATACTTGAAACATTTCAAATAAGAGAAAGAAGAAGAAAATGTCATCTACATTTCACCCACCCAAAGATAGCCACGATTAATATTTTGGAATGTTTTCTTCCAATATTTCCTCTAATCTTTCTGAGAACAGAGGGTTTATATGTGTTTGCTTTATTTCTACAGCTTAGCAACAACTGACAACCAGGTGAGGAGGAGGAAGCAGAATGAGGCAATGTAAATGTCAGAAGAGTGTCCTCTGAGTTCCTGCCATGCTTCTGATGTGCTCCCTGGTGCTTGGCATGCCTGACCCTCCGGGACTACAGGTTTCCCCTCTGTGTAGTGGGATACTGGATTAGAGACATTTGACACTTTGTTCCAATGTAAAGATGCTTGGAATCCATTAGGGCATAGGGAAGGCTTCAGGAAGAGGTGGTGATGAGAGCTGAGATTTGGAAATGGAAACTCTGTTAAGAGATTTGGAAAAGGGCAGTCTAGTCTAGGTAGAAGAAAACGCAGTTGCACAGACAGAAAGGGTGGAAGAAACAAGCTACCCTAGAGGGCAGCCCCTGAAGAGTTGAGTGTGTGGGAATTGTCAGTGGAAAATGAACTGGGGCCAGACACCAGATGCCTGGCATTCCTTCACTTGAAGACCGTTAGCATCCAACATGGGTCCCAAGCACAGGGACCTGTGAGCCTATAGAGTGCAGCATGGCTGTTGCTGGGGGTGGTTGGGGGCAGTAAGCAGGGGACAAAGCCAGCTACTGCTTAGCCAGTTACGAGATCTCAGGGCATGGAAGCATGTAGACTCAAAGAGGGCTGAAGCCAGAGCCTAAGGACACCATCAACTGCTAGCACAGTACAAATCTGAGGAGAAAGGGCTTCAAAAACCTGGAATCCCATGGCAGATTCATGTTGATGTATGGCAAAACCAATACAGTATTGTAAAGTAATTAGCCTCCAATTAAAATAAATAAATTTATATTTAAAAATAAATAAATAAATAAACACTACCTAAAGAACCAAAAAAAAAAAAAAAAAAACATGGAATCTGAATGAAGCAGCAGAAGCTCCAATAATAATACAACTCAAATAAAGAAGAGGAAAAGTCCTAGAAAGAGTAAAGTGATGACCCAGAGAAAGAGTTTAGATGATCCTGGATCTCAACCAGCCTTATTCTCATGACTCCAACACTGTTGTGGACAAGCTGGAAGGTAGCGGGGTGAAGATATTGAGAGAAACAGTCAAATTTCCTAGGTAAGAGGCTTAGGGATAAGGGACTGGGCATTCATTCACCTATTTATTTAACAAGCATCTCCAAAGGCCTGCTGAATGGCCAGCCCTGTGAGAAAAAGTGCCTGCCAAGCTCTTGACCCTCCCTGTCAAGACTTACACTTATGAGATAGGCATATCAGAAACAGTTGATCATGGCCCAGAACTTTGTTCCAATTTAAATAAACTTCGAGGGAATAGTGGAATAGTGGTGCTGAGGTTACTGCATCATGGTATTACAGCTTGGCTTCTGACAAACGTCATTAATTGGATCAAAGAAAATGTAGCCAGTGTTTCCATTAATCCATAATACTTTATTGTCACAAAATATAATACGAGAATTTCAACTTTGGGCAGAAAAATTTGAAAGTCAATTAGTCCAGAACCATTACTATGGATTTAAACAGACAAGTATACATATTTATTAGACTCAGTGTTTCTAAAAAGAGATACAGGTTTCTAAAAGCACGCAACTGAAGAAAGTCCCCAGTCACCCACCTCCTGCCATCATCCACCAAGAAAATGATACAGCCTGGCTTGAAGAGAAAATCCCCCAGCATGGTATCTGGTAGGCTCAAGACCTTCCAGATGTTTTTCATCGAGTTTTATTCCCAGGCAACCAGCCAGCATTTGGTCTCAGTTCAGCCGGACAGGCCTTGGCGGCTGATTGGGTAACTTGGGGCATGAGCATGTCTGGCCTCCCTGAGAGAGCCCTGTTCTCCTCGGAGGTATCTGCCATGGCTGCTTGGCCTCCCTGTCTCTCCTCTTTTCTCATGACAGTGCAGAAGGCAGAAGAAACATTGGAGTTTGTCATAAATATCCTGAGGTGCTCTTTTTCGGCAGGCAGTCACCCCCCTCAGCTAGTTTCTGAAACAGGTGTCCTACGTAAGGAGAATTCCAGTCTTCCAGAAGCAACCGTGAGCCTCTTTCCCCACACCTGCTCTGAAAGGGAAGAATCTGATTGACCCAGAGATCCACCCCCTGCCCAGTTTGTTTTGCCTCAACTAATCCTGAGAAAAACCAGTTATATCCTCTGAGCCTTTATCAGTGGCCATTCTCTCTTCCTTCCTCAACAAGAGATTTGGAGTCTCTTAGGAAGACCCTGGAAACCCCAGCATATGCTGGGGGCCAGATGGAGCCCAGAGAAGGCCCTGGCAGCAGCCGTGGTGGCAGCGATAGCAGTGGTAAGAATGGAGGGTGTGGCCCCGCTCACTTCTTTCAGGAGGAGGAACCTCTGCTTGGCCTCAAAGGTCCTCAGCTACATTATCAGCCTGATACCCTGCCCAGCGTCTTTACTTGCCAGTCTCCTTGTTGAAATGCATCCAACACACTGCAGAACCACAGAGCAGTGGGCTTTTCATGCATATCATAAAAGTACCTTCATCATCAACTCCCTTCATTATCTGTTTGCCCATGATAAAGTCGGCTCCGGTGGTGTGACTGGGCCTCCCCTGGCATCTATCTAGAGCCATCACTGTGCTTGCTGCTCTGGCTGTGGATTAAATATTAATGGGGCTGATAAATGGCCTCTGCAGCAGGGGCCAAAATACCAAGTCACCATAGAGCAGCCAGTGGCAGTTGATCCAACCAGGACAACCCTATACAGGGAGTGTGGTCCCTGGAGCCATAAGTGTTGCATCCACAGCATTGCACCCGAGCTCACCTGTGGTTCACCAGGCTCACAGGTCTGCCCTGATGGAAGGATGCCAAGCAAGCTTGCTGATGCCCCAGCTAGCTAGTAGCCCCAGGAGTGCAAATGCCTAAATTTCCCTCTTGGTGAGCCCCCAACCCAAAAAGACATGGGCCTGGGCTTTCAGGCCAGGCATGCAAGGCAGTGCTTTATGGATTCAAACTAGGAGGTGACTGGAGGGAGGCTGCAGGGAGCCCTAAGGGAGGGGGACTGACAAGCAATCTCCACATTTGTGCATTTCTCCAGTGTCCCTGGTAACCAAATCCACCTCTGGGCCATGGTATGTGATTTCGCCTCCAAAATTTTTGCTGCTCTGAAAGGGAAGGAATGGATTCAGAGTGCTGCAGCCCTAGGACCTCATGCTTTTCCATACTAATTGGCAAGTTCATCTCCAAGGCTTTTGCGTCATTGCAGTCTCCCCATTCTCACTCTTGGTGAGTCATATCTCCTTGAGGGAGGGCTCCCCGGTGTCTCTGCTGCCTGCAATGCCACCAAGTGCCACTGTGGTTCTGGCAATGGGCAAGTGGGGGGTTGGTGATGAAAATACCATGGTGCCAGTGACGTGAAGATCACAGCTCAGTGCTGGGCACAGAGTTGAGCACAGCTTCTGTGGGGCTCCATGCCCCATCCCAGACTGGGATGCTGCAGTGGGGCCGCTGGCCAGTGAGGGAAGCTAGATGAGTGAGCTGTACCCCTTGAAGCAGAGAAGTCTTCTTTCACTCCTGGTTATGCATTTGTTCATTGCTCATTTGTTTGCTAATCATTCATTCATTTGTGCAACATTAATTTGTTCAAGAATACTTTTCTGAGAAGCAAACAAGACTCAGACCTTGTCAACAAAGGAGCTTCTAGGCCAGAAGGCTTCCCATGGAAGCAAGATGCCCCCTGAACCATGAATCAGCCAGACCTGTGCTAAGAGCTGAGAATCCTCTGCCCAGAGTGCTGTACATCTTCTATGAGCCCCTAGTGCTGGAAATGGAGACCATCCATCAGCTGGAGAGCTGGCCCAGCCTGAGACAGGGCATGGAGCATTTCCTCAGACTCACAGCTCAAATATCCTTACAAAACAGTGCAATCTGTTATTAGGATCAGGGATCACAGAAAGCACTTAGTTTTTGATGTTGGCAAAACAGCGTTCCAGGAACCAACTGCTTCCTCTAACTTGTAGCCTGATGGCTCATCTTAGGATTTCCTTCTGGAGCCCACAAGCAGATGGGCCTATTCTCTCCTCCCCAGGAAAGACTTTTAGAGGCCTCCAGAGGGTGGAATTCAGAAGAAAAAAAAAAAAAAACTAAGATCATGACATCTAGTCCATCACTTCATGGCAAATAGACAGGAAAAAGTGGAAACAGTGACAGATTTTATTTTCTTGAGCTCCAAAATCACTGTGGATGGTGATTGCAGCCATGAAATTAAAAGACGCTTGCTCTTTGGAAGGAAAGCTATGACAAATCTAGACACTGTATTAAAAAGCAGAGATATTACTCTGCCAACAAAGGTCCATCTAGTTAAAGCTATGGTTTTTCCAGTGGTCACGGACGTGAGTAGTAGGATGTGATTAGTACAGATGTGAGAGTAGGACCATAAAGAAGGCTGAGCACTGAAGAATTGATGCTTTTCAACTGTGGTGCTGAAGAAGACTCTTGAGAGTCCCCTGGATAGCAAGTCCTCAAATCAGTGAATCCTAAAGGAAATCAACCCTGAATATTCATTGGAAAGACTGATGCTGAAACTGAAGCTCCAATACTTTGGCCACCTGATGTGAAGAGCCAACTCACTGGAAAAGAATCTGATGCTGAGAAAGACTGAGGGCAGGGGAAGAAGGGTGCAACAGAGGATGAGATGGCTGAATGACATCACTGACTCAGTGGACATGAGTTTGAGCAATCTCTGGGAGATGGTGAAGGACAGGGAATTGCTGCAGTCCATGGGGTCGCAAAGAGTCAGATATGAGTCAGCAACTAAACAACAGCAGAGGGTGGCCATATTCCCCTCAAGAATCTGCTCTTCTCAGTGATGAACAGTCCTTTCACTTACCTCTCCTCTTTACGCATCCTGCTAGTTTTCTTTTTCACACTCCAAGTTGTCCCCAGCCCTTCTCACGTCTGGGGCCCAGAACTAAGCTTGAGTTTCTGGGCCGGTCTGCTCAGTGGAGAATGGCTCCTTGGACAGCTCGTTCTCTAGCTACACCACACTCTGGACTCCTTCTGAGATTTGTGGTCAACCCTAGTAGGAATTTTTCTCTTGCGTTTCTTCTGAGCTAGAAATCTTGAATCAGGGGCACAAAATTTATTTTTTAAAAACATGATGGCTTCCTACGTGACTCTTTAAAAATTTATCTTGCCGAATTTGGCCAGGATGCTTCAATGCACATTGGCTATATGCTTCTTTCAAAACTTTGTATTGTTGGCAAATTTGGCAAAAATGCTTTATGTGTCTTCAAATTTGGGGCTGATCTGGATAGGATCGAAAACACAGTTCTGAGACATGTCACGCTCAATGTCTGTTCAATGTTGAAACCCAATTCTCAAGGCAAACCCTTTTGGGGTAGTTGCTTAGGTAGTTTTGAGTCTACCCAGTCATACAAACATTTAACTCATACTTCTGAGATGATCAAGAGAGTCGGGGTTGGGTATTTTAAAACATTTAGACTCTTAGAATGTCTAAGTGGAAGGTCCCTTAGTGACCGTCTGTCCCTTTTCTTTGTTAATACAGTTAAAACAGACTCCCAGAGAGAGGAAGAGGTTACCTAAAGCCAGCAGTGTGGCAGAACAGAATGAAGTTCTTGCCCCACACAATACAAACCTTGTCCTCCCTGCCTTGTGGCAGATTCTGTTTACAAGAAGCAATAGACAGTAGCATCATCTCTATCACTAGAATATGTAAAGCTTCCTTCTTTTTTTAAAAAATTTTTGGCATATACTTGATTTGCAATGCTGTGTTAGTTTCAGGTGTACAGCAAAGTGATTCAGTTAAATACACACACAGACACACACACACGCACACATATGCATGTATATTCATTTTCAGAATCCTTTCCCATATAGGTTATCACAGAATATTGAGTAGAGTTCCGTGTGCAATACAGTAGGTCCTTGTTGCTTATTTATTTTATATATAGTAGCATGTGTATTTCATCCCAAACACCCAATTTGTTCCTTCCACACATATACATACCTATCCTCCTGGTAATTGTTAAGTTTGTTTTCAAAGTCTGTGAGTTGGTTTATGTTTTAGATGTAAGTTAATTTATGTCATATTTTAGATTCCACATATAAGTGATAGCATATGGTATTTGTCTTTCTCTTTCTCATTTCATTTAGTATGATAATCTCCAGGTCCATCCATGTTGCTGAAAATAGCCTCATTTCATGCTTTTTAATGGCTGAGTAACATTCCATTATATATATGTATACACACATATACATATATATTATATATTATACACACACACACACACATATATATATATATACCACATCTTCTTTATCCACTCACCTGTCGATGGACATTTACATTGCTTCTATGTCTTGGCTATTGTAAATGGTGCTGCTGTGAACATTGGGGTGTATATATCTTGAAGCTTCCTTCTAATTGACTCTGGAAATAAAAGCAAAGAAAAGCCACCCCACAGTCTATTCTCTGGTACAGCAGCAGAAAGTCAGAAAACATTATTCTTTCTTTCCATTTGGCATTTCACGGCACCCAGTTCTCAGATAACTGTGTCAAGGCAAATCCCAGAGTGCTGCAGCAATGACCCTAGAGACACAAACTGAGGTATGGGACACAATTGTCAAGGCTGAATACAGTCTCCAAGGATCATTCCAGATGGCAAGACTGAGGCTAGAGCATGAGGCAAACTAGGGCCAAACCCCTCAGCAGGGTGCCCAGATGGCCATTAGTTATTTCAAGCTCTTCTCTACAGGTGAGAAGCCTGTGTACCTACCTTCATACATACT
This sequence comes from Bos mutus, assembly GCF_027580195.1. Lineage (NCBI taxonomy): Eukaryota > Metazoa > Chordata > Mammalia > Artiodactyla > Bovidae > Bos > Bos mutus. Next base: position 30,813,779 of record NC_091646.1, on the reverse strand, counting down.
TTTCAGTTTGTTCTTGAAAGGAAGAAAAGCAATAGATATAAAAATTTTGCCGGTAAACTTCTTAGGTGGCCAATAAGCTTATTTTTCACTTAGCTTCCCTTGATATTCTTTCTTGTTTCACTTAACTTCCAAGTACTTAGCTCATACATCCCTTTCACTGAGAGGAAAAGGTTGTTTATCAGAAGCTGAGCCAATCAAGCTGCCGGTTACACACATTTGTGCCTCTGACTAGGCCTCTGAGCCTTTCTCACCAGGGCCATCTCTCTGTGGCTCCTAGGTCTTCATGATCATTTGTCTCTGTCTTTCCTTGTGCTCTTTGTTGTTTTGCACCTCTCTCCCAGATTGGGTCTCTTTGTCACTCTCTCTCCATTGTCTCTTTTTCACTGTCTCTCCTCACTCTGGCCAAAGGTCCACATCCCAGGCCCTGAAACCTGGAGATTATAGTGCTCTAACCCCTCTCAGAAACACCAGCAGTTTTTCTCCAAATGTATAGTTGTGGCCCTTGCCCCTAGTTGTCTAACTTTGAACAATGAGTGTTCATGGAACATATGGTGCTAAGGATTTCACACATGCTTTTCTCAAAGGGGAAAAAAGGGGAGGTTCTTAAGCTTAGGAAAATGTGACATAAGAAAGAAGGTGAACACTGGGATTCCCTGGGGCTTAGCCTGGCTGGCAAAACTGCACCCAAGCACTTGGAGGTAGCTTACAATGAATGAGAGATACCTGGGGCCAGATGAAAGAGGAAGAGTCTTCACTGGGAGCATTCTTCCACATGGCACGCCCCTCTCCTAGCCCCTCCTTCCTCTTCCCCTCCAGAAAAAAAAAAAAAAACCACACATCTCTGTAGCCTGGAGCACAAGGTCTGCTATAATCTCCAACTTCACCCTCTAGCTTGCCCCTCATATACCTTCATCAGCCATTCCAAGATCCCCACCTTTCTCTCAGTCCACTCTCTTTTTCATTGCTTCATGCATTTGCTCATGTTGTTGACTCACCTAAAAAACCTTTTGCTCTTTCTTCGCCACCCAACTGATGTGCATGCATGCATGCTCAGTTGCTTCAGTTGTGTCTGACTCTGATTTTATGGACTATAGCCCAGGCTCCTCTGTCCGTGGGATTCTCCAAGCAAGAATACTGGAGTGGATTGTCATGCCCTGTTCCAGGGGATCTTCTTGACCCAGGGATAAAACCTGCATCTCCTGTGTTTCCTGACATTGCAGGTGCATTCTTTACTGCTGAGCCACCAGGGAAGCCCTCCCAGTTGACGATCTCCTGTAAATTAAATTGCTGAAAAGGACTGCTCATCCCCCAAGACCAAATGAGAAGTTGCCTCAATTATTCAGCTTTCTTAATAACTTTTTATTGAGTTTCTACTATGTGCTAGATACTCTTCTAACTACTGGAAGCAGAGTTGAACAAAACAGATGAAGCTTTTGGCTTTAGTGAAAGAGAAAGATATATATCAGATGAGCAGACCAATAAAGACAAATGACATCTGGGCTAAGAGCTATGACAGGAGCATCTGGGATGCAATGAGAACACATAATGGAGAACTTGATCAAGCATAGGAGGTCTAGGAACTCTTTCTTGGAGAGCTAATGCATGAACCAAGGCATAAATAGGAGGAATTACCTAGGTTTCGGCCAAGGAGACCAAGATGTGCAGACACTTTGAAGTACGATGCTCATCCGTGTTTCAGAAAGAGCCAGGGAGTCAGTGTAACCAGAACATAGTGGAGGATGGGGGAAAAGGCCAAACACAAGGTCAGAGAGGTAAGCAGAAGCAAGATTAAGTAGGGTGTGGAGGCCAGGAGGAAGAGTTTAGACTTTATTCTTCATGACATGGAAAAACTGGAAAGTTCTAAACAGGAGTTACAGGTTATGTAGAGATCCTCCTGGCTGTGGTATTGGGAGTAGACTTTGAGAAAGTGGGCAAGAACAGAGGCAAAGAGACAATTTAGGAGGCTAAAGAGTCATCCAGATAAGAGATGATTGTGGCTAGGATCAGGATGATAATAGTATGGATGGAGAAAAGGAGATATTTAAGAATTAGGGTTGACATAATTAAAAATATATTGAGAAATGGATGGGATGTGGACGGTAGAGATATTTACTGAGTGGAGAATATAGGACAGGAAAAACAACTTAGAGAAGAACTTGAGTTTTACTTTAGACCAATTGGAATGGAAAATGATCACATTAGCTAACAGGTCCTTAGTACAGTAGAGGACTTTCTGTGTTCCAGGTTCCTTTTTCTCATTTTGCATGTCTTACCTCATTCCCTCGCAAGCCCTATAAGGTACATGATGATGATAATGATGGTGATGATAAGTTTCATTTTTTGATGAGGTAACTGAGTCCTATAGATTAAATAATTTCACAGCCTGTCAGTGAAGGAGCAAAGATTTAAACCAGGCAATTGGGCCCAGGAGTCTACACCTAGGTACAAGGCTCCGATGCTATTAATACTGAGTTTGTTGTCTTACAAGGTCCAGTGGGTGATTAGAGCTATGGATCTGGTGATCAGAGGAGAGGTCTTGGCTAGAGCTAGAGGATTAGCAGTCAAAAACACAGAGGTCATCACAGAAGTCACAGAAGGCAGATAAGCTGGCCTAGGAAGAAATCACCAGTATACCTTGCCCTCAGCCTCCCAGCATCTGCGCATCCGTTCATCCAAAGATCATTCGAGAGGACCATTCAGGGCATGTGTCTCATAAGACACCATGGTTACGGACATGAGGGAAGCCAAGTTCCTGCCTACTCACAGACTGCTGTGGAAGACAGCAGAACTCACAGTCAGCTTGAGTAATCCTTCATGGCTAGGAACACTGGGGGCTGGGGTGGAGTTGAGATGTGGTCCCAGAGGATAGAGATATAGAGATACTGATTCTGTTTCTCTGATAGAATCCTTTAGATAGATGATTGATTGATAGGTAGATTGATGGATGATAGAGAGATAGATGTAGATTTATTGAAAGGAATTGGCTTACTCAATTTATTGCAGTCAATTTGTGACTCAATTGTGGGGCTGGCTAGGCAAGGCTAATAGCCATGACAGGCCATCAGGAAGAACAGACTGGAAACCCTCAAGCAGGAGCTGATGCTGCCATTCATAGGTGTTATTTCTTTCTCATGGATACCTCAGTTTTTTCCTTGAGGCCTTTCAACTGATAGGCTGAGGCCCACCAACATTATCAAGGGTGATCTCATTTACCTCAACTCAACTAACTGCAGATATGAGCCACATCTTCAAAACACTCTCACAGCTACACCTGTACTAGTGTTTAATTGAATAACTGGGGCTGAAGAATTGATGCTTTTGAACTGTGGTGTGGTGTTGGAGAAGACTCTTGAGAGTCCCTTGAACTGCGAGGAGATCCAACAAGTCCATCCTAAAGGAGATCAGTCCTGGGTGTTCATTGGAAGGTCTGATGCTAAAGCTGAAACTCCAATACTTTGGCCACCTCATGCGAAGAGTTGACTCATTGGAAAAGATCCTGACGCTGGGAGGGATTAGGGGCAGGAGGAGAAGGGGATGACAGAGGATGAGATGGCTGGATGGCATCACCAACTCGATGGACATGAATTTGAGCAAGCTCTGGGAGTTGGTGATAGACAGGGAAGCCTGGCATGCTGCAGTCCACGGGGTCACAAAGAGTCGGACAAGACTGAGCGACTGAACTGAACTGATAGCGTGACCAAGTTGACACATAAAACTGCTCATCCATCACAGTCCCCACATTAGGGATATTAAAGAGCTTGATCTTCATGCACTGAGCACAGATTAGTAAACAAGCTAGCCCTCATGGAGCTGACAAACCCAGCCAGGTCTATACATTGGCAATTGTGGAAATGGCATCCCACTCCAGTACTCTTGCCTGGAAAATCCCATGGACAGAGGAGCCTGGTTGGCTACTGTCCATGGGATCACAAAGAGTCAGACACGACTGAGTGACTTCACTAGGGATATTTAATGTAATTTAGTTTAAATTAAAAGATGCTTGCTCCTTGGAAGAAAAGCTATGACCAACCTAGACAGCATATTGAAAAGTAGAGACATTACTTTGCGAACAAAGGTCTGTCTAGTCAAAGCTATGGTTTTTCCAGTACTCACATATGGATGTGAAATTTGGACTATAAAGAAAGCTGAGCGGTGAAGAATTGATGCTTTTGAACTGTGGTGTTGGAGAAGACTCTTGAGAGTCCCTTAAACTACAAGGAGATTCAACCAGTCCATCCTAAAGGAAATCAGTCCTGAATATTCATTGGAAGGACTGATGCTGAAGCTGAAACTCTAAAACTTTGGCCACCTAATGTGAAGAACTGATTCACTGGAAAAGATCGTGATGATGGCAAAGATTGAAGGTGGGAGGAGATGGGGGTGACAGAGAATGAGATGGTTGGGTGACATCACTGACTCAGTGAACATGAATTTGAGTAAACTCCAGGAGTTGGTGATGGACAGGGAGGCCTGGCGTGCTGAAGTCCATGAGGTCACAAAGAGTCAGACATGACTGAGCGACTGAACTGAACTGAGGGATGTTTATTTTCTTTCTCCCCGTTGGACTGTGAGCTGCATGCATCTCCAGACTTGGGGCTATGTATGATTCTTCACCTCCCTCAGCAGGGCTCAGCACACGGACTAGCAGCTAGAAGATGCTATGTAAGTTTTAAGGCAATGAATTTGTCTCTGTGGTCATGGGAAAAAGTGCACATATATCAAGCATCTTAGCCAACAGCCTGTTTGAAACATGGAATATTCATGTGGTACAGAGCCTCAGCGATCACTGCGGCAGGCACATTCCATTCCTTTGACATCAAGTGGCCCATGTCCCTCAACTTAGTCTTTCTTTGGCCTGCCCTAGGAGCTTTTGTGTAGCTGTCATTCTGTAGTAAAGCCCACCCAAAATCTCTTCCACCTTCTGGACCACAGCCTCTGGAGGGCAGCCAGAGAAGTTGAGCTTCTGGTTTGGGAATTCCACTTTGGAAACCATGATGTACCCGTTTGGCCCAGGCCAGGTCTTTGAAAAGTCAACATATGCTTTATTTACCACTTAATGGGATATGCATAATGGGAAGGTCAGGGCCCCCTCAAAGAAAGATTGGATAAGCATCTTGTTCCATCACTCTTTGAGCTTTTAGGAAGGAATTATGGCAGCTGCTCCCTTCACAGGGAGTGAAGAGGAAATTGAGGAGCCAAGACAAGCATAGAGCCAATTGGGTCCTCAGCGGGTGGACCAAGCCCAAAGGCCCTTATCCCAGGGGAGCCTCACAAGTTGGAGTAGAGGCAGGACAGCTTTTGCTGATCAGAAGCAGAGGCATTGTGGCCTCGAACCTCCAGGCTGGCAATGAACTCTACAAGAACATTTCACATGCTAGTGCTGATTCCTAAGTACAGCAATAAGAGTAGGTGTCTAGGTACTGTTTTAGCAATTTGACCTGGCTACAACAGAGAAAGGTGAGATTTTGTCTTTTAGAAAATATTTGTTGTTGTTTAGTAACTAAGTCATGTCTGACTCTTTACGACCCCATGGACTGTAGCACACCAGTTTCTGCAGCCCATGGGATTTTCCAGGCAAGAATACTGGAGTGGATTGCCATTCCCTTCTCCAGGGCATCTTCCAGACCCAGGGGAAAAACCTGCATCTCCTGCATTGGCAGGCAGATTCCTTACCACTGAGCCACCTGGAAGCCCTTTGTATAATATATCTTGTGACAGAGTAGAGATTGAAAAACTAGTCTTTCTATCTCAGATAGTTTGAGAAGAACTGCTCTAAACTAGAGGTTCCACAGCATAGGGGTGGACTCAGAGGGTAGGAACTGGCATTTGTGTTTTTAACCCACCCCCAAGTGAGTCTGAAGTCCACCTGTGAACCAGTGGGCCAGTGTTGTAGAGCCATCTCCACCTCAAACATATGTTCAACCTCCACCTTCCTGTGGCCATGCAACCACTCCTTGCACACATCCAGGGCCAAGGAGGGTACCCATTCTGAGGCAGGGGCCCTGACCTTAAAAAAGTGCTTGCTCAGATGGAGCTGGATTGCTGATGGGTAGCTGGGCCCTGTCAGACTCCACTGGAGTGATGTCATGGGGTGCCTGGGTCAAGTCTTTCCACTGACCTGCTGCTCAGGCTAAGTCCCTATTTTAGACTCCCAGCCCCTCTTCAAGGAAGTCCTGCTGTGCACACCACCTGTGCCTGCAGAGCCTACTGCTGGCTTCCTCACTGCAGTCACCAGAGCCACCATGTCCTTTTCTCCCTCCTTCTGACCCATGCTCCTTGCTTGCCTGATAGAGTGTGGGAAAATTTGATGTATAATGATTTGTTCATCTGCAGTGTCATTAGCACTGAGTTGCCATGGCCACCCCTGCAATGTGCCCACATCTGGCTCTAGAACTATTTCCACTGTCTCCCAAACCATTCTCTGCTTTGACCATAGCCTCCTAACTATGCTTGATGACCTCCCTTGAAATGCCCATTGGTCTTCAGCTGTCACTCCTTCAAAGCAATTCTGGCTTTGCTGTCCCCTTACCTTGTCTATCTGGGTGGAGACTGAGTGGCAAATATTCGTGCTTTGGAGCCTGAGTCGTCTATGGTCTTTGAACACTGTGTGTTAGCATGGCGTGGTGTTCATAGACAAGGACAGGGGCTCAGAAAGCTACCACCTGACTAACTCATTGGGCACCTCTGGAAAAACCTATCCCTCTCTAAGCCTCAGTGTCCTCATCTGTAAAATGGGGCTGCCTTCCTCAGGGATTTCTTTAGGGTTCTGAAATAAAACAAATGTCTTGAAAGAACTTTATCATGGTTGAAGTATTAGCTGCCATAAAAGAGTAGCTCTCCTCAGGACCCAAGAGGAAAGAGGTCTTTCCATTCTGCCAATGCTGTGAATTTGTTTATATGGGAATTAAGAAGAAATTGACAGAAAAAAGGCCTCAAAAGACGTAAGTCAATTTGTATAGAAGAGCAAAGAGAAAGAGTCATCCTAGTAGATAGAGCAAAGAGAAAGACTTGTCCTACAAGATAAGATATAATACAAAGTTAAAGCAATTTTTAAACAGCAATATGTACTGGTGTAGAAAAAAAAAACAGATCCCAAGGAAAATAATAGTGATTTAATATATATGTTGAAGTTGGAACAACAAGCCAATAAGGAAAACAAGCGTTTTTAAGTAAATAGTGCTGAAAAAATGGTTACATTCCCACTTCACACCACAAATAAAAAGTGATTTCTGATGGATTTAAAAACCTAAATATAAGAGGTAAAACCAAAAAGGTATTGAAAGAAAATGTAGAATACCATTAGGTCTTGGAGAGGACAGGGATCAGACTAAAAATAAAACCTTCAAGCCATACAAATTGATAGGTTCAATTAAATAAAAGTAAGGATTTCTATTCATAAAATGATATCATTGGGAATAAAAAGATAAATGACCAAGAGGTGAATATATATGTGATGTCTAAAACCAAACCAACAAGACGGGATAGTTCAGAAAGAAGACAGGAGTTCAAATTTTAAAAAAAAGAAAAGAAAAAAAAAGAGAAAGTATTTAAACAAGCAATTTGCATAATATCCAATAAACCTGAGGATGGATGCCCAAACTCGCAGGTAATCAAGGATACGCAAATTGCAAAATACAATAAGATTCTCTTAGACCCTATCAGTTTAGAAAGTATTAGAAACTGTGAAAATGCCAGATGTCAGCAAGGACTAGGTGAAACCAGAACCCCCATGCCTTCCTGGTGGGACTATAAGCTGAACTACCTTTTGACACATGTGTACCCATAGCTGATTCATGTCGATGTATGGCAAAAACCACCACGATATTAAAGTAAATTAAATACCACAAGGTAAAGTAATTATCCTTCAATTAAAATAATTATTTTTTGAAAAAAGAAAGAAATGTAGGGATTATAATATCTACCTCACAGAGTCACATTTTTTTTTTAATTGAGAAAAGGACATGTATCTAAAAACTGTAGAAATCCAAAATAAAAATGGACTAAATGCAAAAGAATGAATTTTTATCAGAGTGTAGTTTATTTACATTGTTGTGTTAGTTTCAGGTATACAGTGAATCAGGTATACATATATCCACTCTTTTTTTAGATTCTTTTCCCATATAGGTCATTACAGAGTATTGAGTAGAATTCCCTGTGCTATATGATAGGTTATCTATTCTATATATAGCAGTGTGTATATGTCAGTCCCTATCTTTCAATATATCCCTCCCCCACCTTAGTCCCTGGTAAACATGTTTATTTTCTACATTTGTATCTCTATTTCTGTCTTGCAAATGAGTTCATTTGTAGCCATTTTTAGATTCCACATATGAGTGATATCATGTTATTTGTGTTTCTCTGTCTGACTCACTTCACTTAGTGTGATAATCTCTAGGTCCAGCCATGTTGCTGCCAATGGCACTATTTCATTCTTTTTTTGACCTGCTCTTTTGGAGAGGAAACCAACAGGGCTTAGTAGCATTAAGTACATATGTACTATGTGATCCACTGAGCCCACATCTGGGGGTCTATCCCAATGCAGGTACCATTGGAACATGTCCAAGGAGGGCCATGGCATGCAACTGGGGACAGGCCATTTTTCCATCCACAGGAGAATGGATAGTATAAATAGAATTCTAAGCAGAGTTTGAAGTAACCAGATGTATGTGCAACATAGACTGATCTCAAAATTATAGTGCTGGTTTTTTTTTTTTTTCAAGCAAGAAATAGGACAAGATTTATAGCACAATAATATTTATGCAAATTAAGAACACATACACAAAACAACACTATATTTTACAAGAACACATACATATTCAGAGATGCATCTCAAATGCATTAGAGTGGATGTCCATGAAAGGGAGGAAAAGAGGTGAGGATCTGAAATAAAAGGGAAAAGACATAAAAGGAGAAGGGGTCCTCATACACCCCATAGGTGATTTTAGTAGCCCACCCTGAAATGAGATATGCATTTAATTCAACTCTGTACACCCGAAGTCCACAAAAAAAATCGCAGTAATAAGGGTTTATTTTATTTTATTTTTTTAAGTGAAAAGAAGGGAGAGGAGAATTGGGGATGGATGCTTCATGAAGGTGAAGTTTGCTTTTGGGGTGACCAGAATGTTCTAGAACCAGACACAGGTAATGGTTGTATAATACCATGAATGTACTAAATGCTAATGAAGTGTATACTTTGAAATTGTTAAATGATGAACTTCATGCTATGTGAATTTTACCACAATACAAACAAAAAAAGGGAGGGCGGAAGAAGAGCAGAAAGGAAGACAAATCAGCCATTCAGGGCTCCTTAGAATGGAGTCCACTGCCCTCGACTCTCCTAACCAAAACCCTGTCTCCAGTCCACTGGTGCACAAGGCCAGATGCCCCACTGCAGCACAACAACCTCTTGGGCCTGGGCAAGGGCCTGTGCAAAATTGATGGCAGTGCCCTGGGCTTGAGGCAGGAGGCCTGGCTTCTGGCCCTAGCTTGGCCAGTGCCTCCTTGGGGAGCTAATCCTGGCCCTGTTTACCTCGCAGGCTATGGCCAAGCTCGGGTGGACTGATGTGTGGGAAGGTACTCAGCACCTGATAGAGAGCCACACCGGTGTAAAGGATTGGGGATTTTTATGACCATGCAGAATTGCTCACAAGGCAGTTTCCTCTCCCTTATACTTTCCTGACATGGCAGCCAATTTCCATTTCTGTGACTTGGGACTTTTGGATGCAGTATTGCAATCCTTACCTTCTTCCCCAGGGCTTGCCAAAAATTTGGTCATCCTCCTGATGTCAAAACAACGACTGAAAGGCACGTGGTTCAGGGGGGTGGTCAAGGGCCAGAGCTCAGAGTCCATCCCTCAGACACAGGACAGAGCTCTAAACCTACAGCATGTGTATGCAGATTCACGTCTGTGCACTAGGCTGCATGCCCAGGGGCCTTCATCCTTACCCTGCTCAGAGATGACCTTAGAGGAGCCAGCTGTGGTAAAGTGGGACACTTTGAGGCTATAGGACCAGCTGCTGAGAGGTTTTGGGATATTTCCTTTCTTTAGACGGGTGCTGACTCATCAGAAAAGACCCTGATGCTGGGAAAGATTGAAGGCAGGAGGAGAAGTGGATGACAGAAGATGAGATGATTGGATGGCATCATCAACTCAATGGACGTGAGTTTGAGCAAGCTCTGAGAGACGGTAAAGGACAAGGAAGCCTGTCGCACTGCAGTCCATGGGGTCGCAAAGAGTCGGACATGACTGAGTGACTGAACAACAATAAGACGGGCACTGGCAGATGTATATTTTTTGGAGGTCCCTGCAGTTCTCTCACTGGTACTACTGGGGCTCAGGGTGCTTAAGAAAGCAGCCCTCCCCAAGGTCTTGGTGTTCAAGTCCAGAACCTCTGGTTGGGGAAGATCAAGGATGTAGCTGGTATTGCTAACATTCTAGTGTGTGCTTCTCTTACTAGAAATGTCTGGTCCTGTCTCTCTGCCTGGACAGCTCCTAACCCTCCTTCAGTACTTTCCCTAATTCTCATGGACAAGGTTGGTCCCTGCTTCCCTGGGCTTCATAGCAACTATTCATTGAGCCCCTACTGGGTGCCAAGCACAGTGCCAGGACCTGGGAGTACAAAAGGGATCCAGATGTGGTCTCGCACTCACAGAGCTGGCAGTCTAGTTAGGAGAGAGAGAGAGAGAGATGGCACAAAGGAATAAATAAAGGAGGACAATAGAAACAAGCAGTGCTGGCTAGAAAATTAAGATGTGATGATGAAACAGAGTGGCTAAATGGCCACTTTAGAATGGGTGGCCAAACATGGTGACATTTAAGCTGAAGACTGAATGTCAAGAAGAAGCTGGTAATATACAGATTGAGGGCAGAGGATGCAGGCAACGGGAACAGCAAGTGATTAATCAAACATTACACAAAACAATGATAAAACACATAGTGCCTTGGGCAAAGTACCCTGCTGCCCAGCTTCTAGCAGAGATGAAAAGAAAACAATGGTCAAAAAGCCACCCCCTCCCTTCAGGGCTTTGGAGGTTTGCCCCCTTGTGTTTGCCTTTTCATTCATCCAGTTGCTTCTGGTGGACAAGAGCTCAGAATGCTGGAGCCCTGGCCCTCCAACAGGAAGTACCTTGACAGAGCTGGCAAGGGGATGCAGAGACAGTAGACCCATGTGCCAGGTCTGACTCTGCCACTAACTCGCCGCACATTTGTGATGGATCACTTAAATGTCCTGCACCTTGGTTACTGTCTGGGCAAAACCAGAAACCAGCTTGTTGAGTTAATGAGAGGCTTCAGTGAAAGCACATATGTATGAATATAGGGCCTGAAGAAAAATGCGCCTTGATAAGCCAGCGTTACGCCAGCCGAAAGTCCCTGGAAGTCTGTTACTCTGCTTGACATGAGGACCCCGAGGCCCAGGCTTGCCAGTGTCACCCTAGATTTGCTTCTGGCCCCAGGTCTTGGACAGCCTGGGCGTAGGTCCTGATTGGCCCGTGTCTCCTGCACAAGAGGCTTGAGACTGAGTTTGTGCAGTCACACCCACCCCCGCTCCTTTGGGTCCTTCTTGAGTTGACAGAATGCTGTTGCCACTGTTCTCTGGCAAGGCTTGGCACAAAGACAGAAACACACGCAGTAGGTGATGTGTGAGTTACTTCCACAGGAGCTCCCCTGGGCCCCGGGGGGGCTCTCTGTGAAGGGCAGAAACCTCGTTTGGCTAGGAATGTAGTTGTAGGGGTCCACAGCTTTTCCTGCTCTGGCAGAGCTCAGGTCTGGGTTGTTCTAGGGTCCTCACCACCTTTAGGAATCCCCCATCCCCCACTGCCTCCTTTACGGTGAACAGCAGAGGCAGTAGCTTCCCAAGGACGCGTGCCCTACTGCCCCATGGCCGGCTGTGAGCAGATGGACACAGTAGCAAACTGAATGGAGGTGGAGGATGAGGTAAGTGGGAAATGGAGGGCTGGAACATGAGCCTCGGGGCTAAGAGATACAGGCAGGGGCAACGGGCAGCTAAGGATGTAGGTGATGGGCAAGGATGGCCAGGCCCTATGGGAAGAGGCTGGCATGGAGGGCCAACCACCCAAGGGAGGATCCTAGAGACAAAAGGGTCATCCTACACGAGATCTGCCTGCAGTTCAACCATGCTCCCACACAGATGGCTCATCTCTAGAGGTGCCTATCAGAAGCAACTCCCATTGATGGCACATTGACTAGGAACCCACTAAAACCTCGCAACCTTCAAGGATCCTCTTCCCTGTTGTCTGGGCTACAAGCATCAGCAACCCCACATGGCACATCAGCTCTGAGCCGGTCTCCCCCTCCTGCCTGACTCCCAGGGCTTGCTGTTTCCCCTGTGTCCCAATGAGTGTCCCTGAGGCAGTGCTTAGAACAGTTAGCGGGGTGGGGGAGGGCTTATCTGCTCCCAGGATTCTGCCACATGGGATGCTGGGAGAAGTAGAGGGGAAAGGCAGGGGTTCAAGAAACAGGAAAGGAGAGACAGAGGAGCACAGGGCAGGGAGAAGGAGCTGGAGGGGCAGCTTGGCAGAGAGATGAAAGATGAAGAGAGTTTGATGGTGGAGGGAAGAACTGTGAGGAGGGAAGGAAGGATGGTGGAAGGCAGAGAGAGACCAACACAGAGCAGCAGGAACAATGAGAGGAGAGGAGCGGGAGGAGAGAGACTGGGAAAGGAGGGCAGAGAGCTTCTGAAGGAATGACTGAAGGTGAGCAGATGTGGGTAAAGGGTTCTGAGGACAGGGATGCGGAGAGAAATAAGGAGTGGAGAGGAAACGGAGAAAAAGGATGGGATGAGGAGTGAAAAACAGACATGAAGACAAGACTAAGGAGCGGAGAGTAGCCTTGGGGGGGACAAGGAAGGAGGGGGAGGGAGGCAAAGGGAGAAAGAAGAAAGGAAGGAGAAAGAAGGAGCCAGAGAGAGGCAGAGGAAAGGGCAGAAGGTGCAGGGACAGCAAGAGAGCTATTGAGGGAGAAAGAGGAGAGGCGGGAGGAGGGGCAGGAGAAACAGGAGAAAGAGGGCTAGGGGCACAGGGATGGGGCAGAAGAGAAGGACCTGGCAGAAGAAGGGAGGGAGGAGGTAGACGGCAGAGGAGAGAGATCCAGGGAAAGAAAGTCAAAGAGGGTTAAAGGCAGGGGAGGACCATTTCCGGTGGCACCTGGGACCTGGGTGTGAGGGATGACCAGCCAAGCCTGTGAAGACACATCTCAAAGAGGATGTGACCATGGCCGGCTGGCCAGGCTCCTGAGAAACACCGTGGTATTCCCCAAGAGTAAAGCCAGCATACTTGCACGAGCTGTCAAGATTGTCTCCACTCCAGAGTGACACTTGCACCATCCCTCCCCTTGGGGTGAGCCCCACCACCCCGCAGAGCTGTGCACTCAGCGCTGGGTATTGGGTGCTGCCTGGCTTCCGAGGAAGTCAAGTTGTGCCAGCTGTCATCACTGGGGCCATGAGTCACTAGAAGTCTCCTGCCTCTCCCTTCCCTCCCTCTCTCCTTCCCCGCTTCTTTCTTCCTCCACTCAGAACTGGCCACAGCCTGACCTCTCCTGCAACTCCCTCCGTGCCCCAGTGAGCCTCACAATGGAAGCCAGGTAGAATCCAGTTGTGTGGGGCATGTTTCACAGCTGGCCACCCCCTGCAGCCCCCACTCCTCTGTGCAGAAAGGGCAAAGCTGCCTCCAGCTCCAAGCTGTGGCTTTGCAGGGCCACCAGCCCAAAGGACTACATGTCCCCAAATGCAAGGAGTGCATGACACAAAACTAGCTATGGTCACTGGCTATTAAAAAATATCCTCTTGAAACAACAGGCAAATATGAACTAATGGATGGGATTTATGTGCCATTAAGAAATGACTCAATGCACGGCAAGATTTGAAAATATAAAGTGGAAAGTTTTGTTTTGTTTTGTTTTTTTTAAGAGGCAAAAATCAAATTCCAGGCAGATTCAGCTCAGAATCTTCAAATGTCACCCATTAGTGCTTTCTCCATGTGGCTCAGATATTATCTACTGACTTAGGTAAACAACCCATCAGAAACCTGGATTAGGGGGCCACTGTGACTAAGGGTAGAAAGTGGAGGGGGCTCAGGAGCAGCTTCCAGGTCACATGCCCTCAGCAACCAGGGCACTGACCTGCCCACACCACAGGTATCTCCTGTGGAGAGTGCCGGAGCTGTCCCGTAGTGGGCACAATTAGCTCTCAGCACGTCTGCACACTACAGTCACAGCCTGCCTTGTCTCTGGGTCAAAGAAAGCTGTTTTCTGTTTCATAGGGTCAGAACTGAAAAGGAAGTGCAGGAAGGAAGAGCCTGTGAAATAAGCTGTGTTCCCGGGACTCTTTGCAGGCAAATTTCCTCTTTCCCAGACCCTGTTTGCCACTCCACCAGCCCCTGCCCCCACCCTACATCTGCACAGAACTGGTTTATCTCCTGAAACCACTCTGTGCTATGTATACACTGGACACCCACTTGTTTCCTAAAGGGCCGTCCATTTATTTCCTAGGTTTAGAAGGAAACACAAAGCCAAGCATGTTCAAAAATAGAGAAATACAGTGGTTTCTTCATTCTGACAACCAATATTCATTGGCATCTACTCTGCACCAAGCACTCGACAGAGACAAGGAGATGGAGCCATAAGAAGGGACTCGATTCAGCGGGGCTGGGGGATCCCTGTAGTCCCCCAAATCAGGGTAGCTTTAGGAAAGTTCAGTTTCAACTTGAAAACTGGGGAACCCGTACCAGCTCTTGCAAAAGAGGGGCAAGTAGGGAAAGGACAAGGGCCCTGAGTGGCTTCTGTGCCCAGCAGGAGGAGGCAGCGTTCCTGGCCACCATGGTGCACCCCAGTGAGCTCCGAGGTCTGCAGGGAGGGCTCTACTAGGCCTCTCTTTCTAAGCACATTGCCCATCCAAGCGCTCTGCGATGAATCCATCAACAGAGATGACTCACAGGCAGACAGCCAGCGTGGTCACCAAGCCCTGTCTGCATTCCCAATTTGCCTGCTCAGGGTTGTCGCCTTGCTAATGTTATTTACCAAGCCTGATGCCCCAATGCCTGTCCCCAGATCCCTACGAAAGCCCTCCAACCATTGCCTCTGGACGCCTGTCACGCCTTGTCACGGCCTCCCTGAGTTCAACAGGTCTGAGCAGCCTGTCTACAGACTTGCCTGCTCACTCTTTGGGCTGCAGGAGCCAGGAAGGCGTCTTAGTGTCCCCAGCCTCACACTCTCAGAGCAGGTCCCAGAGGGGAATGACCCACGGCTACCTCCCTCCTGCCTCTCCTCGGCAGGAAGGGGGTGTCAACAGGGAGGGAGAGAAGGGGCGAAGGGCGAGGCTCAAAGAGGGGATGGGAATGTGGAGACCTAGGGCGGACGCCCAGGGAGACCTTCCTCCTGCCATGCTCGGTGCCTACGGCTGCCCATCTCTCAGCATCCAAACCCCTTCTCGCCCGGGGGTCTTGAGGTGCCCACGCTCCCGGGAGTCCAGGACCAGCAAAAGTGATCCCGCGACGTGGAGGGTGGCCAAGGGCTTGGAAAGCGCCGCGGCCCGCTCCATCGGCGGAGCGAGAGCGCCCCCACCCTGCCTTGTGGCCAGAGGTGGAACAGCAGCGGGCGAGCGGTCCTGAGCCCAATGCAGCCTAGCCTGGCCAGTGGGCACCTCTCAGACCGGGCACCGCTCAGGCCGAGCCCAGGAGGCTGCCCTCCCCATCCCAGACTCCTGCCCACTTCTCCTCGCTTGGCCTCCAAAACCTGGGTCCCAAGGGCTGTCTCCTCCCAGCACTGGAGGGACCAGCTATACCTTGATGGGTCTGGGGCAGTTCCACCTCCCCAGAACTAGAGTGTTGCAGAGACCTTACTGGTGATACAGATAAAAAAACAGAGGTTGCAGATTCAAGGCAAGCCTTTGTTCGTGGAGAACGCCAAGAACATCTGATTATTACCACGTCACCACTGCCCCCATCCAACACTAGCCCTAAACTCTCTAATCACCCAGCTTGTACTCTTAGATCAACAGAGATTCCGGCTAGACTGCAGGTGCTCAGACCCTCAGGAGTACTACAGACCCCAGTAATACCCACTCCTCCAGCTGGCTTCAGATTCCACCCCTCCGGAAAGAAATTGGAAGGACTTGGATGTGGCACAAATCCAGATTATGAAACTGAGTTGGCATTTAAATGACTTAATAACAAATTGCTCAAATTTTATTTGCTTACTCAATTCAATAAAAGAAAAAAAAGAAAACCCATCTAATTAAATACATTGATCTGTAGAAACTGGCAACTCTGAAAGACTGCCTGGATGTTAGCCATTTGACACATTTGAGTGATGCAAGGATATGAGTGAAAATAAGACAAACCCATTCTCCTTCCACCCCCAGAAGGGCTGCAGGGGGCCCTGAGAAATGCATTCCTTAAAATAAGTTGAAAACTGAGCCCCAAAGGGGAAGAAACTTGTCCAAGTTCAACCAGTGAGGCCAAGTTAATTCTAGGGTCTGTGGAGCCCAAGAGAGCATTCACTGGGTTCATGCTCCACTCCAGCAACAGACTGGGACCCTTGCCTTGCTCTTCAGCATCTTTCCCCCATTAGCACCTTGAAGCTGGACCTGGAATGTCACCTCGCTGGCCCAGACAGCTCCTCTGCATCCTTCAAGACCCTAGGCAAATTTCAGGTTCTCCAGGACAAATCTGTCCATGGAGGACAAAATAGCAACTTGCTCAGACCCCCTTAGAGCACTGCCCAGTTTGAGTCACGTGCGTACAACTAAGTGGAAGGTTCTGGAAAAGGACAGAGCCTCACCAAGCCAAGAAAGGATGATTTGATTGGAAATAAAGACAGCGTCTTCTTCCTCAGCTTCCCCGCTGTGGTATATTCCAGGTTTCCAAAGGTAGATATTTCCAGGCCCCCAGCACGTTCCTGGGCTCTCAGGCCAGGGCCACTATCAGGCCCTCCACAGGCACAGCCCTAGTTCCAACCAGAGAATTGAGCCTGTTTGGACTTGTGCTTAGCAAACCTTTTAGCTAGAGATGCATTTTCATCACCTCCTGATAATATTAGACCACCTGACCTGCTTCTCTTGAGAAACCTCAGGTCTCTTTTTTAGGTATGCAGGTCAGGAAGCAACAGTTAGAACTGACATGGAACAACAGACTGGTTCCAAATAGGAAAATGAGTAAATCAAGACTGTATACTGTCACCCTGCTAATTTAACTTATATGCAGAGTACAGCATGAGAAACGCTGGACTGGAAGAAGCATAAGCTGGAATCAAGATTGCTGAGAAAAATATCAGTAACCTCAGATATACAGATGACACCACCCTTATGGCAGAAAGTGAAGAGGAACTAAAAAGCCTCTTGATGAAAGGGAAAGAGGAGAGTGAAAAAGTTGGTTTAAAGCTCAACATTCAGAAAACTAAGATCATGGCATCTGGTCCCACCACTTCATGGGAAATAGATGGAGAAACAGTGGAAACAGTGTCATACTTTATTTTGGGGGGCCCCAAAATCACTGCAGATGGTGACTGCAGCCATGAAATTAAAATACACTTACTCCTTTGAAGGAAAGTTATGACCATCCTAGACAGCATATTTAAAAGCAGAGACATTACTTTGCCAACAAAGTTTCGTCTAGTCAAGGCTGTGGTTTTTCCTGTGGTCATGTATGGATGTGAGAGTTGACGACTGCAAGGAGATCCAACCAGTCCATTCTGAAGGAGATCAGTCCTGGGTGTTCTTTGGAAGGAATGATGCTAAAGCTGAAACTCCAGTACTTTGGCCACCTCATGCGAAGAGTTGACTCATTGGAAAAGACTCTGATGCTAGGAAGGATTGGGGGCAGGAGGAGAAGGGGACGACAGAGGATGAGATGGCTGGATGGCATCACCGACTCAATGGACGCGAGTTTGAGTGAACTCCAGGAATTGGTGATGGACAGGGAGGCCTGGCATGCTGCAGTTCATGGGGTCTCAAAGAGTCAGACACGACTGAGCAACTGAACTGAACTGAACTGAAGGAATAATATCCATAACAACGAGTGTTTTGTGGGTTAGTAGTATTTTTTCTGAATACACATTAAAATAATAACAACCAGGCCCCCTTGCAGTTCAACCCTGATATTTCTTCTATACCCAGCTTCTAGCCGGGTCTGGGCACCTGGCACACAGACTTGGACAGAGCCATTGGCTTTGAAACCCAGGACCATCTGAGGGCATCTACAAGGATCACAGCAGGGCATTCAGGGAGACAGACGTGGTCCTACAGCTCAGAGAGGCTCCGTGAGGAGCCACCTAGCTACCTCCACGGGCACCCTTCAGCCCTCTGCTTAAGGGTTCACAGAGGAGAGCCCACCCCCCTTTCCTGAGGTCCATGCGCCCTCTGGTGGCCAGGTTCCTTGTCTCTGTGCACCAGGGGCTTCCTGGGTCAATGTTTCCAGAAGAGAGGAACCTTCTGCCTTGCCCACCGCCTCCCCCAACACGCTGCCCCCAGCCCCGAGAAGGGGGCAAGAGATCACACTAGCTTTAGGCTCCAGACTGAGGGACAGATAAATAGTGCTGAGTCTGGGACTTAGGCTGGGCCAATGTGGGGGCGGCCGTCTGCAAGCCAGGCAGGAGCCACTGAGGGTCAGACTGAAAGGGGAGGGGAAGTGGTGGGCAGGAGAAAGGGCTTCTGTTTTCTATAGAACGTCAACAACACAGAGAAAAGCAAATTCATGACCATATACCAAGAGGGCAATTTACCTTCATGGGTATGTTCAGAGGAAAAGAAAAAAACATTCCAATTGAAACATTTTTTAAGAGCAGGAAACTTCAGACTGTGCTGAATAAAAACGACACATAATGGAAAATGTACTTCAGTTCTTATATTACAGCCAGTTATGGGAGAGAAGCGGGGGTGGTGGCCAGAGACAAGCAGGAGACAGTCACGTTGTTGTAGAGAGAGCAACTGAGGAGGGGGCTGGGCAGGCTGACGGAGAGCACAGAGAGGAACACTGTCTGCCTAGGGTCCACACCCAGGTGCTCACATGGGGCTTAACATAGGTGCCCACATACACACATTCACATGCTCACATGCCCCAAGCTGCATGGATATTCCTGCTGTTGCTCCTTCATCCTTTTCTCAATGAACAGTTGGTAAAGAATCTGCCTGCAATGCAGGAGACATCGATTCGATTCCTGGGTCGGGAAGATCCCCTGGAGAAGAGATAGGCTACCTACTCCAGTATTCTTGGGCTTCCCTGATGGCTCAGCTGGTAAAGAATCCACCTGCAATGCGGGAGACCTGGGTTCAATCCCTGGGTGGGGAAGATCCCCTGGAGAAGGGAAAGGCTACCCCCTCCAGTATTCTGGCCTGGAGAGTTTCATGGACTGTATAATCCAGGGGGTTGCAGAGAGTCCAACACAACTGAGCAACTTTCACTTTAAACTGTGTTTAGATGAGAAGAGACCAATTGCCACAGTCACTGGCAGTCTGGGTGCAAGGCGGTCTCACCTTGAAGGCTTTGAGTCTGTGAAAGCTCAGAGAAAGAGGAGCTGAGTCTTAGAAGAAAAGGCAGAAAAGACTGATCCAGAAAGAGGGAACAGCATGAGAAAAATCCTAGACACCTAAGAGAACATAGGCATTCAAGGCACCACACACACACACACACAAAAATAGGTGATTAAACTTGAGGAGGTCTAGGGAAAGGGAAGTGGGGAAGCAAGTGAGAGCTGAGAGCCCTGAAGTCTGCATCTCAAACTGGTGGGCTCCCTCTGTGACCCAGATGTGTCACTTGCTGTTCCCAGGGGAAAACCAGATCCAAAATGCAATGTTCACCTGGTTGATGTGGACTGGAAATCAGGCACCCGTTGGTGCTGGACTGAGGGTGAAATGCTGCAGATGTCTTGCAGAAACCAAGGTCATATTCTTCAGTGCAGTCATCCCCCTGCCTCTGGGCCCAGTGCCATCCTAGGGCTACAAAACTAACGTCTACTTCCAGTCTTAGCAGATTGTGGAAACTGATGGCCTTAGCACAGCCTTAGCCATGTGAATCTGGGCAAGCATCTGGCTGGGTCTCCAGGGATTCCAATTCCTAGTGGCCTAGCCTCTCTGGAAGTGAAGGGGAAAGCCTTTTCTTTCAGTCCTATACCCTAAGGGAGGGCAGTCAGAGAACACTGGCCCATCACAAATGCTGCCACCCTGTTGCTGCCACTCTTAGGGACCAGGGCCTAGGCATGGAACATGTTCCAGATCTCTGCAAGTAAGTCTTCTCCCGATTACCATTTACCACTGTAAGCTACAGAAGAGGTCAAGAAATTACATTAAATTTTAAAAGAAGTCTCGCTAAAAGAATTAATTCCAATAAAAATGAATGGTGACACCAAAATTCAGGCAACAAAAGAAAAAATAAACTGGACTACATCAAAACTAGAATTTTCTGTGCATCAAAGGACGTGATCAACAGAGTGAAAAGGCAACCCATGGAATGGAGGAAATTTGCAAATAATATAATTGATTTGGGTTAATTTCCATAATATATAAAGAATTGCTACAACTCAACAACAAAAGACATAATCCAATTAAAAATTGAGCAAAGAACTAAATTGACATTTCTCTACAAAAGAGATACAAATGGTCCAGTCAGCTGCATACAAAGAGATGCTCAACATCAATAATTACATCAGGGAAGTGAATCTCAAAACTACAAAGAGATACCAGCTCACACTTATTAAGATGGCTATTGTGTGGGGAAAAAAAAAGCAGAAAGCAACAAGTGCTGGTGAGGATGTGGAGAACTAGGACCCTTGTACACTGTTAGTGGGAATGGAAAATGGTGTAGTCATTGTGGAAAACAGTATGGCATTTCATACTGTTCAAAATTAAACATTGAATTGCTCCATGATGCAGCAATTCTACTTCTAGGTATACACTCCAAAAAAGTGACAGCAGGAACTGAAACAGACAATTGTAGACTCATGTGCACAGTAGCATTATCCGTAGTAACCAAATGATGAAAACAATGCAAGTATTCATTGATGGAGAAGTAGATAAATAAAATGCAGTGTATCCATACAATGGAATGTTATTCAGCCTTTAAAAAGGAAGAAAATTCTGACACTTTTTACAACACGATGAACTTTGAGAACATTATGCTAAGTGAGATAAGTCAGTCACAAAAGGACCTACGTTATATGATTCCATTATGTGACATATCTAGAGTCAAATTCATAGAGGTGAAAGGCAGGATGGTGATTGCCAGAGGGAGAATGAGGACAGGCTGCTTACTGGAGACCGTGTTTCAGTTTCACAGTTTGAACTGAGTTCTAGAGATTGGTTGCACAGCAACGTAAATATACTTAACAGTACCAGATTGTACACTGTAAAAACAAAGATAAATGTTAAAATCATGGATAAATTGTGTGTGTACTGAACCACTATTAATGGAGAGATAGAGAGAGATAACTGGTATACACAGAGACACCCAAGTCTGCAGCTAGATCTTCCTGTACACTAGTTAGCAATGTCCTTCAGGCTCTGGATCACCTAGTGGTACCCACTCAAGTATCTATGCCTTCAGGAGAGCCTTCCCAAATCCCCAGATGTAGCCTACATGACTGTAAAGACATGGTTGCTGGCAAATGCAAGCATAGGAGTTTGGATGTGCTCGCTTATCACCCCAGTGAATAAACTTCTCCGAACACCTCCTTTGTGCCAGGCATGTCTCCAAGGCTGCCAGCAGAGCAGTGAGAGAGGTTGTCTTGGCCCTGCCTGCAGAGAGCCCACAGTGGAAACCAGATGCATCAAAACAGACCCCACCGTGTGATAAAGAGCCAGGACTGAGACTCATGAGCAGCCTAGAGCAGCCTAGAGCCTAGACTCATGATTGCCTAATATGGGAGCTGATTCAGACAAGGGAACCTTCTCCCAAAATGTGGTACCTGAGCTGAATACAGAAGGACCAGTAGGGCTTAAAGTGAAAGTGGCTCAGTAGTGTCCGACTCTTTGCGACCCCATGGACCCCATGAACTGTCTCCAGGCCAGAGTACTGGAGTGGGTAGCTTTTCCCTTCTCCAGGGGATTTTCCCAACCCAGGGATTGAACCCAAGTCTCCCTCATTGCAGGCAGGTTCTTTTACCAGCTGAGCCAGAAGGGAAGCCCAAGAATACTGGAGTGGGTATCCTAGCCCTTCTCCAGGGGATCTTCCTGAGCCAGGAATCAAACCAGGGTCTCCTGCACTGCACGCAGATTCTTTACCAACTGAGCCATGAGGGAAGCCCTAGTAGGGCTTAAACAGGCAGCAAAAAACAGCAGAGGGGATTCCAGGCAGAGTCTTGGATAAGGGGAAGAGAGAAATAAGGGGGAAAGAGATGGGTTGGGAGGGAAGAAGGGAGAGAATCTTAATAGCAGAGTGGAGCAATCACCACAAAAAGTTCAGAGGAATTTATTAACTTGTAAGTGTCTCTACTGCAGATGTTAACTTGAAGAGTCATCCATCCACCATCAGCCTCAGGGCCTCCTGAGAAACACTCTGCATAGAGGGGTGATGGCCAGGCTCCTGCCCACCACCTTCTCCAGGTGCCTTGCCTGCTGGCCAACTGCTAGTTCCTCACTCCATGTCCTGGGATGGATTGGAGACCAGGAGCATCCTCCTCCCCCTGGTTCAGAAAAGACCACAGGGCTCCCACTCTGGGTTGGCAGACAGGCGGAGGAATCAGCACGGCAGGACTTGGAGTGAGCATCTCCTCCTTGCTCCCCTCCACACCTTTTGCCTGCCTTGGGAAAAGGACACTGGGACCAGTGCTGGGTGTCTGCAGCCAGTGTTCTAACTACATACTGCTGCAGGGAAATGGAAATATTCAGAACACATATTAGAAAAGAATCAAGTAGGAGGTAACTAGATGCAAAAGAGCCTGGAGAGATGCTCCTCTTTTCTTTCTTCCTCAAACTTAGACAGGCTGAAGCTTCTGGAAGCCGAGCTAAGCACAGTCTATGCCCTGCACAAGATTAGCTGTTAGTCGGACTTGGAGGAGGGCTTCTGGATGGTCGAGCCCTAAACCTTCCAGCAGAGAGGCTTCTGGGAGAATTCAAGGGGATGTGGTAATGCATATATATGTGGGGACCTACACAGCTCTTCCAGCCCTGGGGTCAAAGCCAAGGCTGGAGGGGCAATTGGGCCAAGCCATTATGGCTTCTCGGCAGGTGGCTCTGGGCTGTTCATCCCATCTGACAGGGAGTCATCCTCATTATTCTGCTTCATCTTCGTTTCCAAAACTGTGATGCGCTGCTTGAGCTTCTGCTGGGCTCCCGTGTACTCGGCCAGCAGGCGGGCAAAACGAGTGTACAAGGTGTCCATGTTGGTCTCCAGCTGTTCTAGCTTTTCCTGCACATCTACCTCCATGCTGGCTGCCACCTCATTCTCATCCAACAAGCCCTCCTTCATCAGAATCTCCCGGCCTCTCTCCTCCAAGACCCTCTTGGCATCAGGGTACTCAGTCACAGCTTCCATAAGATCATCCTTGGACAAGCAGAACAGATCTGAGTAGCCAAGACTGCGGATGTTGGCTGTGCGCCGATTGCCCATTTTGCTGCCCTTAATATTAAGGATACTGATCTCTCCAAAGCAACTCCCAGCCGAGAGCAGGGCATACTGAGTGACACCGTCATCAGCCACCACTGCCAATTTTCCCTCCTTGATTATGTACATCTCCTTCCCAATATCCCCCTTGCGGCAAATGTAGTCCCCAGGGCTAAAGACCTGAGGCCGGAGCTTTAATACCAGTTCCACCAGCAGGCCAGCCTCACAGTCCTGAAAGATGCGCACTTTCTTGAGTGTGGACAGGTGGACGTTGATGGCTATCTCAGCCCTGAGCTTTGCTGGCAGGTTTTTGAGGACTTCTCGCTCATCTACACTCTTCTTATTGGTCCACAAGTAGTCAAACCACCTAATGACCTTGGCTTCCATCTCCTTGCTGACCTTTCGGAACTGCATATAATGTTTGACGGCATCAATCTTGGCCTGGAACTCAGCCCGGGTGGCATTCATGTTGGAGATCATGGAGCCCACATTTCCCACGATGGTGGCAAAGATGAGGACACCAATCAGGAAGTCAAAGATGACAAACAGGTACTCCTCATCCTTTACAGGGGGTGGTGTCTCCCCAATGGTGGTGAGGGTCAGTGTAGACCAGTAAAGGCAATAGATGTACTCCCTAGACAGGTAGCCATACTCGGGGTCAGTGATGTTGGGGTAAACCCAGGTGTCTACCCCAAAGCCGATGGACTTGGAGATGGCATAGTAGATGCAGGCATTCCAGTGAATGATGACCAAGATGTAGAGGATCAGGTTGCTGATTCGGAAGATGTTGGGGTAGCTGGTGCGTGTCTCAGTGCGGTCAAAGAACTCAAACATGCGGGCAAAGTGTAGCAGGCGGTTGAAGCGCACCTCAGGGTTATGGATCCCCACAGCAAAATAGATCAGGTCTGTAGGGATGATGGAGGCCACATCCAGCTTAAACTGCATGGTGTGGATGTAGTTGTCCCGCAACTTCTTGGTGTCTTTCACCAGTAGCCCCTGCTCCAAGAAACCTAGTGGAGACACAAGCCAATGTATATCACCTCTGACTTCATACCTGTCCCTTCTAATAGACTAATGCTCAGGAAGGAGCATATGATCACTGAACCCTCCTTCCCAAGAAGGGTATAGGAGGCTCACACCGTATAGCTGGCCATAAGTATCCTAAGAGATCACCCCCAGATCCAAAACTCACTGAGCATGTAGGGAAGTTGAGATTCAAAGAGGGAAAGGCATCAGCCTGTGTCCCAGCTAGATAGTTGAGGCTAACACCATGCCAAGGGGATTTCCTGAGAATTTAGATTCAAGCCTTTGGACTCAGGGGTCATGCTCCTGCCTGTGCATCCCAGTTATCACTTACCTGTGCGCAGTCGGATGAAGAGGTCTGCGATGTAGACCACATCTGAGACGTAATCCAGCACCAGCCACACTATGTAGTAGCCTTTCTGCAGGTCACTGAAGCAGGCTCTGCAGGAAGACAGTGCTGAGCTTCACCCTCAAAGCCATCCAATGACTCCTGAAGTCCCCAAACTGATTGGCCACCACAAGCAGAGCTTGGGAAGGCCACCAGGGGCACTGATGAGTCACAGTCAGTCTGCTGCCCAGAAGACACGGATTCACAAGTAACTCCTACTCCAACCCTTATTATACATAGACTTTGCTCCTGAACATTACTTGTCTATCTGACCCACTGGACTGTGAGCTCCATGGAGACAGAGACTACCTCTTAGTATTACAACATAGCTGGTGCCCCATGTGCTAGCCCAGAGCACATCCTAGCCTAGGATTCAAGTGCTCAACAGAAGTGAGTTGAATGAAAAATGAGTCGTTGGAAGAATGCCCACAATACACAGCTGACTAGCCTCCATGTTTGGCTCTTCAACACACACCTACTGAGAACCCAACATGGAGCACTGGCCAACCCACCCGAGAGAGAGTGGTAGCTGGGCTTAGACTCGAGACAGTGGGAATGAAGAGAGGTTGGAGACTGCAGGAGAGTGTTAGGAGGAATTGAGTCTTGCTGCCTGGGTGGGTAAGGGCCATGGGAGAAGGCAAAGGAAGGGATAGAACCCAGGATGACTCAGTGAGTGTACAAGTCAAAAATAGGAGCAGTTAACTCTGACTACTTGGTTACACTTCGAATGAAACCCAGCCCCCTCCCTGGTGCACAAAGCCTGCAGCGCCGGCCTGCACCTGCCTCTCCAACACTTTACCTGCAGTCCTCCAGACCCTGTCTTATCACTCAGGTCTTAGCTAAGGCACCACCTCCTCAGAGAGGTTCACCCTGACTGCCTTTTCTCTAGTATCAGTAGCTCCCTGCCTCCAGTCCCTGAAGTTGGCTTGGGCACTGGTATATTCAGGTTCACTGTCAGTGTTCCCATAAGCCTGAGAGCTCCAGGAGTGCAGAGACCATGTGTGCCTTGTTCACACATGGTCCCCAGCCCTGAGCACTGAGCCTGGCACCCATTAGGTGCTCAGTTAAAGCTCTGGTGAATGAATGATTGAGGTAGGGTGAGTTCTGTGTCCACAGCTGGACCAGGTTGCTCGGGCCACCCCCTCCCAGACCACTTTCTGCTCACCTGGCCACCAATAGGCACCAGTTGTAGAGGACGGGCAAGGCAATGAGAAAAAGCCAGCGGTAGTACCAGTCCCCGGCTGGGTCCAAGACAAAGAGTTCAAACTTCTTCCTGAGGAGACACACAGAGACCAGGCTTGGGAACCAGCTCCCTGATGTGGCAGCACCCTGGCTCCCAGAGGCCAGAGGACCCTGAAAATGCAGTGCCTTGCAGGATGCCCAGGGTGACGCGTGGGTTTTCTTAGGGCCTCATTTATGAGGAAGCCACAGCCTGGCACTGGGCATCTAACTAAAGCTTGGTGGGTAAGAAACAGCCTTCTTCTGATTTTGACCCTACATGGACCCATTGACTCTTGGGCCCTCTGGAGGCCTCTTGCCGAGAGGGTGCATGAGGGAGAGTGCTGTCACTGAGGCAGGCCTCGGGCCCCAGGGAGGGACTTACACAGCATGGTGATGAGGGCTCAGGGCAGGTCCCCACATCCCTCCTGGGAAGAGAGAGGGCCTCTAAGTGACTGTGCTTCCTGCCCATCCCCGCTGTTTGGTCTGGCCTACAGCTCCCAAATTACTTTTCCAGATGCCAGGTCCTGCCTTGGCGGGAGCGCTTTTCCTTTACTGGTCAGAGGTGGGGAATGTCGGCCTGGCCAGACATCCCCCGTCGCCTACTCCTTCCTCAAAGAAGAGGCCCTCCAGACCTGCCTTCTCTGGCCTCCCCACTCACTCTGTCTTGCTCACTTGTTTCGGGGCCTCCTCCCCTGCACCAGCAGCCAGGCAGCCCCCAGCATGGCCTCTTCACACCCCCACTCTGCACTCACATGGGCGCTGGGGTTGACATGGGCTCCACAGCACTCTGTAGTTGCACCCTCCGTTGCAACCTTGGCTGAGTCCTCTTCCCACCCACATCCACGTGCCCTTGCCCCTTGCTTCCTGAGCAGCAGGAGAAGCTCTGTGAATCGGTGGTGAAGGTGAGAGGAGCCAGCAGGGGATCCCACAGCTGGTGGGCCACTGGCCATTAGAAAGACTTTGGGCACAGACCAAGGAACATTTTAGAGTTGAAAGCACAGCAGGCCTCCCTGGCTGTGGTCTAAGGAACCCCACCAAGCCCTCCCAACACATGCTTGGGGCCCTTCCCATCCCTCAGGCTGGATTGCTGTACTTGGTGCCCTTGCCCTCGCCGTCCTTGTCGCCTTTGCCGTCTCCTTGTTGTGTTGTCACGGTGTGGAGCTCAGGCCCCCGGAAACGCTCAAGGAATGAGTCAGGTCTAGGCTCCTCCTCACGGAAGTTCCTGTAAGCCCACTCTCTGAGGACCCCCACCAGGCGGGAAATCCTAGAGCAGAGAGAGGGAGCG
Source organism: Bos mutus (assembly GCF_027580195.1). Lineage (NCBI taxonomy): Eukaryota > Metazoa > Chordata > Mammalia > Artiodactyla > Bovidae > Bos > Bos mutus. Next base: position 30,786,315 of record NC_091646.1, on the reverse strand, counting down.
TGAGGCATAAGAGACCTGTGCTTTGGAGAGAGGACCCATGCCCAAGACAGGGAATAGGGCTTGGGCATGACTCAGCCCAGCAGCCTGAAGAGGCTACTCTGGGAAGACTTCCTGTAGGAGGTGCCATTTCTGTCGATTCTGAAGAACAAACACGGGGTCTCTGGGGTAAAATGGAGATGGTGCTGAGAAGAAAGATTTTCTCCTACAAGTCAGGAGAAAGATTGCTTCAAGCTTTCTGATTTCTGCATGGAGCCTACAACTCTTGGCTGGAGACCTCAGAGCCCTCCACCTGAGCCCCTCTGCTGGGAAGACAGTCTCTTCCTGACACTGCCACAGGCAAGTCTGAAGAGAAACCTCCTCCGGCCCCTCCAAACTTGCTGACAGGAGCCTCCTCTAGAGAGAAAAGTTGAGCTAGGGCAGGGCTGACAGGGTTTCCTAGAGGTCTTGTTAGAAAGGCCCCTGGGGCCGAGAGGACCACATGATCTGACAGGCCCCATGGGAGGGAAGGGATAGTGGCAGGGCAGTGGTGAGACCCACCTGCGGAAGCCACCCCTCCTCTGCTGGGGGGCATCCATCTCTGCCAGTCGCTGTAGCTCTGAGGAGGTGTCATCGTCAGCAGCAGACTGTGGCCTGCAGAGGAAGGAGCAGAATTAACTGAAGGCTTTGTTTGTTTGTTTGTTTCTGTGCATGCTTCATCTCCTATCAGCCCTCCCCCTTCCTAGGAGATAACCTAGAAATCCCATGGTCCTTTTAGAGGCTGCACTTGAGCCAAGGATTGTTTACTCTGTGACAATGAGGCAGAGCTGGGAGGAAGTAGCAGGCTCAAGGCCATCTCTGAAATGATCCAGTGTCAACAGACTCACCGGCTGCTGGCCCTGTGGTCATCTTTGCCATTGGCCTTGATGGCAGGAGGGGCATGGTGGTTGTGGTTATTGGCTGGGGAGCTCTTCACGCCATTGGCTTTTTCTGTCATCCTCCATGTACAACCAGGACCCTCACCTGCCAGGGAGAAGCCCAAAGAAAGTTCACAGAAGACCCCAGTACCCACATAAGAACCTCAGGTGAGCACTGAGAACAACACCAGGGCCCAGTCGGCAAACCCCGACTCCCTGCAGTACTTCTATGGTGGTACAGGGCAAGATGCTGGTGCTATCCCCGCCCTGACAGGTTATTTAAAAGGCAAACTGTGCTAAACTGCAAGGTGTGTTTCTTTTTCTTTTACCGGAATTAATTCTCTGACTCGTGAACCAACCAAGCTGAAACAAAACAAGCAAAAACCTATTTCAGCCATCTTCCGGTGACCCTGTTTGCAGCTATCTGGCAGAGACTGAAGCCACTGAGCACCTCCAAACTAGTCACTGCCCCCGAATTCCTGCCCCATGAGAGGAGATATACCTCCTTGCCCAAAGAAGCTGCCACCTGCCTGCTCAGCTCTCTGGTTGTCCTCAGATGAGAGTCCTGCCTCCCACTGACTTCTTCACAAGGGGCGTGGACTCTGAGGGCCCTTCCTTTAAGCTTCAGTCACATTCTTTCAAGCACCCTGAAGCTGAGGAACAAACAGTGGGTGGGGCTGAGGGTGAGACGAGAGAAAGGAGAGCACCCATGGGCTCTATAAGAAGTGGTACAAGTGAATACTTTCTCCTTTGGGCTATGGGGAGCTTTGCAAGGGCTAAGCAGGAGGATGATAAGGACAGTGTTATATTAGAGAAAGAGCCTTCTGACTGCTAAGTGGAGGCTGGCCTGAAGGGAGCAGAGAGGTGGAGAGATGTGCAGTGGAGAAGTCTGAAGAAGATGGTACAGATGAAGCCCGAGAGAAGGAAGAAGCCACTGGGGGTGGAGATTGAGGGAGAACAAGTGGGTGAGGTCACACAGGAAGAACTCTGAAGAACCCCAACACTTAAGAATTGAACAGAGGAGGAGACAGCCACAAAACAGACCAAGAAGGAGCATCCTGAAAAGGAAAAGTCCGGAAGAGAGACCTGGTGTTCCACGTGTGTCTTACACGGGGTCAGGGAGGTGGGACAGCCCTTCCCCACTGAGGCTGCCCTGCCAGATTTGCTCAGAAAGGATGAGCATACCCCACGGATGACCGGTGGCCTCCAACTGCTGGAGCTTCTACTGGAGCCCAGCCTTCTCCAGCTTCGGAAGTGGTCCCCATGGTGACGGCAGGCACATCAAGCTCTGCAGTGAGTGGTAATAACAAGCAGCTTCAGAGCCTCTCACCCACTGCTCCCTGTGGGAACACGTCACCGGGATGCTAATGAGGGCGCCTGAGGGACAGGAACTGGCATCCCTGTGTCCTCATTTGGACCCGAGAGGTGGCCAACCATGGTGACAGAAAGTTCCAAGCAATGCAAACAAAGCTGGGGCCACCTGCACTAAGCAGGCTTTCAGGGCTGGCCTCCTGGAAGCCTGAAGCTGAAGTGGGGCTGGAACACAGGCTCAAGAGTGGTACTCAGTAGAGACCTGTTCAGTGGCTGAATGGCTGGGGTGGAGCAGTGGAAGTAATGGTCCTGTCCATGGCAGGGGTGTAGAGGACACTGGTGTGGGAGGCGGGACCCGAAGTACAGAGTGAGCTCTGCTTATAGGAAGAAGGCAGAGGAAGCCAAGGCCAGCCCAGGGAGGCTGCAAACTCCAGGCCAAGGACTCGGGATAGCTTCTTGCTGATAGAGAGCCAGCATCGGCCCTGTTTGCCAGCACTCGGACCCCTCCCATCCTTCCTGGTCATCTGGGATAGCAGTGGCCCTGAGCCCACAAGGGGAGCAGCCCTGGGGGCATATGACAAGTCATATACCCTCTGTGAGTTTCTGGCACCAAGACAGATTCCTCTCCCATGATCCCTGCTTCTTCTCTGCCAGAAACAGGCTCTTCCCTCAGTCTGGCTGCCACCCACACTGCCCTTCAAGAGAACTGCCCCTTGGGCCATTCACAGAGGGCACCTGGGCTGTCAGCTATCCATGGCCCACAGGTAGCCAGGCCAGTGCTTCTGGTCTACATGCTCGCTCCAGAAAGTTCATCTAGCCCCAGGCTTCAGTTATCATCACGTCCCCACCCAGGCATCTCTTCCAAGGTGCCCACCCATCTCTCCAGTCTCTGCCAGGCATCTTCTTTTTTGAGGTGCCTCAAACTCAACCTAGCTAAAACTCAACTTGACACCTTCACCTACAAAGTGGCTTCTCCTCTAATTTCCTCACCTCAGAATATGGCCTACCTTCTACCCAGTCACCCAAGCCAGAAACCTTCAGTCACCACCTCCAAGCAGTTTCCTTCTCAGTTGATTATCCCCTCTACAAAGTGTCAAAAAATCTTTCCATTCACTTCCCTCTGTCCCCAAGGCCCCAGCCTAGTCTCAGCCTTTCCAATCACCCTCCAGGCCTGGGGCAGCAGTCTCTGACCAGATCCGTGCTCAGTGGGGTCTGGACTGGAGGGGAGACGTGGACACCATCAGGGTTGTTGGCAGTTCAAGCTCTCAGAGGGGATGAGCACTCTCGTAGCATAAGAGCAGAGGAGGAGGCTGAGGGGAGAGTTCTGAGGAGATTATGGAGGACAGGCCCCAGGAGAGGGAGTCTCAGGAAGGGAGGAGCCTGAGATGAGAGCTGGAGCAGCCCTGTGTCAAATACTAGGGGCCTCACTGGCCACCTCGTCAAAAGCAGAGAGGGCATGTTTGCAGGGTTTCTGATTGAATGGTAGGAGGTGAGGAACAATAGATGGGGAATATAGCTAACTCTTTCTAGAAGCTTGAGGGAGAGAGAGTGGGAACTGGGACATGTAAATTTGTAAACTTTTTGTGTTGCTATTATTGTTACCATTGTACAGAAAGGACATAGAGAAGCAAATTAAAAGGTTTGAGGAGGGATTCAATAGACAGTGAAAATATCTGTGCTCATAACCCCAGTTGGCGCTACTGGTAAAGAACCTGCCTGCCAATGCTGGAGATGAAGAGAGGAGGGTTCGATCCCTGGGTCAGGAAGATCCCCTGGAGGAGGACATGGCAATCCAGTCAGTATTCTTGCCTGGAGAATCCCATGAGCAGAGGAGCCTAGAGGGCTACAGTCCATGGGGTCACAAAGAGTCAGACATGACTGAGTGACTTAACACACACATAACCACAGTTAGGGCTGGAGCTCATGAAAGATGGATAGAATGGGTGGGTCCAGGGAACAGAGGATGTGAAAGGTGACTTATGAAGAACAAGGAGCAGAGGGGCTGGATGAACGGGCCGGAAAGGGGAGGAGGTGACAAGCAAACATGTTAGATGCAGCTAGGGAAGAGTGAGAGACAGGTGAAGAGGCTCACTCATGCCAACCCCCAGCATTCTCAGTGAAACAGGAAGGGTTTCATCTTCAGAGGCATCAGGCAGCAGTAGATGCAGTGGCGAAACCAAGCAAGTGTTGCTCAGGGCTAAGCTGCATGAGGAAGACAGCAAATATAGTTGGTAAAGACAAGAGATGGACATTGAACGTAGATAGGAGGGAGGCTTTCAAACCAAGAATGCGTGTGTGCATGTTAGTCGTGTCCGAGTGTTTGAGACCCTGTGGACTATAGCCCACCAGGTTCCTCTGTCCATGGGATTCTCCAGGCAAGGATACTGGAATGGGTTGCCATTTCCTTCTCCAGGGGATTTTTCCAGCCCAGGGATCCAACCCTTGTCTCTTTATGTCTCCTGCAGGTTCTTTACCACCTGGGAAGCCCCAAACTAGGAGTAAGACACACTATTTCCACAAAAAAACCAACAGCAATCATGGTGCCCTTCTGGGCCTCTTTTCTCCTCATCCACAAGTTGAACATCCAGCCCAAGACCTTTACAGAAACACCAGCCTGGTCCCAAGAATCTCTCGGACGCTAGCTGAAAGCATTCTGAGGCCAATTCCTTCAGAGATGTTAAGACCAGGAGCAGAAGAAACAAGTTAGAAATACAGCGAAGGCTAGAGGCCAGAGCTACTACCTTCCAGTCTGTGGCTCATTCAGGTCTCACTGCTGCCCAGTGCCCTTTTATTCATTCATCCATCCCGTGCATATGGCCAAGACACCTGCTGTGCACCAGGCCTCCAAGCGGCTGGGGTGAGAAAGATGACTCTGCAGAGTCTCTGACCTCAGTATTTCTCCCAGAAAAACAGGGAAAGCCATGAATACAGTTCATCCTCAGAGTCAGTTCTCTGTCCACATCTACTGTGTTTCTCAGCAGCATTCGGCACAGTTTAGACACTCTCTCCTTGAAATAACGGGTTCCATGCTCCCGATTCTCCTCCTGCCTCACTGGCCACTTCTTCTTTGTGCCCTCTGATGAAGCCTCCTCCTCTTTCTTAGTTCTAAACTTTGGAGTGTCCTGAACTCAGTGTTTGAGTAGATGCCTTATCTTTTCTTTCTTCATCATGTCTTCATCTAGTCTTCTGGCTTTAAACATGTCTGTATACTGATGACTTGCAAATTTCAACACCTATCCAGCCTCTCTCCTGGACTCCAGTTTATCTCCCTGACATTACCATGTGAATAGACATCACAGGCTGAATATGTCCAAAACCAAATAGTTGATCTTTCCCCTCAAAACCTTATCCTCCAATACGCATCTGCATCTCAATAAAGGTGATGCAGTTCTCCCAAGTCAAAAACTGACAAGGATCTACTGTATAGCACAGGGAACTTTACTCAATACTCTTACATCCTATATGAGAAAAGAATCTGAAAAAGAATGAATATATGTTATATGTGTAACTGGTATTGCTATATACCTGAAACTAACACAACATTGTAAATCAACTATACTGCAATAAAAATGTTTTAAAATACCTTAGAGTCATCATTCCCTCCTCCCTTTCTTTCACACCTTCTGCCGCTGTTGCTGCTAAGTTACTTCAGTCATGTCTGACTCTTTGTGACCCCATGGACTATAGCCCACCACGCTTCTCTGCCCATGGGATTTCCCAGGAAACAATACTGGAGTGGGTTGCCATGCCCTCCTCCAGGGAATCTTCCAGACCCAGGGATTGAACTGGCATCGCCTGCATTGGCAGATGGGTTCTTTACACTAGCACCACATGGGAAGCCCCTTCATACCCTCATACCTATGTGATTCATCTGGTCATATGCAATTCATGTTGTCTCTACCTTCCCTTCCAAAGACTTCCCTGGAGGCTCAGATGATAAAGCGTCTGCCTACAATGCGGGAGACCTGGGTTCGATCCCTGAGTCGGTAAGATCCTCTGGAGAAGGAAATGGCAACCCACTCCAGTACTCTTGCCTGGAAAATCCCATGGATGGAAGAGCCTGGTAGGCTACAGTTCCTGGGGTTGCAAAGAGTCGGACACGACTGAGTGACTTCACCTCACCTCACCTCACCTTCCAAACTTCCGACCACTTCTCACTGTCTCCACCATTAACACTTTAGTCCAAGCTACCATCTTTTCTCAGTGCCTGGTACACGGTAGGTGCTCAATGAATATTTGCACTTTCCCTGTCCATTACTCCATCTCTCTACTTCTATTAGTCAGATTAGACCTCTGCTATATCAATTTGTTGATTTTAAAGGAGTATATGACAGTTCTGCTTCTGAAGAAGATGGAGTAACAGGGGTCAGATATACCCTCCAGAATGAAATTCACAATGTGTTGCAACCACTTAAAGTTTACCAGGTATACAAATAATTTCTCCAAGATAAAGATGAAACTACCAACCAAAATAAACCCAGAACTGACACAAATACAAAATTACTAGACAGGGGTATTAAAATAGTTAATATAACTGTATTCCATATGTTCAAAAAGTTACATAAGGGTATAGAATATATGAAAAGACCCAAATAAAACTTCTAAATATGAAAACTATAAACTATGAGATAAAAAATATACTAGATGAAATCAACAAGAGATCAGCTATTTCACAAGAAGATATCCATGAACTTGCAGACAACACAATAAAACTATTCAAAGGGAAGCACAGAGGGGGAAAAAAAATCAGAAAAAGAAAGAGCGAAGCATCAGCAAATTGTGGGAAAGTTTCAAGTGGATTTAATAGAGATGTAGTTGAAGTTCCCAAAGGAGGGAGAGGTAGAAAGTGTATTTAAAGACATAATGGCCAAAATTTTTCCAAATCTTATTTTTTTAAAAAAACTACAAATCCACAGACATAAGAAGCTCAATGATACCCAAGAGCAAAAAGCATGAAGAAAACTACACCAAGGCACATTGTAATCAAATTGCCCAAATCCACTGATAATGGGGAAACCTGAGAAGCAGCCAGGGAAGTAAAACACATTATTCACAGTCACAGAAGTAAGGATGGCATCCACTGCCCGGTACTAAAGATAAGGATAACAGCAGAACCTCTTTGAAGAGCTTCAGGCTTTCCTTCCATCTGCCAGTTGGACATTAGTCTCTGGTTGCCCTTGGACAAGGACAGCTTACTTTGTCCCAAATCATACTCAGTGCATCACCACTGTCGGCCTTTAAATGTTTGTGACTGACTGAGCCTTCAAGCCTTCAGCTTCTGGCCTTCAGTGTGGCTTGGCACTCAAACTTCTCCCCTAAGAGTATGTCCATGCCCATTCTCCCCATGCACCACTTCGCCAAGTTCTCAAAGTCCTGGGATGAAGTCCAAGTCCAGACTATGCCACCCCTCTTGCCAGTACCCACTGGAGAGGTACAAGCACTGCCTGAGGACAGACATCAGTGTCTGCTTGTGATGCTCTGCATCCCTACACAGCACGGGGGCTGGCTCGGGGAAACACTCCATACATAACAGTGGAGGGAAGAAAGGAAGGCAGGCAGGGAGTTGGGGAGGGAGACGCACAGGCTAAATCTTGGTACGGTTCTGAGGAATCTTAGAAAACAGAGCTCAGAAGAGGGAGCTAACTGTTGGTGGGTGACACTGGTTTCAGTGGGTCTTCCCAAAAGGCTGATAAAACCCTACAGGTGACCAGGTTTCTCAGCTTCTTTTATAATTCAGGCCATTCTGGCCTCAGATTCAAGATAATACCAGCCAAAATGTTTACACTGTGACTGAGAAGGGAACTCTTCCATGACAGACAGCCCAGAGAAGCAGATGCTAAGTCCCAGCCAGAAACTAGTGCCCCAGATAGTCAATTCTAGCCAATGCAGTAGGAAAAATCCTGAACAGCAGGCAGAGAACAGTGCCAAGGGGAGGGTCATGTGCATCACGGGTGGCTGGGAGGTGGGCAGGCAGGCAGACATTGACAAGGAGAAACAAGAGGAAGTTAGAAGAGGGGTGGGGTGTAGGGAGCAACTTCTTGTTCAGGAAGCAGCTACCATGAGCTACTAGCACTTGACCTAAGTTGACTTCTTTAATTCTCACAGCAATCTGACAAAGCTAATCTTATTACTATCCCCATTTTACAGATTCACACCTAAGCAGCATGGCTCCAAAAGCATGCTTAACCTCAGGGCCAGCCTGGAAGGGACTTGGGCCTTAGTACTAGGAGGAGACTTATTCAGCACTGCAGTGGGCACAGCAGTGACCCTGTGCCCCAGGTCTGGAGGGACAGTTAGAAGGGGTTCAGCTATGGATAGGCAGCCCCAAGCTGAGGATAGAGCAAGGGCTTGGCGCTCACTGGGCAGGCATGGGTCCTTGGTGCCAATTTGCCTCTGGCTATCAGAAGCCACCCTGCGGTCAGGCTCCAGGCTAGCACCTCCATGGAAAAGATGCTTGACAACTATCTGCTAAATGAATGAAATCTCCGGGGGGACACACAGAAAACAGGGCTCTGCCCAGCTGGTCTGGCAGAACACCAGGTTGGGTCACTCCTTCGACAAGGGACTGGAGCCTCTAGTGTGGACACCATCACATCAGAAACTTTCCAAACTTGGACTGCTTTTGCCACCTGAGGCTTTATTTCTTTATAAATCAATGTGAGACTGGGGCAGTATATCTGACACCAGTCATAGTCATCCCCTACCCCGCAGGATACACTGGACCCTAGAGATAGCAGCACATGCCCCTAGCCCGTGTTGTCCTCACTGAGAAGCCCTTCCTGAGCTCTACACCCCCAGGTGCCCACAGGCCAGCTCTATCTCCTAGAGGCAGTCACTGGACTGCCTCAGTGTGTCCCAGACTGACATGACTCTCTGACCTCAGCCCCAGCCCCAGTGCCTTATCTTGAGAAAGGTACATCTCTCCCTATCTGTGCTCAATCTACAAACCTAGGTAGGAGTCATTCTTGACATTTCCTCCCCATCCTCAAATGCTATTGGTTCTACTGCTGAAATTTCTCTCCAGTACCTTCTTCTGTGTCTATCCTGCCTGCTGCTGCCCTAGGCCTGGCCTCAACCCTGTCATAGTCTTCTGACTCATTGCTTCTTTGCCTTCATATTCCCAGCATGTTCTCTCCTCTACCTTCCATACCCCAGGGTGAGTTCAGTAAGTCCACACCCAGATCTATGTATCACTCCTGCTTTTAAAACCCATGGACAGATGCCCTCACCAAAGAAATAAACTTCATCAGGGCAGGGACTTGTCTGTTTTGTTTCATCACTAAGTCTCAGAGCCTAGCCCCATGGCAAGCACATACATATTCTGGATGTGTGAATGAATGAATGAATTCCCTAAACTTGCTCTGCACATTCCCAATCCACGCCTTGTTTTGTGTTCACTTTTCCCCACTTTATTTGCATCATAGACTTATCATGTCCTGATCATGATTTCCATGCTTCTTTTCTGTCCCTGGTGAGATGATCACATCCATGTGAGTAGCAACCAGGAGTGCCTTATTCCCTACTGCGTCCCAGGGCCAAGGAGAGTGTCAGGTACTCACTGAATGGATTGAAAGATCATCTACATTAAAAATACAAACTCTGTATTTGGACATTAAAACCCCTTCCTGATCTGACCAGAGCCATCTTTGAAGCTTCATCTCCTGTAAAACCATCTCATGTTGAAGCCTGTTGGTAGAGGGAGGTGGCCAGGGCAAGTACTGGCAGTTCTGAGGCCAAGGACCACCAGGCTCACACCATGTCAGCCACAGCTGGGACTCAATTCCATGCGCAATGTGTACAGCACAAGCACTCAGGGACCCTCCCTCTGGAGAAGTCAGCCACCATTTGACAAGTGATACTAAAAGTTCTGTGCATGCTCCACCAGCAGCAGGGCCCAGACACTGGCAAGAGATAGACCGAGCTGGCTGCCCATGCTAGCTGCCTCCTATGACCACAGTCTGACAGGGATGGAGCAGACGCTGGCTGGTCTGACTCAAGGGGACATGCAGGGCAAGCTCAGCTGGAGGGCCGAAATGGGGAGCCTATCCCTGCCCCAGGCCTGCAGGCTGGTTCTGGAATCTTCCCTCAGGCAGAAGCTGTAATGGGCTTCACTGTAGAAATATCTACCAAAATGGCAGTGGGGCTGCCTCCCAAAGCCTGAGAGACCCACAACAGGTGCCCTTCTTCAAGAATCTCCTGAGGAGGGTGGGGTGCAACTCAAAGAGCCGAAAGCAAAGGCTGCAGTCCCAGCAGAGTTTATGGGAGAAGCGTCACATGTACATTGCCCTGCTCTACATCCATTACTCCTCACATGCAGGGAGCCAGGGAGCTCCCAGGGGTGAGGTCCCCATGCTCTGACCTCGGATGCCCATAAATGCCCTGGGCAGGCTGGCAGTGGAAGCCGATGCAGCAGGTGAGGCCCACAGACTCCCCACTTTCTCTCACCCCACCCCTTCTGACCAGGTGCATGCTTGGCCCCTATGTTGTCCCCTAGAAGGTGGCAGCGGAGAAGGCAGTGGCACCCCACTCCAGTACTCTTGCCTGGAAAATCCCATGGATGGAGGAGCCTGGTAGGCTGCAGTCCATGGGGTCGCTAAAAGTCGGATATGACTGAGTGACTTCACTTTCACTTTTCACTTTCATGCTTTGGAGAAGGAAATGGCAACCCACTCCCGTGTTCTTGCCTGGAGAATCCCAGGGACGGGGGAGCCTGGTGGGCTGCCATCTATGGGGTCGCACAGAGTCGGACACAACTGAAGTGACTTAGCAGCAACAGCAGGAGGAGGTGGCAGGGAGGGTGGTTAGAGCACAGGCTTGGAGAAGGCCTAGCCTCACACGTACTTAGTGCCTCCATACCCCTAAAGCCCCCAGGGTTTCATTCATGCACTTGGACAAGGAACAAAGTCCCCCCACACAGCCACTTTCTCTCAGCTCCCAGGACAAACCAGGCACACAAGGGCCCATGTCAAGTCCAGCTCCAGAACCGACGCACATAGGGCTCCAAACCTGACCCTAAGGAGGCCACCGACCTTTCCTCACCAGTCAGACGGATTCCGAGGCAGGGTGTCCCTTGGCCACAGGCTATAGGTCTGTCCAAGAAGCTTCCAGTCAGAGACGAACCCTCGGGGGCTCATCAGCACCAAGGGACAGTAGAGACCTCCCAAAGCTCCTGTCCCCAGACCAGGGGGATCCCCGAATCCCCACGCAGCTTCTCAGCCTCTCAGTCAAAGAGCTGCCCGCCCTGCCTGAGGCCAGCAGGGGAGGCCGGCAGTGACTCAGAGGAGCCCATGCCTACAGCTGAGGCGAGGTCGAGGCCTCGGCCCAGGGCAGCACTTGCCCGCTGGAGAAACAGTTCTGCCCACTGGCTGGATGTCTGACCCTCTCACTGTGGGGCCTGCACACCCCAGCCTGCCAGTAGGTGAGGGCTGGATACTAGGCTGCCTGGCGGTGGAAGCTGCTCGTCTGCCCAGACTCAGGAGCCAGCCCCTCCCAAGCTCCCTGGGGAGCCCTCCCTTACATGGAACTCATACCGCTCAGGACTTTGTGTCTAGGGACCCAGAGTCACCAGCTCACCACCCCCATGCACCTGCCTCCTGGCCTTGTTCACAGTCCCAGCCCACCTACCTGGCCAGAGGGCAAGCCAAGTGGAAACTTGGGAGAGACAAGAGGTACTTGGGGCAGGGCAGGGTTGAGGGGAATCCATTCCTTCCCCTCCAGGGCTCCCTGGACTTGGTGTCCAAGAGGGGCCAGGGTTGGGGAAGCAATAGTGGGTGAGAGCCCTTGGGTGGTGACTCAAGAGGCCCAGATTTCTGGCTGCTGCCAGGTACACAGAGCCCCTCCACACACCCTCCCACCCCACGTGCCGCCTCTCCCAGCTGCTGAGACAAAGAACCTGGAATATGTTGAGTTCCAGCTTCTGGAAGGGCTGGAGGGGGGTTGAGGGCCAGCCCAATGGAGCAAGTGTATAGCTTTCCCCACCTGCACACACTCAGTAAACAATCCACCCACGAATACAAGAGACGTAGGAGACGCGGGTTCTATCCCTGGGTTGGGGAGATTCCCTGGAGAAGGAAATGGCAACCCACTCCAGTATTATGGCCTGGAGAGTTCCACGGACAGGGGAGCCTGGCGAGCTCCAGTCCATGAGGTCTCAAAGAGTCGAACACCACTGAGTACACAGGAAAGGGGCTCATAGCTGGGGGGCCCAGCCCCTCTCTGAGGGCTGCCTGGGATGGCTTGCACGGCTCCTCTGCACAGAGCCCAGGGCATGCACAGGGACACATGTCTGCACATGACAGTCAGAGTCTGCTGGGGTGCACACCAAGCCAATCATGGGACTTACCTCTATGCAGGCACTTGATGGGGCAGAGGTTGTGGGGAGGACAAGGGGCTTTGTTAGCTGCACATGCCATGTTTTTTACCTATTTCTGGAGGACGTAGTGAAGCAGGACCCTTGTGATCTAATACCTTAAAGACACAGCATGCTGGCTCAAAGTGAGAGTGCTAGGGGTAGTAAAGGTCCGAATGGACTGACTTTCCTACGGGTTTTCCACAGAAAAGCAGGCCCATGTGAACAAGGTGAGGCCAGCCCTCCCTTCGGGAGGCCATTTGGCAGAATTATTCCCTGGAGACCCTGGTCAGAGACCACCCCGCCAGCCCCTTCACTTCTGCTGGGTGCCAGGTGAGGAAGGCAATGGAAGGTTGCCCTGCCCCTCCAGCAGCTCCTGATTCAGAGGGGAAATGGCCATGGCCACCAAGCCTGGGCCACTCGTGGGAAGTAACACAGCAGAGCGCTAAACAACCTGCTGCAGAGGAGCACCCACCCACCCCAACTATCAACGCGTCCATCTCCTCCGCACTGGCCCAGCTTGTCCATGAGGAAGTTCAAGGTGGAAAAGGGTTGGGCACCTGCTGGAGTGCTTTGGCGAGGCTAGGGCAGCTTGACAGGGAAATATCAGCAAGGGGACAGATGTTCCAGGTAGACTAGGGCTGGAGGGCCAGGCAGACCACGCCAGCCCCCACAATAGGACCCCCGTGGAGTCCTGAAGAGGAGGCCAGCCTGGAGTGGACATGGTGCAGGCAGGCAGGGCCCAGATCAGTGAGCAGTCACTGCAAAGGCTGGAGGGGCAGCCACCTGGCCCGGGAGGCGTTTCTCCAGGGGCCGCCCCACTGTTTGTTTGCATCGTAGCTAAATTGCTCCCAAGGGTGAACCTTTGTTTCACAACATATTTTCAACCAGACTTTTTCTGCAAACATGTCTGTGTCTGCTCGCACACATGCACACCGTGTCCCAGAGGGCAGGCCCAGCCCCGCCCTGCAGTACCAGCCAGCCTCTGAGTGTGGCCATAGCCTGATTGGAGCAGAAGCAAGGAGCATCTTCAGGAGCGGTGGAGGCGGGGAGGGGTGGCTTCCTGGTCCTCCCTGGGCCTTGTGGCCGGGCACTGCCTCGTCCCCATTCTGCAGGGCTTTTCCTCTGGCACCCCAGTCCCACCCCTCTGCTCTGGGACCAGAGAGGGAATCTTCCAATGGTTTCTTTGCCAAATGCTCTTATCTCTGCTCTCAGCAGAGCCCAAGCTCCAGTGGTGATGTGCATGGGATGGCATGGTGCTAACAGGAGACCCACACTCTACTCTCAGAAGTACCGCAAGCCCCCGAGTGTCAAGAGAGGAGGAATTCCCCCTCACTGTATGGGGCCAATGAGGGACAAAGAGGGGGTGAGGCGGAGTCAGAGCAGGCTCCAGGACTCAATTTTCTTCCCTTCACCCTCCCTCCTCACTTACACACACACACTCTCTCTCTCTCTCTCTCTCACACACACACACACACACACACATGCCATCATGTTTATTTTATATCTAGTGACTAGCACACTCTCTCACCTTTAGAAATGGAGAAGCCTTGACCGACTTGGGGGCTGGGATAAGCTCTGTTGAGCCACTAAAGCCAATAATAATGTAATGATCCAGGTCCTTGCCCGTGGAGAAATGTGTATTTAACCCTTGGTCCCAGAGAAAGGGCAACAGTTCTTTTGATGGCCTCCTGGCCCCAGCACATTGGCCCTGAGGCCAGGCCTGAAGCAGTGACACTCCTGCCCTCTTAGGCCAAGTCCCAGTATCCTACTCAGCACCCTGTCCTCTATGAGAACATTTCAGAGCTGTGGACACAGAGAAGGGTTCAAAGTCCCTCTATGTGATCTTGCATCCAGCCTCCAGAGCCGAGTTGGGGCTGGTCCCCGAGCGATCTGTTGGAGGCAGGCCAAGCCCTAGACCTTAGATGGGTTCAGGAGAACCCATCTTAGACCCATCCCTGTCTCAGATGACCCCAGGGCCATGTTTCCCTTCTTTGGGCCTCACTTTCTTCCTGAGCAAATGGAAAAGTTTGTGGTCCTATCCAGGAGATTTCTCTGATTGAATCCCTGTAATGTCCAACCAGGACAAGCTGCTGCTGCAAAACCACATCCCTATAAGCATTTGCTGGTGGAAGTCCCACAGGAAGGGCTTTGCCAAACTCTGCTCCTAAGGAGTGCCTCCCCAACCTGGGCTGGCAATGGAGAGGCAGGAGGAGCCTGGGAAGGAGGAACCAAGGATTTTGTCCAGAGGGGCTGTCCCCACTCGAGTTCTGGATGCAAGAAACTCAGTCACCAGGGTTTGCTGCTATAACTGAACTTTTATTGAGAACATTCTATGTGCAGAGCCCTGAGCACAACATTGAAGAAAACAGGGAAGACACAGCCAAGCTCCTGCTAAGGATGAAACAGAAGAGACACTGAGGGCCCAGAGGCAAGGTCTAGCTCCAAGATGGTCACCATGGAGCCCTGACAGGGAAGGAGGAAGCACATACCCCTGCTGTTACTGTGGGGACTGGAAACCACCATCCTCTCCCTGCAAAGAGGCTCGATCTCAGCCCATTCTGACCCTCACGATTCTACACTTCCTCCACCTCCTGGCAGCTAGGGCCTCCCTCGGGCAGAGGTGGAAAATGGTCATGATGCTGTTGAAGGCTGCTGAAAGTTAGAAGGAGGATGGGCAGAGGTGGCTGAGGGAGAGAAGGGAAGAAGGGGAGGACTGAAGGGCTCTAGCTGCTCGGTGGACCGGCAGGAAACATCACTGGCGCATCCACAGCCAGAGGTTGGTGATGCAGGAAGACAGCAGCATGGTGAATAACAGCACCTCCCGTTGGTGCCAGGTGGCACTCTGGTCCTCCAGGTAGCGCAGACGCTCAGTAATCATGAACAGCTGCAGAGAGACCAGAGCTGGCTGGTGAACAAGGCTCTTCTAGGGAAGTCCACAACACACCAATGGGGGGAAAATATGACTTTAGACCAAAAAAGGCTTCTGCTGCACTGTGGGAGGAAATGGGTCTCTGGGCAACAAACAGGCAGAGCAGCTGACCAGGGGCTGGGGGTGGGCCCAGTGGAACCCAGAGACTGGGTGGTCTGTGTTCTCAGTCCCCGCCACCTTGCCCCTACCATCACCAGTTCTTCCCATTGTCTGGAAGAAGCCAGCCCATCCCAGCTGCCAGGGAAGGGGATGGGGGCAGCAGCACCAGAATGAGGGCCTCAGGATGGGGTGACATGCAAGGCCAGAGAGGGCCACCAGGGAAGACATCCCTCCTGCCCATGCCCATGCCTGCTGGGGTCTCAAACCAAGGAGACCTGAATTTGGCCTGAATGAACATGACCCCTGGATCAGACCTCTTGGCATCACTCTCTATGAATAAACTTCTCTTATCCTCTGATGTTCCCTCTTCCTCCTCTTCTCCCTTCTCCCTTCCCACATGTCAGGCAGAGAGATGGAGTTGAGTCTAGGCTTCAAGATAGGACACTGAGGACAAGAAGGCTGGGTGAATGGGGAAGCAAGCCTGACTTCGCCTCCACTGCTAGCAGGTGAATACGATTGGAGAGGCTGGGTATCCTCAAGGTGGGTGGCCCCACCCACCCATTCACCATGATTCTGCCTCCCACCTTCAAGTGGGTCCCTGGCAATCAGACACTCACCTGTCTTCTCATGATCTCCATCTCCAGCTCATTGAGCTCTTCCAGACCAATCTCAGCCAGTGTATTTAACTCTCGGCTGCTGGGAAATAAAACACAGAGAGTCAGAGCCTCTGGTGGTCCCAGGAGAGCCATAAAGGCAGATGGGTAAGGTTGTGGACTCCTCTGGACCGTAAGTCTGTCCGCCTGGAGCTTTCCCCTTCTCTGGTCGCAGGTCCTGAAGCCTGAGGACTGGGAGCTGGCCCAGCTGTGGGATGCTAGGAGGCCCTGAACAGGCAAGGGGCCAGGGGGCTCTATGGCTGTGGTGAGGAGGCAACAGAGCCCCCATACTCCAAGCATGGCCAGCTGTTCACTGTTCCTTCTTGGGCAGTCTGCTTGCCAACTCCCTGGGTCCCTGCCCACAAAGCCCTGGCCTTTCTCTCCCGCAGGGTCCATGGGGTCCTTCTTACCGCTCAAACTGGGACCTCATGCCCTGGGAGCCGCCAGGATTCTCCTGGGGTTGGGCACCGCCATCGCCTTGTTCTCCCACCACTCCAACTCCCCGCAGCTGCGGCCCCTAGGGAAAGGAACCATCAGTCGAAGTATCCTGCTTGGGCCCATACTTTGTCTGGGAGCATCAGCACACCCCATTGGGAGTCATGTGGTGCCTGATCCTCCAGAATCAGAAGAGCCTGAGAGTCACACAAGTTGGCTGCCTGCCACCTCCCCACCTCCACCAGGCTCCTCTGGCCATGGGGCTCTCCAGGCAAGACTTCAGGAGTGAGTTGTCATTTCCTACTCCAGGCAATCTTCCTGACCTAGGGATCAAACCCACGTCTCCTGCATTGCAAGCAGTAAGATATCTCAAAAACAGCATTAAAAGGACAGTGTGTGTCAGGAAGACTCCAGGACTATAAAGAAGAGTTTTTTTTTTTGTGTGTGTGTGTGTAATAAAGTTTTATTAAAGTATAAAGGAGATAGAGAAAGCTTCTGACATAGGCATCAGAAGGGGGCAGAAAGAGTACCCGCTTGCTAGTGTTGACAATGAAGTTATATACTCTCTAATGAATCCAAAGAATGTCTGGAGGTTGTAAAGACCTCGTCAGACCTACTCCCATAATTTACATTTTAAGATAACAGAATTAGCCAGAAGGTTTAATCCAAAGACTGTCCTTAATCCAGAGACTGTCCTCAGGCAGGATACATTATTGTTATATAATCCTAAGGAATGTGGAGAAAGAAAAAAAGTTTGTCCTTTCTTCCTCCTTGAGAATTCCAGACCCCTCTCTCCTTGGGGACCCCTAGACTCCCTATCAACCTGCCTAGGAAATATTAAATGGAGAGTCTCTCCTAGAAAAATTTCCATACCACCCCCTTGATTTTCTTATAGATTGGGATCAGAAGGAGAAAATGCTTTTTGAGAGAGTTGAAGGTAAAATAATGATGAGTGAGTAGGATGTGTTGTTTGTTTGTTTGAGGTAAAACATTTTATTTTTAACACATCAATATCATAAGAATTAATTTAACAACATATGCAAGCCTGATGATAACTTGTGATCACCAATCATTTGACAGGTCTAACTGTTCAAAGGAGTTGTCTTTTTTTCTCTTTTCTTTTTAATTTTAGAAACTCTCTACTTAGAGTTATATACATTTCAAAACATCAGATTTTTATTTACATTTGATGGGGATTTTTTTAAATCTATGAATTGCAGCAAGTGCAGCTTCCCTCTGTCAATTATTTCCAAAAAATGTTATTTTTATTTTCATATATTTTTAAGGCACACTACACTTTTTTCCCAAATGAGCAGAGTAGTATTATGATTTTTTTCTTTCATGTGTTTCTCTCAGAGGCAATAGCATTCCATTAACATTTTACTCAAAAATAAATAATGAATAAATATATAGAATTGATACATTTAATTCTAAATGTCTAAATTTAATTTGTACAATTAATATAAGGACTCTATTTTTTAAAGGTAAATTCCTCTAGTCCTAACAGGCAACTCTAATTAATCTAGAGATTAATTAAATCCCTCTCAGTGCCCCCACCTTCTACATCAAAGTTAGAACATAAGCAGCTTGCCCACATCCAAGGTGAATATAGCTAACAGAATCATCCACAGAACTACTAGACTTAAGTGATTTCATGAAACAATCAGGTCTCCCTCCTCCTCAAAATGGCTGCCTTTTCCCCATATTTAATGCAAGTAAAGAAGATATGGCAGAAAGTGAAGAAGAACTAAAGAGCTTCTTGATGAAAGTGAAAGAAGAGAGTGAAAAAGCTGGCTTAAAGCCCAACATTCAGAAAACTAAGATCATGGCATCTGATCCCATCACTTCTTGGCAAATAGATGGGGCAACAGTGGAAACAGTGTCAGACTTTATTTTTCTGGGCTCCAAAATCACTGCAGATGGTGACTGCAGCCACGAAATTAAAAGACGCTTACTCCTTGGAAGGAAAGTTATGACCAACCTAGACAGCATATTAAAAAGCAGAGACATTACTTTGTCAGCAAAGGTCTGTCTAGTCAAGGCTATGATTTTTCCAGTGGTCATGAATGGATTTGAGAGTTGGACTGTGAAGAAAGCTGAGTGCCGAACAATTGATGCTTTTGAACTATGGTGTTGGAGAAGACTCTTGAGAGTCCCTTGGACTACAAGGAGATCCTACCAGTCCATCCTAAAGGAAATAAGTCCTGGGTGTTCATTGGAAGGACTGATGTTGAAGCTGAAACTCCAATACTTTGGCCACCTGATGCGAAGAGCTGACCCATTTGAAAAGACCCTGATGTTGGGAGGGATTGAAGGCAGGAGGAGAAGGGGACAATAGAGGATGGGATGGTTGGATGGCATCACTGACTCGGTGGACATGAGTTTGGGTGGACTCCGGGAGTTGGTGATGGACAGGGAGGCCTGGCGTGCTGTGATTCATGGTGTCACAAAGAGTCGGACACGACTGAGCGACTGAACTAAACTGAACTGAGTGCAACAACATGGCCACCATTTTCTCCACAACACTCCCTCAAATGGTTAGCATAATTTAAAAAATTCGTTACAAGGGAACAAAATGTAACTCAGCTGATTTTCTAGAACATCAGGTCTCCCTGCCTCTCCAGTCAGTTTGCCTTCCCTCCACCTCCTATAACCTTTGCAACAGTATAACAACCATGTTTCTAAAACTGCCCGCATCTGCAGTAAAAGTAGCTTACTTATCAGATGGGCTGCACAACATGAGACTCACATGATTGCCTGGAAAAGTCAGGTCTCCCTCCTCTCCAAAGGTGTTGCCTTTTCCTAGTAAACGTGCAATGGTTTAACAACCATGCTTCTAAAACTTTCTGTCACCCAAGGTGAATGTAGTTAAAAGAATTGGCTACAGAAGGATGATGGGATTCATGTGATTCCCAAGAAGAGTCAGGACTTCCTCTTCTCCAAAATAGCTGCCTTTTCCCAGTATCCTTTGCAACAGCATAGCCACCATTTTTTCTAGAACATTCCCTCACTCATATAGAATGTAACTTAAAGAATTGGCTACAAAATGCTCAGATTCAATTGACTGGATTTCCTAGTAGCCAGAGAGCATAGGCATTTCACTTGCCTTATTCTAGTCCCAGCCCTAAGATAGATATAGATACATGTATATCTATATTTATATATGCTTAGATATATATACACAACCCTGAATATTCATTGGAAGGACGGTTGCTGAAGCTACAGTACTTTGGCTATCTGATGCAAAGAGCCAACTCACTGGAAAAGACCCTGATGCTGGGAAAGATTAAAGGGAAAAAGAAAAGGGGGCAGCAGAGGATTAGATGTTGGATAGCATCACTGACTCAATGGACATTAATTAGAGCAAATTCTGGGAGATAGTGGAGGACAGGGAAGCCTGGCGTGCTGCAGTCCATGGGGATTCAAAAAGTCAGACATAACTTAAAGACTAAACAGCAACTATATATATATAATGATTTTTATACTTTTGCATATTTCTATACAGAAATATATATAGAGAGAGAAGTAGACATAACATATATATACATATAGAGATTCAAATATAGATATATTTACTCATTTATTAATAAAAGAAAGTAGATATGTACTCCCCAAGCAATGTGTGTTTCAGACATTCTGGACCCTCAAGGTTGAACTAACAAAGAATGGCCATGATCTCTTGCCAGACTTCGTTGCCCTCATTTGCCTGCCCAGTACACAGGAGCTTTGTCCTTCCCCCAAAGTCAACATCTGCCCTGCTTGACCTACCATCTCCATACCAGAGCTGCTACAACTGTAGGAAACTCCCCCAAAC
Source organism: Bos mutus (assembly GCF_027580195.1). NCBI lineage: Eukaryota > Metazoa > Chordata > Mammalia > Artiodactyla > Bovidae > Bos > Bos mutus. Next base: position 30,765,830 of record NC_091646.1, on the reverse strand, counting down.
TCAAGCTAGCCACCAAATGCCATACAGTACCATCTTCTTGGACTGGTTTGCAGCCGTATTCCAAACCACAGCAGAGCCAACAGCCTTTGGATCCACCCTCTGTCGCCGCTGAGAAGCACCCAGCAACCGAGACATATGCTCCTTCATTTCTAGGGAGAAGAACAGAGACCCAAGGAACACCCATAGAGGCTATCCCAAGGCTTCATGGGCACAGAATACACCAAAAAATAGGATAGGGTCCCCCAACATCTTAGGAAGCACTCAACACCCATTCTCTGATATCTACTGGCTAATCTCAGATCTCAATTTCTTCATGTACTCAAAATATAGTAAGTGTTTACTGAGTGTCAAGCTCTGGGCTAGGTTCTTAAAGAGCAAGCAATGGCCAAGAAATAAGATCACACCAATAAAAAATTGATTGTATGTGTACAAAGAAAGTGGTGACGAAAAAGCGGGGGTTACAGGAAATAATCCATCAGTGCAAATCAAGAGATGCATGCTCCCAAAACAATAAAAACAGGATAACAAGACAGAAAGAAGGGGATACTTCTAGAAAAGTCAGAAACAACATTGAGGCAGAGACCTGAAAGAATCCAGCCATAGAAAATCTGGGGAAAGAGGGAACACCTAGTGCAAAGGCTGTGAAGAAGAGTCTTGGGATGTTATAGGACAGGCTTAAAGGCACTATGGACTGGGTGAGCATGCCACAGCAGTAAGTATATTGAGGAGGTGACCTTATGTGGATCTTAAGGAGCTTTACTCTAAAGAGCAGAAAAAGGTACTGGAAGGTTAGGAGAGAGAATTGCTTTGAATGATCTTATAAATTGAGCCCACTGAGTGTTTTGCAATAAGACCCATTGGTGGTTTGCAATGGGAGGGGTGTTCATCCAACCTTCCTTCTCACACGCTACAAAAGACTCACTTTATCAATCCCGTTACCTCACACACAGGTACCCATAAATACACGCAAACACAGGTACCCACAAATACACGCAAACACACATTCATGCTTCTGCCAAGCCACACCTGTGCATTTTCTAACATACATGCACAGGTGCAGATACCCAAGGGAAGGGACATTACGGGGGCTCCTTACCTGCTGCCACTGAGCACTCTTGGTTATCCCTAAAGCTTCCAAGAAGCAGGTCTTCATCCTTTGGCACTTGCATCTTTTCCTTAAGGTTAGGGACTGCTCCTCCTGCCATCACCACCAATTGTAAGCAATGGCCAAGAAGGCACAGGGACCAAGGCTCAGAGGAGGCTTGGGAAATCAGCTCTCTGAGGAAGATATAGCTGGACACAGGGGTGGAGCCAGACTCCCACTTTGAGTTCAAGCCTTGGACCCAGCACCTCCTGTTCCTGCTGTATCTTGCTGGCTGGGTTCAAGGTCTTCGTCTCTGCTACTCTGTAAGCAACTTAGGAGAAGCGATAGGCTCTGAATCTTTGCCTGGGAAAACTGCCCTAGCTCTCAGCTCATCCGATTTGACCTCATTTCTAGATAGAGGCAGGGGCTGGCACAGGACTCCAGAGTCAGTCAGTGGCCAAAGCAGGTTTAGATCCCATCATGGTTTCTGCAAAGCCAGCTCTGGCTAGTAGTCCAGGCCATAGCCCCCTTCAGAAAGCATCCTCTACAGAGTGCATCCTTCCTTCCCCCATCCAGAGTTCCCAGGCAAGGGACATGGCTTTTGATGCCCTGGATCAGCCTGGACAGAAACCATGAGAACCAAAGGAGGGATGTGCAGGAGAAGAGGGGCCTGCTTACTGGAGCCCCCAGTGTCCCCAGCCCTGCACCCCCTATTCTAAGTCAAATTTTCCCTCAGCTTCCCTACTGAATAGACCTCAGTGGTCATGTTTATGGTCCATGTGGCTAGCCTAAGGTCTCCAGTTATTCCATCAAGTGCTGGTCTAGATGTTGCTATCAAGACATTTTTTTTAGCTGTTGATGTCTATAATCAGTGGACTTTAAGTAAAGGACATTATGTATCCTTGATACTCTGAATGGGCCTCATTCAATCAGTTGTAGGCCTTAAGAACAAAGACTGAGGTTTCCCAGAGAAGAAATTCTGCTCAAGACTACACCTCAACCCCTCCCTAACATTCCAACCTGCTGACTTGTCCTGCAAATTTTGGCCGTTCTAGTTCTATGATGGCATTAGCCAATTTCTTTAAATAAAATTTTCTTTACACACACATATATGCATAGTAAGTCAGTGGTAAAAAAAAATCCACCTGCCAGTTCAGGAGACCCACATTTGATCCCTGGGTCGGGAAGATCCTTTGGAGAAGGGAATGGCAACCCACTCCAATATTCTTGCCTGGGAAATCCCATGGCCAGAGAAGCCTGGTGGGCTATAGTCCATGGGGTCGCAAAGAGTCAGATACGACTCAGTGAGTGAGTGCAACAACACACATACATACACATACATACATCCTATTGGTTCCGTTTCTCTGGAGAACTCTGACTCATACAGCCACCAAAGGCAAACCCTCAGCTCTTGGGAATAGCCTCAGAGCTCCTGAGGAAGAGGAGGCTATTTGTAAAGAAACCAAGCACAACTGGGGCCAGGTGGGAGGGAGAAGAGGACGGGGGTGGGGGGGAGGAGAGGAAGGGAGGAAGAAAACAGTGAGGAAGAAGAAAGTGAGGGGCCAGCTCCCTTAGAGAGGGCGGCTGATCTGGGTTGCCTAACCTCCTCCCTGGTCCCACCTGTCCAGTGCTAGGAACAAGCTCTCTAGAACAGAGCTTACAGAGGCCCTGCCTGCATTCCTGAGGGCCCAGGAGAAGCCCTTTCCAGCTCTGGTGGAGCAGCTGTGATGAAATCTGAGCTTTCTGAAGGGTCACCTTAGGAGAAAGAAGTGTGCTCTGTGGGACTTAGGAGCCTGCAAAGCAGAAACCAGCCGTAGGTTTCTGGCAGGCGCTGGTTGCCAGATTGAACAGAGAAAAATATAGGATGCCCACTTGCTTTGAATTTCAAATAAACAATGCTTTTTTTTTCTTTTTTAGCCTAAGTAAGCAACATGTGGGCTTCTCTGGTGGCTCAGATGGTAAAGAATCCACCTGCAATGCAGAAGACCCAGGTTCAGTCCCTTTCCCTCACACTCACACTCACACATGCAACATTTGGGAAGTATGTCCACTAAAACAGTATCCCATTTAATTGGGTACCCTGTATTTTACGTGGCAGCCATATGCCCTGCCTATCCTCCACACGAACTTAATTCTTTGGACTTCAGTCTCCCCACTGGAAAATTGAACTAATAGCCTCCTCCCTACAGGGTGGCTGATCTTGAGAGCGGTCAAGTCAGCAGAGCTGAATAAGTATGGATATGCGTGCATGCTAAGTTGTTTGGCTGTGTCCAACTCTTTGCGACCCCTGGACAGTAGCCCATCAGGCTTTTTGGTCCATGGAATTCGCCAGGCATGAATACTGGAGTGGGTTGCCATTTCCTTCTCTGGGGAATCTTCATGACCCAGGGATCGAACCACATCTCTTATGTCTCCTGAATTGGCAGGTGAGTTCTTTACCACTAATGCCACCTGGGAAGCACCAGGTATGGGCATGACTTTGCACTATTGACCTCAGATCAGATTCCTCTCTGACTACCAACTGGCCTTGACTCTAGCCCCCGGGTCACTCCCAGGCCCTGGGTGCCCGGGTCACTCCTGGGCACTGGGTCACTAGGACCAGGTGCATGCAGAAGAACTGTCCCCTGGTGGCAAAGTACCCTACCACCTAAATCCAAGCAAAAAGGGTGGGGAGACTTCATTCCCAATCCCTACGCCCCCAGTGCCACCCAGAAACCTTGGCATTTCACCACCTTAACATGTCCACCTCTCTTGGATTGGGCACCAACACCACAGTTTCCTTCTAAAATTGCCCCAAACTCTCATTCCAAACACTCCAGAAGCCCCACTGTCTGGCTGGACAACCTTAGGGGCCCAGAGAGTGAGAGCACCCCGGGAACAGAGCGGTATTCTAAGTCTAAGGGGGGCCAGGAACACGGCCCAGGGCCGAGTGTGAGTGGTGGGCTATAGAGACCTCAACCCTAGTGGAAGGCTTCCAGACAAGAGAGCCAGGGAGCCCAAATATCTCCCCCAGCTGTAGGTTAGACTGATGACCTGGAAGCGGGGAGGATGGGTGCAGAGAACGTCTGGCTTAGATGTATGTGTCTGTGTATTTGCAGTGTTTTACACAAATGAGATCATACATTTGCAGTACGTGCTGTTCTGAAACTTACTTTTTGAAGTGAACAGTGTGCCTTGGGGATCTCCCGTGTCAGAACAAATCTGCCTCACGTCATTTGAACCCAACATGGTATTTTACTGCACTTCTGTTTATTGACGTACTCGCGGGCAGTGGGGTGTCTAGAGCCTTTCTCTCTTATAAACAATGGAGCAAGGAACATTCCTGGACATGCCTCTTTGCAAACATGTTTTTTGTAGAGCTGGAGCCTAGGAGTGGAATTGTGGGGTTCAGGGGTGCACGTGCTGACAGTTTTGAATGCTGTTGACACTATTCCCTCTGAAGAGGCTGGACCAAGTGGGACCTCAGCCAGGGGAAGAAAGTGCTGGTTTCTTCACAGCCATGTCAGTGGAAGATATTAGGAAACTTTCCATAAGGCATCATTATGATGGGTGAAAAATTATCTCTATCTCATTGTTGTTTGAATCTATATTGCTTTAATTATGAATAAACCTGAGCATATTTCATATGTTTATTGATCTTCTGTATTTCTTTCCTGTGAACTGACTGCTGGAGGGCTTGAATCTTTATTAAAATAAGAGCTACTTTATTAACAGAAAGGGTTGGGGGTGAAAGTTCTCCCTCCCTTCAAGCTAAGCGTCTCCAAAGAAAACATATCATCTTTTTCCCTAAAGGTGATCCTGAGCGTAGAGCCTCCACTGGGGAGCAAACAAACCCAGTTAATTGCATACAAGTTCATGTTGAAATCTAGACAGCTCCAATCCCGCCCTCCCCACAGAGCAAGGGTTCACCTCAGGCTGTTTTCTGCATGTCTGCCTGTCTGCCCTCGTCTTGTGTCTGTCTATTTCTCTGCCTGCTCAACCACCTGCCCCCACCAATAGCTTCCAACCACTGGCCTCTCCCAGCTGTTCAGCCGGCCACGCACTCTGTGGAGAGATTCCTGAATGGCTTGAGGTCTGATAGCCACGGCTGCTACTTGCTCCCACCTCCCTTGCAAGCAGAAGTGGGAGGTGGTGAGAACCGAGGCCTGGGGTCAGTACACCTGTGAGCGTCTCCTACCTCTGACCCTGGAGCATCTTAGGCAAATTGCTTCCTCTGTGCTGAGCCTCAGTTTCTCATTGCACATGGAAAATGGGGCTAAAATCCAGCTTCCCACTGTTTCATGGTTTCAGGGAAGTATGGTGGGGTTCTTCCAGCCCTTCTTGACCCAGAGCAGTGCTCTTTAAGCCCTTTCTTATGTTGGGATTCTATGGAAGAGACCATTCAGACCCAGTGGGTGTGACGGTCTGCTGCCCGCCGCTCCATGGACAGCAGAGTCTCAGGCAACTCCACATCAAGCCCCAGCTAGTAAGCCTGATTTTGGCTGCAAACCCAGTTCTTCCAGGCATCTGGGAGCTTCCTCTCTACTTGCTAATGAAACTTAGGAACCTGTAAACAATTCTGCTTCCTGCTTCTGGAAGCAGCTGGTACTGAGGTCATGCCTGGAGCCCCAGGGCCTTCCCCAAGCCAGAGCCTGGCAGATGTCCCTCCATTCCTTAAAAAAACAGGAAGGACAGAAAGCAAACTTCAAGGATGGTAGCTGGCCCAGGGAAGGGGGGCCACATCATGAGCAGAGAGAGGGAAATAAATGGCAGGGGACACAGTCATCAGTGGGAAGCGACAGGGGGTTCCTTGGTTTCCACGTGTGGGCTTCTCTCATCCAGAAGGACCATCTTAAAAAAGCCTGCCTGCATGTCAGGCTCTGGGGCTAGGGGCCAGGTCCCCATCCTCATGGGGCTCCTGCTCTCGAGGACAGATAGAAACCGACGGGTCGGAAGTCCATGGCTCTATGGGGAGAGGAGCAGGGCATTGTTTTGTGTTGGTCCTGCCCTTAATACTGCCACATTCTGCTTCCCTGGGAGTGTGGGGGAAGCAGCTCCAGCAGAAGTGAGTTAAAGACACTGGCACAGGCCCAGACCTGGCTGATGAGCCTACCTGCAGAAAGGGACCACTGAGATGCTCTGAGTTCCTTCAGCTCCTCCTGTGAAGAGTGGCCGCCTGGACAAGTCAGGGGGAGATGTAACCACCTAGTTTAGGGTGATAGCTGCTGGCTAATGGCCCGAAGCATAACTCTGGACTGCCCTTCAGGTGGAACAGAAGCAGGGCCAAGAGCAAGTGTGATGACAGGAAGCTCACCCTCTACCCCCTTCCCCCGGCTAGCCCAGCATAGCAGCTGCTCACCCCGCAGCTCCTTCTTCCTTTCCATCTCCCCATTGACCCACAAATCCCTTCCACTAGAAGCTGGCAGTAGATTCAAAAACCCGGAGGGCATAGACAACTGCCTATCAGTCCCTCGGGTGCAGGGAATCCTTGTCATGGGTGGGGAAGGACTTCTCTCCTGATTCCCCAGGGATGAGGTTGGACCAGGTGACCTCACCGAGTCCTTGGCCTTGCCTGCCAGGTAACTCGTCACAAAGCGCTGCACCTGCTTTCCATTGTTTCCATATCCAGTGAGAGAAATGTGACATGTCTGTAGAATTCAAGACAGTCAGGGGCCAAAGGAACATGGCCCACAATAATGGAGAGGTGGAAAAAGTTCTGTAAAGACGCAAACGCTGAAGCCTCAAAAGCACATCCAGCGGCAGCCCCTCTGACCTGGAGGAAGACACAGAGACGATAACCCCGGGTGAGTGAGAGAGAGGCCTGGCAAACTAATGACAAGGTCTCCAAAGATCCACAAAGCCGATCCTCTTCCCAGGGTCCTCCATTTTACAGACAGGCAATCTGGGGCCCTTGATGGACAAGGTTGTGAGTCAGTTCACATAGCAATTCATAGACAGGGCTTAGATGCAGATCCATGAGGCTAGGTCCCTGCCTTTAACTCAAGGACCCTGGGACAGAACAGGAGGAGGTCCAAGGGAGGAAATGACTCACAAGAGTTTCAGGAAATATCCTCTTGCCCCTGACCCACTCTGCCCTGCCCTTTACTCTTGCAAGACAGGGCCAGCAGACAGGTCATAACACAAGTAGGACACACCAGGGAGGATGGGGTGGGTCAGAGTCCAGGCTCTGCCATCCCGCTGCTCTGCCCTTCCTGCCATGGCTCCTCAAGAGTAGCTGTGTGACCCTAGGCAATGTACCTCGGTGATCCCTTCAGAAAATGGCAGGGAAGGGGCCACGGACTGTGAAGCACTCAGCTTCTAGCAGAGTTCTCACTGGAAGCTGGCACCATGGGATTTTCCCACTGCCCGCAGGCCGTCCTTGGCAGAGCTGGTGGCCCTCATGTTTGTGCTCAGCTTCAGCTCTATCAGGGACTTATCTATGCAGCTTCCTGGGCATTTGGGTACTCCCTTCTCCAGGATCACTCTCTTCAGCACAAAAATATTGCCACATCCTTTTCAGCGTTTGATAGCAGTTCCATGAGGGCAGAGACCTTGTGGGCTTTGCTTGCCTCTCTCTGTCTCCCCTGCACTTACTGCACTGTGTCCCTCATGGTAGAAACTCATAATTATTGAATAAAAATGACCTGAATGGTAAACAAACAAATATTAAGGAACCCAACTCTCTTACCATGGTGTTTTGTCTCATTGGTGCTACTATCTTTTCTCAACTCCTGGAAAAGTGAAGTCGCTCAGTTGTGTCCGGCTCCTTGTGACCCCATGGGCTCTAGCCTACCAGGCTTCTCCATCCATGGGATTTTCCAGGCAAGAATACCAGAGTGGATTTCCATTTCTTTCTCCAGGGGATCTTTCTGACCCAGGGATCGAACCCAGGTCCCCCACATTGCAGACAGATGTTTTACCCCCTGAGCCATCAGGGAAGCCTAACTCCTGGAAAGTGTTGCCCCAACTCTGTCTCCACCCTTTTACCTCCCAGACGTTCCTCTGCTTACCTGACTCCGGCCCACCAGCAAACTAAAAGTGCCCCAGGCCAAGGTCACCAATGCCCTTCTGACAGCTCAATCCATCTTACTCATCTTACTCAACTTCCTTGAAGCATTTTGTATTACTGTCCTCTCTCTTCTGCTAAAAACACTCTCCTCCCTTGCTTTCTAGGACTTTATAGTCTCCTGCCTGCCTGGCCCATCGAGCCCATACCCAGACTTCATTTAGCATCTTCGTGGTACCTCAAGTGACTCCAATACCTGCTGTTTCAGCTTAGACCTCCCTCTTTCATTCCCCTAAGACACTCCACACCACACACTCAACATGCCACAACCTACTTTTCCTCCAGTGGAAGTGAACCTATTCAACCTTCTAGAATGGCTCACCATCTATCCTACTGTCTGAGCCCCTAAACTCATATGTGAGGGTCCTCCCAACTTTCTCACAACCCACTCAGTCACTGTACATGGTTCTGTTCCCTCTGTGATGGTTAATTTTGTGTGTCAACTTGACTGGATGACAGGGTGTCCAGATATTTAGCTAAACATGAATTCTGGATGTGTCTGTGAGGCAGTGTCCAGATGAGATCAACATGTGAATTGGTGAACCGCGTAACACACATGACCCTCTCCAATGTAAGTGTGCATCATATAATCCATGAAGGGCCTACATAGAACCAAAAGGTATAAGAAGGAGAAACTTGTTCAGCCCCCCACCCCCGACACACACACACACACACACACACACACACACAAACACACATCTTTTTCCCTTTCCCTCTCTCTCTCTGCCTGAGGACTTGAGCTGGTACATTGATCTTCCCTTGCCTTTGAACTAGAACTCATACCGATGGCTTTCACAGAACTCCAGCTATCAGAGGGCATATTGTGAGGGACTTCCCAGACTCCATAATTGCAATTGCATGAGGTGATTCCTTAGGATAAATCAATATCTTTCTATATCTCTATATGTATAGATAGGTATATTTGTATTTGTAGAACTTTATCTCCTATGCATTCTGTATCTGGAGGACCCTAATACAACTTCTTAAATATATAATTCAGTGTTTGAACACAAATCTTCCCAGGGGTTTACTTCTGTCTCCCGTCTCACCAGCCTAGCCAATCCCACAGCCACATGGGATTTACTCTGGCGATAGTGGGAGCAAGAGGCCATGAGCAAGCCTATTTGAAACAATCTCTCTGCCTGCTGTATGGAGAACGGGCTCAACGGGATCAAAGAGATAAGGTAGGAGGCTATGGCTGTCATCCAGGGAGTAAAGACCGCCGAGTGTGGCCTAGCGGGTCCTGTGTGGACTGGCTTCCCTCTATCTTTCCAGTCTTGCACAAGTCTTTCCCTTTCTGCTGTCCTGGCTTCCTGTTTCCTTAAAATCATGATGGCCTTGTTGGTCTTCAGGCCTCTTCACGTGAGGTCCCTCTGCCTGCTTTTGTTTTCTTTCATGCTCTTTGCCTTACTGATTTATACTCATCCTGTAAGCTTGAGGTTGGACGTGGCTTCTCCAGGAAGGTTTTCTCTGGCATCTTCCACCTCCAGACCCATGGTTGTCCTGTAGCAGAAAGTTCTACATGCTCTGCTGCTATCTCTTATCTCATGCCTCCCCCACCAAGCTAGGCCCAACGTTCCAAACAGGTAGGAGTCCCATGGCCAGAGTGGAAGCAGTGACACTCCCAGGTTGGTAAACATTGCACTCCACCAGCGCCCCTCCCTCTATGCCCAGTGAGTCCCGGAACTCCAGGGTGCTGGCATCCACCAGCCCACCCACTGTGCTCCTGTGATTAAGTGTAACCAGCATGATACAAATGTTACCCAGCCTCTAGAGCCTCTATTTTTACAGTACATAAAGCCCAGTGAAACTGAATCCATCACACAGTTTGAGCTCTTCAGAGAAATTGTTGAAAGCCACTGTTACTGGAGCTGCTAGGCTTGTGATTCATGAAAACAACGTTTGTCTATTTAAAAAAAATCTAAAGGGGCACAAATATTTTGTCTATTCTTCAGGCTTTCGGTCTGCCCATCACTCTCCAAAGAGGTACCCTGGGAAAACCATTCTGAAGCCCATGTCGCCTCACCGAAGTCCACCTGCCCTGTGGGGAACTTTGACAGCTGTCCTGGGTGCACCATCTGTGGCAGGGGAGCATCTGCTCTGGAGTGTGATTTGAGAATGGCAAGGTGCCCCTGTGTTTGCCAGAATCTCAGCGAAGTCATAATGTCCACCCCTAAGCTTTTCCAGAGTGTGTATGATGCGCTCAGGGTTGGGAGAAAGGGCAACAAAGACTCCTGTCCACCATGAATAGAGTATTATTGGATGAACTATATCCCCTCTTCAAGTTCCTATGTTGAAATCCTGACCTCTGGTACCTCAGAATGTGACTGTACTGAGAGGTAGGGTCTTTAAAGAGGTCATTAAGTTTAAATGAGGTCAATAGGGTGGTCCGTGATTGAATATGACTGGTGACCTTATAAGAAGAGGAGATTAACATACAAACATGAACAAAGGGAAGATCATATGAAGACACGGGAAGAAGATGGCCGTCTACAGGCCAAGGCAAGAGGCCTCAGGAGCAACTGACTTTACCAAACCTTTGATCTCAGACTTCCAGCCTCTAGAACTGGGAGACGATATATTTCTATTATTTAAGCTATAAAGTCTATGGGACTTTGTTACAGCACCCTGAGCAAACTAGTACAAGGGGCCTGAGTTATGACTTCAGAATAAAATCACTCAACACATTTTTTTAATTGAACACTGAGTGTGAGCCAAGCACTGAGCTGAGTTCTGGCGAAGAAATGATGAGAACAAAAGTTATCCATGGTCCCTGCCCTTGTGGAATTAACAGTTAGGTAGAAAGAGGTGGAGGGATGGGTGCTGGGAGGATGAACAGTCAACAAGAACACAAAAGCAAAGTGATCACCAGAGTAGACCAGCAATGCAGTACAATTGGCCGGGGGTGGGACAATCTGGACAGACCTGGGTTCACACAATGAGGTCAGCACTTCTCTCGGAGGCCTTGGTCAAATGGCATTCTCTTGGTCCTTGCTTCTCTCAGACATCACAGGTTTGTTGGGAGGATCGTCTCAGTTAATCCTTATACAGGGCCTGGCATATACCAGGTGCTCAATAAGGGCTGGTTGTGATCATTTTCAAGCCCAGTTTGTGGCCCCTCTCCACTGTCCTTCAGTGCCTTCATTCTGTGAGATCTCAAGCCAGCTGCTCTAAGGGTGTGGCTGTGGTACAAGAGGGGGCTGGGGAAAGGGGGACGCTCTCGTGTATTACTTTCCTTGTGTGGGCTAGGCTGGGACCCTTAGTGGCTGCCTAGAGTGCTAGTTTCTAAAAAAAGGAATTAAAGTTCCAAACCTATGTCTACAACATGACCCCATCTGTGTGCTGGAGTCTGCCTGAGGAGTCTTCATTTGACTGCCCAGCATCTTCAGAAGATTGGCATCACTCAGTAAGCCAGCTTAGGATAAGAAAAGAACCTAAGGCCTCTGGCTGTCATTCTTGGCATTGGGCCTCCACATTCAATCCTCGAAGGAGGCTGTGAATGTCACTGCCATTGTCTCATCACTGCCATGGCTTTTCCTATTAAAGGATGGATTACTTTCCTTATGGGGGACAGGCACAACTTTTACCAATAACTTCCCTTGGCCCCATCTCACTCCAGATAAACAGCTGGCAGTGTTCCGGGCTAAGACCATGCTTCCTCCAAGGGGAGGCTAAACTGTCAGTGCCCACTGAATAGTCTCAGACTCCTGCTACCTTCAGAATTCAGGACACTGAGCCAGAGCAAAAGCTGAGGATTACATCCCACCTATGTAGAGCTCCAAAAAATTCCTCCCTCCTGCCCCTCCTCCAGCTCTGAAATCAAGCAGAACATCTTTTCTAGTAAAGGCCATCTCGATGAGTAACCAGGGATCAGGCGACAGGGAAGTTGTTAACATGATTTGTGGCAGACCTTACTAACCTCCTCCCAGGGGGATGGGTCAGCAGATCATCTTACACATATGGGACCAGCTCTAGGACCCAGGACCTCTCTGCTTCCTGCTTCTAAACTGGTTCAGGCTGTTTCCTTATCTACAGTCTGACTCTTGGAAAAACAAGTTTGGCCCACAACCTTCCATATCCCAAGGAAGTTAGAGTCAGCAGCGATCCAAGATGGGTGAGGAGAGAACACAAGTAAATGCCATTTGCTTTTTATTATTATTCATTACCTTCTGGTACAGAAAGAGACGAAACTTAACAGCTAAACTCAACAATTACAGAGAGAGAGAGAAAGCAGAAGTACAATTGTTTGTTACCCCAGGCTCCAGTGAAATCCTGACATATGAGTGAATGTACAGATTTGCCAGCCAACATGGGTCAAAGCACGAATTACGAGCACAGTTTAAAGTGATACCAAAATGAATCCATTTCATAGTAATCACGTCTAGAAGCTCGGTTGCACATATCAGGGTTTCCACTGTCACAGAGTCACAATCAGAGTGAAAGAACAGGTGTGTTCAAGCCTGGGAAAGTGGCATCCATATGGGGAGACAGATGGGGAGGCATAAAAAGCTGTGGGACTTGTCCCCATCTTAAATATCTGTGTTAATGCTCCAGCTGGGGGCGGGCTGGGGGCAGGCACTGGGCGCCAGTCACATAGCTCAGGACAGTGGGACAACTGTTGAGGCACTGAGCCTGAGCGGGTGGGCTGCGCTGTTTGGACCTCTTTGTCAGGGAAATTCTTGCTCAGATGAGCCTCACCACCCACAGCCTGGGAAAGGGAAAGCTTGCTATGTTTGAATATTTGGGGGCGAATGATGGGAGTGGCCAGACTGATAGCGAAATATCTGCTTTACAGACTATTGCACAGTTATATCACTTTAAATTGCAATTTAGTTCACAAACTCTTTTATTCACAGAGCAAATAAAGGAGGAGAATGAAACGCTGCCATACCCAGCATACACACAGTAGAGACAGAACAGAGGTCATCGTGTACACGAAGAGCCTGACATACGAGAACTGCTGAAGGCACAGTGAAGGGATCCATCATATCGTGAGCCTTTTATTGGGAAAAGGGACTCGTTTTAAACTAGATCCCTCTTACACATATGAACCTGAAAATTGACTCAAGGGAAGAATATTGGAAATATTTCTACAGAGGAAAAATTGCAGATACCATGCATTATCTAGAGTTTGGCAAAAAAAAAAAAAAAAAAGTGATTTTTTTTTTTTCCTACATTTTGAACTAGTGGGCTTTGAATTAATGGGCTTTTACCACAGTTGCAGGCAGTTTGATTACAGTACTTTTAAATTAGCTAATTACACTGATTAGTATGACTAGAATTCAGTGGGGAGGATGTGCTTGTTTCTGAATTGGTGCAATCCTGAGATGGAGCTGCGTTCAAAGCAGCCTAGACAGCAGCTTGGCTACCCAGCTCTCCATCTTGGCCTTGAATGTGAGGGCACACACATGACACATAGCACACACATGCACTCTCCTGGAAAGATAGAGCACAGGTGAGTAAGAGAAATGCTCTTAGTAATCTCTCTCTGTCTCTCTCTTTTGGACAAAGGAATAATCTAGAGGCAGTGTTGTTCTTAGTTCTTGTGTGATGCCATTTGGTTGTGAAAAGATCAACCCCCAGCCAGAGAGGAACCATCTGGCTCCAACTCCTTAGCAGAAAGATGCTTTTGTATCCCAGATCGGTCATCTTCAGGCTAGCCGAAAGACACAGTCCAACAGATTGGGCAGGTTCCTATTTTCCAAAGCACCCAAAGGAATTCACACTAATGGCAGTGGGATTCGCAAGTTGAAGAGGAGGCCCCTGGCCTCTGGGTAAGACGGCACAGTGTCGCGTGTCCGTCAGCCAGGGCACAAGGCAGCTGTCCTGGGGCCGCACACACTTCTGCTTGTGCTTTCATTTTGAAAAACCCCAGGTGATGGGGAGTAGCAGGGGAGGGACAAGATAGTGATGCTTGCTTCAAAAAGTCTTAAAAAGGTTTTGGTTGAAAACACGTGAAAGTCACATTCCATGGAATTTGTTAAAGCCTTTTAGTTTTAAAATGAAAAATATCTAAATAACCAGCCCGCCATACCCCAAAATCAACAGTCACACATCTTTCCACCAAAAAGAAAAAGAAAAACCAAAAAGGCCCAGGAGTGCTGATTTCCTTCCATTGTTGACACCCACAGAACAGGAGCCGAGGTTGGGGGCACTGCTCCAAAAGAGTGTGTGAGTCGAAGGTCCCACAGGAGGGAGGCCCACAGGATAGAGCTGCTTCATCCTCTTCCAAAAGCTTTAGTGAAGGAGGGCAGAAGGTGGTAACTCTGGAGGGCTCACTCCAGCAGCTCATCTCAGTTTTCCTGACTCAGGGTCCTGTCCTCAGACTGCCTAGCCCTGGGAGGTGACATTCCTCCCCTCAGACCGGAACCCTCCTGGTACAAATATAGCCACACACCGGCTATTGTTTCAGATAAGCATGTGAGAAAAGGCAACAACACATACACTTGTATACACACACACACACACACACACACACACTCACACACCCGAAGCCCAAAAGCAACAAAAATGTGGCTATCGCAGATTGAACATTGTATCAAATCGACATCCATACAGAGTTCGAAAAGATATGTACAGGGCGTTCTTAAAGCCAAATGTGCACGGCAAGGGAGTTATGACCATGGTGTACTGTACAGCCTTTTTGTCTAAGATAAACTGTGAGAAACGTCCCGGGGACCACTGAACCCCATGTGGAACAATGCTGCAAAGGCCTGGAACCGGAGAGCTTGGTACCCGCACGATGCAGGCTGGTCTCCGCCCTGCAATGGGCTCCCGGCCATCCTTCCGGCTCCCACCTCAAACTGGCTCCAAACAGTGAGCAGCTCGGCAGGAAAGGGCTTCACACGGGCCAATGGGAGCAGGCACTCCCCAGCGTCCTCCCTCTGGCTCGGGTCTGCGGGGCCCACCCCTGGCTCTCTGCCCAGTGAGGAGGAGACACAGAGGGCTAAGTGTCTTCTCCCATGCTCCTGGCTGACACACAGGCACGGCCCCCAAGAAAACGCAGGGATGGCAGGGACAGGCCCTGGAGGCTCAGGCTGCCCAGGGTCCTCCAACATGGCTGAAGAGGATGGATCCCAGCATCCCTCATGGACAGTGTACACCCAAAATGCCTTTGGGAGGAAGGGCAGGAGTGCGGTGCTGGAGGCCCAGAAGGAGGAAAAGAGGGACGAAGGAAAGGTGGGATGCCACCTGGTCAGCACCTCTGGCATCAGGGAGCTCTCGGGGTGGAGTGGGTGGGGAGAGAGAGGGGAGGAACAGTCCAACTGGCAGGAGACTGACTCCCCAGGTTGAGACTTGACTTCACAGTCCTACAAAGACCTCTGCTAAAACAGGTGCCTCGTGATCTACGTATTTCTAGAAGAATCTTCCTAAGGGCAAACCGCACTGGGCTTCCTGGTGTCTCAAGCACTGCACAGGCATTAGCTCAATCACCCTCCAGCAGGCCTGTGAGGTAGGGGAAGGATGGAACCGGGCCACAGGGTTGAGTTGGCCAAGCTGGTGGCCTCGCTGGGGTAAGAACACAAGCCTCCTTGCTTGTGGCATGTTTCTGGGTGAGTGAGGACCGGAGGGGCCTCCAGAAGTTATCTGTGGCCTCTAGGCAGGGCCACATTCAAAGAATGAGGCACAAGGCCTGCCTTGGAGACCTGTTTAGACAGAGAGAAGCTTATCTTCTCAGTGGGTTTTAAACTGCTGTGGTTGCCAATAGACCCTGGCTGTGCACTCTTTTGGGCCCCACAAAAATTTGCTACATTTTTTAAAGCACCACAGAGGAAAAATGGTTTGGTGCTGAGGCCAGGAGGATGAAGATGGAGGGGTGGGGAGGCAGTGTTGACAGTGTCTTTTGCGTGGTCACTGACACTTAAAGGGCGGGTCACCTCTGCCCCACTGCTGCCCAAAGCCTCACTGAAATGGAGAGGTGGACAGTTCCTGGGCCACAGAAAGGGGTTGCTAAAAATGGACCAGCACCTGGCAATGACAGAGCATATCCCAGACAGGCCCTCAAACCCAGGTCATGGGCTTCCCCATCTCCACGACAAAGAAATTTCTAAAAAGGGACACTTTCTGATCTTCTCCCCAGGTGGGCACCATCATTAAGAAGAAATCAGCCATCTGAAATTCAAGTTCATCTCAACACACCTACTCACAAAAAAGGGCAGTTGCCTAAAAGTTTAAGGCTAGAGAGCACAATGCTGAGGAAACCGAGTTCGTGGGTTTAATCATCCTATAGGCCAACCTCACAAGGAGAAAACTTCAGCCTTCTACCCCAGCCTGTGGCCTAACCGTTCAAAGGCCACGGGCTCCATAGGCAGGGCTAGCGTTATCTGTTTTCCCAAGGCCATGATATGGCTCAGGCCAATGGGTAGTGGCTTTTAGCACAGCTGAAAGAGAACCTGGAGAGCCAACGTCTGAGGGAGGCCAAGCACAGTAGGACCAGAGTCCCTCCAGATGACCACGTCCCCAATGTGGAGGAGGTAGCTTGGCCAGCCAGCTCCCAGCCCTCATCCTTCACACAGCCTGTCCTCCTCTCAGGTGGCTCCAGACATTCCTTTGAACCTGGTTGGGAGTGTGGGGTGGGTATGGGGGGGCGTCACCCATCTGTGTGACTGATCTCCCTTGAACCCCTATCAGTGGCCCAGGTGGTATCATTTTGTTGTATTGTGTTCATTATGTTATTACTGTTGTTTTCGTTCTGTCCTTGTCCTTGTCCAATGTGAGTGAGGACAGAGAGCACAGGGCTAGTGAGGGAAAAGGGCGCTGAGGGCTGGCTTCTCTCCCTCAACTCTGCGGTGAGGCTTTGGACAAACAGGTCTCTGGCCAGCTGTGGGATCCCAGGGCTTGGGCCTGGGGCCACAGTCAACTGCATGGGGTGATTCCTTTGGCGTAAGAGAAGCCAGTCCCTGACAGGAGGGCCGGATGGCAGGGGTGTAGGGGCTTCTGGAAGAGCTGGGCTCTCTTGCCCGTGGCTCTCACCAGGGGGTTTGCTTGCATGCATGATCCCTACCCGCCTCCACCTGTCTCTGACAACTGACTTCCTACAGATCCACGGTAAGGAAATTATTTGGCAACGAGGAGGCTAAGGCTGTTTTGTGGTGGCACAGTCTTAAAAAAGTTAAAAGGAAACAGGAGGCCCCTGAACGAGGCGTTCACATGGGACCAGACACGCGTCCTTCTACTTGTCTGAGCCAGGGTTGGCTGCCACAATCTCCTCATACTTTGGCGGTGGGTCACTATAAGACACGCTTGCCTCCTCACTGCTGCTCTCCTGAGGAGCGGTCACCTCCTCATAGGACGGGGGAGGGGTGGCGCTGGACAGTCTGGAGAGAGACAGCTCAGGAAGGTAGAGGGTGCTCTCGAGCCGGACAGTGGTTCTGCCTCCCCGACTGGGCCCCAGCACCACCTGTGGGTGGCTCCCTGTCTCCCGATGCCCGGAGGCCTCCCCCTGGCTGTGCACCGTGCCCCGGTACACCATGACCCGGGGGAGGCTGTGCCCTGCGCGACTCGCTAGGTACCGGTTCTGAGCATATGAGGGGTGATGACGGGTGGCTTTCTGCAGCTGGCACCTCCAGATGATGAACAAGGCGATGACGATCAGCAACGCCACCCCCAGAAGGGGCACCACCACGTACATGGCATCTGAGCTCTGTGCAGGGTCTCGGACTGAGTAGACCGCATTCGGGTACCCCTTCCAGAACTCCATCTGCAAAAGAAGGAAAAAGGGCAGCTGACACTCACACGTAAGCACTTCTGACTTCAGCAGGTCGGGATCAAGTTCTGCAGGGTCTGCGCCTGCCCCTACCCTGACTGGCCTCTGAGAGCCACTGACAAGGCCGTGGAATGCCCTGAGGACCAAGGACAACAATGGCCATGGGTCTGGCAGATGGGGCTCTGAGGACAGGTGAGCTGTTCTTATAGGGCTCCAGTGGCCCTTCCCTGGACTCGGATGGCTTCCCTTCATTGCTTCTGATCCATCTGAGATCCCAGGGTGGGCATGGCTTATTCCCGAGGCCAGCTGTCCTCCCAGCACCCAGCCCCAGGGTGGTACGTGCCGTTTTCTCCTTGTCCTCGAAAACCTCCTTGACCTCCTCGTAGCTGCAGACCTCTTCCATGCACTCCCGCTCGATGGTGCCCTGGCGCAGCTCCTCCAGGAACTCATTGGCACGAGGGAAGCGTTTCAGGACCGAATGGGCATTCTTGGCCTCCAGAAACACTGAGGAGAAAGTTGCACTGAGGCCTGGAGGGTGGAGGGGCCCAGAGGCACCTGCCAACCAGACTCAGCCTGGGCACAGAGGGTCAAGGATGGAGGGAAGCAAGACAGAGTTAGCAGGCAGGACACCCTCCTGGACATGTACAACAGATGGGAGGGCTGACTTTTTCTGATACCATGCTGTATCTGCCGACAAGACTCTGGAGGACAATGGGGCCCTCGTAAGAGGGAAGTGTGTGTTGCATGAGAACCTTGCACATGACACATCTTGAATGTTATAGTCACCAGTGAATACGTCCCCAGTATCTTCAGCCTCACGCCCAAAAGAGAAAATCAGAGCCTTTATCATAAGGATGCATTTCCCTGTGAGGCTGATGTTGGCATCCCCCACCTGAATGGCCACCTGGGCTGTCGGATGGCCTGGTATCAAGAGTCCTGCCCTAGACGGTCTAGTACAAACCCTGCTGCAGGAGATCGGGAGACTGGACACACATGAATCTGAGAGGACCTCTGGGAAGAGGGGTAGCAGGCTCGAGATGGAGAATCTAGGCCTTTGGAAACTGGGCACAGATAGCCTCCAGCCAAAATGTCATGGAGTGGGAGCCATATCCTCTTATTCCCAAGGGGAACCCCCAGTTCCAGCTGAGCTGACTGGCAACCCCAGAAGCCTGAGCTGAGACTTTGGAAGATGAAAGAAGAGGTGACATCTGCTCCTAGTGTGCCCCTAGAGTTGGGATTTCTTAGTCCTCATGTCAGCCAGGCCCTCTTGGTCCCAGGTAGGCATCTCTCCCTAAACCCCCATGGCCTGCCATGTTAGCTTCTCTCCGAGTAGCCTGGGTAGGCGCACCTCTCCAGGGGAGTCTGTGCTCCAGAAGGGAGCTGAAGAGTTGAGAGTGGACAGATGAGACCCAGACAATTGAACAGGAGCCATGGGAACACCCTCAGTATGATGAAAGCTGGAAAGGCCTTGAAAGGTAGGCTAGCACTTTTCCATAAGACCTAGGCACAGCCCTTCCCGGCTTGGCCAGGGCCCAGACAAACTCACCTGCCATGGTTCTCTGTCAGATCCAGTGTGTCACTCACCTGGCAAAGGAGGAAAGCAAAGTCATGGTGAAATCACACCCCCAAACCTACAGGGCACCCTCTCAGCCCTGAGATGTGACCCCGCCCACACTGGCCTGGTCAAACGTCACAGCAGTCCCTCATGGCGCACATCACCCTCTGTGCAGCCACTCCCAGCCCTGGCACTCTCATCCTTGTCCAAGCTCTCCTGTAGAGCTTCCCGAGGCACAGCAGAGCCCACAGAAAACCTTCCAGCTATTTCCCCCAAGAACACAGTCTGAGAGTCTAGACCTAAGGCTTGATCTTTTCTCTTTTAAAAAAAAGAAAAACTCCTACAGTCTGAGGTTCTGCCTTCCTTACTGGATTCGATGAACATGTGCACTTCTGACTTGGAAAACACCCCACAGAAAAGAGGGGCACTTTGGGAAGGTCCAGCAAGTCAACAGTGACAGAAACAGGACCTGTTTGGGGAACAAAGCTTCCTCACAATGGCAAGTCTCACATACCTCTAATGACAAGCACGGTCCCTGAAACCAGGCAATGCGTGTTTAAGAAGTGGGCACTGGTAATGCTTCCCACAGCCACAACAACCATCTCCAAAGTCACAGCCCAAGCCCAGAGGACCTGCTGTGTTCCTCTTCACCAGACAGGCTGGCAAGGATCTCCTGAAACAGAGTCATCTCTCCTCTCTGTGCATTAAACAACACAGCAGCAGAGGACCTAGACATGGATGGACATGTTCAAAACTGAGCTGCTGGCTAGATGAGACTGTTCCTTCTAATCGCAGCTATCAGCCAAAAGCTCGGGAATTATCCAGCCAGTATGTAAACCATGACAGCAGCACACTGCCCCCACCCACAACATACACTCCCACTCACGCACATATTTTGGAGCACTGGCCAAGGTGTCCACATCTGGGAGCAATCACCCCATGGCTCCCCTCCCCAAGCAGAAGCTCTGGTTTTATGACTAACTGAATGTTAGACACAACGGTGTCACCCACGGGGCTACCCTTTTTGCCTAGGCTGTCAAGAAGTTCAGTGTTAACATTAACCATAAAGCACAGGATCCCTGGAAGCCTAGCTATTAAACACATATGCTTTCTCCCCTGTGA
This sequence comes from Bos mutus, assembly GCF_027580195.1. Taxonomy (NCBI): domain Eukaryota; kingdom Metazoa; phylum Chordata; class Mammalia; order Artiodactyla; family Bovidae; genus Bos; species Bos mutus. The sequence goes on along the minus strand of NC_091646.1, from coordinate 30,745,318 downwards.
CATGGTATCCACTTTTCTCCTTATGTTTTCAATCTTATGTATATTTAAAATATATCCTCTAATCCTTTTGGCAAACAGGTAGAATGTGAATCATAAATGAAATGAAAACTGAAGGAAAAAAGCAAAGCTAACATCCATCTATGGAAACACCATGTTGAGGGAGCCTTTCTCTTGTGCACCCCACAACAATCCCACCCAAAACTCTTAACATGGGAATTTTTCCACAGACGGGCCTGCCATGGTGAGAAAAGTTGACCCTTGGTGTTTAGAAGAGAGAAGATGGAATATTATCTCAAAATCCTGCTTCCATTCTGGATCTCTGAGGTTCCCCTAAGGCCAGTGCCAGTCATGTGTCTAGGGTGTGGGTGTGGCGTGCCTAACAGCAAGGTTTTTGATTGAAGAAAAATGGAGCTGTTGTCAGGAATTGAAAAGAATGAGTAAAGGCTTACTAATAAGTGACGACAGAAAAATACATGTCTCATTGCTTATCAATGAGAACTGCAGTGTTGTTTTTTACATTTTTCTTCTGTGCAGAAATTATGTAACAGCTTCTAGATAGCTATGCCTTGTCCCAAACACACCCGACCATGGTGGACGCACACCCACAGGTATCACAGGCCGACTAGGTTAGCCTGACACATGCATAAGTCATTAGTTCATTTTTAAGCTTCAGACAAGCCAGTAACTCTCCCAAACAGCTCCCGGGCATGGCCCACTCCATTAACAATTCCGTGACCGCCTTCACTGCTGCTGCCTGAGGCCTCCTCCCCCTCCTTCCCCAAAATTTAGCGCCTGCTTCTTCCCTATAAATACACCATCAATAGGCCGTTACTATGGCAACAGTGAGGAAGCGCGAGGGCTCCACGACAGAGAATGCTGCGGCAGTCACGCACGTATATGTCCCTCCTGCCCCTGGTGGATACTCTAAGGCTGACTGTAGGCAGGAGGAATTTTTAACCCACTCCCCACAGGAACTCAGCTGAATCCTGAAGGCCTGGAAAGGAAGGAAGGCTGGGACCCGCCACCACAAAGACCTTCCTTAACCCCTCCCCGGACCGCAGCTGCCCCATCCCAGCACTCTGGGACGTCGGCTCTAAAGTCCCTCGCGGGGGACCGGCAGCCACAGGAGGACCGAGTGTCCCAAAGGTGGCCTCAAAAACGCTTCTCCAAATCCCAGCCCTCTTCATTGCCCTCACTCAGAACTGATCACCAGGAAAGGCTTCTGTGATCCCCAAATCTCATGACTCATCAACCCACCCGGTGACACGGAACTCCCAAATGACCCTCCAACTCAAACTCTGGGCCCTCCTCGTCCCCTTTCCACTCATGCTAACCCTGAAGGTGCCTGTCCTCGCCCACCATCGCTCGCCACCAGTGCCCGCCACCGGCGCGCTGCCCAAGAACTCCTGCCTCTGGCCCAGCAGCTGGGTCGGCTGCAGAATCCCTGGCGCTGTGGCCCGGCCAGGCCTCCAGATCCTCCCCCGACAGTGCCCAGCGCCCGGCTCAGGGTCCTGGACGCGGAACCGTGCCCTCGGGGCCGGGGCGCCCAACCCCAGCGGCCTCACCGTTCTCCAGGCCCAGGAGGCGGCCGCCCTGTTTGTGCACGCAGCCCGCCACCTCGCTGCGGCGCCTCTTCCAGCAGGGCCCCTGTCCCCGCCCACCTGCTCCCCGTCGGCCAAGCCCCCCGGCCCGGCCCCGCCGTCTCCTCCCACCCTCCCTCCCCGCCCCGCTACCCCTGAGCGCCCCGGGGCTCAGCCCGGCCCGGGCCAAAGTGCGCCTGGAGCTCCCCGCCCCTCGCAGCCGGATTCCCAGGCCCTACCCATTACCTCTGTACCCCCCTGGCCCTGCTCTCCTCTGGGGGCTCCGCTGCTGCCCGCCCCCCCAACTCCCTGCCGCGCCAGGTCTGGCCTCGCGCCCCGCGCCTGGCGCGCCACCCTCGAGCGCCACGAACCCCGCGCCCCGAGCGCCAGGCCGCGATTGTCGCGTCGCACCGCGCGCGGGGCCGCCAGGCCGAGGAGAGGAGAAGGGGTGGGGGGCGACGCGAGCGGGCTGAGGGGGTAGGGCGGGCGGGCGAGCTGGGCCGGAGGGGCGGCGGCGCGCACCGAGCACCGCGCGCCCGCGCCCCACTCCGCCGGCGCCGCCCCTGCCCCCGCCCGTGCCGCCAGGGGGCGGGGCCTGGTCGGCGGGCCCGGGGCGCCCCCGCGACCCTCGGCCTGAGGCGCCAACCCCGGCGTTACCCAGGGGCTCTGGCCTTCGGAGGCCCCGCGCCGCCTCAGGCTCGGGCGGCCGCACCCAAAGGCGGCGCGCCAGGTGGCACCACGCAGCCCAACCCCCTAAGTGTCCCCCGTCCCGGCTCACCTGTCATTCTGGCCGGCCACTGCCCGCGGAGCCAAGAGGGGCACGAGCCGGCCGCCCCAACCTGCCTCAGCCGGGTGCCAGCCGGCCTGCAGAAGAAGGGCCGGGTCGAGGCCACGTTCCGCTGCCCATGACTGGGTGACCTTGGCTTCGTCACTTACCCCCACCCCTCACCCCTGCCCCGGAATGGCTGCCTTCTTTCTGGTCAAGTCTGGCAAATGGGAAGAATCCCGCCGCCCTCGCGGGGTGCTGCCGCGAAATAAAGGAAGAGATGGGCTTGGGGACTCTTGGGGCACAGAAATGGACGAGGATGGAATCTTCTGGGTCTGTCAGGGGAGCGCCGGGTTGGGGGTGGGGGGCCCTGTGGGAGGTTCAGTAGGACCGACTGGACCCTGGTGGTAGAGGGTTGACACATGTGAGGGGAGAACCCAGGAGAGGTGGGCGGCTGACAGATGGCAGGTCAGTTCTGGGGCCCAGGCTGCTAAAGCCTCCCAGGAGAGGCCCATCAGGCCTGCTGGATTCTGGGGGGCTCTCTTTGTTCTCTGCACCTCTGGAGCCCAGCCCCACCAGGGAGTTGATGCATCCCCCTAATTTGGTGTTTTGGGGGCATAATGAGCCTGGAAGACGTACCCCGGAACTACCCTCGCCCCCGATTCCAAGCAGAGAAATACCTACCTGCTCTGGCAGGAAAGCGTCCACCACCCAGCTGCTTCCGGTTCTGTCCCGGGGGCGGGGAATGGGAGAAAGCAGCCTTGGTCAGGGCCTCGGTCCCCTCTTCCTCCCCTTCCCCCACCCCAGTGGTGCTTTCCTCTCCAACCCTGCCCCCTGTTTGCAGAGTCCTCTCCTGGCTGGCTTGCTCTTCCAAGGCTGCGGGAGCCTTCTTTGCTCAGCACAGACCATCTGAACCCTCCCCAACGAAGGCAGCAAGCCCAGCTCCCTGGCCTGTTGAGTGGGCTTCCACGGAAAAAATCAAGTTCACCTAGGATTGCGAATGGAGCTCCTTCAGGGCCCAGAGGGCTATGTATGTTTTCAAGGCACCCTGATTTGAGATCCTGCGCCCTAGTTCGTGGGGAAATGGTCTGTGGCTCTTCAGGACCGCACTTCCTGGGTCCCCTACTCCTTCACTGTGTCCTCCATCCTGATCTTCACAGATGACTTTACAAGCTTTCAGGATGAGGTGAAGGTCCATGGCTTTCACCGTCTTCCAGCAGCCCCAGCTAAGCTTCTGGATGCAGCAAAGCCAGTCTACTTCTAGTTCCCTCTCTGCCCAGAATTCCTTTCCTCCCACCGTCAGCTTCTGTGCACTTGTATTCATTTTTCCCAAGGAGCTCAGATGACATCTCTACTCTTGAGGTCTTAGGGATTCTCCACCCTGGGCCCTGTGTTGATTGTTCCATTCCCAGCTCTCTGTCTGCAGAGACTATAAATGTGGGGCCTTCTGTGGGTGCCAAGGGCAAGAAGGAATAACAGCAGGGCGTCTGCAGCATGCTGCCTGCGTGATCTCTTGGCAGTACCACACATCAGTTCTCAGCAAGTGACTTAACCTGTCTGCATCTCAGTTTCCTCATCTGTCAAACGAGACTGACAATAATGGTACCTGCCTCAAACAGTGGTTGTGTTAGTTGCTCGGTCATGTCCAACTCTGCGACCCCGTGGACTACTACAGGCAAGAATACTGGAATGGGTTGCCATGCCCTTCTCCAGGGAATCTTCCTGACCCAGGAATCAAACCCAGGTCTCCCACATTGCGGGCAGATTCTTTACCATTTGAGCTACCTGGGGAGCCTTCCAATGGTGGGGAAGAGGGCAAATTGGGATAATCCCATCAAGTGTGCCTGCTGTATGAGTCTGACACATGCTAGCTTTTGCCCACACCCAGCTGTGCTGTGTTCTTTGGTTGCTCACTGGCATTGCACATTTGCCTCTTCTATCTTGAGGCCAGGGACCTTGTCTGTTCATGTGTCCCTAGCATCCAACAGAGAGGCACATCCACAGCAGGCTCAGTAGATTCTTGCAGAGATGAGGCAGGAGAGGCTGGGGTGCAGTGAGAAGCTGGAGTGAGAGTCAGCCTTCAACTTACCACCAAGATATTGCCCCAAGAGCACCAGCAGCCCCAGCCGCTGCATCCTCCTTGTGGGAGCCTGTGTCCTGGCTTCTTCCAGATTTTGCCCCGCTCAGAATGCTTTCCATCACCCCTCAGGATGGTTCCAGGCTCTCCCAAGGACTGGATGGGGAGGGCTGCAATCTTCCCTCTGGCCCCATTTGTAAATCATGGTCTGAACAGCCCCTTCTGCACCAGGATGGCAAGGGCTTGGATACTGGTTTCTCTGCCTTGGCCAGGCACTGGGCAGCTAGATGCACTTCGAGGGGTTTTCTTTTTCCAATCAAATCACAATTCCTTTATAACCTCTCCCAGGCTACTTGTACAGTTCAGATCTTCATTGCCTGAATTCTAGACCTGCCCTGGTCTTCTTGTGCATGTTCACTTCTCCTCCATCTCCATCAAATTCAATGAGCAGCCTCCCTTAGTACGTTGGTGATCTCAACAAACACACCTTGCACACATGAAAATCACATGTGTAGGGTACATTGTGGGATGACCCAGCTTCAAAAAAGTGTGTGGTACAGTTCCTAATAAGACACAAAGATGGCAAAAGGTAGATCATATAAAAATGCCCAATGCAATGCAAGAGGCTAGATCTTCCACCCCAACCTGATCTGAACCTCTAAACTGTCTCCATTTCTGATCCAGAGCCCATCTGGCAGGACCAGGCCCATGGCTGTTGGACCAATGGAGTTGGACAGGGTTCAATATCTAGAAAGGTTCCCTGTGTTTGGTTCAAGGCTCTGCTGTCACCATTTAAAATTATTAATACTTTTTGAGTAAGAGATCTGAATTTTTCACTGGGCCCATCAAAGAATATGTATGACCCTGCCCATCAAGGACATTCCCAACATTCCCGAGGGTCCCATCCCAAGGTCTCAACCACCCAACCAGTCTTTGACTCCTTCCCTCCTCCCTTCTGCCCACTTTGGCCAGTCTCTCCTTTCCTCACCCCTCAACTGCATTGACTCCATCATCTTCCTCGCCATGGCCTCTCCCTTTGGCTGAGAAAAGTACTCTCTTCCAGTCTTATTCAACCCTGGCACATCACTCTCTACCCCATTGTCATCCAGCCCAGAATTGACTGCTCCTATGAGCTCTGTTGCCCACCAATCTCTTATGTCCTCACCAAGCCTTGCTGTATTCCTGAGCCTAACACTGATCCTTACTCCATCAGTGTCTCAATCCATCTCTGTACACTGATCAATAAATTAATCTAGTATTATGTACTGGATTACACCCCCCTCTCAAATTCATATGTTGAAGTTCTAATCCCCTCAGAATTGAAGTGAAATGAAGTGAAAGTCACTCAGTCGTGTCCAACTCTTTGAGAACCCATGGACTATACAGTCCATTGGATTCTCCAAGGCAGAATACCAGAGTGGGTAGCCTTTCCCTTCTCCAGGGGATCTTCCCAACCCAGAGATTGAACCCAAGTCTCCCACATTGCAGGCGGATTCTTTACCAACTAAGCCACAAGGGAATCCCCTCAGAATATAACCATATTTGGAGACAAGGTCTTTGCAGAGGCAATTAAGGTAAAGTGAGGTCTTTAGTGTGGAGTCAACTCCTATCTGACTGTTGTCCTTATAAGAAGAAATAGTCAGACTTCCCAGATGGCTCAGTGTATAAGAATCTGCCTGCCAATATAGGGGACATGGGTTTGATCCCTGGTCTGGGAAGATCCCATATGCTGTGAAGCAGCTAAACCTGTGCACCACAACTACTGGGCCCATGTGCCTAGAGCCTGTGCTCTGCAACAAGAGAAGTCACCCCAGTGAGAAACCAGAGCACTGCAGTGAAGAGTAGTCCCCCACTCTGCACAACTAGAAACAGCCTGAGCAAAGCAATGAAGATCCAGTGCAGCCAAAAATAAATAAATACATAAATGAAAAAATAAATCAAAAGTTGTTTTTTTTTTTTTAAACAAAAAGAGGATCAGGACGTAGACATACACAGAGAGAGACCATGTGAGAACACAGGAAGAAGGCTGCCACTAACAAACCAAGAAGAGAGACCTCTGAATAAATCAACCCTGATGACATCTTGATCTCAGACTTCTGGCCTTCAAATCTGTGAGAAAGCAAATATCTCTTGTTTACGCCACTCAGTCTGTGGCACTCTGCACGCTAAGATGTCAGGTATTCACTCAGTGCTAATATGTACCAAGGACTGTTCTAGAATGCAGGATTACAGAAGCCAGCAAAATAAACATTAACTCCTACCCTCATGGAACTGAGACAAAAAAAAAAAAAGAAACTCCAAAGAAGGCAAATATACAGGATATTGGGTGTTGAGAAAAATGAAGCAGAGAAGAGTCTTGGCTCAAGTGCCATCTTCTCAGTGAGGTCTTCCACAACCACTGTATGTAAACACCCTCTGCCCTGAAGCAACAGTTTTCACATGTCCTAGGGTCAACCAAGAGGTCAGTGTGCTGAAGTAGAGCAAGTGAGAGAGGAAGATAGTAGGGGATTAGATCAGACATGCCACGATGGGGGTGGCGAGCAATCATGCAGGGCCTTGAAAGTCATTGTAAGGACTTCGACTGCTAGAGTGATATAAAGAGACAAGGGCAGAAACAGACTATTTAGGGACATGCTAGATTAATTGAAATAATCCAGGTGCGAGGTCATGGTGGCTCCCACTAAGTGATGCAGCAGAGGTGGTAGGAGGTAAGCATATTCGGGGTCCATTTTGATGGTAGAGTACTAGAATTTGATGACAGATTGGTATTAGGCTATGACAGAAAGACAGGTGTCAAGGACAGCTCTCAGGATTTTATTCAGAGAAACAAGAAGGATGGAAGTACACGAACTGAATTGAGGAAGATGGCAATGGTGTTGTTTAGAGAAGCCTGGAGTTCAAGGGTAACATCAAGGCTGGAGATATAATACGAGAATAATTAGCATCTAATCCATACTAAAAGTCATGAGACTGGATGAGATCAACAAAAGAGTGAGTGTAGAAAAAGAAAAGCAACCCAAGAACCAAGCCCTGGGCAGGCAAACATCTAGAAGGGCAATAGCTGAGAAGGAACCAGCAAATAAACGAGTGATCAATGAGGTAGTGGGGGAAACCAGGAGAAAGTGGAAACAACTGAAGAAAGTGTATCAAGAAGGAAGGACCCATATGCTCCTCAAGTCCTGTTGACCGGACAGATAAGAGGAGGACAAAGAATTACAGCAACATGGAGATCAGTCCTTCTCCAGGGGATCTTCCCAACCCAGGGGTCAAACCCAGTTCTCCTGCATTGCAGGCAGATGCTTTATCCTCTGAGCCACCAGGGCAGCCCATCCTTTAAGAGCAATTTCCAGAGAGACGTGGGGAAACAAGGCAGCTGAGAATGCTTTCAATCTACAGTGGAAAAAAAGAAATGCCAGTGAGTAGCAACTGGCAGTTCTTTTGAGGAGTTGTGTTGTAAAGGAGAGCAGAGAAGTGGGAAACTGGTAATTGTAGGGGTACATGGGGACCACATGAAAGTGTTTGTTTTTTTTTTTTTAATATGGGAGAAATTACAGCATAGCAACATATGTGTGCTAATGAGCAAGTAAAGAGGGAACAGTTGATGATGCCAGAGAGACATGCCAAGATGCACGTAGGTGGGAGAGGTGATGCTGGAGCTCAGAGCAGCTCTCTTCTGATGCATCCTATTTTCTCATTGAAACAGGAAACCAGGCCACCAGCTGGGAGTAAGGGTGAGAGACGGGCATCAGCTGCTGATGGAGAGCTGGATGTTCTATGGAAATATAACATGATTGCTGGGCTGCGTTAAGGGCTCACTTGAGGTTTAATGATCATTCGTTTAAAGTGAAATTACTCAGCATGTCTGCATGGTTTTCTCCAGTCATGTTGAACTTCACAGAGTAGGTGGAAAGTTGGATTTTATCAGGGCCGAGTTTTGCTAGTTGAGTACAAAGAAACGGGAGTGGGACATAGGAGTTTTGAGTGGATTCAAAAGAGAGATTTTGATGACTGATCTTGGATTGTAGGCTGGGTAAGAAGGGAAGGGAAGGATAGATTCAGGGTCTGGTAAAAGGCAGTAGAAAAAAAAGTATGGCTGTCTGAAGGGTCCCCAGTGGTGGCTGGAGTTGGAGGATTGTTGCAGTTCTTGTAGAACTAAAAGGAATGAACTGGCTTTGGGACAGCAGGATATAATGGCGATTATGGAAGGGTGGTAGTGACAGATAAGGATGGGTATTAGGATATGACCAGAAAATTAAGTTGCTGTGATAGGTAGAGAGAAGAGAAAGTCAATGGACTGACAGACCAAGGAGTTGAATCATCTACGTGGACGCTGAAATCAGCAAGAAGGCATATATTTAAGGAGCTCTTGTACTATAGCCCTTGAAGCCAGGAAAAGGAGTTCGTCAAGGCTGTATATTGTCACCCTGTTTATTTAACTTATATGCAGAATACATCATGAGAAACGCTGGACTGGAAGAAACACAAACTGTACTCAAGATTGCCAGGAGAAATATCAATAACCTCAGATATGCAGATGACACCACCCTTATGGCAGAAAGTGAAGAGGAACTCAAAAGCCTCTTGATGAAAGTGAAAGTGGAGAGTGAAAAAGTTGGCTTAAAGCTCAACATTCAGAAAACGAAGATCATGACATCCGGTCCCACCACTTCATGGGAAATAGATGGGGAAACAGTGGAAACAGTGTCAGACTTTATTTTTCTGGGCTCCAAAATCACTGCAGATGGTGACTGCAGCCATGAAATTAAAAGATGCTTACTCCTTGGAAGAAAAGTTATGACCAACCTAGATAGCATATTCAAAAGCAGAGATATTACTTTGCCAACAAAGGTCCGTCTAGTCAAGGCTATGGTTTTTCCTGTGGTCATGTATGGATGTGAGAGTTGGACTGTGAAGAAGGCTGAGAGCTGAAGAATTGATGCTTTTGAACTGTGGTGTTGGAGAAGACTCTTGAGAGTCCGTTGGACTGCAAGGAGATCCAACCAGTCCATTCTGAAGGAGACCAGCCCTGGGATTTCTTTGGAAGGAGTGATGCTAAAGCTGAAACTCCAGTACTTTGGCCACCTCATGCAAAGAGTTGACTCATTGGAAAAGACTCTGATGCTGGGAAGGATTGGGGGCAGGAGGAGAAGGGGACGACAAAGGATGAGATGGCTGAATGGCATCACTGACTCGATGGACGTGAGTCTCAGTGAATTCCGGGAATTGGTGATGGACAGGGAGGCCTGGCGTGCTGCGATTCATGGGGTCACAAAGAGTCGAACACGACTGAGCAACTGAACTGAACTGAATTGTACCATAGCCCTTGAAGCCTTACCTCCTCCCCAACACCTCACTCTATTCTTTGGACTCTTTGTGAACCTGAGAGTTCACAAAGGGCACCCCACTGTGCCCTTCAGCTCTTCCCAGGGCCTGACCCCTCCTTCAAACTCATTTGTCCTGGAGATCACCCCACCTGAGCCTACACTCTAGTGAGAGCCAAACCCCATGTTCTAATCCATCATTACTCCCCTGAGCCTTGCCCCTGAGCATTTATTGAGCACCTATTATGTTCCATGAATTCTGCCTCATGATGGTGACATAAAGGTGAATCAAAAAGACTAAGTCTGTGCCCTGATTCCCTTCTGGTTGGAGGAGAGAGACAATAAACTAGCAAACATGGAAAAGACCTAAGAAGACAGTTGGCAGAGGTGCAAAGCTGGGAAGGGGGACTGCTATACTGACCATTACCTCATCCTGATTCTACCTCATCCTGATTCTAACCCCGGCCTGGTGGGGTTCTCACTCCAGGCCAGCTCCTGGTGACACTAGAGAGCTCCAATCACTCCCCCAGAGTCTCCCCATTCCAACCCCAGCTCTGACCTTCACCTTCTTCCTGGCCTTGACCTCAGAACAGCCCCCAATGCCATCCATCATATTCCTCAACTCTCAGCTGGTCCATGATCTATTCCTGAGTCCCACCCCAATACCATCCATCACCTCACTCAGATTGCACTCCATCTCCTATCTCCTTCCTCCTCACCAAGCTTATCCTCTAGCTCCTATTCCTGATCACTTACATCCTCCTCAGCACCTCTGCCTGCTCCTCACTTCATCCTGCTTTGGAGTCAGACCATCTAGGTTCAAAGTCAGGCTTTCTACTTGCTCACTGGGTGCCTTGGGCAAGTGACTTTACCTCTCCAGGCCTCAGGTCTCTCATATAAATCATGGGAATGATAATCTCAGTTTCAAAAATCCTTGTCAAGACTGACTGAGACAATGCAAGCCAAGAGCTTAGCACAGAGCTAGGTTCAACAGGGTCTCAATCAACAGCAACTAAAAAATTACACTAGTCTGGGGTAAATGGTGTGGCACAGGGGGTGCTTCTGGGTTGATTTCTTTCATCCAGCCTGGAAGTATGCAAACTATCACAATGGAAGTTCTACCCTTACCAGCATGGCCCTCACCCTGGACTTTGGAACATTCCTGGCAAGCTCTGATGTCCTTTTGACAAACTCTGGAAGGGGAAGTGGAACAAGAAGAGAGCCTATTGATCCTGAACTTGCAGGTCTAGGGCTGTCAGAGCAGCTTGTGCCTCTCCAGCTACCTCTGAGAATCTTCATCCATGTGGCCCAGAGTGGTCCTTGGGGAATCCAGGGTCTGATGGTCCAGAGCACTGGGAGGTTGAGGGCAGCTGAGGAACTACCTGGAATTAGAGGTTGGTCCTTTTGTGAGAGGAAGAAAAAGATCCCTCAGTTACTGAAAGGTCCCCAGTGCCCCTACCCTGGCAGTGGAATTTCCTCCCTTTTGTTGAACAGTCATTTTCCCTTTGATCATCTTTCCCAGCTAAGGGTAGAAGAACCCTAGACCAGGATTTATCAAAGACTATGATGCACAAGAATCCTCTAGTATGCTTTTTGATCATGGCAGCTCTCATGTCTTGCTCTGTATCCCATACAGAAGCAGTAGGCCTGACGGTGAGCCCAAAGTCTGCATGCTTACCCAATATCCAGTGTGCTGGCGGCTCTATGATGTGGATGTGGGCCCCTGGGTGAGCCACACTTTCAGAAACACAACTCTGATCTTGACTTTCTGTTTGAGAATGCCCCCCTGTCTCTCCCTTTCACATCCCCCTCCCCAAGCAGATGACTCCCAGAGGATGGACTGTAAGAGGAAGCAGCCTAACCTCAGATTTGGCATGTGAAGTTAGCAAGCACATGTGAAACTCTAGGAGCCTTCAGAAACCCTAGGAGCCAGCACAAGCATCTCAAGACCTGGGCCAGGGGTCCTGAGAGGTCTGAACAGGGTAACATGGGTTGACCAGGTTGTTCAGGGCTGAGAAACCAAAGCCAAGGCTGGATAGCCATTATATGGCTCATAATATCCACACATCCTTTTTGTCCCAACCTTGGACGGGAAGGAGCTCAAACCAGTCAATCCTAAAGAAAATCAACCCTGAATATTCATTGGAAGGACTGATGCTGAAGCTGAAGCTCCAATACTTTGGAGAAGAAGGTGACAGAGGATGAAATGGTTGGATGGCATCACCGACTCAATGGACATGAGTTTGAGAAAACTCCAGGAGATAGTGAAGGACAGAGAAGCCTGGTGTGCTGCAGTCCACGGGGTTGCAAAGAGTCGGACACTGAACAACAACAACAATAACACACATACAGCCTAAGCCAGGAAGGTGCTAAAGCAGTAAGCTCCCAGAGCCCTGAGCCCTATTGCCCTTCATTTTCCCTGCTGCCCTCTCCTAGACATTGTGGGCAGGGTACCTGCCACTATGATCCTTGGCAAGCACACTTCTTTCCTCTCTGGATACCATGATCATACAAGATGTGACAACCATGCTTGAGGGCTCCAAATTCAAGTCCAAATACATTCCTTGCCTCTAATTCTGATGATTGGAGGTGGGGGCACCAGAATCATGCTTTCAGAAAAGATTGAGCCTCCTGGAGCCACTACCTTTACAGGAATGTTCACCAAGCATCATAGGTGTCACTTGCCACCAGCCTCTGGTCTTCAGTAGACACATCAAATCTAAGATGACATCAATCGCACGGCCTAGAAATTAGGCCATACTTACAATTAATATATGATACAATGCTTTCTTAGTGCATACAATTTTTATTTTGTACTTATTGAAAAAGCTCTATGAGACTTCATCAGATGATGATTTTTCTCATAGATCTTTCAGGTGTTTATAGAAAAAGAAAAATACAAGTAAAATTAAATAAATTTGATTTCAAGGCTAACTCTCCTGAATAACTTTTTAACTGAGACTTGCAGATGGCACTGTTTTCCCACACAGCATCTGAGGCTTCAGGCGTGTTGGGGACGGGGCCTTTCTTTAAATAATGATTTTTTTTTTTTTAAAAGCCTGCAGGGAGGGAGGAGTCAAGATGGTGGAATAGGGTGATGTGGAATTTGTCTCTCCTCACAAGTACATTAAGAATACATCTACAAATGAAACAGTCTTCACAGAGCACCTGCTCAACATTAGCAGAAGACTTTGGACACCTGAGAGGATAAGATCAATCCCCCTGCAACCAAGTAGGTAAGAGAATTCAGCACCGCCAAACCAGCTTTACAATAAATACTAAAGGAACTTCTCTAGGCAGAAAACAAACAAGAAGGAAAAGATCTACAAACACAAACTCAAAACAATTAAGAAAATGATAATAGGGACATACATACTAACAATTACCTTAAATGTAAATGGATTAAATGCTTCCACCAAAAAACACAAACTGGCTGAATGGATATAAAAATTAGACCCATGTATATGCTGTCTACAAGACACTCACTTCAGCTCTAGTGACACATGCAGACTGAAAGTGAGGGAACAGAAAAGTATATTCCATGCAAATGGAAATCAAAAGTAAGCTAGACTAGCAATACTCCTATTAGACAAATTAGACTTTAAAGACTACTGCAAGAGACAAGAAAGGACACTAATGATCAAGAAGATGATATAATCATCCAAGAAGATGATATAACAATTGTAAGTATTTCTGCACCAAACATAAGTGAAGTGAAGTCGCTCAGTCATGTCCAACTCCTAGCGGCCCGATGGACTACAGCCCAACAGGCCCTCCATCCATGGGATTTTCCAGGCAAGAATACTGGAGTGGGGTGCCATTGCCTTCTCCGTTAACAGCGGCAAGGCATATTATATTTACTTGGAGCTGGTATACTTGGTGACAGCTTTAGTGCCCTCAGACACGGCGTGCTTGGCCAGCTCCCTATGTAGCAGCAAGCACACGGCGGTCTGGATATCCCTGGATGTGATAGTCGAGCGCTTGTTGTAATGAGCCAGGCGTGATGCCTCACCAGCGATGCACTCGAAAATGTCGTTGACGAAGGAGTTCATAATTCCCATGGCCTTGGACGAGATGCTGGTGTCCAGATGGACTTGCTTCAGCACCTTGTACACGTACATGGAGCAGCTTTCCTTGCAGCTGTGCTTGCGCTTCTCACCATCCTTCTTCTGGGCCTTGGTCACAGCTTTTTTAGAGCCCTTTTTAGGGGCAGGAGCAGACTTAGCCGGTTCAGGCATGTCTATAATGACAACACCCAACAACACAGAAAGATCACCAAACATAGGAGCACCTCAATACAGAAGGCAAATGCTAATAGTCATGAAAGGGGAAATTGACAGTAACAAAATAATAGTGGGGGACTGTAACACCCCACTCACACCAATGGAAGATCATCCAGACAGAAAATTAATAAGGAAACACAAGCCTTAAATGACACATTAGACCAAATAGACTTAGTCGATATTTGTAGGACATTCCATCTGAAAGCAGAAGAATGCACTTTCTTCTCAAGTGCACATGGAATAGTCTACAGGATAGATCACATCTTGGGTCACAAATCAAGCCTCAGTAAATTTAAGAAAATTGAAATCTTTTCAAGCATCTCTTCCAACCACAGCACCATAAGATTAGAAATCAACTACAGGAAAATAACTAAAAAGCACAAACACATGGTGGCTAAACAATATGCTACTAAATAACAGAGATCACTGAGGAAATCAAAATACAATGAAAAATGGCAACAAAAACATGACAACCCAAAACCCCTAGGATGCAGCAAAAGCAGTTCTAAGAGGGAAATGAAATGAAATGAAGTTGCTTCAGTCATGTCCGACTCTTCAGGCTCCTCCACCTATGGGATTTTCCAGGCAAGAATACTGGAATGGGTTGCCATTTCCTTCTCCAGGAGATCTTCCCAACCCAGGGATAGAACCTGGATCTCTTGCACTGCAGGCAGACTCTTTACCATCTGAGCTACCAGGGAATAGTTCTAAGAGGGAAGTCTATAGCAATACAATCCTACCTCAAGAAACAAGAAAAATCTCAAATAAAGAACATAACCTTACACCTACAGCAACTGGAGATAGAAGAACAAAAAACCCCAAAGTTAGTAGAATGAAAGAAATCATAAATATCAGAGCAGAAAAAATTAAACAGAAATGAAGAAAAGAATGGCAAAGATCAATGAAACTAAAAGCTGATTCTTTGAGAAGATGAACAAAATTGATAAACCTTTAGCCAGACTCATCAAGAAAAAAAAGGAACGCCTCTTCAATAAGTGGTGCTGGTGAAACTCGGCAGCTATATGTAAAAGAATGAAATTAGAACTCTTCCTAACACCATACACAAAGATTAACTCAAAATGGATTAGAGACCTACATGTAAGGCTAGACACTATAAAACTCAGAGGAAAACATAGGCAGAAGACATTTATCTTAAGACATAAATCACGGCAAGATCCTCTTTGACCCACTACCTAGAGTAATGAAAATAATAACAAAATACAGAGATAGGACCTAATGAAACTCAAAAGCTTTTGCACAGCAAAGGGAACCATAAATAAGACAAAAAGACAACCCCAGAAGGGGAGAAAATATTTGCAAATGAAGCAACTGACAAAGGATTAATCAAAATATACAAACAGTTCATGCAGCTCAATATAAAAAAAATTTTTTAAATGGGCAGAAGACCTAATAGATATTTCTCCAAAGAAGACATACAGATGGCCAACAACATGAAAAGATGGTCAACATCACTAATTATTAGAGAAATGCAAATTGAAACTACAATGGGATATCACCTCACACTGGTCAGAATGGCCATCATCAAAAAAAAAAAAAATGTACAAGTGATAAATGCTGGAGAGGATGTGGAGAAAAGGGAACCCTCTTACACTGTTGGTGGGAATGTAAATTGATACAACCTCTACAGAGAACAGTATAGATGTTCCTTAAAAATATACAAATAGAACTAATATATGACCCAGCAATCCCACTCCCGAGAATACTCTGAGAAAATCATAATTCAAAAAGATACATGCACCTCAATGTTCATTGAAGCACTATTTTCAATAGCTAGGACATGGACATAACCTAAGTGTTCATCAACACAGGAATGGATAAAGATGTGGTGGTGATGTTTTAGTCACTAAGTTGTGGCCGACACTTGGTGATCCCATGGACTGTAGCCTGCCAGGCTCCTCTGTCCATGGGATTCTCCAGGCAAAACTACTGAAGTGGGCTGCCATTTCCTTCTCCAGGGGATCTACCCCACCCAGGGATCAAACTTTGGTCTCTTGCGTTGCAGGCAGATTCTTAACTAAACGAGGTACCAGGGAAGCCCAAAGATGTAACACATACTTACAATAGAATATTCCTCAGCCATAAAAATGAACAAAATCATGTCATTTGCAGAGATGTGGATGAACCTAGAGACTATCATGGAGTGGAGTAAGTCAGAAAGAAAAAAAAGAAATATCATATATTGACTTATACATGTGGAATTTAGAAAAAAAGTATAGATGATCTTATTTCCAAAGCAGAAATAGAGACACAGATGTAGAGAACAAATGTATTGGTTCCAGAGGGGGTAAAGTGGGATGCATTGGGAATTTGGGATTGACACAGATACACTACTATGTATAAAATAGGTGACTATAAGAACCAACTCTATAGCACAAGGAGCTCTACTCAGTGTAGTAGTGACCTGAATGGGAAGGAAATTCAAAAAAGAGGGGATATATGTATGCATATAAGGCTTCCCAAGTGGCACTAGTGGTAAAGAATCTGTCTACCAATGCAGGAGATACAAGAGACATGGGTTTGATCCCTGGGTAGGGAAGATCCCCTGGAGGAGGGCAAGGCAACACACTCCAGTATTGTTGCCTGGGAAATCCCATGGACAGAGGAGCCTGGCAGGCTACAGTCCATGGGACAACAAAGAGTTGGACACAACTAAAGTGACTTAGCACACATGCACATGTATACTTATCGCTGACTTACTTTTCTGTATGGCAGAAACTGACACAAAAGTGTAAAGCAAATAAACTCCAATAAATCTTTTTTTAAAAAGCCTGCAGGCCCTAAAGCAGGTTTTGCAACTTCCAGAGGTTGGCCAGTTTGGACTGCTGCTCAGGGAATGTAATTCATCTCACTGATCATATTTGATTTACTGCCTGGGCACCATCTCCCCACCTGGTCCCCATAGCCATTGGTTCCTAGAAGTTAAAGGAGTCTCTCATCTACTTTTCTGGTTCTGGTGAGGAATTAGAATCTTCCACTGTCCCATTCCCCCCCTACCTCCCCTCGCCACCTTAGGGCCTAGCTTCAAGCTGTACAACTGCTTGGCTGTGGTATAGAACTGGCTCCTCCATACAGAGCATTCCATTTCTGTTCTGGCTGCCTGATCCTCAAGGAACTAGGGCCACGAGGGGGTGACAGGACCTCAGTGTGGAGGAGTGAGAGAAAGTGATTTTGGATGAGGCCACCTCTCCCCACTCTGGGTTCCTTCCTAGTCCCTGGTTTCTTGCCTTTAGAGCATTTGCAGATGTGCCATTTTGCTGATTCATTCATGTTTCATGGTGATCTGTCTGCCTCCCCAGCCAGATCCTCTCTGTAGCCTCAGCTCCTTCCTGCCTTTCTCATCTCATTTCCTACCATCTAGACTAGGAATTGTACATATTTTTATGAGTTCTGATTATGAAAATATATGCTCCCATTGGGAAATTTCAGAAAGAACCAGTCGCAGTCCCACCAGATAGAGAAAACCACTATTAAAATTTGCATTTATTGCCCTCCTGTTTTTCACTCTATAAATCCAACTTTACATCATTTAGTTTATGTGATGTAAAGATTTTTGTTAATTTAAAGAACATTTTTATTTGATTATAAAATTCATAGTATGCACATTATAAAAACATTGAGGAAAAACGTGTATAAACAAGAAAGTTAAAAATTACCCATAATTTCATTGCCTGGTGAGAATCATTTTAGTAGTTCGGATTTATTCTTCTGTATGCTTTTTTCCACCATTTTTCCCCCTTAACAAAATCTCATGGCTCAGCGGGCATCTTCCTTTGTCAGCATGAGACAAAGTATGACTGAACCAATACTTCCTTATTTCCCACTTCTTTCTGATTCCAATGTATATTGCTTTCTTTCCATTGTCAACAACACTGCTGCGGCCTCATTGGTACACATGTCCTTGGTGTGTGACTGTGTTCTTGTTTTGCTTTCATCCTCGCAAAGGCTTTCTCCAGCCTCAACATTTCCAAATAAATGGCTTGTCACCATTTTTGTGTTTTTGTTAGTGAACATGTAAATTTTTAATCTGTCCAGAATTGAATTTGGTTTAATATTTAAGCTCAGGATTAGCTTTATTTTTCTGATTGTTTAATCTGTTTGTGAAATATCATCATTTCTCCACCTGAGTTGAAGAGAAAGGGTAGCTAATGGATGTGAATTTGAGTGAACTCTGGGAGATAGTGGAGAACAGAGGAGCCTGGCATGCAGGCCATGGGGTCATAGAGTTGGACACAACTTAGCAACTGAACGACAACAACAAGGGGACTTGAGCCCCTACAATATCTATCAACCTCCCCCCAATATATATTTGATGTGGACAATTAAGGTTCCCATAGCCTTCAAGAATCACCACCTACTCCTACTAACTAGAGAGCCATCCTGAAAATTCATCTCTAAAGCAAGTCTGAAGCCACAGCTACACCACACTGATTGAGGTGTCAGTCCTGCCGTGTCTGTATCATATATCCTTGCCTCTGTTTCTAGTGTAGCCTGTCTCCTCATGCCAGCCATACACTCCTAAGACCAGTGTAACTCTAACACACCTGGAATATAGGCTAGGGCAAGTACCCTCTCACCCTTTGCCCCCAATCATATCTACTTCTCTCCCCCAGTAATTTCATTATTAGTGATTTACTCTTCTATCAAAACTCTGGAATAGTTTCATAAAGTTACAAAAGAAAAATAACAGCATTGATATCACAGTTGTAATTGCATTAAATTTGGAGAAAACTGGTATCTTTACAACATAAATCTTTTCTCTCAAGCTAATGGTATTTCTTTCTATATGTATATTTTTCATTTTATTTATTTGTTGATTTATTTTTAGCTGCCCTGGGTCTTCATTGCTGCACTTGGACTTTGTCTAGTTGCAGCAAGTGGGGGTTACTCTCTAGTTGTGTTGAGTAGCTTCTCACTGTGGTGGCTTCTCTTATTGCTGAGCACAGGCTCTAGGCACACGGGCTTCAGTAGTTGCAGTTCCTGGGCTCTAGGTGCGTGGGTTCAGTAGTTGTGGCACATGGGCATGTGGGATCTTCCCAGACCATGCATTGAACCCATGTCTCCTGCATTGGCAGGCAGATTCTTAACCACTGGACCACCAGGAAAGTCCTGGTATTTCTTTTCATTTTCCTAAATCTTATGCGATTTTTCTCAGCAAGTTTTTTGAGTTTTGTTCTTATAAGTCCTACATATGTTTTAATATTTTATGTATAGAGTGTGTATATAAATATATAGCATATATGTTAACATGACAAAGCTATGGCAAACCTAGATAGCATAATAAAAAGCAGAGACATCCATCGCTTTGCTGACAAAGGTCCATATAATCAAAGCTATGGTTTTTCCAGTAGTCATGTATGGATGTGACAGTTCAGCCATAAAGAAGGCTGAGCATCAAAGAATTGGTGGTTTCAAATTGTGGTGCTAGAGAAGACTCTTGAGAGTCCTTTGGACAGCAAGATCAAACTAGTCAATTGTAAACGAAATCAATCCTGAATATTCATTGGAAGAACTGATGCTGAAGCTCCAATACTTGGGCCACCTGATGCGAAGAGCTGACTCATTGGAAAAGACCCTGATGCTGAGAAAGATTGAGGGCAG
This sequence comes from Bos mutus, assembly GCF_027580195.1. Lineage (NCBI taxonomy): Eukaryota > Metazoa > Chordata > Mammalia > Artiodactyla > Bovidae > Bos > Bos mutus. The sequence continues at coordinate 30,725,672 of NC_091646.1, read as the reverse complement.
GAGGAAAAGGGGGTGACAGAGGGTGAAATCGTTAGACAGCATCATCAACTCAATGGACATGAATTTGAGCAAACTCCAGGAGAAAGTGAAGGCCAGGGAAGCCTGTTGTGCTACATTCAGTCCATGGGGTTGCAAGGAGTCAGACATGACTTAGAGACTGAACAACCAATATGTTAACATATGTTATACAATGTTATATGTAGAAGATAACATATATTATACATGACATGCTATTATTAACATTAATTACATAATGTACAAAGTATATATATTTATTGCAATTGTGAATGGAATCTTTTTTTCTGGCTAATTATCGTTGGTTTATGAGAAAGGTGATGATTTTTATAAAATTATCTTGTACCCATCTGTCTGGCTAAAAATGCTTCTTTATTGTGTAGTTTTCCAAGTAGGTGACATAGAATTTGCAAATGAGAATAAATGTGTCTCTTTTTTTCAGATTCCTCCCATTTGTTTCTTGTTCTGATCCCACCACAAAGTCCTGCCCTTGGCTGTCATGGCAACACTGCTAGGGATTCACTATGCATACTGATGTTTCATTTACCACTGGTTCAGATATATTTAATATATCATGTTGAAGGAGAATCCTTTTATTCCTGGTTCACTTGTATTTGTTATTTTAATCAGAAATGGAAGTTGAATTTTATTAAATAACTTGCGTTGATTTGCCGTATTTTTTAATGAATACAATCAATTTCATTGTATGGAGGTTTCAAAATGTACCCAACCATTCCTCAGGGAATTGGAGGCTTAGATTTTTTTCCAACTTTCATTACTGTAAATGATGCTGTAAATTAATATCTTTATAAAAAATAAATAGGCATCTTTTTTTTTTTTTTTACATGAGCAGGAAGAAAAGCAAGTGACCAAGATTGTCGAGCATCTCCTCTGGCTCTAGTACTGGGGTTGGTCTTTCAAATCTGCTGGTCTTTCTGGTTCACCCATGTTTGAATTAGTTGGGGGACACTTCTAGCAGCTAAATTTTGGTGAATGTGCAAATGAATAGGAAGCAGCTAACACAGACAGAGGAGTCTAATTATTCTTTTTTAGACTTCTATTTATTTTTCAGCTTAATCCAGCTCAATACATAACTCCTGAATGCTTCTTGTGAATCAGAGATGGTGTGGATTAAAGGCAGACTCTACTCAGCTCCTGCCTTTAAGGGTCTCTTAGTCAGCACATCCTCATGTAAATGAGAATACAGATCTGGGAGACGGAGAGGGTGGGATGATTTGTGAGAATGGCATTGAAATATGTATAATACCATATATGAAACGAGTCGCCAGTCCAGGTTCAATGCACGATACTGGATGCTTGGGGCTGGTGCACTGGGACGACCCAGAGGGATGGTATGGGGAGGGAGGAGGGAGGAGGGTTCAGGATGGGGAACACATGTATACCTGTGGCAGATTCATTTTGATATATGGCAAAACCAATACAATATTGTAAAGTTAAATAAAATAAAATAAAATAAATAAAAAGTAGAATCATGGAGAAGTCCCTGGTGGCCTACTAGTTAGGATTCTGGGCTTTCACTGCCATGACTCAGGTTCAGTCCCTGATTGGGAACTGAGATTCCCACAAGCCTTGAGGCATGGCCAAAAAAAAAAGCAAATCAAGGGTCCCTAGCTGTAAAATCGGCTTCACTGGTGGCTCAGTGATAAGGAATCCTCCTGCAATGCAGGAGCTGCAGGAGACATGAGTTCAATCCCTGGGTCGGGAAGATCCCCTGGAGGAGGGCGTGGCAACCCACTCCAGTATTCTTTCCTGGAGAAGCCCCATGGACAGAGGAGCCTGGTAGGCAATAGTTCATAGGGTCACAAAGAGTCGGACACAACTGAAATGACTTAACATGCATGCAGAGGTATAAAATCATTTGGTTAAAAAATCTGAACCTTTATAGGGTCTGATTCTGAGAACTGAGATGCTATACAACAAGGTTGGTCTAAATCCCAGTGTGAAAGGGATTCACCTCACTTTTGCTAGCAAAAAGTATGGTAGTTTAATTTTTTTTACAAAGCTTATTAAAATATTCCATCACTTTGTGGTCATAGTGGTTTAGTCACTAAGTCATGTCTGACTCCTTTGTACATATTTACACTCACTTGCCTTTTATTAATGCTTATGAGATGGCTGGATGGCATCACTGACTCGATGGACGTGAGTCTCAGTGAACTCTGGGAGTTGGTGATGGACAGGGAGGCCTGGCGTGCTGTGATTCATGGGGTCGCAAAGAGTCAGACACGACTGAGCGACTGATCTGATCTGATCTGATCTTCTTGTTTATCCTTTGTGATTCTTTCCATTTCTTTTAAACATAGAAAATCTCACCTATCCCAGGGTCAGAAAGATATTTTATACATTTTTTTCTTAGTTTTTTTTACAGCTTTATTTTTTTCAGTCACTCAGTCACGTCTGACTCTTTGACAGGGTTCCCTGTCTTTCACCATCTCTTGGTGTTTCCTCAAACTCATGTCCATGAGTTTTAAGTCATGACTTCAAAGTTGGAGGGAAACAATAAATCTCCCAGACCTTTGCTATGGAGGTTTCCTCTCCCTGTAATGTCCACCAGCCCCCCTTCTCCAACTCATAACATTCATTTGGAGCTGAGACCCAGGATAAACCTGCCCTTCCCCCAGAACTCCTCTTACAGCTAGAAGGGGTCTTGTCATCATTGCCTCCATTAGAACATCTCCATTTCTTTCACTTTTTTTCCCCAGTATACATCTAACAGTTATCCACCCTGTTTCCTGGGCTCGGGAGAGAGTGGGGAATCAGTTTGACCCCCTCTATGACACTAATAGTTCAGAAGTAAGGACAGAAGGTAAACAGTTATTTATTCAATGTGCTTAATCTATTAAATGATTTATTTATTAAGCAAAATAATATATAAGTACACATGGAGATAAATTGTGCTGTTATGAGCATTTATGGAAAGGGAGAGGGTTTAGTTAAAATAATATAGTAACATTAGAATAAGAAACAAGAGACATACATACCGAAAATAATACATTGTAAAAGTGTATCATTAATAGCAAATTCTGTGATTGCTTACTTAGAAAGCTGAAGATGTTTAAGAAATCTTTTTAGGAAGGCAGATGAATACAAGACTATTTTATCCAAAAAACTTAACCTTTTTATTAATTAGCCACAAAATAGAATGGAGAAAAATACTACTCACAGTTACAACTTCCACTTTGAGGAAGAGATATTTAAACAGAGACCTAAAGCAAAAGATGAAGTCAGCCATGTAAGGAGCTTTTAAGGTAGAAGCCTTTCTGGCAGAAGCAAGTACAAAAGCCGAAGGCACAAAAGTGCTTGATGTTCAAGAGCCATAAGGGAGGCTGGCATGGTTGGGGCATATGGCGAGCAAGGGTTGGAGGCAGACACAGGAGGTGAGTTCAAAGAGATGGCAGGGCCCTAGAGGACTTTTCAAGGGGCTCACAATTTCTCTAAGTACAATGGAAGGTGTTGGAGGGTTTGAAACAAGCAAGTGACATGCTCAGTTTGATATTCTATGAAGACCACTCTGGAAGTTGTATAGGGAATGGATGGGAAGGAGCAAAAATGTAAGTAAGGAGACCAGTGAAGAAGACATGGGAGAGACATTTCAGGGAATGTCCTGCAGGTGAGGGAACTCGCAGGTGAAGAGCAGCAGATGGATTCCGGATAGATTTTGGAGGAGATCTTGAGCCAACAAGATGTTGCTGTTGAGTGGATATGGAGAGTTAAGGAAAAGGAAGAGGTTAGGGTTGGTCCCAAGAGCATTAATACCACAAATTGGGTGGCTGTCTTCGTCACCTGGGGCTGCCGTAACAAAATACCACAGGCTGGGTGGGTTAAACAACAGACATCAATTTTCTCACAGTTCTGGAGGTTGGGAGCTCCAAGGTCAGAATGCTGGCAAATACGGTTCTTGGTGAGGGCACTCTTCCTTACTTGCAGATGGAAACCATTTCACTGTGTCCTCATGTGGCCTTTCCTCTGTGTGAGTGCAGTGAGAGAGGAATCTCTAGTGTTCTTTCCTCTTCCTCTAAGGATACCAGTCTTATTGGATTAGTTCCCCACCCTTTTGATCTCATTTAACCTTAATTACTTCCCTAAAGATCTCATCTCCAAATACAGTCCCATCTGGGGTTAGGGTTGCAACATATGAATCTGGAGGGTGGGCATAATTCAGTCTACAACACTGGTTTAAGTAAGAAATTCATTGTCTCACAGCTATGCAGGCTAGAAGTCCAAGATCAGTGTGTGGGCAGGGTTGCTTCCTTCAAAGGCTGAGAGGGAGAACATGTCTCAGGCCTCTCTCCCAGCTTCTGGTGGTTTACTGGCCACCTTGTGTGTTCCTTGGCTTGTAGAAGCATCACCCCGTCTGTCTTCATCTTCGCCTGTGGTTCTCTGTGTGTGTGTGTGTCCACGTTTCCCTTTTTGTATAAAGACACCAGTCATGGTGGATGAGGCACCCCTGCTCCAGTATGATGCCTCATGTTCACTCATTACATCTGCATGACCCTATTTTCAAAGAAGGTCCCATTTGGAAGTCCTGGGGATTGGGATGCCACTATATGAATGTTTGGAGGACACAACTCAGCCCATAACAGGAGATTTCTGCCTTAGAGAACTAGGTGAACAAGGAGCTCCATCTACCAAGAGAGGGAAAACTATGGGGCAAACAGGCTTGTGGGGGTATCATAAGTTTTGTTTTGAACATAATATATTTGAAATGCCAAATGGGTATCTAAGTTTTGGGGTGTAATGTCGGCAGTTGTGTATGTGACTCTGGCTTGGTAAAGAAATGTGGTGTGGCTGGTTTATTTAAAATGGATAACTAACAAGGACCTACTATATAGCACAGGGAACTCTGTTCAATGTTGTATGCCAGCCTGGATGGGAGGGAAGCTTGTGGGAGAATGGATACATGTATATGTATGGCTTAGTCCCTTCGCTGTCCACCTGAAACTATCACAGCATTGTTAATCGGCTATACTCCAATATAAATTAAAAAAAAAAAAAAGAAATGTGAGGTGTGTGTGTGTGTGTGTGTGTGTTATAGTTAGGGGACTGGATGTGATCACTTAGGGTATGAAAGAGGTGCATAAAAATCCAAGACCCAACTTTAGGAGTCAGGAGGAAGAACCAGCAAAGGAGAGTGAGAAGGAGTAGCCAGTGAGGTAGCAGATGGCGACACAGGAGTGATGGTGTCCTAGAATCTTAGAGAAGGGAGTGTTTACAGGAAAGGCTGTCCAGTGACTCAACAGTGCTGAGAGCTACAGTAACACTAGGGCAGATAGGTGAACTTGACAACATGGAGTTCATAGGTGACCATGGTAAGAGTTATTTTAGTGGACTGGTGGCAGCTGAGGCTGGATTCAAGAGTGTTGATGCCTATGCTGGGAAGAGAGAGGAATTGAAGATAATACCTACAGACAAGTGCTTTGAAAGGAAGCAGGAAAATGTAGGGGAAAGAAGATAGGAGTCAAGAGATGATTTTTTTTTTTTTCCAGCTGGTAACAATGACAGCAGGTTTGCATGGTGTGGGGACGGTCAAGTAGAGAGGGGGAATTCAGTGATGCTGGATAGAGGGACAAGTGGGAAGGATGGATCTAGGGTGCAGAGAAGGCATCAGCCTTGGAGAACAGAAGGGAGGCATCTGCTGTTTTAGCTTGCGGAAAGGAGGAAAGGTTGGTTATAGAGGAAGGCAGGTGAATATGCTTGGTGATGGTATGATGAGGGAGTTTACATTCCATATTTTCTAATTTCTAAATCAAATATGGACAAGGTGAGCAGGAGGAAAGTGGGAAGACATGGATACTTTGAGAAGAGAGCAAATCACCATTGTAAGATGGACTGGAAAAACACAAGACACAGAGGTCCTCCCGCACAGTGAGGTGTGCCCAGGTGAGTTGGAGATCATAAATCTATAAGGCTGTGCAATGTGCCAGATTGTGTGATTCTTTCTACCAACACAGAGATGCTTAAGTGCAGATGCACAAAGCATAAATAGTTGGGTTCATCCAATGTTGGGGATTTGCTAGTCAATTGTGAAAGAAGGCAAGAAGGGGCAGGGAGTGATGGTATGATGGTTCATGACTCTAAGGGCACTTGGAGAGTAGAGACGGGAGATATAAAGAGATCTGATCAAGGGATGGACTGAAATCTTGAGAATAAGGTTCTGTCCCACATGTAGAGCCTGGCCCTATGTAGGTGCTCAGAAAATATTAATTGACTTGGTCACAAGGGAGGACACTGGAGAGCTGCAATACTTCAACCATACACCAGGGGGCAAGAGACGACAAGAAATGAGTCTAATCAAGTCCTGCCTAAAGTCTGGGGGCTGTGTGGCCAGAGCTCCAGGCCCCCTCCTGCCTGCTCTCAGTTTCCCCAGGCAGTGGGGGCAAATAATACTGCGTATCCAAGCTGGAGTCTACTGAAGGTACCACCAGGTGGCTGGTGGTGGAGCGTGTGGGGCAGGAACAGAAGAAATCATGAGCCCTATGACAGAGATAATGGGACCTCCTTCATGTATGCCTGTCCTGGGCTCTTCTTCCATGTCTGGGCTCTGGACAATGCCCCAGTCGTGAGCAACCACAGGAAGCAGACTGGAAGTGTTCTCGTGCACCCTCACATACAGAAAACTGGTACCAAGAAGTTCAATCTATGTGTTGGTCCTGAGGAGCCATCCCACTTCCCCCGAGGCTTGTCCCATGGGATATAGCCTCATATGCTGACTCGACCTAGAGCGGCCCTAGAGCTACGTGCCCCAAACCTGGAAAGGTGTTTTGCTGAAGCAGGGGCCTGGGGAGCTTCTGGAGGAGAGGAAAGACCCATTGCTCAACATACCTTCCATATGCCTCCTGTATGCCCAGCCTATGTTGGGAGCACAAAACAAGGTCGATTCTCCAGTCATCTGTTCACCCACGTGCTCCCTCATTTATTCAAGCTTTCCCTGCCCCTACTGTGTGTTAGTGAAGGTAACAGACAATTATGCCCAATAGGGTAGACCACAGAAAGGGAGGTGTCAAGGCCAATGTCTGACTACTGGCAGGGGTGACTGAGAGGAGGAAGGGTCCTCTCCCTGAGTGGAGACCTGGTTTCTGGAGATGTTGAAGAACCTGTTTTGGGCTGTATCGACCTTGATATGCCCAGAGGACACCCATGGGTGGTGGTTTAGTGGCTAAGTCATGTCCAACTCTTGTGACCCCATGGACTGTAGCCCGCCAGGTTCCTCTGTTCATGGGATTCTCCAGGGAAGAATATTGGAGTGGGTTGCCATTTCCTTCTCCAGGGGACACCCATGGGGAGACATCTAGTACATAGTTGGATCTAAGGGCCTGGAAGCCAATGGGTAAAGAAAGGTGGGGTACTGGGGTTTGGGAGTCACGTCATTTCCCAGGTAAGGGCTACGGGCTGGGGAGGGGTTAGCACGGGAGTCAAAGATGGTGGTGGGTCTGAAGAGTGGCTGCCTGGGGCCTGCTGTCCTGAACATGCTTGTAAACTGATCAGAAAGTACTCAGTGGGACTTGGGGGGAGGTCCTCAGAACAAGGGTGGAGAGCCTCTGAAGTTTTGTCCATCTTCTCAGGGACCAGGCACTCCCTCTGAATCTTCATGAGAACTAAGGTAGGGGGGCAGCACAAGGGCCAGATCGGCAAGGATCAGACTTGTGTTTACTTCTTCATCCATTGGTCCCTCAGTCGAGGAGGGCTCTTCATTCTGGCCCCACTCTGGAACAGGCCTCATATCCTTCTCCTGCATTCTAGAGAGTCTGACCAGGCACACAGAGGTAAAACAACTTGCTCACAGTCTCAGAGCAAGTGGGTAGCAAGTGAAGCTTAAAATAAAAGTTTAATGTCTTGCCTTCCTCGGCCCCATGTCTGGACCAGGAAGTGGTGGGCATTGTTGTGTGTGGGTGAGGTTTAGTACCAAACTGCATGGCTCTGGCTCCTTCCCACGTGCCCTGTTGTCCACAGGCCCCTCTTTGCAGGAAGCCTGCTTTTCCAGTGGACCACATGCTCCAGGGTTCTGGGTGTGAATCTCCCCATGAGCCAGGCTCTTTTCCAGAGACCTGCACCCTCAGTTGAAATCTCACCCCACTTCAGCCAAACTTCCAACCCCTCTTCCCCCAGGGCTGGTAGACTAACTTCTAAATAGATTACACAAACATTTGAATGCACAATTCTAAATACTGCAATTTGTCTGTCCTGTCTGTTGACCTTTGCCTCCATGCCTTTGACATGTTTTGATTCTCCAGGGTTGTGGGTTTTGTTTCATCAACAAGGAGACCATGTGGTTAATTATCCTTTGACCTTCGGGGTCAGGGCCTCCATCTGGGCAGGAAACACCCAAAGCTCCAGGAGTTTCTTGGCATTTAGTTGTCATTGCCAACCACTCCCATGCTCCCCCCCACCACTACCCCACCTCCCTGCAGTGTTCCTGCTGGTCTCTCTCACCCACCAAGCCCTCCCCCAAGTCCCACCAGAGCCCAGGACTTTTGCCCCACAGCAGCTTCGGTCCATCCTCATCTCTGAGTCTCTTGCTGAGGACGAAGCCTGAGGCAGGGTGGCAAGATGACTGGATGAGGTTCAGAGGCTTAAGAACACCAACACCTGAGCTAAGTGTTAGGTGTACGGGGAAGCCGTCTTCCTGGGGCCCAAGGCTGAAAAAGTGGGCTGCCTTGTGCCCTAGAGATGGCCTCCTGGGAGTTAGCCCTAGAAGGCTTGAGGGCTTGACTTGTCACTTGAAAATCCTGCATCAACCAGCTGGTTTTCTTTGTGAAATGTTCTTTGGGTAGCTGGACGGCCCTTGGTGGAGGACGTTCATGGGGACATTTGTACAAAGAAGGTTCTGGTGGCCCCAACGCCTTCCCCTGAATCTCAGTCTAGAGGAGGCAATGGCATGTGTGCAGCAGGGGCCGAGCAGAGACACATGGGCTTTGGTGAGGCCCAGGTGAGGCAGAAGAAAGGTGAGCAGAGAGCCTTCCAGCTGGGCTCTGCTTCATGGGTGAGAATCAGAAATCCAGAGGTGAGATGGAAGGATGTTCAGGGTGTGGAGAAGAGGGACAAATCCATGAGGGTAGGAGAACCAGGACTCGTGCCCAACCCAATGGTTCCACAAGGCTGGGGCAGAGTGTATGAAGGGTGGAGGGCTATGCAGTTGGGGAGGAAGGGTGAGGCCAGGCCACCAGGCCAGACTAAGATCTTGGTTTTATTTGATAAGCAGTGGAAGCCATTCCACATCGTCTTGCTTAGCCATGAAAACAGAAAAACAGCACAGTGCTTTTCTATGCCCTGTGGAACATTTACTTGAGTCATGGCAATAAACTGGAGTCTTTGTTATGGTCGTTGGGGCCTGTTTTGAGAGATGGGGATGGAATTTGCGGCAGCCCTAAGCCCCCCAAGCCCACCCTGGCCCCTTCTCTCCTGCCCGACATTTCTCCCAGGGATTTTGGCAGAAGTGAACAACACTCACATCCCAGAACGTTCAGAGGCTTCCTTCACTTTCACTGCCTTCAGCAGCAACCCTTGAGATGCCATGCAGGGCCTTGGCCGGGTGGTGCCCCACCGATGCAGATAAGGAAGATCATGGAGCAGGGCTGGCATTTTAATAATGCCTTTTTTATTGCTTCCCTTGTGGCTCATCTGGTAAAGAATCTGCCTGCAATGTGGGAGACCTGGGTTCAATCCCTGGGTTGAGAAGACCCCCCAGAGAAGGGAAAGGCAACCCACTCCAGTATTCTGGCCTGGAGAATTTCATGGACTGTATAGTCCATACAGTCGCAAAGAATCAGACACGACTGAGCAACTTTCACATCATGACATCACATCCTTCTTTATTATCAAAGTCATTTGGGAATAGGAACAGTTATCAATTTTTGCTGACCTACAAATTACATGAATATTCAGCTCGTAAAATCTGCACTTGGAATATCCTATTATATCCAGACTGAGGCTTGGTCAGTGAGGTGGCTGTGCTGCCCACCTGGGGATGAGCTGACGGGGGTGGGGATCATGGTGTCTGTGTTGGGAAGGGTCTGCCACACAGGGGCTGCTGTGTCATGTTCCTCCAACTTCCTCTGCCCTCTCCACCCACAGAGAACTGCAACTCCAGTACTTTTCTGTACAGGAGCTGCCAATTTGACTTTGTGCTGGAGGAGTAAAGAAATCCTTGCCCAGCCACCAGAAGGTCTTCTGGGGTGGTTAGGCAACAGTGGTCTGGGTCAGGGGCCACTCTTGCTGACCTCCTTACTAGGGGTGCATACTTTACATCTCGGGACTGCTGGTGGTACTGTTGAAGGAAGGCAGGCCGGGGTCTGGGGTCCTGGATCAACTATGTCTGGGCCCCCTTCAGCTGTAGGAGCCCTGTGCCCACAAGATCACAGTGCTCTGGCCGCTCTACCCCACCCCCACCCCAACATCAAAGCTGGTGGGGTCCGGGCAGCTGTGGTGAGGTCAGAACTGTCCAGCAGAAGCAGCAAGGCCAGGAAACTTGGGGTAAGCTACCCCCATGTCCCAAATCATGTGCCCAGCCATTGAGTCGTGTATGGGTCCCAGTGCTCAGGGCACTACCCAGTAAGGAAAGCCATGAGGCTGAAGCTAGCATGCTGGGCATGGGCATCCTGGGAGCAAGGCTCACTTGGCCTTTGGATGGGGTCTCCCTCCCAGGCCCTTCCCTGACACACGCCTGCCCTTGGGCTGCTGGAAGAACCTCTTGTCTCCCTCAGAGAGGAGTCTGGAAGGAAAGACGAGCTGATTGAGTGTGTTGTGCACCGTGTATGAGTGGCCTGTGGGGCCCGGAGGGAGGGGGATGGACAGAAAAGCTTTGTCTTGTGTCATTCCAGGTGTAGCTTCCATTTGTGGCATGGGCTGCAGAGCCCCCAGCACCTCCTGGGGCAGTTTAGCACAGATCGTGGGGACAGCCATAGCTATTTCCAGGTGGAGTTGTGGCCTGGGAAGTTTGGCCCATGATCAGTCTTCTTGACGCAAGTCTGCTTCCCTGGGCAAGGTTGGGACAGAACCGCCCCCTCAGTTTGTGATGCAGAGTGCATGCAAGTCTCATTCCTTTGGTACTAAAGCCACCCCTGACCCTCGTGTGGACACTGCCATCTCTTGGTCTGGTCACCCTGTCTCTCCCAGCACCTGACATCAGACAGCTTTCTCTTGGGCTACAATCATCAAGAGACCCTCTGAAGCTGGGGGAATTAGGGCTCATGCCTGGGAGAAGAAAGATCCCAGTTAAAGCCATCAGTCTGCCCGGGCAGCCAAGTCTAAGGTCTCAGCCAAGAGTGCCAAGAATGCCTTGGAGCAGTAACTGGGACTAGAACTGCCTAAGAGAGCTTGCTCAGTGTGTTTTGCCTTTAGTCACATCCAAATCAAACTCATGCTGAACCAGCCAGCACATGAGCACTGGTTCTGGGCTTTAGTCCCGTGCCCTCCACTTTCCCCATCCTAAGATGGGGTGACACTGCAGCTACTGCTGTGGGGATCCCTGGAAAAAAGCAGGCCCTTATGACCCTCTGACCACCTGGCTTGGGGGTTGAGCTTGGAGCCGAACTGTTGATCAAGGTAGAGCCTGAGGGAACCACAGACTACCTCAGCTCAGGATTCTTGTCTGAAATCCAGAGGGTGGTGAAGCCGGAGTCATCTGGGTCAGATGGGACAAATCCTGGCCCAGAAACACCCTAAACATCAAATTCAAATAATAACCCCAACTGGATGCCTCTGGTTGAGTCAACTTTTGTGGTGCCCCTCTTGAAGGCTCTACAATGCCATTAAGCATCATCTAGCTAAAAGGCACTGTCTCTTTCTCCCTCCTTTTTTTCTGATGGATAAACAGAGGCCCAGAGGGCTTCAGTGACTTGTACAGCAGAATGAGGCCCCAGCTGCATTATCTTGGGGTGTGTGCTGCTCTAGGACCTGCGTGACCAGCTCTCTTTTCTGTGTAAAGGGGAAAATACTATACTCCAGGAGTTGGTGATGGACAGGGAGGCCTTGCATGCTGCAGTCCATGGGGTCGCAGAGTCAGACACGACTGAGTGACTGAATTGAACTGAACTATAGTTGGGGAGGGTGGTTGTTTCAACAGATTTTTATTTCTCACAGATCTAGAGGCTGTCAAGGAGATCAAGATCAAAGTGACAGCAATGTAGGTTTTATTCTGAGACCTCTTCGATTGGCTTGTAGGTAGCCAACTAGTTGTGAGCTGATGTGAGTGCCTCTTTGTGCACACAATGTGAGAGGGAGAAAGCCCTTTGTGTCTCTTCTTCTAGGTGCACTAATTCCACTATGAGGACCCCAGCCTTATGACCTCATCTACAGCTAATCATCTCACAGAGGCCCCACCTCCAAATACCATCCCATTAGTGAGAGACCTTTAACATATGAGTCGAAGGGGGGCAGGCATTCAGTCCATAGCACCATGGTAGAGATCTGGCTGCCTGGCAAATGTCAAGCTTCTCCTATGGGTCTGTGGCCTCACTGCCCCTTTAACTTACCACTGGAGATGGGGGCTTCCTTTGCCTTATTCCAGCAATGGCTCAATACTTTAAGACTGACATTCAAAGTACATGATGACTTTAGGTTGGGTTATCCAAGCACCCCCTACCCCCTTTTCCCCTCCCCACTGCACACACCTGGGAAGATGCTCTCCTTGGTGCTTCACTAAGAGCAAATCACTCTTCCTCCAGGGAGAACACTTGCCCGAAAGAAGAGAAGGAACCTGAGTGCAGAGCAGATGGGCACTGTGCCCTTGAGCAACCAGGCTCACCTCTGATGGGATATACCAGGCACAGCCACAGTCTACAAAGAGAGGTTAGCACCAGGCCAACTGTGTCGGGCCTCGGCTATCCAGAGGGCTTGGGCACACGGCCACTTGGGAAGGCAGGAGCCATTTCTAGGTTCCCAAAGTCAATCCTAAGTTCACAGAGAGTTGTAGTCAAAGATAGTTTTTATTAAGCAGTGGAACTGTGATGATTTTAGCACAATTTGTTGACCTATTTCAGCTTCCCACAATTGGATTGCTATTTCCCATGGGTTTCCCCAGTACAACTGTGGAGGAGGCACAGGCCTTGATGGTTGAAGCCAAGGCCTCGAAATTCTCACAGCTTGAGATGGAACAGCTGTTTACTAGATTGCAAACTGTGCTGGAAAATATTTCTTGGCAGAAAAAGGGTATTCTAAGCTGAGCAGACTGCAGCCTGCCTGCCCATGGTAGAATAGTTAAGTGCAACACTGGGCAGCAAAATTTCCAAGACACAGGTTTTAAAGAACTAACAATTAAAACAGAAAGTATTAGGAAATAAATGTCTTCACCCCCCACCCCCCACCCCCCAGTCCAGGGAACCTGGAGGTCCCCTGGCCATGCAAGCTTCGTTGGTCTGTCTTATCCCCCTTCTCTCAAGGCCTGAGAGAAAAGTAGAGCTAATGTGGCTCTACAGATTCAAGTGGGACTGCTGTGATGACATACAGGAGTTTAGCTCGTTCGGCCCATTATTCCCGGCTTGGACAGTCCCCAGTTCTGAAGAATGCTGGACTTGTTCAGTGGGTGCCACCTGCTGAGAGAAAAGGGACAAGATGGAGTCCTTTTCTAGAGTTCCTGGGCCCATTTTGCAGTGGTGTGAGGATCCCTTTGGTCTGAGCCAGTAAGCTGCTGAGAAGGATGTCTTTGGAAAGCACAAGCCTGCAAGGTGCCAGTAGAAGTTGAAGCTGGGAGAATGGGATCCTCCCCAGCTTCTCTCTCCCAACAGCATAGTAGCTTAAAGAGCAGCAGAAGTAGGCCTGGGCTCTCCAAAAACTTGTCTGAATGCCTAAGGCTACTGGATTCCCTGTCTGGCTTCCCCCAACCCAGCTTCCAACAAGCCATGGCCAGCCAAGAAATTAGAAGATCTCTCTGGCCTCTCCCTGCCTCTACCTTTAGGTCTCACCATTCTACACAGACTAGATGACTTCCATGCAGAGCCTCAGTGGCAGCTACCTGGCTCACTCAACGTGACATGGAGAGGTAACAACCCATTCTGGCCTGTGGACAGGGGAGGAGGGACAGACACACAGATGGTGTCACCAAGAGTGGACTGCGGGGCACTTTGTGCAGGAGAAAGAGCAACCCCCTTGGGCTGGTTTTTGAAGGTGATAGATTTTAGTGAGTTGAACTCAAGGGGGTGGAGGACAAGACTAGGGAAACAGAAGGAGCAGGGCTGGGAGAGCAAGGCTCCAGAGCATGGAGAAGAGGAGCCAGGGCAGAGTGTGGGAGCCCCCACAGTCTTGTGGACAGGGAGCATCTGACACGGTCCTACCCTTGGCTGCTCCCCTGGTTCTTATCCCACCTGTGTCACATCCCTGGGTCCTCTTTTCTCCACTAACTGGGCATCTGCCTCTCAGGGTAAGTGCTTGAGAACATGCATGAAGGTCTCAGCAGAGTCTGGCTTTGTAAATGAACCACAGCATACACTGACCATCTGATGGCATCATGAAGGCTGTCCCTTTAATGGGCCACCTTTCTGGAGGGCTGGTGGCCCAGCTGGTCAAGGGGTGTTTGTGAAATGAATCATACCATTTAAAATACCCAAACTCCTTCATTCTTCCTCAGTTTACTGGATTTTTGTTGTGGTTTTTTTTTTTTTTTAAGGGGTTAAACCCTACACATGGACATCACCAGATGGTCAACACCAAAATCAGATTGATTATATTCTTTGCAGCCAACGATGGAGAAGCTCATTACAGTCAGCAAAAACAAGACCAGGAGCTGACTGTGGCTCATATAATGAACTCCTTATTGCCAAATTCAGACTGAAATTGAAGAAAGTAGGGAAAACCACTAGACCATTCAGGTATGACCTAAATCAAATCCCTTATGATTATACAGTGGAAGTGAGAAATAGATTTAAGGGACTAGATCTGATAGACAGAGTGCCTGATGAACTATGGATGGAGGTTCATGACACCGTAGAGGAGACAGGGATCAAGACCATCCCCATGGGAAAGAAATGCAAAAAAGCAAAATGCCTGTCTGGGGAGGCCTTACAAATAGATGTGAAAAGAGAAGCGAAAAGCAAAGGAGAAAAGGAAAGATATAAGCATCTGAATGCAGAGTTCCAAAGAATAGCAAGGAGAGATAAGAAAGCCTTCCTCAGTGATCAATGCAAAGAAATAGAGGAAAACAATAGAATGGGAAAGACTAGAGATCTCTTCAAGAAAATTAGAGATACCAAGGTAATATTTCATGCAAAGATGGGCTCGATAAAGGCCAGACATGGTATGGACCTAACAGAAGCAGAAGATATTAAGAAGAGGTGGCAAGAATACACAGAAGAACTGTATAAAAAAGAGCTTCGTGACCCAGATAATCACAATGGTGTGATCACTCACCTAGAGCCAGACATCCTGGAATGTGAAGGCAAGTGGGCCTTAGAAAGCATCACTACGAACAAAGCTAGTGGAGGTGATGGAATTCCAGTTGAGCAATTTCAAATCCTGAAAGATGATGCTGTGAAAGTGCTGCACTCAATATGCCAGTAAATTTGGAAAACTCAGCAGTGGCCACAGGACTGGAAAAGGTCAGTTTTCACTCCAATCCCCAAGAAAGGTAATGCCAAAGAATGCTCAAACTACCAAACAATTGCACTCATCTCAAACGCTAGTAGTGTAGTGCTCAAAATTGTCCAAGGCAGGCTTCAGTAATATGTGAACCGTGAACTTCCAGATATTCAAGCTGGTTTTAGAAAAGGCAGAGGAACCAGAGATCAAATTGCCAACATCCACTGGATCATCGAAAAAGCAAGAGAGTTCCAGGAGAACATCTATTTCTGCTTTATTGACTATGCCAAAGCCTTTGACTGCATGGATCACAAGAAACTGTGGAAAATTCTTCAAGAGGTGGGAATTCCAGACCACCTGACCTGCCTCTTGAGAAACCTATATGCAGGTCAGGAAGCAACAGTTAGAACTGGACATGGAACAACAGACTGGTTCCAAATAGGAAAAGGAGTACGTCAAGGCTGTATATTGTCACCCTGCTTATTTAACTTCTATGCAGAGTACATCATGAGAAACGCTGGGCTGGAAGAAGCACAAGCCGGAATGAAGATTGCTGGGAGAAATATCAATAACCTCAGATATGCAGATGACACCACCCTTATGGCAGAACGTGCAGAGGAACTAAAAAGCCTCTTGATGACAGTGAAAGAGGAGAGTGAAAAAGTTGGCTTAAAGCTCAACATTCAGAAAACGAAGATCATGGCATCTAGTCCCATCATTTCATGGCAAATAGATGGGGAAACAGTGGAAACAGTGTCAGACTTTAATTTTTTGGGCTCCAAAATCACTGCAGATGGTGACTGCAGCCATGAAATTAAAAGACGCTTACTCCTTGGAAGGAAAGTTATGACCAACCTAGATAGCATATTGAAAAGCAGAAACATTACTTTGCCAACAAAGTTCCATCTAGTCAAGGCTATGGTTTTTCCTGTGGTCATGTATGGATATAAGAGTTGGACTGTGAAGAAAGCTGAGCATCTAAGAATTGATGCTTTTGAACTGTGGTGTTGGAGAAGACTCTTGAGAGTCCGTTGGACTGCAAGGAGATCCAACCAGTCCATTCTGAAGGAGATCAGTCCTGGGTGTTCTTTGGAAGGAATGATGCTAAAGCTGAAACTCCAGTACTTTGGCCACCTCATGCGAAGAGTTGACTCATTGGAAAAGACTCTGATGCTGGGAGGGATTGGGTGCAGGAGGAGAAGCGGATGACAGAGGATGAGATGGCTGGATGGCATCACCGACTCGATGGACATGAGTTTGAGTGAACTCCGGGAGTTGGGATGGACAATAAGGCCTGGTGTGCTGTGATTCATGGGGTCACAAAGAGTCGGACATGACTGAGCAACTGAACTGAACTAAGTTCTTTTAAGATTTCTAAAGCCAGAACCCAAACATCCTTTGTTTGTGGCATTAGTCAGATTGAGAGTTTGTGGTCCCCAAGGGGACTTCTGGGAGTATATCTGGGAGCCAAACCTGCTATGTGACTGTGGTCTCGATCAGCTCGCATCCCTGCCCTAGCAACATGGGCACTGCAGGTGGTCCCCAAGGTGGGGTTTGCCCTGCCAAATACAGGGCACTGCATGGTTGGATGCCAAGCACTCATCAGAAGGACTCCTGGTTTATTTTCAATACAAGGAAACACACTCACACCAAGCCTTGGATTTTGTAGCAGAACTAAAGATACAGAAGTTCAGAAAGGTATCCCATCTAGGGCACTGAGTTCAGCATATGGCAAGACTCACTCTGCCCAGGGAACACATTTTTGATAAGTTTCCAAGTAGGACTGCATTTAATATCTATGAGAACAGCTCACTTTTTCATGGAAGCCTAGAGAGTCTTTTGTTCAGCCATGACTGCTACCTCCATGTGGGTACCTGTCCTCAAATTTTCTTGTGCTTTCAAGTGTGGGTTTCACACACAGAGCCTATGCAGAAGGGGTGTAGTGCTGTGCAGAACCTCCAACCTGTGTCGGGGGCAGAGAAGAAGGGAGTGCTATACCTGAGTACAGATGGTTTGGCCCAGGGTGGCCTGCTCATTGGGAGACCAATTACTCATTTGGACTGCTTGGTAAAGATGACTTTGCGAGTCTTGAGGCTGTTGCCAGAGGCAGATGTAGTCCTGTGGAGTCTCCAGTGTTACAAGCTGCGGGTTGTGAGTGATAGTAGTCTGAGGGAGGTTGGTAGAATAAATGTCATGGGACCCTGGGCCGTGGGTCACAGGAAAAAGATTCATGTGGGGCTGATGGTGATCTTCAGGAAATAATCTGTAATGGAAGAAACATGTTACAGAGACACGGGTCTAACAATGAGGCCCAAGAGACATCATCTTGCTCATTAAGAGGTACTCAAAGAACCTTTGGTTTGGGTGGCCGAATCAGGAGTCACTTGCTTGGACTCTCACTTTGGCCTGAATAAGACTCAATTCTCCAAAGTAAAGCAAATGGAAACACTGAGAAAATTTAGTCATTTGTATCAAGTGGTATTGTTGCTATTACTTGGATGGTCCTGCTTCTTTCAATATGGTGATCTCTGTGTAAGTCACTTCACTGACTCAGAAGTCAGGGACTTGCCCTTCATCACCGAAGGAGCCCAAGACCCAGAGAGGCTGCAAGTCTGCTTTCTCCTCTAAGTCCAGGGCTCCCTCTATCACCCTAAACTTGAGGGTTGTGTGATAAACAGAGATTTCTGAGCATCATCCCAGACTCTGAATATGCACTTTCAATAACCTCCTCAGGTTGATTCTGATAATTAGGCCAGTGGGAAACATGGCATTAACCCATCCCACATGTCAGGGTCACTGTTCCTAAAGGAAGACCCAGAAGGAACTCAGGAGAGCTTTAGGAGAGCTGCTCAGAGACTGGCATTCATTCAAAAATAAATATTGGGCACCAAGACTGTGCTTACACCACCTTTCATTGCTGAGCAGAAGCTTCTTTTTCTGGCATTGAGACCAAAGATTTTATCCCTGAGCAGAAACTGTTCCTGTCCTCATAGTGCCTCCCAGGACTTTGTCTTTCTATATTCTTGGCTCTTTAGGTATCCAATGCCATATGGATTGTCAGTGCCATGGAGATCCCTTCACCTGCTCTACTGTGACCACAAGATCCCAGGAAAATGGAAGCAGGAAGTTAGGAGCCAGGAGTCACTCAGCTGGGGACGCTCAAGACTTCCCAATAGACACCCTGTACCGTGAGACTTGGCTTGGCTAGAAGAAGTCAAGCAATTTCAAGATCGGCATGCTACTTCCCTAGCTTGGAGACTTCCTGATCTAGCCTTCTTATTTTCGGAGACAACTCTGTTCCATCAAGGCATGCTTGGCTATGGATCATGCCAGCAGAGGCAGTGAGGCCACAGAACAGGATGAATTGGAGCATGTTGCTTGGGATAGGGGACTTTGGGTGCCCATGGGCACGTCGCCCATGGTTTCGGACATGATGTCCAGCCACCATAGGAAAGCAGTGACCTCAGTCCTTATGACCATCTCATGGCCTCCTTACCTGAATCTACCATTTTCTGGGCCATTGAAGTTTTCTGCATGATAGTAACCAGAAGCATTGAAGTTTTCAGTAAGGTAGTAGCCAGGGGCATTGAGGCTTTCGGCACGATAGTAGCCAGAGGCACTGAGATTTTCTGCATGATAGTAGCCAGAAGGCTGCTGTTCAGCCACCATTTGGGTAGGAATAAACATGGGTGGTGGTGGTGGTGGTCGTCGCAGGGGTAGGGGTAGGGGCATGAAACCATCATTGTAGCACAACATAGAGCAGCTAAGTTGGTTTGGCACGAATACTTGCATTTCTTGGTTTTCTCTGGTGGTATTACACTGTTGTGGCTGCTCAGGCAGTGGCAGAAGCTGCTGCTGCTGTTGTTGCAGCTGCTGCTGCTGTTGCTGCTGCTCCTGCTGTTGCTGTTCCTGCTGCTGCTGCTGTTGTTGCAGCTGCTGCTGTTGCTCTTGGTTCACCTCTTCCTGAATGGGAACCTGCATCCACAGGAAAGAGAGAAGAGCAACTCAGTGTCTGCCAGAGCCTCATACATGGAACAAACTCTCCATCTTCTGTGGCAGAAGACAACAGGAACACTTCCTCTCTGGGTGCCCCGGCAGTCTGGTGACTCTGCTCCCAGCTGTGAGAAGCTGTGGTCCAGAACCCATGTGTGCATGTGCACCCAGGTACAGCTGGCCTGGACGTTTTATCTCAGGCAAACGAACTGTACCCAACCGGGAAACCACCACTCCCACCAGAGAAACAGGGGAGCCCACGCTTTCATAAGAATGAACTCTGCCTTTGGCTACAGCGATGAAAGCGGCCTGCTGTACCTGAGAAGATGTGTCAAAAGTCTGCTGAAGCTCCTCATGGATCTGAGAAGAACCTGGTAAACATGAACCACTGACAGATGTGGCCTCTGAAATATCGGAGAAGGGACTCTTCATTGCCTCAGAGCGTGGTTTCTCTGGTGCTAGCTCCAGCAAATCAGGACTAAGAACACGGCCTACGATGGATGGCAGTGCCTGTAAGGACACAGTATCACAAAGGTCTTACTCAGGGCCCACAGCTTTCCTTAGGGCAGAAGACATGCTGGTCATGGAGCAAGACTTCCAGCTCACAGAGAGCCTTGGCCCATCTCAGCTCCTGCAACTAAAAGAAAAGGAGCAAAGCCCTAAGTCCCTGCAAAAGATCATTCCAGATGTGCCATGCTTCCCTGGAGGCAGTTGCCCTCACGACTAGCAGGCCCTATCGACTAACCCCTTGGAGGCTGTCCAGGTCCCTTACTCGTCTCCCTTTTGCCACTGGCATGGAACTGGTCTCTGACCTGTGGCTTGGAATTATTCCTCTCTTGGAGCTGCTCCTTCAAAGTTTCCAGGGAGCTCCTCTGTTTTTTTAGTTCAGTGTTCAGTAGTTGTATTTTCTCATTCAGCTGCTCCTGGAATTTCTTCATCATTTCCTCCTGACTCTTGAGGTATGATGTGATGTGTGGTGACAGCTGTAGGGGCTGTGGGGAGACATCACTATGGTTTATATATGGGGCCACCAGCTTCTCCAAATTCTACCACATTGTTTCATTCCCAAGCTTTGGCATACTGAGAATGTGAACAACAACACCCCAACCCTGATTTCATTCACTACTAGAAAGTGTGAAGAAATGTTAGGGAATCCAAAAATCCTATCATCAGAAAAGATTACGGGGAATGTTTAGTCTATTTTTCCCCAAACATTGACTCAGAGACATGAAATAACCTTCCCACAGTCCTTAGTGGAAGAGTCAGAGTGTAGCAGGTCAGATCACAAATGAGACATGTGGAAACATCCATCAAAGCTCCTGCTAGTGATGCAGAAAGAAGAAAGAGGCTCAATTGGCACTTCCTTTCATCCAAGCACTCGTCTAAGCACCATCAGAATCCACAGATCTGACTTTCACACAACTATGGTGTCCACATACAACTTGTGTGGAACACTCTCCCCTTAGCCCTAGAAATCTAATTTTAACTTGAGTATCAGCCTCAGATCTGCTGATAAACAGATGTATGTGTGTGCTTAGTCACTCAGTTGTGTCTGACTCTTTGTGACCCCACAGACTGGAGCCCATCAGGCTCTTCTGTCCATGGGGAGTCTCCAGGCAAGAATACTGGAGTGGGTTGCTATGCCCTCCTCCAAAGAATCTTTCCAACCCAGGGATCAAACCCAGGTCTCCCACATTGCAGGCGGATTCTTTACTTCCTGAGCCACCAGGGAAACCCAAGAATACTGAAGTGGGCAGCCTATCCCTTCTTCAGGGGCTTTCCCCAACCCAGGAATGGAACCTACATTACAGGCAGATTCTTTACCAACTGAGCTACCAGGGAAGCCCAAACAAATGTATAGGTTAATAAAATTAGAAACTGTGTTGCAGGACAAACTAATGCTTTGCACTGGCAGGAAAGGGATGAGGCAAGTCACACTTGAAAGGGAAGCTGGGAAAAGAGCCTTGTGCAGACCATACACATTTAGGTGGCCAGGGAACTTAAACACTGCTGCCAGGAGGCATGTTCTAAAGCACAGATTTGATTGGGGAAGTGACATGCTCAGATCAGTGTTGTAGAACATGCCTTTGGGCAGCAGTGTGGAAGATGAACTGACAGGACAAAGTAAGTCTGGAGTCAGAAAAAAACCTAGTGAGGAGGCAATGGAGTTAATTTAAGATAGAGATAACTGGGACCTGAAACAGATCAGAGACAGGAGACAGACAGGAAGAGTCAGGGGAGTGCCCAAGATGGAAGAGTAGGAAGACCCTGAGCTCATCTGCTCCCATGGGCGCACCAAAATTCTATCTACCGAGCAACTATTGATGAGAAAGATCTGAAGACCAGAACAAAAGATCTTCTACAACTACAGATCTTCTCTACAGAGAAGGAACCATGAAGAGATGGGTAGCAAGAGTGGAGTTGCATGACAGTTCAGTCACATACCCTAGGGTAGGTGACCCACAGACATGAGGACAATTACAATTGCAGAGGTTCTCCCTGGGGTGTGAGAGGTCTGAGCCCCATTTCAGACTTGCCAGGCTGAGGGTCCTGCCCAGGAAGCTGAGTTCCCAGATCATTTGGCTTTGAAAGCCAGTGGGACTTACCTTCAGGAGAGCCAAGGGGCATAGGAAATAGAGATTTCACTCTTACAGGATGCACACAAAGTCTAACATACTCCTGGATCCAGGACAGAAGCAGTAACTGGATAGGAGGCTGGGTCAGACTCACCTGCTGATTGTGGACAGCCTCCCAAGAGGCAGAAGGCAACTGTGGCTCCCCTCGGGGACATAGACACTGACAGTAGCCATTTTTGGAGTTCATTCTCCTATGTGGACACTGGTGTTGGCAAGGGCCATTGTGGGATCCTCTCTCAAGCTTATTAGCCCTGGGACCCAGCCCTGCCCTGGCCCAACAGTCTATAGGTGCCAGTTCTAAGATGCCTCTGGCCAAGAAAATAGCCATACAAGGATACAGGCCCACCCACCAACAGGCTGGCTGCCTCAGGACCACCTGAGCTTTCAGCTAACTCTGGACCTGACCCAATCCACCAGAGGGCTCAGGACACAGACTTGCCCACCAGTGAACTGCCACTACTCCTGGTACCTCCTGGGTCCCCACCCTGCTCACTAGCTGGGCAACATCAGCTCTGGGACCCTGAGGGCTCTGCAGCCAGAAATATCAGGTCCCAGCTCCATTCAGCAGGAGCTGTCACTGTCCCCAAGACACCCTGGGTCCCAGGCCAATCCACTGGTAGGAAGATACCAGCTCCAGGACCACAGTAGCCCCACAGACGGCCCTGTCAGGATCTCGTCTAAAGACATCACCAAAAAACTACTAGAATTTATAAATGAATTTGGTAAAGTTGAGGATACATTAATATATGGAAATCTGTTGCATTTGTATACATTATCGACAAACTATCAGAAAGATAAATCAATAAAATAATCCCATTTATAATTACATCAAAAGCAATAAAATCCTTAGGAATAAACCTACCTAGGGAGTTTAAAGACCTGTACTCTGAAAACTGTAAGACAGTGGTGAAATAAACTAAAGATGACATGAACAGATGGAAAGTTATACTGTATTCATAGATAGAAATAATGTCAAAATGACCATACTACCAGAGGCAATGTACAGATTCAAAGGAATCCCTATCAAAATACCAATGGTGTTTTTCACAGAAGTAGAACAAATAACTCTCAAATTGTGTATGGAAACACAAAAGACACTGAATAACTAAGACAATCTTGAGAAGGAAGAACAAAGCTGGAGGTATCATGCTCGCTGACTTCAGACTATACTACAAAGCTACTGTAATCAAAACAGAATGGTACTGGAACAAAAGCAGACATATAGGTCAATGGAACAGAAGAGAGAACCCTGAAATGCACCCACACTTATATGGGTAATTAATTTACAACAAAGGTGGCAAGAATATACAACAGAGAGAAAACAGCCTCTTCAATAAGTGTTGTTGGGAAAACTGTACAGCTACATGCCAAAGAATCTCACAACATACATAAAAATAAATTCAAAATGGATTAAAGAGTTAAATGTAAGCCCTGAAGCCATAAAACTTCTAGAAGAAAACATAGGCAGTATGCTCTTTGATATCAGTCTTAGTAATATTTTTTGATATGTCTCCCCAGGCAAGGGAAACAAAAGCAAAACTAAACAAATGGGACTATGTCAAACTAAAAAGCCTCTGGACAGCAAAGGAAACTATCAACAAAATGAAAAGGCTGCCTACAAAATGGGAGAATATATTTGCAAAAGAAATATCTGATAAGTGGTTAATATCCAAAATACACAAAGAACTGATACAATTCAACATCAACAAACAAATAAACAGTCCCCAAATGGGCAGGGGATCCGAACAGATATTTTTTTTCCAAAGAAGACATACATATTACCAAGAGGCACATGAAAAGATGGTCAACATCACTAATTATCAGGGAAACGTAAATCAAAACCACAACGAGATGTTATCTCACACCTGTGAGAATGGCTATTATCAAAAAGACAACAAATAATCAAAGTGTTGGTGGAGATATGGAGAAAAGGGAACTCTCCTGCATTGTTGGTGGGAATGTAAATTGGTATAGTCCCTATGGGAAAACAGTATGGAGATTCCTCAAAAAATGAAAAATGAAACCAGCATAAGATCCAGAAATTCCACTCCTGGGTATTT
Organism: Bos mutus; assembly: GCF_027580195.1. NCBI lineage: Eukaryota > Metazoa > Chordata > Mammalia > Artiodactyla > Bovidae > Bos > Bos mutus. The sequence continues at coordinate 30,701,440 of NC_091646.1, read as the reverse complement.
ATCTGAAGAAAAGAAACACACTAATTAGAGAAGGGTGTTGGAGAAGACTCTTGAGAGTCCCCTGGACTGCAAGGAGATCCAACCAGTCCATTCTGAAGGAGATCAGCCCTGGGATTTCTTTGGAAGGAATGATGCTAAAGCTGAAACTCCAGTACTTTGGCCACCTCATGCGAAGAGTTGACTCATTGGAAAAGACCCTGATGCTGGGAGGGATTGGGGGCAGGAGGAGAAGGGGACGACAGAGGATGAGATGGCTGGATGGCATCGCTGACTCGATGGACGTGAGTCTGAGTGAACTCCGGGAGTTGGTGATGGACAGGGAGGCCTGGCATGCTGGGATTCATGGGGTCGCAAAGAGTCGGACACGACTGAGCGACTGATCTGATCTGATCTGATGTTCACTGCAGCACTATTTACAATAGCCAAGATATGGAAGCAATGTAAATGTCCATCAAAAGATGAATGAATAAAGATGGAGCATACATACATTTGAGATTCCCAGGTAGCACAATGGTAAAGGACCCGTGCGCCAATGCAGGAGATACAAGAGATGCAGGTTCAACTCCTGGGTTGGGAAGATCTCCTGGAGAAGGAAACGGCAATCCACTACAGTATTCTTGCCTGGAAAACTCCATAGACAGAGGAGCCTTGTAGGCTACAGTCCTTGGGGTCACAAAGAGTCAGACATGATTGAGCAACTGAGCACAGCCCAAACATATAATTGGAATATTATATGTTATATGGAATATATATGTTCAGTCATTAAAAGGAATGAATCTTTGTCATTTGCAGCAACATGGGTGGACCAATAGTGTATAATGCTAAATTAAGTCAGAAAGAGAGAGACAAACACATTGATTTCACTAAAATATGGAAAGTAAAAAAGCAAAGCAAATGAACAAGTAAGACAAATCAGAATCAGAGTCATAGATACAGAGAACAAACAGGTGGTTGCCAGAGGGGACAAGAGTGAGATATTAGAGGAAAAGATGAAGAGATTAAGAAGTACAAACTTTCAGCTACAAATTAAATGAGTCACAGATGTGAAAAGTACAGTATGGGGAACATAGTCAATAATTATGTATGTGTATGGTGACAGATGGTAACGACGTATTGTGGTGATCATTTAAAAATGTATAAAAATATCAGACCACTGTGTTGTATACCAGGAACTAACATAGTGTTCTAGGTCAATTACACTGCAAAAATAAACTCATAGACAAAGAGATCAGATTTGTGGTTAGCACAGGTGAGTGGGGGTGGTGGGGAAATGGATGAAGGCAGTCAAAAGATACAAACTCCAAGTTAAAGATAAATAAGTTACAGAGATGTAACATACAACGTGACAAAAATATAACTAACACTATTGTATATTATACATAAAAGTTGTTAAGAGATCAAATCCTAAGAGTTCTTGTCACAAGGAAAAAATCTTCTAAAATTTCCCTTCTCCAGCTTTTCTCTGTCTTCTGGGTATACTCCAGTCTGTCAGTCCATGGCACCCAGAAACAAGCCTATTACATTATCACAGGAAGAGCCAGGCTATACACATTGCTGATTATTTTGACCATTTTAAACAAAAGGTATATTTAAAGCTTAAAAAGAAATTAACTCAAAGAAGAAGAGAAAGCCATCATCAGTGAAAGGGGAAGCACAACTTTCTAGCCTGATAGGGACATAAACAAAGACAAATGTATTTCTTCACAAATTTTCTTTTAAATAGCTGAAAGAACTTTCAGAGCAGTCTAAAAATCCCTGCAAGGCAAGCAGACCACTTCAGGTGAAGAAACTGAGGCTCAGGGGTGTGCCAAGGTCACAGTGCTGGGGCCAAAACACAGTTGTTTTCTAGCCCTCGCTTCTTCTCATTAGAAGAGGATGCCATCTAATGAAGAGACTCACCTAACGCTTGGTAGTTATTGCATACAATTCCACATAACAGACCATAAACTCATTATCTTGGCTGCCAATCCTGATGACAATAATCCTTTCTAATATAAAGATAATCACCCAAACCTGTGATTATGTAGATAAATTTGGACATAGAACAACAAGAGTCATGAATCCAACTGCTTTGATTTGGCCTTGAACCATACATTGGTGCTGACAGTTGAAAGTGGGATATATCTAACATTCTGACAACCCATTGGGGAGACCTAGCTTGTGGTGTGGAAGTGTTGGTATGGGTAGGCAGGAAAACCATCCTCCCATGGGACAGTTAGCATCTCCTCACAGATAACGAGCAGAGCGCTTAAAAACAGTGCCTTTTGTTAGTAGTCAAACTTCCTATTTGACTCAAACTTTCTCTCAAGTACAGAGTGTCTTTGGATATTTCAAGTTAAGAGGAGAACAGTACTTCATCTTACTTAAAGAACCTCCAATCTCCCTGTTGGCTAGGGCCCATTGGATTCTCAGCAGCATCAGAAAATCCAGTACAACAGAAATGATGATACAGTTTTAAAATAAACAAAGAGTGTTCTTTCTGCAAAGTGAAATTGAGCACAAGAGTGGAAATTTGGGGCTTTTTAGGGATAGTGGTACAGATAGATATGTGGAGCAAGACTCCCAGAGCACCCGATCTCTGATATCAGCAGCCAAACTGGAGGACCAGTCTCTTGCTCCACTTGGTTCACCTGGTCTTCCTGGGTCTGCTGGTACTGCTCATACTGCTGTTACTACTGGTCCCCCAGGCCCTTCTGGTCCACCTGGCCCACCCAGCCTACCTGATACTCTTGTTCTTTCTGGCCCTCCTCGTCTTCCTGGTCCTTCTTGTTTTCTTGATCCTTCCAGTCCTTTTGGACTTCCTCATGGTTCTCTTCATATTCTTGATCTTCCTGGTTCTCATGGACATCCTTGTCTGACTCTTCTGTATGATCCATAACACTCACCTTGTGTACATGCTTCAACTCATACACATGAGTCACATGTCCCATCCCAGGTTCTGATTCAAAGCTCTGCCTCGAGTACATTTCTGAGGAAGAAAAAATTGGAATTCATAACGAAAAAGGCTAAATTACTAACATCCCCAAACAGATTACACAGATTTCTCTGTTTATTTCTTGTTATATATTATAGAAACAGGAAGGTACACTTTTACTCCATGTTATGGATTAGATGCACCAGGTACCAGGAGTAATTCAGAACATTATTTAAAAATCTGTTCACATTTGAAGTCCATACACCCAAGCATAAGCAGGCACCCAACCCATTCACATTGTGTCTTTTCATTATAAAAGTTCTTTTGGCTCTGCTACTTGAATTTGGTATGTTTCAACTAATCAAATCAAACCTAGTCATAATGCACTTCTGAAAAACTAGGTTCCCAAGCAGACAGGATCTTGGATCTGCCTGAAGTGCTCTTGGAGGTGGTGTGACATGACTCTCCTTCAGCAGCCCCCAGAACATTATTTGAATAATGCAAAATGATAGAATCATTTCAGTACAGAGTTTGGCAGTTCTCTTCACACACACTTCCCACAGGACCCACTAGTCCCACTCCCAAGAATTTACCCAAATGCTTTAAAAGTGTATAGGCACACAAAAAACCTCTATGCAAATGTTTTACTAGCTCTATTTATAATCACCAAAAACTTGGAACCAATCCAGATGTTCTTCTTCAGATGAATGAATTAAAAAAAAAAAAAAAACACCGTGGTACATTCATAAAATGAAGTACTACTCAGCAAGAAAAAAGGAATGAACCACTGATTCACACATTTGAATCTTAAATGCATTTTGTTAACAGAGACAGGCCAAAAAGGCTAGACATTGTATGATTCCATTTACATGACATTCTGGTAAAAGGAAACCAGAGATCAATGGAGTAGAGATCAATGGTTGCCAGAGGATGGGGGACAGAGTTTGAGTTCAAAGACGCAGCACAAAGGAATTTGAGAGGTGGCAGAGCTGTTCTGTTTGTACTGTGGTGGTAGCTGTATGACTTTGCCTTTGTCAAGAACTGTACACCTCAAAGAGCGGATTTTACAGTGTGTAAACTAAATTGGTCTTACACATTTTCAAAATCACAGTCATGGGTTCATGGACTTTGCCCATGCTCCACCAAAAACAATTGGTTAGAAAGGATTTTTCTTCTTTTTTAAGAAATTTTAATTAGAAGATAATTACTTAACAATATTGTGATGGCTTTTGCCATCCATCAACATGAATAGGCTATACATATACATATGTCCCCTCCCTCTTAAATGCCCTTCCCACCTCCCTCCCCATCCCACGTCTCTAGGTTGTCGCAGAGCACCACAGAGACTTTGGGTTCCCTGCGTCATACAGCAAATTCCCACTGGCTATCTAGTGTACATATAGTGTACGTATATATATGTATATGTTTCAATGGTATTCTCTCAAATCATCCCACACTGCTTCCCCTACTGTGTCCAAAAGTCTGTTCTTTATGTCTGTGTCTCCTTTGTTGCTCTGCAAATAGGATCATCGGTACTATCTTCTTAGATTCCATATATATGTGTTAATATATGCTACTTGTCTTTGTCTTAGAAGGATTTTTTAAACAAAGCTTTGAGACTGACAACAATACTGGAAGAATTTTTAACTAGAATATTTCAAAAATATAGGCATTACTTCTATTATGGGGATTCTACAAGTTATCAATGATAAGATCAGCTAATTGGAGGGCATGATTTGCATTTGGCCTTCACTGTTGTTTTGTATTCTATTTTTCATACAATTATATTAATGAAATGTTTTTAATATTTAAACTTCTGTAGTAAATATCACTGTTTTTGAGAGACTATCACTTCACTCTTTAGTAACAATTCTTCTTATAGTACAGTTTTTTAAAAAAAAGAGATTTCTTTGGACTGCAATTAATATACCATAGCAAAAAAGGCTGCATAAGTCTGAAAAGATAAGGTGCTACTCCTCCAAGGACTGAGATCTAGCACCAATCTTTAGATCAAAATTAAATGGGAGATTTACAATGTTGGTTAGTTTCAGGTGTAAAGCAACATGATTCAGTTTATATATTCTTTTCCCATATAGGTTATTGCAGAGTATTGAGTAGAGTCCTCTGTTCTATACAGTAGGTTCTTATTAGTTATCTTTTTTATGAATAGTAGTGTGTATATCTCAGTCCCAATCTCACAATTTATCCCTTTCCCATGCTTCACCTTTGATAACCATAATTTTGTTTTCTATGTCTGTGAGTCCATTTTTATCTAGATTCCACATATTTCAATAAAAACCTTAAAAAATAAGTTGGAGATAATAATACCATTCCCAAACACTTGAATCATTGCTGAGATATTAATTTGCACTGCTCTCAAATCATCATTCACAAAAACTTACAGATGATGAAAAAAGTTACAATTCACTTTTGTGATTTCATACCATTATAAACAGAACACTATCTTCATTTGAAAAACTGTAACTACTCTGTAGGTCACTATTTTTCTTTTGATAGTCCCCATCCAAATGTTAAAATGTACCCACCAGAAGATGCAGGTATGCTTGGCAAGGGGGACACTGTGTTGAAGTCATCAGACATAACGGGATTTACATTAAAGGAGTCCATAGAATCTGATGATTCAGAAAGTTCAGTCTCTATAGTATTTGCTGGTTCCTAGGAATTTCCAAAAGGGAAGGAGAAGATGACATCTCAATTTGGTGACAAAGAGATATATAAAACAACAGAAAACACAGGTAGAACACAAACTTTGATATATTTCACATCATTTCTAACATTGTTTCAATAAATTGAATACCTAACAGAAAATTATCATGAAACATGTACTTGAAAAAAATTGCTGGAAGGTAACAACAAGCAGAGATTATGGGTGTCATATGCTATCCAACATCAAAACTCAGAAGAGAAATATGGTATAGATGTGGTAAAAGCACAAGCATAAGAAAAATGTGTACCAGTCGAAGGCTGTTGCTATACAAACACATGCACACACACACGTGTGTGTGTGCATTTCAGAGGTGTTGGTAGCATGCTGGTTCAGAAAAGTGGGAAGGCTGTAAGAGAACTACCCTCCACTGATGGGGCCATTTTTCTACAGATCTTCCACATGCAGACTAGGTTTAGAGAAAGGAAAGGACAACTGGGGGCTGTTTAACCACTTCTCTCTTTTTTATACAAACTAAAGTTGAAAGTATTATTAACAAAAGTACCTTTACTATATAGTAGCAGAGAGACAGCAATGACCCTGGGGAGCTTCTAGTGCAAACTCCCCATTTGATAGTGTCAAAAAGGAGAAGGTCATACAGCAAGTGAGAAGCAGAATGAGTGATATACTCCAGTGATTTCAAGCTCAGTCTAAGCTATCTGTTGTTTTAAACCATATACATTATATTCACACTTAGTGATCCACTTCCACTTACATAACAACTGGAGCCTTTCTGAATAGTCTGGGGCTCACTGTTCATATGAAATTTAAGTATCTGGTTTATCAGTGAAATCTTGGAAATCTCTGCCAAAAGATCGTGTACGTGTTTGTGTGTTTGTTTTAGACTAGACTAACACATAGACGCATGCTCATTTTTTCTTAAGGAAGCTGTTTGTTGGAGCACATTCATCTAGATCAGGTCCCAGCATTTGAACTTCAGGAAACTATGCAACTTCACTGCTCAAGTACAGTGTTTTGTACTCTTCAAAATGAGCAATATGTTTCTGAGGATGTGGTAATCTTTTCATTACGCTGAGAAAGATATTCGGCTGGGGAGATATTCATTAAGATATGATATGACCTCTCTTTCTCTGTCCTCTTGGTTCTGTTCTTTATCATAGCTATATATCAATTTAATCACTAGCTCCTTGCTTCCTGGGTGATTTTCAAGGGAAATATATATACTTGGATGTTAAGATGTCCATATTTGTACATTCATAATTTTTAGCCCATCAACAGAAATGCGGTGAGTTAAGTGATCTTAACTGATGGAATCATGTACAGTAATAGTAAACGGCTTGGGAAAAAATGAAGGAAAGAAACAAAGCAAAGAATCTTCTAGTTTAAAATACTGTTAGGATGAAGGCCTGAAGACAGTCTTTCAAAAGAGGCAGCTAGAAGCTAAAAGTAAAGATGAAATGAACATGAACACATGGGGCAGAAAAGCAAACAATAAGCTCACACACATTCAAGAGGACTTTCAGATTCATTTTTATTCCATAATTGTTTCTATGAATAATACATTAAAGGATTTAAAAGAGAAGTATGGCCTTTGAGGCTAGATATGGAGCAAGCTACCAATGCAGCCTCCAAGACCTGATGCAACTGTGAACTAGAAATGAGTGTATATCGCAAGGGTGGAACTCCAGAAGTTTCTCCCCCAATTTTAACATTTTCCCCGTAAGCTGGCTTAAAACTCAACATTCAAAAAATGAAGATCATGACATCCAGTCCCATCACTTCATGGCAAATAGATGGGGAAACAGTGGAAACACTGACAGACTATTTTCTTGGGCTCCAAAATTACTGCAGATGGTGACTGCAGCCAAGAAATTAAAAGACACTTGCTCCTTGGAAGAAAAGCTATGACAAACCTAGACAGCATATTTAAAAACAGAGACATTACTTTGCCAACAAAGGCCCATCTAGTCAAAGCTATGGTTTTTGTCATGTATGGATGTGAGAGTTGAACCACAAATAAAGCTGAACACTGAAGAATTGATGCTTTTGAACTGTGGTGTTGGAGAAGACTCTTGAGAGTCCCTTGGACTACAAGGAGATCAAACCAGTCCATACTAAAGGAAATCAGTCCTGAATATTCATTGGAAGGACTGATGCTGAAGCTGAAGCTCCAATCCTTTGCCACCTGATGGGAAGGACTGACTCGTTGGAAAAGACCCTGATGCTGGAAAAGATTGAAGGTGGGAGGAGAAGGGGATGACAGAGGATGAGATGGTTGGATGGCATCACCAACTCAATGGACATGAGTTTGAGCAAGCTCTAGGAGTTGGTGATGAACAGGTAAGCCTGGAGTGCTGCAGTCCATGGGGTCACAAAGAGTCAGACACGACTGAGCTACTGAACTGAACACTGTAGCTATAAAATCAATGGAAGAAGCTTTCATGATTGCTCCCTGAGTCAGGTTTGTCCTGTCCTCCTCATTAATACATAGCTTGGGTAAAGTGCTTCCAAGTCTCATGTACACTACAGTTCTCCTGCCCTACTCAGCCCCTGGTACAGGGTCAAAGCCAGCATCTTCGGAATAATTGCCTGCCACCTCCAGGCAGAATGGATTTGAGTGGAAAAGCATTCTGAAAATGTACAAGCTCCAATTTTGCCAAAATGCCTATGTAGTGAAACACAGTTCAGGAACAACAGATCTCTACAGATGGGTGACAGAATGTCAATAGCTGGCAACAACTCATCTAAACTCATCATTAAAATAAAGTCTTTGGGACAGAATCAGTTAATGACAATGTGCTTTGGATTAGCATGGTGGAGAGGTCTGACAGAATGTGGTCCAGTGGAGAAGGGAATGGCAAACCACTTTAGTATTCTTACCTTGAGAACCCATGAACAGTATGAAAAGGCAAAATGATAGGATACTGAAAGAGGAACTCCACAGGTCAGTAGGTGCCCAATATGCTACTGGAGATCAGTGAAAAAATAACTCCAGAAAGAATGAAGGGATGGAGCCAAAGCAAAAACAATACCCAGCTGTGGATGTGACTGGTGATAGAAGCAAGGTCCGATGCTGTAAAGAGCAATATTGCATAGGAACCTGGAATGTCAGGTCCATGAATCAAGGCAAATTGGAAGTGGTCAAACAAGAGATGGCAAGAGTAAACGTCGACATTCTAGGAATCAGCGAACTAAAATGGACTGGAATGGGTGAATTTAACTCAGATGACCAGTATATCTACTACTGTGGGCAAGAATCCCTCAGAAGAAATGGAATAGCCATCATGGTCAACAGAAGAGTTCAAAATGCAGTACTTGGATGCAATCTCAAAAACGACAGAATGATCTCTGTTTGTTTCTAAGGCAAACCATTCAATATCACAGTAATTCAAGTCTATGCCCCAACTAGTAACGCTGAAGAAGCTGAAGTTGAACGGCTCTATGAAGACCTACAAGACCTTTTAGAACTAACACTCAAAAAAGATGTCCTTTTCATTATGGGGGACTGGAATGCAAAAGTAGGATGTCAAGAAACACCTGGAGTAACAGGCAAATTTGGCCTTGGAATACAGAATGAAGCAAGGCAAAGGTTAATAGAGTTTTGCCAAGAAAATGCGCTGGTCATAGCAAACACCCTCTTCCAACAACACAAGAGAAAACTCTACACATGGACATCACCAGATGGTCAACACTGAAATCACACTGATTATATTCTTTGCAGCCAAAGATGGAGAAGCTCTATACAGTCAACAAAAACAAGACTGGGGAGCTGACTGTGGCTCAGATCATGAACTCCTTATTGCCAAATTCAGACTGAAATGGAAGAAAGTAGGGAAAACCACTAGACCATTCAGGTATGACCTAAATCAAATCCCTTATGATTATACAGTGGAAGTGAGAAATAGATTTAAGGGACTAGATCTGATAGACACAGTGCCTGATGCACTATGGACAGAGGTTCGTGACATTGTACAGGAGACAGGGATTAAGACCATCCCCATGGAAACGAAATGCAAAAAAGCAAAATGGCTGTCTGGGGAGGCCTTACAAATAGCTGTGAAAAGAAGAGAAGTGAAAAGCAAAGGAGAAAAGGAAAGATATAAGCATCTGAATGCAGAGTTCCAAAGAATAGCAAGGAGAGATAAGAAAGTCTTCCTCAGTGATCAATGCAAAGAAATAGAGGAAAACAACAAAATGGGAAAGACTAGAGATCTCTTCAAGAAAATTAGAGATACCAAGGGAACATTTCATGCAAAGATGGGCTCAGTAAAGGACAGAAATGGTATGGACCTAACAGAAGCAGAAGATATTAAGAAGAGGTGGCAAGAATACACAGAAAAACTGTACAAAAAAGAGCTTCATGACCCAGATAATCACAATGGTGTGATCACTCACCTAGAGCCAGATCCTGGAATGTGAAGTCAAGTGGGCCTTAGAAAGCATCACTATGAACAAAGCTAGTGGAGGTGATGGAATTCCAGTTGAGCTATTTCAAATCCTGAAAGATGATGCTGTGAAAGTGCTGCACTCAATATGTCAGCAAATTTGGAAAACTCAGCAGTGGCCACAGGACTAGAAAAAGTCAGTTTTCATTCCAATCCCAAAGAAAGGCAATGCCAAAGAATGCTCAAACTACTGCACAATTGCACTCATCTCACACGCTAGTAAAGTAATGCTCAAAATTCTCCAAGCCAGGCTTCAGAAATATGTGAACTGTGAACTTTCAGATGTTCAAGCTGGCTTTAGAAAAGGTGGAGGAACCAGAGACCAAATTGCCAACATCCGCTGGATCATCAAAAAAGCAAGAGAGTTCCAGAAAAACATCTATTTCTGTTTTATTGACTATGCCAAAGCCTTTGACTGCGTGGATCACAAGAAACTGTGGAAAATTCTTCAAGAGATGGGAATACCAGACCACCTGACCTGCCTCTTGAGAAATTTGTATGCAGGTCAGAAAGCAACAGTTAGAACTGGACATGGAACAACGGACTGGTTCCAAATAGGAAAAGTAGTACGTCAAAGCTGTATATTGTCACCCTGCTTATTTAACTTCTATGCAGAGTACATCATGAGAAACGCTGGGCTGGAAGAAGCACAAGCTGGGATCAAGATTGCCAGGAGAAATATCAATAACCTCAGATATGCAGATGACACCACCCTTATGGCAGAAAGTGAAGAGGAACTAAAAAGCCTCCTGATGAAGGTGAAAGAAGAGAGTGAAAAAGTTGGCTTAAAGCTCAACATTCAGAAAATGAAGATCATGGCATCTGGTCCCATCACTTCATGGGAAATAGATGGGGAAACTGTGGAAACAGTGTCAGACTTTATTTTTCTGGGCTCCAAAATCACTGCAGATGGTGACTGCAGCCATGATATTAAAAAATGCTTACTCCTTGGAAGAAAAGTTATGACCAACCTGGATAGCATATTGAAAAACAGAGACGTTACTTTGCCAACAAAGGTCCGTCTAGTTAAGGCTATGGTTTTTCCAGGGGTCATGTATGGATGTGAGAGTTGGACTGTGAAGAAAGCTGAGTGCCGAAGAATTGATGCTTTTGAACTGTGGTGTTGGAGAAGACTCTTGAGAGTCCCTTGGACTGCAAGGAGATCCAACCAGTCCATTCTGAAGGAGATCAGCCCTGGGTGTTCTTTGGAAGGAATGATGGTGAAGCTGAAACTCCAGTACTTTGGCCACCTCATGTGAAGAGTTGACTCACTGGAAAAGACCCTCATGCTGGGAGGGATTGGGGGCAGGAGGAGAAGGGGATGACAGAGGATGAGATGGCTGGATGGCATCACTGACTCGATGGACATGAGTCTGAGTGAACTCTGGGAGTTGGTGATGGACATGGAGGCCTGGCATGCTGCAATTCATGTGGTCTCAAAGAGTCGGACATGACTGAGCGACTGAACTGAACTGAGCATTGATACTACTACTTAAAGCCACTGCTGATCAAACAGTGAAGTGGTGGTTTTGTGGAGAGAACTTTGTTCTCAATACTTTGCCTTGTTCTCAATTCCTTGCCAGTTGGAAAAGTGAAGTGAAAGTCACTCAGTCGTGTCCAACTCTTTGCGATCCCATGGACTAGTCCATGGAATTCTCCAGGCCAGAATACTGGAGTGGCTAGCCTTTCCCTTCTGCAGGGGATCTTCCCCACCCAGGGATCGAACCCAGGTCTCCCATACTATAGGCGGATTCTTTACCAACTGAGCTATCAGAGAAGCCTTTTAGTAGCTGCTCTCAACAGAACCTGCTTTATTAAATACAACATAGTCCATAGTAACAGCCGACAGATCAAAATATTATGATACCTGGCAGGGACCAAGGTATGCTTTGTGTGGTTTTCTTCACTCTTCTTTTGCTTAGATTCAGTTGAGATCCTTGAATCTCTGGGTTTACGGCTTTTATCAAATGTGGACAAATCTCTGGCCATTATTATTTCAAATATTTTTTCTTGTGCTTCCCTCTACATTTCGAAGACTATATTTACATGTACATTTGGCTACTTGAAAAGTTTCTACCAGCCAATTGATACACTTTCCTTTTTTCTTGTTCTTTTTAAACTTTTTTTTCTCTTTATTTGGAGAATTTCTATTATAACGTCTTTAAATTTCCCAATCTACAAAATCTGCAAGGTTTAATCTGCCATCAATCCCATCCAGTGTTGTTTTCATTGCTCAAATTTTAACTTGAGACTTTATCCCATCTTCCACATCTCTACTTGAAAATTTGAACGTATGTAACACATATGTTAATATCCCTGTCCACTAATTCTAAAACCTGTATTGGATCTGGGTGAGTTTTTATTGATTGGGTTTTCTCTTCAATAAGAGTTACATATTATTGCTTTTTTAAACGCCTGGTAATATTTGAGTAGATGCCAAATATTGTTAATTTTATTTATTGGATTATGGATTATTTTACATTCCTAGAAACACTCTATCTTTGTTTTGGAATGCAGTTAAATTACTTGAAAACAATTTGGCCCATTTGCTGTTGCTGTTGTTCAGTCAATCAGTCGTGTCCAACTCTTTGCAACCCCATGGACTGTAGTACACAAGGCTTCCCTGTCCTTCACCATCTCCCAGAGTTTACTCAAACTCATGTCCATTGAGTTGGTGATGCCAGCCAACTATCTCATCCTCTGTCGTCCCCTTCTCCTCCTGCCTTCTATCTTTATCAGAATCCAGTTCTTTTCTGATGAGTCGGCTCGCATCAGGTGGCCAAATTATTGGCGCTTCAGCTTTAGCATTAGTCCCTCCAACGAATATTAGGGTTGATTTCCTTTAGGATCCCTTTGGTCTTGCCTTAATGACTTGATAGTCAGAACCAGAGCAATAGTCAGCCTGGGGCTAACTTTCCCCCATAACTGAGGCAAGATCTCTCTGTGTACTCTTATGCCTCGTGTCCTGTGTATTATGAGAATTTCCAATGTGGCAGATAGAAACAGGAAGCATTACTGACCCTGTAAGAATTTTGGCACTGTTTCCTCTAATTTCTTGAGTGGTTCTCTCCCCTTACAGATCCCCATAGCAACCTTCATCCATGCAGCCCTCTCCTCTCTGGTAATCTGCAAGCAACTTTAGACTATCTAGTCTCACCTCAGTCTCCTCAGCTCAGGAATTCTACTGGGATCCCTGTGTGTCCTCCCTCTTGGCTAAATGGCCTGGTAACTCTCTAGGTAGTAAGTTATGGCAATTGCAGGGCTCATTTCATTCATTTCCTATCTCTTAAGAGTCCCTGTCTTTTGTTGCCTTCTGTCCATTATCTTGAAAACTGTTAGTCGTATTTTTTTGTTTTTTATTTTTGGCTGTTTTGGGCAGGAAAGTCAATCTGGTCCCTGTTGCTCCATCTTGATTGGAAACACAAGTCCCTTAATACCATAGTATATTGTCCAGTTACTGAAATGACTAAATTTGAGACTGTCCAAAGACAGACTTTAGCAATAAGTGATGACCAAAGGAAATGGAGTAGCAGGCAAGCTATCATTTATAACAAAGTTAAAAACAGAAGTGATGGTAGACCGAGACTGAATGGAAATAGCAAAATTAAATAGCAATTGGGCCATTGTGATAAGATTATGAGATTCTTTAAAAAAAAAAACAAACTGACCTTTAAATGTTAAAATTACTTAGGTTTTATAAAGTGAGAGTTTTTTTAATCCAACTTTCCTCAAAACACTAAGTTGAAGGACTGGATTCTTCACACATAGCACACAACAGGTCCTGGGTAAATATTTGTTGACAGACTGATGAAGTCAGGCTGTCAGCTATGTAGATGTCAGACTGATGGCCAGAGCTATATGGATGTCTTGGCCTCTTTTCCTAGCATAACTGAAATTAGTTTGTGTATAAACAGAGCATTGTTCCACTTAAATTAACTTTGTTCTACCTAATTTCCTCGCTGTTTCATACCATCTTGAACAGAAAGCTGGGTTAAGCAGAGGTACCTCTTCAGAAGGGAGAAGTTTTATCTACACAGAAGTAGCTTATTGAATGAGCAAGAGTTAGAAAATATAATAGAAAAACCAGCACTTCATATTGAAAATACATGTTCATAGTATTTCCATGTTACAGAAGAACTTAAATACTAAAAACACCTGCTGTCTGCACAGTCTCATGAATGTGAACACTTTTAAGCAAAATCACGTGAAAGGCTGAAAGCCAAAGTGACAGTCTACACATCCAACCTGTCAATATTGTTCTTTAAATCCCTTTACCAGACATTTGAAGAGTGCTATAAAAATAGACTGTTTTATCATACAATATTCTTTTGTGTATTTAATATTTATGAACACCTACTATGTGTGGCCAGTACTGTTCAAGGTGTTTGGTGACATGCTGATGAACAATACTACCCCCGCTCTCATAGAAGATTCATTCTATTGCAGGAATACAGACAATATCCTGAGATGGGTTTGGCTAAAAAATTCATTCAGGTTTTTTGTAACATCATATGGAAAAACTCAAGTAAACTTTTTGGCCAGTTCAATAAATGCAGTTCCTTTGAGTGTTATCTAATCTTTATGAGGTAGCCTGGCAGAGATTATTACCACTCCCATTTTACACATAATGAAACTGAAGCTTCCCATGGTAAAATAACATTCCCCAGGTCACATAATTAATTGGTAAAGGCAGAATCAGGAATTGAGCTCTTATCTTCTGATACCCAAGCCATCTTTCTCTCTATAGTACTATCACCACCACCCTGAATCAGCCTAGTAGCTATGTTGTATGCACCCATGGAGTAACAAGTAAGGTGAAAGCCTATTCATTGGGGAAGGCTTCCTGGGATGGCTATTTGTTGTTCTATATCTGTTTTTCTTGCACTTTGATCTTATCCCCCAGGCTAGAATTTAGATTATTGAGGGCAGACCCAAGTTTCATATTTCTATTCAGGTATATCCCTATAGGGTTCTCTAGCGGAACGTCTGGTGAATGGATAATTGAATGATACATTTAATGGCTTAAGGAAAGGATGGAGGACAATTCACATTAATTAGGGATTCGTTCTACCCATAATCGGCAGAGGACTCTGCCATCTCATGAGTCTACTCACATAGCCTATAGGAGCAGGCTATAGGCTATATAACCTCTGATTTCAAAATGCACTCACAAGTCAAAAAGACTTGGAATGATGTCTGGCACAGAGGCTAGCTTAATTCTTTTTAAAGCTACTACAGGGACCATTCCAAGCATGGCTGTTACTGCTTCCAATAAGAAATAACTATAAAATGGCAACTATGGAATACCACTCATGTTCTGTGTCCATATGGGATACTTCAAATTAAAAACCTTTATATGTAGGTTCGAGGGAAGCTGAAATTGCCACCCCAAAATATGACTTGTTGGCATAAGGGTTATTTTGAGCTGGTTATTTCTAAGAAACAGCAGGCAGAGGAGGAGCTCTGAAAACCAATAGAAGTTACCATTTTGTAAGATACATTTATATTTATAAGGGAAATCTCCATTTATAAGTATGTCTCCCTTTCTGCACCAGGTAGAAAAGGATGACTCTTAGTTTCTAGAAACTTATTAATGCAGAAGACTAGGACTTAAATCTGCAGAAAACCTTAACCCTTGTTTACTGTATCCCCACTGCTGACTCCCCACTCCCATCACCTTCTTTTATCTTAGCTGAAAATGGTATTCAAGATGGTGGCTTGAGTCATTTCAGAGAGTTATTCAATATTATTGGGTCTCTCCCATGTATGTTAGAAATATATAAATACCCATTACTAAGCTTCCATTCATCCTTCTCCTGTTAATCCTGTCTTAATTACAGGGGCATCTTACCTGAGAACCTAGAAGGGTAGCAGGAAAATTCTTTTCTTCCCCCACCTTGGCCACACACATTAACTAAACAGTCAACATTATGGAAATAAGGCATGACTCTATGTACTCAATGTACGTACTTCTACATCAGTAATTTCAACTTCTGAGGATTCCATTCCAAAACATCCTGTTTCCTCTTGAATACGTCTATAAATAGGTGAAAAGAGAAACGGTCATCACTTCATGGGAAATACATGGAGAAACAGTGGAAACAGTGTCAGACTTTATTTTTTGGGGCTCCAAAATCACTGCAGATGGTGATTGCAGCCATGAAATTAAAAGACGCTTACTCCTTGGAAGGAAAGTTATGACCAACCTAGATAGCATATTGAAAAGCAGAGACATTACTTTTGCCAACAAAGGTCCCTCTAGTCAAGGCTATGGTTTTTCCAGTGGTCGTGTATGGATGTGAGAGTTGGACTGTGAAGAAAGCTGAGAATTGAAGAATTGATGCTTTTGAACTGTGGTGTTGGAGAATACTCTTGAGAGTCCCTTGGACTGCAAGGAGCTCCAACCAGTCCATTCTGAAGGAGATCAGCCCTGGGATTTCTTTGCAAGGACTGATGCTAAAGCTGAAACTCCAGTACTTTGGCCACCTCATGCAAAGAGTTGACTCATTGGAAAAGACTCTGATGCTGGGAGGGATTGGGGGCAGGAGGAGAAGGGGATGACAGAGGATGAGATGGCTGGATGGCATCACTGACTCGATGGATGTGAGTCTGGGTGAACTCTGGGAGTTGGTGATGGACAGGGAGGCCCGGCATGCTGTGATTCATGGGGTCACAAAGAGTTGGACACGACTGAGTGACTGAACTGAACTAAAACACATCTCACTTACCACTAAATTCTCTGTAATACAGTAAAAATGAGGTTCTGTTAAGAAAAAAAACAAACACCCCAAATGGTATCACTTGTGTTAAAACCCATGTTACTAAACCCAGATTTAATGCCTAACCTAACTGCAGTCTCAGCCTTTACCAGCAGTGGAATCTTAATCAACCAGTTTGGAACTTCCTAGTCAGCACAAATTAGGTAATCTATCACATGGTCCTTTCTATCCTCCAAAGGAAGAAGAATGTCCTGGCCCCAAAATAATCCTTTCTTTGCTTTTGCTAGTAATTCCCTGGCCCCACTCCTCTTCCTATAAAAAAAACTTCCATTCTATATAACTCTTGGGATGCTGCCCAATTCATGAATCGCCTCATAAAGTCAATTAGATCTTCATATTTACTCAGTTAAATTTTGTTTTTTAACAGTTCAAACAAGAAAAAAAAACTCTTTTATTTTCCTTTTTTTCTTTTTTTAAAAAAAATTATTGATAATATATTTATAGGCGAGTTGAAAAATATAGAACAAAGTTACATATAGTTCTACCATATATTACAATTATCTTGAAGTAGGTAAATTAAGATTTTTAGTTGGAGTTTCAATATCAAACTCTCAGAAACTAACAGAATGGATATATAGAAAAGTAGAAGGATATAGTAGACCTGAAAAGCACTGTAAACCAATTAATTCAACACAGTTAAGATTTGTACCATTTTCACACAAGAGTAGGATACAAATTCTTTTAAATTCCCATAGACTATAAACTAGGAGACACTGGAACATATGCAGGGATGTAAAACTAGGTGGTCTAAAGGTATTGAAATCATAGAGTCTGTTTTCTTATCACTGTGGAATTATGTTAGAAATCAATATCAAAAGATATTTGAAAATAACCCATATATTTTCAAGTGCAATGTGACATTTACCACGAGAGATCTTTGACTTAGCCATTGAAAGCATCAATAAAGTTAAAAGACTGAAAAAAACGCAGAGGGTGACTGCAGAGAGGAAAGCATTTAAATGAGAAATTAGCATCAAAGATACTTTAAAAAACCCATGTAATTGGAAATTAAATGTCCACTTTTAAATGATGGGTGTATCTAAGAAGCCATAACAAGGAAAATTAGACCTGAGAATATAAAGAAATACTATTCATAAAAAAAGAAATTAACATATGATACACTAATATTAACTCTCTTATTTTTCTTAATACATAACATTGTCAATCTTTGAGGTGTCACTTTTCCTACAGAGAAAGTAGTTCTGCACCATATTTATAATAAAGTAAGTCATATTTATAATAAAGTAAGGCTTCAGCAATACGTGAACCATGAACTTCCAGATGTTCAAGCTGGTTTTAGAAAAGGCAGAGGAACCAGAGATCAAATTGCCAACATCTGCTGGATCATGGAAAAAGCAAGAGTTCCAGAAAAAAACATCTATTTCTGCTTTATTGACTATGCCAAAGCCTTTGACTGTGTGGATCACAAGAAACTGTGGAAAATTCTGAAAGAGATGGGAATACCAGACCACCTGACCTGCCTCTTGAGAAACCTGTATTCAGATCAGGAAGCAACAGTTAGAACTAGACATGGAACAACGGACTGGTTCCAAATAGGAAAAGGAGTACGTCAAGGCTGTATATTGTCACCCTGCTTATTTAACTTCTATGCAGAGTACATCATGAGAAATGCTGGGCTGGAGGAAGCACAAGCTGGAATCAAGATTGCCAGGAGAAATATCAATAACCTCAGATATGCAGATGACACCACCCTTATGGCAGAAAGTGAAGAGGAACTAAAAAGCCTCTTGATGAAAGTGAAAGAGGAGAGTGAAAAAGCTGGCTTAAAACTCAGCATTCAAAAATCAAAGATCATGGCATCCAAGCCCATCACTTCATGGCAAATATATGGGGAAACAGTGTCAGATTTTATTTTGGGGGGCTCCAAAATCGCTGCAGATGGTGATTGCAGCCATGAAATTAAAGACACTTCCTCCTTGGAAGAAAAGTTATGACCAACCTAGATAGCATATTAAAAAACAGAGACATTACTTCGCTGACAAAGGTCTGTCTAGTCAAGGCTATGGTTTTTCCAGTAGTCATGTATGGATGTGAGAGTTGGACTATAAAGAATGCCAAGTGCCAAAGAATCGATGCTTTTGAACTGTGGTGTTGGAGAAGACTCTTGAGAGTACCTTGGAAAACAAGGAGATCAAACCAGTCAATCCTAAAGGAAGTCAATCCTGAATATTCATTGGAAGGACTGATGCTGAAGCTGAATATCCAATACTTTGGCCACCTGATGTGAAGAACTGACTCATTGGAAAAGACCATGATGCTGGCAAAGCTTGAAGGCAGGAGAAAAGGGTGAAAAAGGATAAGATGGTTGGATGGCATCACCGACTGGATGGACATGAGTTTGAGCAAGCTCCAGGAGTTAGTGATGGACAGGGAAGCCTGGCGTGCTGCAGTCAATGGGGTCACAAAGAGGCTGATGGAACTGAGCAACTGAACTGAACTGAACATCTTTGCAAGATTCTCCTCACAGCTCTGTACAAGATAACACTTCACCGAAACAAGATGAAAGGGGAATTCCCCAGGGACATTCTTTCTGGTGCAGTTGCTGACAGGTGGAGTCTCCCTGGGGACCACCTTCTTCAGGAGAGTTTCTGAAGACTGCAGACAAAGGGAAGAGCTACTAGAACTCTCGGACATACCTGTCATCTGATTTTCCAGTGTTACCTACTCTACCTTTGGGGGAAAAGATACTATCTTTGTCGAAAATGTTTGGGCTAATTGATGTGATCTCCTACCATACTAACAACTCCTCTCTCTCTCCATCTAAGACGACATACATTAAAAGAAAAAACGTCTTCTCAAAGTAATGTCCCCAATCAAGTACTTCCCAAACTCCTGGAGTTTTCTCCTTGGAACCCGATACCAGCCACAGTGCCTTTAAGTGACATCCTAACAGAAACCAGCCCAGGAGAATCTGGGTCCCCATGCCAGCTCTACTGCTTAACCAACTGCATGGCTTTGGGTAAATCATGCATCCTCTGTGACTGCACTTTCTCATCTTTACAATGAGTCTAAAATCTAGCTAACAGTTTGTGGAGAATAAGTCAATAAACATGAGATCACCTCATGAGGAATAAAGTACAAGATGCACTTCTATCAAGATGATGTTATGACATAATTTGGGGCCTCACTGATACATAGAAGCTAAGAGTAGTAACAGTAGTTCAGTGCTTCCTCTGATTGTAGCAGTAGGAAGATGGGAAAGGGCCATACAGTATTCAATTCTGTGCCTACTCCTCACCAGTTCTGAAGTATTCATTATTTTTCTATGTTCAAGCAAGACCTTCTCCTCCAGTGTATCTGTAGCTCAAATGGAAAACCCAACCACTGAGTCCCTCTTCTGAAATGAAAGATTCTTTAGCCTCAGAAACATGCAAGGACAGGACATCTTGCCTGGAAAGAAACCCTTTCTTCTAAACATTTTTAAACTCCCTCTCTGTGTTTCTTTCATAAGCACAAACCTTTCAAGCCTCTTAACAGGATGCTTCTTGCCTTTCAAAAAAACACTGAAAATTACCAAGGGAAGTTCCAGAAGCATCTGGGGAGCTCTAGGTCCCTATGAACTTTGTGCCTGATTACTTTTTCAACCATCCCTCAGACCACAAAAGCGGAACAGATTATCAATTGCCACTCAGGGTGCCTACAAACTAATGCCTGACGTATATCTCTCTTCTTGTTGCTATCTGAAAATATCCAGAGGACAAAGAATAAGTCTATGAAAAAAAAATAAGGCAATACTGGTTCACACTGAGGTGTAACAATACTGTACTATATTTGTGAAGTCTCATGACACAGAATGGATTATCATTTTGATAGGATCCATCAGTGAGTCCCTAAGCAGATGTTCATTTATGCCTGCTCAATGTCAAGCTCTGTGCTAAACAGGGATGAGGCTGACAGGTCCTCCTTTATAGACTTCAGACTAGTGGATGAGCCAGGTCCACCAACAACCCATCATGTGAGACCTGAGGTGGTTGGACCTGGAAAAGCAGCCATAGTGTTGGAAAAGAGGAGAGGGATATGAGAGGGAAGTGAGGACAGCTGGAATTATACAGAATTTTCTTCATCAAATCCATCAGTTATTTCTTGTCATGTTTTTATCTTATTGTCTACATGATGAAAAATCTATTGCCTAATATTTGAAGAAACTGCAGGCATATTTATGAAAGTATTAAAATATATAGCATTATGGTGCATCCTTCCAATAATGATAATTTCTCACTATATTAGAAAAGATATGATTTTAAGCCTTTCCTTATATTGAGTGGAGACCAAGTGGCACTGATGTAGTAGCTGGCTTGTTTCTGCATCAGAATATTTTTCATTCAATTAAGTTCCACTTAAAAATAAAATGCAGGTCTCTTCAGTCTCTGAACTCTCACTCTCTGAAGATTTGCCATAATGATCTACTAATTGACACAAAATTCATTACCCAAACCTACTAAACAAACCTGCTGTAAGTTGCATGGAAGAATATGTTCAAGTCATGTACCCTCAGGTGAAAGGATATGGTTGGCTGCTATTGTAGCTCAGGTATTCTCACAGAGTAGTACCTAGAGCTCGTGTTTAAACACTGTATGCTTTATAGATATCCTCTCTCGCACCTTATGCAGTAAAAGGTCTTCTAATAAAGTAGAGGAACTAATGAAGAAGATGGGTAAGTCTAAGAGGCCCAGTGGAGAAGGCAAAGGCACCCCACTCCAGTACTCTTGCCTAGAAAATCCCATGGACGGAGGAGCCTGGTAGGCTGCAGTCCATGGGGTCGCTAGGAGTTGGACATGACTGAGCGACTTCACTTTGACTTTTCACTTTCATGCATTGGAGAAGGAAATGGCAACCCACCCCAGTGTTCTTGCCTGGAGAATCCCAGGGACAGGGGAGCCTGGTGGGCTGCCGTCTATGGGGTCGCACAGAGTCGGACACGACTGAAGCGACATAGCAGTAGCAGCAGCAGCAAGAGGCCCAAAGAAGCGCATGCACTACAAGAAACACTGTAGTGTTTGATAAAACACATTAAGAATTTTGAATGGCTGTTAGTCTTAAACTTGGCCATGCACGTGTCCCTAACTCCTATGAACCATAAATATAGTGATGAATATGTACAAAAAATTTGAGATTCTCCAAAAAAAAAAAAAAAAATCTTGCTGGGGCACGTGAGTGTGATGGTGGCATGAGCAGACCTGTGACACAATTACAAACTCGGTCATGTGTTAGCAAGAGTTGTAGGGCACCAAGCAAAAGGAACGCAAACAGACTGCCACCATGAGCTCTGTTTTTCATCCTGTGGCTCTGGTGTGCAGCTTTAGACAATGGTTCCTCACCAAACACGTCTGAGCTCTCCTGCCAGAAAGGGAAGATTCTCCCCTGTTCCTCAGATTCAGACACAGATGAACCTCAGGCATTTCCTGTTTAACTCATTTCTTTACCAGCTGTTTCTTCCTTACCTCATTTCACCACCAAAGCCTAACAGAGACCACAGCCTCCAGCTCTCTTCTCCCACCACCAGACCTCACATAAACATGCCTTCCATCAGAAGAATCTTCTCAAAGCATCATCTTGTTTATTTTATTTTGCTAACTTTTACTGGCATCTAGTGCTCATCTTTAATGTATTATTTTGCTATTTATTTACATCTCCACATACACTGCAATGTAGAAGGAATATGTAATCCATTCTCAATATCCTACACTGAGCAATGTCTACTATTATGGCTTATTATATATAAAATATCTACTAATGAGTTTATCAAATATGAAGTGACTAGATAGTATTGCAAACAATTTCTATTTTGTAAAAATTCTTGGTAGATTGTTAAATAGGCGAATTAAGGGGTTGAAGTGATATCTAGCAAGTTGGCATTTTTCTATAGGTCAGGAGTGCATTTTTACTTTTCCCAGTCAAAATAATGGAATTACCCCCTTTATTCTCTGAAAATTTGTTAACAAACAAATGTTAAAGAATAGATTAGATTCACAAAAAAGAGGAACACCTGTATAATAGCAGTTTCTACAATGCTTATTCATTCTTCTACCATTTAAAGTGTTTTTAAAAAAGAAGCAATCAAGTCTATGTGTACTGTATTGTCTTAATTTGAAAGTAATTAAACGTCTGTGTCAGTTAAGGTTGCTATGTTTATTGCTTTATTTCTTTTATAGAAAGCCAATTACTTGTATTTATATGTTAGAAAAAAATATGAATTATACTAGCTGAGAAAGGAAGTTCAAACTAGTAGATTGCTCATCTGGACTCAATTTTTTTTTTTCCCATTTTGATGGAAAAATAGTCATAGATATGATTTCTCTTGTTTCAGTTTTGTTGGATAAAAGTGTACCCTAGTTCCCCATTACTTACAACAATAGCTTCTCACCTGTGGTCCTCAGATAGCTCATCCTCACCCAAATTTGGGACCAATGGACTAGGCCCATTTGTACGGAAAAAGCCCTGCAGAAAAATTGGCATTTTAGATACTTAAAATGTACTTACATAGTAAAAATATCTGACATATCTGTATAGGTTTTAGTAAATTTGAAAATCCAACTCATGTGTATATCATTGTGAGAAAGGCACTCGATTTTACAAACATGAAAATCGAGGATTTGAGAGCTAGGATGATTTGGTCAAAGATGTACAACTCGTAGATGCAGGATCAAGGTAGGTCCACCTCAAAGTTGAACTCTTGAGTTCACCACACTTCCACTGCCACACAGCCACGCTGGGAACAAAGTCTTCCTCCAAAAAGCCTTCTTTTCTCACAAGATTTGTTCTTTGAAATGACCACTAATATGAAACAAATATCCCAGAAGCCCAGAGAAAAACTGGCATAGGTCACAAACAGAGATCCTCGTGCCAAAAGGGAGCCCAGGGTGAGGGCACCGTCTCAAATGAGATTTTTCTTTCTCAGATGAGGAAGTAGATTTGGGGGTTGTTGATGTTTTAGTCACTCAGTCATGTCTGACTCTTTGTGACTCCATGGACTGTAGTCCACCAGGCTCCTCTGTCCATGGGATTTCCCGGGCAAGAATACTGGAATCAGTTGCCATTTCTTCCTCCAGGGGCTCTTCCCGACCTAGGGATCTTCCCAACCCATGTCTTCTGCATTGGCAGGCAGATTCTCTACCATTGAGCCACCTCTAAATGGGATGTCTGCCTTCTCATGGCAAATATGAGAGCTCAAATCCCAGAGAACTGCTGGAGAGGGATACTGAATGGGGCCAACAGATTTAGCAACTTACTTTAATTGCTTTTCTCTTGACCAATTTTCTAAAGATCACATAGATCACTACTCTAAATTGAGTGTGAAGAAGTCCCTCACAGCTTCTGAAATGTGGTCAGTTAAAGCCCAGATTTTAAACCAGAGAGGAAAAGTAAAGCAGATCTTTTGCCCCCTCTGGATTGTAATGATACTAATAATAATGATAAAAATGACAATGATGATTCTGACTGTAAGGACTCAAATTTACTGAGTGCTGATGGACAGAGAGGCCTGGCGTGCTGCGATTCATGGGGTCGCAAAGAGTCGGACATGACTGAGCGACTGAACTGAACTGAACTGAACTGAACCATATACCAGGGGCTGTCTTATTTGCAATTCACAACAACCCTCAAAGAGGTACTGTTTTCGCCATGTATAGAAAAAGAACCAAAAGATGTAAGTGACAAGAGCTTATCTTGTAGCTAGTAAGAAAGGTTGTGAACTCTGGATCCAGAGGCCTCTCATGTAAGTACATGTATTGTATATTACAACATCATCACAATATTAACAACTTTGTCTAGTCATATGATGGTCTTTGTTCCCTGGAACTCTCCATGCAAGTTACTACCTCATTACTTTTACAGCTGCTGAACCCTCTACTTGAACTGCCTTCCTTTCTTTCCTGGATTGGCATCTTATCATCATTCATAGTCTCTGTTCAAAAGGCACATCGTCAGAGAGAGATCTTCCCTGACACTCTACTGGACTCCCACTCCCACCAGTCATTAGCACACAATTCTGTTTTATCATCTCCATGACATCTGTTAATATTACTTGTCTACTGTCTGTTTTTCCAGCACCAAGCAAAGTGCCTGGCACATAGTAGGTGCTTGCTAAGTACGTCACTTGGTAAATAACTCACTAGTCTGAACCAATCAAATGAATCTAAAGACTAAAGATTTTTTTTTTTTTTTTTTGAGACAGAATCTGGAAATTCTCTATTAGAAAGATACTAAGTGAGCAACGGGCAGACAGAAGAGCTGCTTCAAAACTCACCTGGTGACAGAGCCTTCTTTTATCCACCCGCCAAAATGGTGATTTCTCTCTTACTATGTCCCAGCCCCCAGACCTTGTATACCTGTTTAATATACTATCAAAACCACTTGTCAATGAGTGTGCATCTCTTTAGGGTGTTCATCTTCTGAAACACAGGGGCTGGTCTTTTCTCACTCACATATCCTAACACAACCCTCTGCACACATCAGGTGCTTTAGCAGTGCTGTCCAGTAGCTGAGAGACCAAAGAGGACATGTCCCTTTAAAGGAAGCCTGCATGGCCACAACGGGGGAGACACACACCCAACATACTTACCTGTAGAGTCCGAGCGCTAAGGACACAAATGGTCCCCACTAGGTAAAATGCATCATCCAAAGGAAGATTTACAGTAGATGGCCCACAGACAGGTGTGGAGAAGCTGTGGAACAATGCAGGATGCTCTAAGGGAGAGAGAGACACACAAGTGACAATCTAATAGAAAGGCAGGCCAAGTACACAAAAGAACAGTCACCTGTCCCATCCATGTGCCATTTATCAACCCATTGACAATTTTCAGAATTCTGAACCACCAATTTTTCCTGTCTTCCTTCCATTCCAACCACCTTCCCCACCCTGGTCTCCACAAGAACAAGGAGTCATTACTGGGAAATAATTGTGAGTTTAGGGTGATTTTTCAGCCTTCTAATCTTACCTTGTGAATGGATGTTTTAACTCCAAAAGAAATTTGCTCCTCTTCTTTACACAGACCACGTGGATATCAAATATGTGTAATTTGTGTGTACATAGAATCAAGTATTTTTTAAGGTATTTGACTTTTAGTTTCCAAGGCATGTGACAAAGATACCTGCCAACCACTGTGTGAGCTAATTTTCATTCTTTACTTACCCATTCATTCATTTGTTATATTTTTAGACCTCAGTAGCAAAGAACTGAGTTAATCATATTCTTAGTTCATAGCGTATTATGAACACAGATAAAATTCCCACTCTCATTTTTGTTTATTTTTTCTCTCTGTCCCTTTCCCACCCATGGGCACCCACTATTACCTACCACCTTTAACATGTGGTCAAATATACCACCTTGTCAAATATGTGCTAAGTTGCTTCAGTGGTGTCTGATTCTTTGTGGCCCCATGGACTGTAGCCCACCAGGCTCCTCTGTCCATGGGCTTCTCCAGGCAAGAACACTGGAGTGGGTTGCCATTTCCTTCTCCAGGGGATCTTCCTGACCCAGGGATTGAACCCAGGTCTCCCACATTGCAGGCAGATGCTTTAATCTCTGAGCCACCAGGTACCAGGCCATATTTGACTGGGGCTTCCCAGCTGGCTCTGACTTCCCTGGTGGCTCAGACGGTAAAGTGTCTGCCTACAATGCGGGAGGCCCAGGTTCAATCCCGGGTTCTCCCTTCTCCAGCAGATCTTCCCAACCCAAGGATTGAACCTGGGTTTCCCACATCTGAGCCACCAGGGAAGTCAGCGCCACCTGGGAGCCCCAGTCAAATATGTAGCCTGGTTCTATGTACTATTATGTTTTCACAATTTACAGAAGTTGTCTTGTGCTATAGATCTCATTGCTTCTCAGTCAACAACATGGTTTTAAGATCTAAAATACATGTGGTATTATGTATATCTAGAGTTCATTATTTTTAACTACTATAAAGTTTTCTATATTGTATATTTCCCCCAAATTTTACTTGTTCATTTCCCTAATGATTACACCTAGGCTGTCTCCAACTCCCTCCTACTACAAACAACACTATGACATACATAGTGCAAGTCCCCTTAGACACAGATCTCTGCAGCTTCGCCTCTGTGGTATCTCCATCCAGTGATAGGATTACTGAGTTACAAGATAACTGACTTAATTTCACTCTGTTTTCCAGGATGGCTTCTTGAGTTTACATTCCTCTCGACACTGTATTAATGTTTTCATTTCTCACATCCTCACCAATATTTGGTATTATTCACACTCTTAATTGTTGCTGTTCTGATGTGTGTACATTGCTACTCATTGGTTTTTTAATTTTTCATTCTTTACTTGCTAGTGAGTTTGAGTATCTTTTCACATATTTGTTGGGCTATTTACCTCAGATTCAAGCCCTAGATCTTTTAATGGCCCCAAGACAGTGTTTATATTAATTTATCAGTGTGCGGTTCCTGAAACCTTGAGAATTTCAAATTCTGATCCTGTATTCACATTAAGACACACAGATTTGGGTTTTGATTTCCTCTAAATAACACATATTTTTTCTCAAACCCTGAGAGAGTTAGCACACTTACTGTTCATCTAAGCCAATGGGCAGAATTTTACTGATCATTTTAAGTCTCTAAGTTTTATGTGTTGGTCCTTGAACAAGTGTTACTATTCCAGATTGCAGTCAATGGAATCAATGTATGATTTAAAAATCACTTAGGCCCAGCACAAAATCAACTCCTTCTTATCACTGTGTCCTGTACTTTATCCTTTCTTTTAAGGTTGTCTATGCAATACACTCCTTAGGTTTAAGCAATAATTTCCTTGTTTTTTGTAGAAGGAAAGAGCCATCCTTATCAGCTCAGTCTACCATGTTACCATATGACCTCACCTTGTAAATTTTGCTATAACTTTTTAAAGTCTAATTGATGTTTGTGGTCCACCAAAACCTGTGATCACAGGGGTAGCAGAGAGAGTAGCCAATAGTAGAAGGGCATTTATATTACCAATGAAGGGCTGCATAACTCATGAATTTCATATAAATAAGATTAAAAACTCTATTGATTACCATAAGAAACATCTTTCAGAGTCAGGATGACTTTAACATATTCATAAGCAGAGGTGTTATCTGATTCAGCTTCTCCTCTTTTGAAATGACAGCAAAAGTCAATATGTTTTCCCACTTAAAAAAAACAAAAACAGACACAAAACAATTTTACATTTGTATTTAACTATATTCTGAAGGATTATTTCATATGACTATTGTCTTACTTATACTAAATTTTAAAAATATTATTTTCTTTTCATGAATATTAGCACTTGCATAGCTATCTATGTTGTATCTATAGAGTGGTTCAGTTCAGTTCAGTCGCAGTCATGTCTGACTCTTTGCAATCCCAGGCACTCCAGTACGCCAGGCCTCCCTGTCCATCACCAACTCCTGGAGTTTACTCAAACTCGTGTCCATTGAGTCGGTGATGCCATCCAACCATCTCATCCTCTGTTGCCCCCTTCTTGTCCTGCCTTCCATCTTTCCTCTACCCCTATAGAGTCGGGTATCATCTAAAACATAATTTACATAATAATAATTCAATTATACAAAAGCTGAAAAATTCAAGGTTCATGATAAAGAACAAGATTTAATAGTGGAGAAAGTTTAATATTAGAAATAAAATTTGCAAAAACAATTATGTAAAGTTTAAAAATAAAATAAAATTTAAAAAAACTATAGTAAGTTAAATTAATATATGATTGGCAGCTATATTGGCGCTAATGTCTTTATTATTCCTTCAAGTGATTGTTATCTGTCTCTTAAAATCTAAGCATTTACTATTTGAAAAAAAATCTGTACCTGAATTCGATACAGCGGTTCTGAAAGCCATCTTTGAAAATATTTTACTTTTCTCGTCATCAGGCAGAAGGCTTAAGAAGCTTTTACCCACGATGTCATTCTCAAGAGGGAAAGAGGGAATCAATTTTGTTATATGCATTACTGGCATTTAATTTCTCTATCTCCTTACCTCCATTAAACTTATCACCTGCCCCACCTCAGTCATCTTATAGTCAGACCTGTTAAACTTCTAAAGTCTCAATTCACATTGACCCATTCTATGACCATCACCTCCTACCTTTCCAGTGTGTTCATGCAAGTATTTGTTTATTTGGTTGTGCTGGGTCTTAACTGTGGTATGTGGGATCTTTGATCTTCCTTCCATCGTGACAGGCCCCCTACATTAGGAGCTCGAAGTCTTAGCCAGTGAACCACCAGGGAAGTCCCTCAAAACTATTTTAAATAGCATCAACTCCCTGACATTCTCGTCCTGTCTTTTTGTATACCACTTATCACTACCTGACATCATAGTCACATGTATAAAATATACAATATAAAATAAAAAATGGATAGGGTCCCTAAATAAAATATAACTTGTATTAAAAGAGAAACCTTGACTGTCTTATTTACTGCTACATCCTCAACACCTAAAACATAGTCTGACATGAGTGAGCACCAATAAATATTAGTTGGATGAATGAATAATGCTGTACCATGTAGTTGAAATGTGGTGACATGAATTAACTGAATGTCAGACATTAAGTAAAGAGTTTTTAATGTGATAGAAACAAAATAATAAGCAAAGTACTCTTTGTAGTTTGATGATGGCTTTGGGTGATGAACTACAAATTTAAAAGATTTTAACTGATTAATATTATTAATCTACAGTCAAAATTCAGAAATATATTTTTATGGTCCATTTGTAGAAGCCAGCCTACAAACTGGCCAATGCTCAAATTAGCAGATGGATCCTGTCTCAATCAAGAAAACTCTTGGCTCAATTCAGGGCAGAAATACAACCCTAGTTTAGCAAAGAAAACATGAATTAATAGGCAATAGGTTTTGACAATGAAAGCCACATAGTAAGAAACTGACTTCTCAAAAGAATAGGATATTTTTCTTTCAATTTTTTCAATGAAAATACTTTATTGATTTAGTTATGAAATACACTTCAGGTACCAAACCAAGTTATCTCTGATCAGTAGAGACCACTCATTCATTCCTTCACCTAACACCTGATTAACAACTGCTCCATGCCAGAACATTGTACTAGGTACATTCAAACAAACTAGCTCACCTAATCAGATTCCCTATGAGAGGAAGAACTCTCCTCTATTGAATTCATGAGGAAATGGAGGCTTGTCCAATTATGGAATAGAAAGAAGTTTAGAGATGAGATTCACACCCAGCTCTACCCAACTACAAATTCATTGTTCCTTCCACTACACCACAGCTACCTTGAGTCCAATCGGCTGATTTGCTACTGGGCCAGCTTCTGAATTTTGGATATTTTACATGAAGTAAGAATTTTGGATATTTTACATGAAGTAACTTATTATTATTATTTTTTTTTTTTGCTGAAACCTATGATAGTTTAAAAAGATGAACCTGACATGTCTATTCTAAATTTCAATAAACACTGAGTTCAGTAGGGAAGATGACACGTGCACAATTACAATGCAAAGTATAAAATAATAGGTTGAGATCATTTCAGCCCCTGAAATAATAAATAATACAATAATACCCCGACAAGAGGTACGAAGTGCTAAGGCTCACCAGTTCTTTCATTGGTGAAAGAAAGTATAGCATTGTCACCTAAAAGAATTCAAAGCTGATAGGGTCCACATGGGGTCTCACTCACCCGGGCACCTCTGGGATCAGCAGCATGTCTCTTTGGTATGCTGCTGCCCCGCCACCCTCAGGGGGCAAGTGTGGGAGGTGGATGGAAATACATTACCAAAAACAAACAGCAGGGGTACACCAGCAACAGACACTTGGGGCATACACCCAACAACCTCACAGAACACATGCTTCCTCTCCAAACAATCATAACGCCCTGCAGGGCAAAGGAAATCCCTGTCCTCCAATATGTGGATGATCTTCTCCTTTATAGTCCTTGGCTTACACACTCTCAACACCACACTATACAACTCCTTAGTCTTCTAGCTGATAGAGGCTATCCAGTATCTCCCACCAAGTTCAGCTTTCTCTTCCCAGAGTCACCTATCTCGGAGTCCTTTTAACACCAACAAAAAGATACATTACTACCAATAGAAAGTCCCTTATATACCCTACCACTCACTATATCAAGTGTTATAAAATATTTTAGTGCTCAGTCTGGTTTTTGCATTTTTGTATTGTTATCTTGTTTTATAGGTTGTCAGCCCCTCCCCTAATTTCCCCTTCCTCTCTGCCATCTTATCCTGAACTAACACCCAGAACAGGTGGAAACAGGATGACACCATTTAAAGGCAGGGAAGAGCAAAGTAGAGATTTGGTTCCAGCTTTCAGGTGCTAACTTCCTACTGTGCAGGGCATGATGCATAACGTTGTCTGCTTGTTCCCCTTGTCTCCAGTGTACAGGATCTTTGCACACATGTCTGAATCATCGAGGGATTTCCTCTGCTCTGCAGGGTGTTATGTATCGTTTGGGGAGGAAGCATGTGATCTGTGAGGTTGTTGGGTGTACGCCCCAAGTGTCAGTTGCTGGTGTACTCTTGCTGTTTGCTTTTGGTGATGCTGTATTTCCCTGCAGCTCCCACCTGTGGCCCCCTGAGGGTGGCATGGCAGCAGCATACCAAAGAGACATGCTGCTGAATTCCAGAGGTGCCCAGGTGAGTGAGACCTCTTGTGGACCCTATCAAAAGTGAACAGTTTTTTTTTTTTATCATGCACATTCTCTTGGATGGAAATAGCAGCCATAAGTTACTTATTAATTAACTACATTCTTTAAGGAAGGTGACAGTGACAATGCATGCTTGAGCATGCTCAGTCGTTAAGCTGTGTCCAACTCTTTGTAACCCCATGGATTGCCGCACATGAGTCCTCTGTCCTCCACTGTCTCCTGGAGCTTGCTCGAACTTATGTCCATTGAGTTGGTGATGCTATCCAACCATCTCATCCTCTGTCGTCCCCTTATCCTTTTGCCTTCAATATTTCCCAGCATTAGGGTCTTTTCCGATGAGTCAGTTCTTCACATTAATCAGGTGGCCAAAGGAGTGGAGCTTCAGCTTCAGCATCAGTTCCTCCAATGAATATCAAGGTTGATTTCCTTCAGGATTGACTGGTTTGATCTCCTTGCTGTCCAAGGGACATTCAAGAGTCTTCTCTAGCACCACAGTTTGAAAGTGTCAGTTCTTTGGTACTCAGCCTTCTTTATGATCCAACTCTCATATCCATACATGACTACTGGAAAACCCATAGTTTTGACTAAATGGACTTTTGTCAGCAAAGTGATATCTCTGCTTTTGAATATGCTGACAGGGTTGGCATGGTTTCCCAAGTGGCACTAGTGGTGAAGAACTCACCTGCTAATGCAGGAGACAAGGGTTCAGTCCCTGGCTTAGGAAGATCCCCTGGAAAAGGGGTTGACAGAGTCAACCCACTCCAGTATTCTTGCCTGGGAAATCCCATAGTCAGAGAAGCCTGGCGGGCTACAGTCCATGGGGTTGCAAAGAGTCTCACACGACTGAAGCGACATAGCAAAGCAAAAAAAAGTTTGTCATAGCTTTTCTTCCAAGGAGCAAGCACCTTTTAATTTCATGGCTGCAGTCACCATCTGCAGTGATTCTGGAGCTCAAGAAAATGAAATCGGTCACTGTATTCAATTTTTCCCCATCTATTTGCCATGAAATTATGGGACCAGAGGCTATGATCTTCGTTTGTTGAATGTTGAGTTTCAAGCCAGCTTTTTCACTCTCCTCTCTCACCTTCATCAAGAGGATCTTTAGTTCCTCTTTGCTTTCTGCCTAATCTAGGGTGGCTTCATCTGCATATCTGAGGTTATTGGTATTTCTCCTGTCAATCTTGATTCCAGCTTGTGCTTCATCCAGCCTGTCATTTCACATGATGTACTCTGCACAGAAGTTAAACAAGCAGGGTAACAATATACAGCCTTAATGTATTCCTTTCCCAATTTGGAACAAATCTGTTGTTCCATGTCTGGTTCTAACTGTTGCTTCTTGACCTGTATACAGGTTTCTCAAGAAGCAGATAAGGTGGTCTGGTATTACCAACTCTTTAAGAATTTTTCAAGTTTGTTGTGATCCACACAGTCAAAGGCTTCATCCACATAGTCAATGAAGCAGAAATAGATGTTTTTCTGGAATTCCCTTGCTTTCTCTATGATTCAACAGGTGGTGTCAATTTGATCTATGGTTCCTCTGCTTTTTCTAAATCCAGCTTGAACATCTGGAAGTTCTTGGTTCACATACTGTTGAAGCATAGCTTGGAGGATTTTGACCATTACCTTGCTAGCATGCAAAATGAGTACAATTGTACAGTAGTTTGAACATTCTTTGGCATTGCCCTCCTTTGGAATTGGAATGAAAACTGACCTTTTCCAGTCCTGTGGGCATTGCAGTTTTCCAAATTTACTGGCATATTGAGTGCAGCCCTTTAACAGCATCATCTTTTAGGATTTGAAATAGCTCAGCTGGAATTCCATCACCTCCACTAGCTTTGTTCATAGTGATGCTTCCTAAGGCCCACTTAACTTTACACTCTAGGATGTCTGGCTGTAGGTGAGTGATCACACCATCATGGTTATCTGGGTCATTAAGACCTTTTTTTGTATAGTTCTGTGTATTCTTGCCACCTCTTCTTAAAATCTTCTGCTTCTGTAAGGTCCATACCATTTTTACCCTTTATTGTGTCCATCTTTGCATGAAATGTTCCCTTGGTATCTCTAATTTTCTTGAAGAGATCTCTAGTCTTTCCCATTCTATTGTTTTCCTCTATTTCTTTGCATTGTTCACTTAAGAAGGCTTTCTTATCTCTCCTTGCTTTTTTTTGAAACTCTGAATTCAGACAGGTATATCTTTTCTTTTCTCCTTTGCCTTTCACTTCTATTCTTTTCTCAGCTATAGGCCTCCTCAGACAACCATTTTGCCTTTTCATATTTCTTTTTCTTGGGGATGGTTTTGATCACTGGCTCCTGTACAAGGTTACAAACCTCCATCCATAGTTCTTCTGGCACTCTATCAGATCTAATCCCTTAAATTTATTTGTCACTTCCACTGTACAATCATAAAGTATTTGATTTAGGTCATACCTGAATGGTCTAGTGGTTTTCCCTACTTTCTTCAATTTAAGTCTGAATTTTGCAATAAGAAGTTCATGATCTGAGCCACAGTCAGCTCCATATCTTGTTTTTGCTGATTGTATAGAGCTTCTCCATTTTTGGCTGCAAAGAATATAATCGATCCCATTTTAGTATTGATTATCTGGCAATGTCCATGTGTAGAGTTGTCTCTTGTGCTAGAGTGGTATCTTTTGTAAAGTTCTTCTCTGTATTCTTGACACCTCTTCTTAATCTCTTCTGCTTCTGTTAGGTCCTTGCCATTTCTGTCCTACCCTCATAGCCTATTCTTAATACAAGAGCCAGAGTGATTCTGATAAAAGTTAGATTCAGATAATTTCCTGCATCAGATCCAAATGGCTTCCTCCCATCTCTGAGGAAAAGGCAAAGTCATTACAATGGCCCTAAACCAGGTGATCTCTGTTACTGCTCTGACCTTATCACCTCCCACAACTTTTCTTCTTGCTCACAGCACTCCGGTCCCAGTGACCTCTCTATGATAGCTTTTCACACCAGTATAGTCCTGCCTTAGTGTCTTTTCACTTGCATTTGTTTCTGTTTGGAACACACTTTCTGCATGACTCTCATACTTATCCTGTTCTAGTACCTGTCTAAACATCACCTGATCACACAGGCCTTCACTAACCACACCATGTGTAATATCCCACCTGCAGTCACT
Organism: Bos mutus; assembly: GCF_027580195.1. Lineage (NCBI taxonomy): Eukaryota > Metazoa > Chordata > Mammalia > Artiodactyla > Bovidae > Bos > Bos mutus. The sequence continues at coordinate 30,666,849 of NC_091646.1, read as the reverse complement.
CTCTGGGTAATATTGTCCCCTACTGACAGATGAGAAATGAAAGCTCATGTAGTTAGTGACTGAGAGTTAAATTTTAATCTCTAGATTATTTGACTCCAAAGACCAAGTTCTTTCCACCTCACCATCCTATCGGCTTGGAGCTGCCCAATAGACAGAGGTTCAGTTCAGATGCTCAGTCGTGTCCGACTCTGCGACCTCGTGGACTGCAACATGCCAGGCTTCCCTGTCCATCACCAACTCCTGGAGCTTGCTCAAACTCAGGTCCATCCAGTCAGTGATGCCGTCCAACCATCTCATCCTCTTTCACCCCTTCTCCTCCTGCCTTCAATCTTTCCCAGAATCAGGGTCTTTTCCAATGTGCCAGTTCTTCGCATCAGGTGGCCAAAGTATTGGAGCTTCAGCTCCAGCATCAGTTATTCCAATGAATACTCAGGACTGATTTCCTTTAGGATTGACTGGTTTGATCTCTTGCAGTCCAAGGGACTCTCAAGTGTTTTCTCCAAAACCACATTTCAAAAGCATCTATTCCTCAGCACTCAGCTTTCTTGATGGTTCAACTCTCACATCCATACATGACTACTGGAAAAACCACAGCTTTTACTAGATGGACCTTTGTTTTTAATGAAATTGTAGATTCCTGGAGCTGGGCAGATGCTCCAGAAATGGTTTTGTCTCCATATTTACATGAGATGGGTGATTTATAAAATGAAATTTTAAATCAAAGCTTGGTTAAAAATCACATGCTGTTAAAAACTAAGAGTTAGGATTTAAACACAAGTGTGAAACTGTGTCCCAGGTATGGTATTTTTCAACCCAGTTTTAAAATAATATGGGCTTCCTTTGTGGTTCAGCTGGTAAAGAATCCTCCTGCAAGGCAGGAGATCTGGGTTTGATCCCTGAGTTGGGAAGATCCCCTGGAGAAAGGGAAGGCTACCCACTCTAGTATTCTGGCCTAGAAAATTCCATGGACTGTATAGTCCATGGGATCACAAAGAGTCGGACATGATTGAGTGACTTTCTTTTTCACTGAAAAGAATATATAAATTCATTTCCATTTAATATTTATGTACAGAATAATAGTTATAGCTTTGCTTCCCTGGTGGCTCAGATGGTAAAGCATCTGTCTACAATGAGGGAGACCCAGGTTCGATCCCTGGGTTGGGAAGATCCCCTAGAAGGCAATGGCAACCCACTCCAGTACTCTTGCCTGGAAAATCCCATGGACGGAGGAGCTTGGTAGGCTGCAGTCCATGGGGTCACTATGAGTCGGACACGACTGAGCTACTTCACTTCACTTCTTTACTTTAAGTACACCAAACTCAGATTACCATATACCTGGTTTAAGATGAGCAGTTCAAACCCATGTCCCAGACACGTCTACCTTAGGGTGACTCTGTGCGTGTGTGTTTGTTACCTCAAATGTTGAATGGTGAAAGAGTCTCTTAAGAGTGAAAGCTCTGAACCAAAAAGGAATAAAGAATCAGGGATAACAGAATAAGAAGCCTCATAGGAGGATCCTCAGGAAAAGTCATGGGTCTCAGTCAATGGCCAATTTGCTTTAAGTAATATTAAATATTACAAGAATTTGGGTAGTTTTCTAGTCTTCACTATAAAAAACTTTAATGAATGTATTACATTCATAGTCTTTCTTTTAATGTACATTTAATAAAACCATTCTCCTTCTATGATAAGATTCCTCTAAAGTCCAAGGCAATGAATATCTCTAATGCTATGCATGCTAAGTCGCTTCAGTCATGTCCAACTCTTTGGGACCCCATGGACAGCAGCCCACCAGGCTCCTCTGTCCACAGAATTCTCCAGGCAGGAATACTGGAGTGGGTTGCCATCTTCTTCTCCAGGAATATCTCTAATATTTGCATTTTATTCAGCTGTTTTGGTATCCTATAAATATAAGCTGAATTTGGAAATGTAAATTGCTTTCTAAAAGAAAGGAAGAGAATGAGGAGTTTAAAAATGGATACAGGTATCTTTAAATAAAGAGAAAAGAGGAGAAAAGTTCTCTGAGTTTCCAAGTGGGCCATAGAACATGCTGGCTGGAACAGTATAACTAGTGGAATAAGCATGCAATCCTCTTTGAACTTAACTAAAGAAAAATTTGACAAAAATTCTATTAATGTGTGTGGTTCAAACTTGAATGCCACAGATCTGTGGGTGAGGGTGTGTCAAGTTCTTCAGACAATTCTGTGGAGTGAGGAATGTGCAATGAAAGCAACAATCCAGATATGATTAACACAGTCAGTCAAGTGACAGATTTGGGAGTGGTGGTGGTTGTGGATGTATGCTACACAGCTCCTTTTCACACACAGGCATGCACGCATTATGAAGGTTTGCAGTCCTTTCATGTTTAAGTGATATATGTGGTGGGTGTACAGCCTGAAGATCCAGAAAAAAATTCAGGAAATCATATTCTAAGTCAGTGGTGCTGGGAAGATTGTAGAAAGCTCTCCTGAGAGGGATATAGTGACACCAAAAGACTCAGGAAGAACTGGCTATTTTGAACATCTGATACTCTGACTATAACGCATGTGAGTGTCTCTCCAGCAATATGTACAACATTGCTAAATTAGGCAATCATTTATTTTTTTCCCCAAATTAGATCATGGCTTGTTCTTCAACATAAAGAAACAAAACACAAATCAGACCTGGAAATGGATGTCACAAGCTAGCATGACCAAATCATAACATTCATTGTTTAATCAGTATGTGGTAGACTCAAATGTACAAAATCAGAGACATCCATCTGGTTGAGGGCTGCCTAGCAAAGCAGTCACCTTGGGGACCATCACCTTCAAGGGCAGTTTACAAACCACACACCAGTGCACACCCAGTGTTTCATTACCTTATGTCACAGTTTGTTTTCTATAGCTTTAAAACTGAAACCAATGGAGAGGACAATAAAACAGGTGCACATTTTGACCACATTAACAATGTCTTCTCTGATGAGTTGTATGCTGCTAAAAACAAATAATGAACCCCTATACAACTAAGCGCATGATCCTTTCCCAAAAACTGAGAGAACTTACAGGTAAATGGCCAAGAAGTGAAGTGATGCGAGGGCCCACGGAAACTATTATTCCATCTATGCTCACTATTAGCATAAATCCATCCAATGACTAATGAAAAGAGAATAATAATGTAATTAAATAGTGGAACAATAATAAAATGATAGCTTTATTTCTAAATGCATAATTATAATCACACGCTGAAAATGTATTGTGGTTCTTAAATATCAATAAAACAAGCCCAGAATTAATTAAAATTCCATTATTCTGCCTCCTACACAGAATCTACTTAACCTTAAGCATGAGATGTTTATCAAATGATGTTTCACTTAGACAAACACATTTCAGTGTACACCCAATTAACACAAAACTCTCCAACACAAGCTAGGAAGATTCATTTCCATGTGTTGGTTATTTCACACTTAATTCAAAATTAATTCCAAAAACAGTAAGAATATTTTGGAGGGCATTTTCATTTGTAGTTAGTTTAGTCTTCTATTTATAAATATGGCTATTGCCTTCACTTTCCTGCTATATAATGGAATAGATATCCAGACAAATGCCTCCTGGTAAAGAACACCTAAAATGATGGATAAAATATATAAAACAGGGAGAAGCTTATGGTAAAGTATGGGAAACAATCTGATACAGAGATGACTAGAACATGAGAAGTCAAAGGATATCGAAGCTTGCACATGCTTTGGAGCATGGGAAGCATATTCTTGGGAGCATCTATGCTACATTGATGGCATAGAGCCAGGGGGACAGAAAACAAAGCTTGGACCCACACAAAGTGGGGGTTGAAATCAAAGACTCCTGTATCAAGCCAGGAAAGGAACACTCTCAGCAGACAAAATAGAAAGATCTTATCCAACAAAGAGCCAGGGAACTCATAACCTGCCTATCTTGCCTCAGCCTCAGCTCTGGCTAGAAAAGGAAAAGAAGAACTGGTCTCCTCTGGGAATTGCAAACAGAAGCCCACACTCACACTACCTACCTGTGTAGCCCTCAACACCCCAAGCCTATTATTTACTTTCAAATGGTCCTGGGCCCAAATATCTAGGAAAAATAAATTGAAATCACCTCTTGAGAATGATTTTAAAACCAGGGCTCAAAGAATGTAGATAAATTTCCAAATACCATAAGTTTGTCATAAATGATTAACAAACACAGGAAAAACATGAAACATGAACAAGAGGCAGTATAAAGAATAAAATGCAGAATGAGATTTAAAACTGAAAATACAAGAAATATCAGAGATAGAATATAAAATAAGTAAAATAAGTATGCTTAAAAGCAACTATGCTGCAATAAAAATTAATAAAAATAAATATATATACCAAAACATGCTTAATATGCTTAAATAAATCTTAAAAGGGTATTGAAAATATAATGAAGGAACAGGAGACTCCTGACTAGGCAGATGTGAAAATTAATCAAATTGTCTAGAAATGATATCAAAATAAAAACTCAATATGTAGGTCAAATAGCAAGTTAGAGCATAGGTAGAAAGATAACTTCTAAAGTGGAAGACAAAGCCGAAGAAATGACTCAGATGCAACACAAGGAGACAAGGGAATGGAAGATAAGAGAAATGAAATGACACAGAGAAGAGCAGGAAAGTGCACTAGACATTTTACACATGTTCATTTTACTCTCATAACCACTCTGTGAAACAGAGATATTGTACAGAGAAAGAAGTCAGAGCTGAGAGATGGCAATTCTCTCAAGGATGCATAACAAGTAAGTAATAAAGGCACAGATCATATCCCTCTCTATCTGACTCAAAGGATCATGGTCATTCGGGCTTTAGTCTGTGGCCTTTGAACTCAGTAAAACCTACCAGTTCCTTTGGAAGTAGAAACCATAAACATCTCATGTCCTTGAGGGGAAAAAAAAAAGTAAGGAATGAAAAGGCTTAATCTGTAGAATCTAACAACCTGTGTTGAATGAATCTACCAGATAATTAATTAACTTGCCACTAAACTATGCAAGCACTTGTTCGTTTTTGTTGTCACTGGAGATCGGTGGGTTCAGTTGGCATAAGAAACATCCAAGCAGCCTGCTAGACATGAAGGCCCCTGGCCCTACCAAGATAGAGATTCCAATTCAAATAGTTTAAGGTGGGTCTCAGGCATCTGTGTTTTTACCAAGTTCCCTAGGTAATTCTGAAGGTAGAGTCCCCTAGCCACACTTTGAAAAACAATATTCTGTATCTTTTACTGCATGCATTCTACATATAAAGCAATCAGAGAACAAACTCCCTCTTACTTGTAGTGTCTTCTGGATAAAATCTTCGTAATTTTGAAACGATGGAGTCCAATTCGGTGTTTCTGTAGACGTTTTTATAAGGAAGAAAGGATAAAAAACAGTCACATTAAAATGATTAGCTTATCGGTATTAGATTTTTCAAAGTTATAATTAACTTTATAGAAAAGATTCTCATGAGAAAATACTGAGTGCTGATGAAGAATCTGAGGTAGATTAACTAATTGCTTATAAGCTATCATCAACAAAGAAGTGTTCAGAATTGAAAAAGACCTTGAAGATCATCCATCTCAATTTCTACTGTATGCAGGATGATCTTTCTAACAACGTTATGATCTTCAACTCCCAGTTCTTTCCCTTTCTTGACTTCTATAAGTCTTCCAAATTCTACCCAAACCCAATATTCACAATATACCAGATAAGGTACAGGCTGTTGAATGCTCCAGGTGTATTAAGACACTGAAAATGTCCTCAGTCCCTGACTAAAATACAGAATTCCATTGTTTCATCAAATTAAGTTTTTAGCAAAGGCCCTCAACTAGAAAATCCTTAAGCTGTATCTTGTAATTCTCCAAAGCTGCAGACACTCTTTGGTCTCCCATACCCCTATCTCCATGCTTTAAGGTTTTCTGGTTTTCCCAATGAACAGTTTCAGCTCCTGAACTAACTCAGAGCCTCTGCTATCAACATCCACCCCACTTCACCTCCCCAAGTCCCACCTGTTCCACTGACTTCACTAACCCGGGGACCTCATTAACACAGCCCTCCAATCTCCAGTTATTTGAATGTATGTCCATAAATGTTTGTTTCTTCTCCTCACAAAAATGGTGAGGAGACCCATAAAACTGTAATGCCTATTCAAAATGTTACATTCCTTGACAAAGACAAATCTAATAGCAGCACTTGCTCTCTTGGTGGGAAGGAGTCTCAGATCCTTTTCTATGAGTAGATAAGAAGGGGCCCAGGCATGAGCAGAAGAGCTCCTGAACCCTCACTTAAAAGGGGATGAGAAGAGGGTGTGTAACTATGTGGGAAGGAGGAATAATACGAAATATAAACCATGCCGGTTGCACAACCACCTCACAATCAGTGTTCCTGACCCCTGTCCCAGCCTGGAAACTGAATTCCGGTCACAATTTCTCCAACTCAGAAAACAAACTATGCCCCTCTCCCATGGCTGATTTCTGAGGTCATTTCCCCACTGACTTTCAGGTCCATCTAGTGACTTTCATCTCCTGTACTCCCTACAAAGAAATACAAAAGACAAAAGACAGTCCATATATTTCCAGAAAATAAAACCTATGTATTTTATAAAACAACCATAAAGGGCTTTTCTACATTAATATTACCCATGAACTTGTCCTTGTTTTGTTTCTAGGGTAGGCACCATATACAATTCTTCACTAAAACCCCAGTGTCCCGCATAGTACTTAACTCACAATAGGAACTTGGCAATTCTTGTTAAGCTGAACCTCATTCATTCATTTATTTAACTACCATGTACTGGGCTCCTACTACATATCCTACTCTGTTTTAGAGGCTAATGATAGAGCATGAACAAGACAAATAAAGTGACCATTCTTTTGAATCTTACAGACCGGGGGGGAAGGTAAACAGATAACCAACACATAGACCAGGGAATCAGTCGTTGCATATACCTTGAAGTACAATAATTTCAACTGGGTGTACAGGGAAAGCCTTGCTGAGAAAGTAAAAAACAGCAGAAAGAGAGCCATGTGAAAATCCAGGAGCAGGGAAAGCATCTCAGGCAGAGGAAACAGTAAATACAAAGGGAGACAGGAAAGATTTTGGCCAATTTAAATAACAGGAGGTCAAAGGGACTACTGTAGGGTGACCAAGGGATAGAGCAGTGGGAAATGAAGTCTGAGAGACAGGCAGGACCAGATTATGTAGTGTACATGAGGGAGCCAGCATTGTTTTGACTGGAACAGCATGTGCTTTCAAGCAGAAGAGTGACATATGTTTTTTTTTCCCTAATACTTTTATTAGAAAACATATTTTTCTATACTTCATTAAGGCAAACATGAACGAGTTCCCCGACCAGGGGTCCCTGCATCGAGAGCACTGGATCCCAACCACTGAACCACCAGGGAAGTCCCTTGATATATACTTTTTAAAGATCACTATGGCTGTTTATGAAAAATAGGTCAAGCTAGGGAGCAAGAGTGAAGCAAGGGAGCCTCGCTGGAAAGCGTGTTCAAATGGAATAGATGGTGGTGGCCTAGATTAGGTTGGTCCACCAAGGCTATGGAAGTGGCAGAGTGAATGGATTTGAAATATACTTTAGAAGCAAAGCTAAAAGGATTTGCTGATGGATTGGTGGAGAACACAGAATGACAGCTGGAGTGTATTTTGAGCTGCTAGAAGAATGGTGGTACTTTTACTGAAACTGGGAAAATCAAGGCTGGGAGTGTGAGAGGAATCGAGAGATCCTGAATGGCGATGTTACCTTTCCTGTTAGACATCCAAGCAAAGAAGTCACAGAGGAAACTCTCTTGCTGATTTAATAATGAGTATGATTCTCAAGTATGGAGGTAAGGGAGGAGGTTCGGGCTGCAGATAGATTTTAAAAATGGGAGGCACTGACATCCAAGTAGCCCTTCAAATTAAGGGACTGGATGAGATTACGTGGGGAATGACTGTAGACAGAAAAAACAAAAGGTCCTAGGGCTGAGCCCTAGGGCACATCCATGATTCAAAGTTGAAAAGGCAAAGGGGATGGGAAAAAGAGAGGAGGAATGGCCAATGAGTTAGGAGAGAAACCAGAATTCAGTTACCCAGGTATCCTGGAAGCTGAGAGAAAAATGCTTCAAGAAGGAGGGAGTGGTCACCTGTCCAATGTTTTTGAAATATCATGAAAGATGAGGATAGTTAAGGGACCAAAGACCTCAGCAATGTGGCTGCTGCTGCTAAGTCGCTTCAGTCATGTCCGACTCTGTGCGACCCCATAGACGGCAGCCCACCAGGCTCCCCTGTCCCTGGGATTCTCCAGGCAAGAATACTGGAGCGGGTTGCCATTTCCTTCTCCAATGCATGAAAGTGAAAAGTGAAAGTGAAGTCGCTCAGTCATGTCTGACTCTTAGCAACCCCATGGGCTGCAGCCTACCAGGCTCCTCCACCCACGGGATTTTCCAGGCAAGAGTACTGGAGTGGGTTGCCATTGCCTTCTCCCAGCAATGTGGAGGCCACTGCTATTCCTGACAGAAGTAGTTGTCCTGGAGTGGTGGGGAGCTCCAGGCTCAGTGAAGTGGGTTGAGAAAGGATGGGGCATGAGGAAGTGAACACAGGGTCAATACAATCATTTCGAGAAGTTTTGTTGTGAAGGGGACACAGAAATAGGGCAACAGCTGAAGGTATCATGGGGCCAAGAAAAAATATTTTTAAGGTAAGAGAGATCTTCTACAGCATGATTACATGCTTGTGAGTGTAACCTGCTCAGATGTTTTGAGTTAAATATACTTAAATATTACAGGTACTATTTGACACCCTTGGGGCCCTGTTTCCCTTAGCAACATTTACATATGCCTTCAAGTGCCTAAGATACAGAAATTTGCACTACTGTTGCCCAGAATACTTCCACTAATTCTCATTTCCTTATTCCACTTTTGCATGAACCTCAATAATGCTTTTAGCATCGAACATAAGAAAATTATAAATGGAGAGAAACTAAATATCCACATAATAGAAGTTGCTTCAGGAGATCTTCTCATCATTGCTGCTGCTGTTACTATTTAGTCACTCAGTCGTGTCCAACTCTTTGTGACCCCACGCACTATAGCCTGCCAAGCTCCTCTGTCCATGGGATTTCCCAGGCAAAAATACTGGAGTGGGTTACCATTTCCTCCTCCAGGGGATCTTCCCAACCCAGGGTTGAACCCACACCTCCAGCATTAGCAGGCAGATTCTTTACCACTGAGTCACCAGGGAAGCCCCATCTCGTCATTAATCCCACACAATGATGTTTGAGGTAAAGGGAGAGTTCCAGTTGTCCCACCCATAGCTAATTTTCAATATAGCTAAGCTCAGCTGAAACCTGTCTTTTGTGAAAAAGCAGAAATACCCTGTGATTTTTCCATTTTGCTTTTCTTCGCAGGAGAACTTATCTTCTGAAGAAAATAACGCAGTCCACTGAGGACAGAATTGATGTGCGTCTTTTTCTCATCTTCAGATAAATCTCTGTACCTAATTGATAAAAGATAAAGAAGGTTATTCATAAGGGTACATGCATGCTAAGTTGCTTCAGTTGTGTCTGACTCTTTGCAGCCCTGTGGACTGTAACCTGTCAGGCTCCTCTGTCCATGGGATTCTCCAGGCAAGAATACTGGAGTGCGTTGTCGTTTCCTCCTCCAGGGGATCTTCCCAACCCAGGGATCGAACCTGAGTTTCTTAGTCTCCTGCATTAGCAGGCAGGTTCTTTACCACCAGTACCACCTGGGAAGCCCATAGGAAGCCTACAAAGTATTATAATACAATTAGGTGAGGGATACGAAGTACCCACGAGACAGGTCAAATTTCTCTGAGTTTGTCAAGTTTCCCAGAGGAAGGAGAATTTTGCAAGGTGTGAAAAAGGAAGGAAGGACAGGGGAGAGGTCTTTGAGGAAAATATCAGTCAATTAGGAATTCATACCGCTTCCTTTTTCTTCCGTTATCTTCATCCATTTTTCAATGAAAAAACAAAGAATCCTGAAATCAAAGTGGAGCCACATTTTACTAAGAAATCAATCTATGATGAATCACATAAAGCGATAAGATTAATCAAAATTCTCAATTTCCCTTGAGGAATGCCTACTTCTTTTAAAGAGAATCTCATTAAGCATCTGTAGATGCTAAAGACTTGCTTTATTGTGTGATCCCCAATGAATGTTTGTCACAATAATACTACAAATGAATGCATTTGGAAAAAGTTGCAAAAACACTGTGAAGTTACACAACTTAATCCCAAAGTCAGGTACTTGTTGGTTTAATTCTGTACCCTTAGATTCCTTTAACTTCCACTGATTTCATGAAACAAAGACAGTGAAACAAAGATAGATGTGGATTGAAAACTTCGTACCTAGCCACTATATCATGCTGCAATAGACAAAAGCCTGCACTTATCATTGATATCACAGAATATCATTGATATCCTCAGCATAGAAGAATGACCTTGACAACACCAGAAGTCTCTGCTTTGAATTGTATAATTACACTCACATATCATCTCAAGGTTGAAACCTCAAGATAGAATTCAATGACATTCAAATACATGTGCATTAAACAAGAAGGCACTGTTAAAATATAGCAAACATCTTGTAAACGCTCTCAAGAAAATAAGAGAAAGCTCAGGTGTCAAACCCTGGGCAGATACTGAGAACAAGCCGGTTAGTTCACCAACCTGTGATGCTGGGGAGATGATGAAGCATAACTTACATCCCTCACATCTAGCAGAGTGCTAGGAAAAGACTGAAAAAATGAACAGAGCTTTCGGATGGGATAACATCAAACAATCTAAAATATAGGTAACTGGATTCCTAGAAGGGAGAGGAAAAGTAATATTTGGATAATGGCCAATTGTTCCCATACTGGATGAAAAACATACATTCGTATATTCTTGAAGCTCAATGAATCCAAGAACTAAACACCATGAAAAGCTACCAAGGCACATCATAAACAAACTGCTGAAAAGCAATTGCAAAGAGAAAATCTTAAAAGCAAACAGAAATAAAAGATACATTTAATACAGAATGGGGAAGAATGTCCTCTGTCTGACTTCTCATCAGAATAACCCAAGCCAAGAGAAAATGAAACATCTTTAAAGTTCTGGGGGCAAACAAATCAACTTAGAATTCTATATCCATTAAGAATGAACCTTTCAAAGAAATTGAAGGCAAAACAAAGACACCTCCAGATGAACAAAAAATGGAAGAATTCAAGGCCAGCATACTAGCACTATCAAAAGTGTTAAAGTAAGGACTTCAAATAGAAGGAAAAGGATGCCAGATGGAAAGTTATATCTACATAAAGAAATGAAAATAACTGGAAATAATATGTACATGAGTAAATATAGTATTTGCATCTTAAATTTCTTTAAAAGATAACTGAAATAAAAGCAAGGAACTGTAAGGTTTGTAATACATATTGATATCAAATCTATTACAATAATAATACAAAAGACAGGACTGTTATGAGGTTCATACATTATACATGAAGTGGCACAATATTAATTCACATTAAACAGTAATAAATTAAAGATGTATAGTATAAACTGCCTAGAGAAACAAATAAAGCACACATGAGATATAGATGATAAATGAAAAGAGATAAAATGGAATATTAATTACTCATTTCATCCAGAAGCAGAAAAAGAAGGCAAAGAAAACAAAGAACAAATTGGACAAAGAGAAAATATATGGAAAGATGGTAGACTTAAGCTTCCTGTATTAATAATTATGTTAACTGTCAGTGGACTAAAGGCACCAGTACAAAGCCTAGGAGTGTCAAAACTGGGGATAAGAGTAAGACCAAACTCTCTTGTCTACACGATACTCACTTCATTTATAAAGTCACAGCTTATAAGTACAATAACAGAAATACATATACTATGTAACCCTAATGACATAAAGCTTAAGTGGTTAATTAATACTAAAGACTCTAGGTAAGGAATAGTCTTAGAGAAAAAGAGGGACATGTCATTACGATAAAGGAGTCAGTCAAGAAGGTAAAACAATCCTAAACAGGTATACTCCTAATTACAAAGTTTGAAAATGAAATAAGAACTAAAAGGAGGAATAAACAAACCCACCATTACATCTGGTGAGTTCAAACACTCCTCTATCAGCAATTAATGGACCAAATAAAGAGAAAAGAAGTAAGGATGTGGGAGACTTACTAGCCCGCCAACAGACTTGGCCTCATTTGTTGACAGAGTACTGCTACCAAGCAACTGGAGAACACAGGCTTAACATTCCAACTGTCATGATGATGCAAAATGCATGCGCCATGAGACTTGGCCTCATTTGATGACAGAGTACTGCTACCAAGCAACTGTAGAACACAGGCTTAACATTCCAACTGCCATGATGATGCAAATGCATGCGCCATGAGACTTGGCCTCATTTGATGACAGAGTACTGTGACCAAGCAACTGTAGAACACAGGCTTAACATTCTAACTGTCATGATGATTCAAAATGTACTGGGCCATGAGACCAGTTTCAGTGAATTTAAATCTTTAAAGGCATACAAACTATGTTCTCTGATGAAAACAGAATTAAATTAGAAATCAATAATAAACAGATAAATCCCTGGAAAAAGGCACCAATACAAAGCCTAGGAGTGTCAAAACTGGGGACAAGAGTAAGACCAAACTCTCTTGTCTACAGGATACTCACTTCAATTATAAAGTCACAGCTTATAAGTAAAATAACAGAAATATATATACTATGTAACCCTAATGACATAAAGCTTAAGTGGTTAATTAATACTAAAGACTCTAGGTAAGGAATAGTCTTAGAGAAAAAGAGGGACATGTCATTCACGATAAAGGAGTCAGTCAAGAAGGTAAAACAATCCTAAACAGGTATACTCCTAATTACAAAGTTTGAAAATGAAATAAGAACTAAAAGGAGGAATAAACAAACCCACCATTACATCTGGTGAGTTCAAACACTCCTCTATCAGCAATTAATGGACCAAATAAAGAGAAAAGAAGTAAGGATGTGGGAGACTTACTAGCCCGCCAACAGACTTGGCCTCATTTGTTGACAGAGTACTGCTACCAAGCAACTGGAGAACACAGGCTTAACATTCCAACTGTCATGATGATGCAAAATGCATGCGCCCATGAGACTTGGCCTCATTTGATGACAGAGTACTGCTACCAAGCAACTGTAGAACACAGGCTTAACATTCCAACTGCCATGATGATGCAAAATGCATGCGCCATGAGACTTGGCCTCATTTGATGACAGAGTACTGTGACCAAGCAACTGTAGAACACAGGCTTAACATTCTAACTGTCATGATGATTCAAAATGTACTGGGCCATGAGACCAGTTTCAGTGAATTTAAATCTTTAAAGGCATACAAACTATGTTCTCTGATGAAAACAGAATTAAATTAGAAATCAATAATAAACAGATAAATCCCTGGAAAAAGGCACCAATACAAAGCCTAGGAGTGTCAAAACTGGGGACAAGAGTAAGACCAAACTCTCTTGTCTACAGGATACTCACTTCAATTATAAAGTCACAGCTTATAAGTAAAATAACAGAAATATATATACTATGTAACCCTAATGACATAAAGCTTAAGTGGTTAATTAATACTAAAGACTCTAGGTAAGGAATAGTCTTAGAGAAAAAGAGGGACATGTCATTACGATAAAGGAGTCAGTCAAGAAGGTAAAACAATCCTAAACAGGTATACTCCTAATTACAAAGTTTGAAAATGAAATAAGAACTAAAAGGAGGAATAAACAAACCCACCATTACATCTGGTGAGTTCAAACACTCCTCTATCAGCAATTAATGGACCAAATAAAGAGAAAAGAAGTAAGGATGTGGGAGACTTACTAGCCCGCCAACAGACTTGGCCTCATTTGTTGACAGAGTACTGCTACCAAGCAACTGGAGAACACAGGCTTAACATTCCAACTGTCATGATGATGCAAAATGCATGCGCCATGAGACTTGGCCTCATTTGATGACAGAGTACTGCTACCAAGCAACTGTAGAACACAGGCTTAACATTCCAACTGTCATGATGATGCAAAATGCATGCGCCATGAGACTTGGCCTCATTTGATGACAGAGTACTGTGACCAAGCAACTGTAGAACACAGGCTTAACATTCTAACTGTCATGATGATTCAAAATGTACTGGGCCATGAGACCAGTTTCAGTGAATTTAAATCTTTAAAGGCATACAAACTATGTTCTCTGATGAAAACAGAATTAAATTAGAAATCAATAATAAACAGATAAATCCCTGAAAAAGGCACCAATACAAAGCCTAGAGTGTCAAAACTGGGGACAAGAGTAAGACCAAACTCTCTTGTCTACAGGATACTCACTTCAATTATAAAGTCACAGCTTATAAGTAAAATAACAGAAATATATATACTATGTAACCCTAATGACATAAAGCTTAAGTGGTTAATTAATACTAAAGACTCTAGGTAAGGAATAGTCTTAGAGAAAAAGAGGGACATGTCATTACGATAAAGGAGTCAGTCAAGAAGGTAAAACAATCCTAAACAGGTATACTCCTAATTACAAAGTTTGAAAATGAAATAAGAACTAAAAAGGAGGAATAAACAAACCCACCATTACATCTGGTGAGTTCAAACACTCCTCTATCAGCAATTAATGGACCAAATAAAGAGAAAAGAAGTAAGGATGTGGGAGACTTACTAGCCCGCCAACAGACTTGGCCTCATTTGTTGACAGAGTACTGCTACCAAGCAACTGGAGAACACAGGCTTAACATTCCAACTGTCATGATGATGCAAAATGCATGCGCCATGAGACTTGGCCTCATTTGATGACAGAGTACTGCTACCAAGCAACTGTAGAACACAGGCTTAACATTCCAACTGCCATGATGATGCAAAATGCATGCGCCATGAGACTTGGCCTCATTTGATGACAGAGTACTGTGACCAAGCAACTGTAGAACACAGGCTTAACATTCTAACTGTCATGATGATTCAAAATGTACTGGGCCATGAGACCAGTTTCAGTGAATTTAAATCTTTAAAGGCATACAAACTATGTTCTCTGATGAAAACAGAATTAAATTAGAAATCAATAATAAACAGATAAATCCTGGAAAAAGGCACCAATACAAAGCCTAGGAGTGTCAAAACTGGGGACAAGAGTAAGACCAAACTCTCTTGTCTACAGGATACTCACTTCAATTATAAAGTCACAGCTTATAAGTAAAATAACAGAAATATATATACTATGTAACCCTAATGACATAAAGCTTAAGTGGTTAATTAATACTAAAGACTCTAGGTAAGGAATAGTCTTAGAGAAAAAGAGGGACATGTCATTACGATAAAGGAGTCAGTCAAGAAGGTAAAACAATCCTAAACAGGTATACTCCTAATTACAAAGTTTGAAAATGAAATAAGAACTAAAAGGAGGAATAAACAAACCCACCATTACATCTGGTGAGTTCAAACACTCCTCTATCAGCAATTAATGGACCAAATAAAGAGAAAAAGAAGTAAGGATGTGGGAGACTTACTAGCCCGCCAACAGACTTGGCCTCATTTGTTGACAGAGTACTGCTACCAAGCAACTGGAGAACACAGGCTTAACATTCCAACTGTCATGATGATGCAAAATGCATGCGCCTATGAGACTTGGCCTCATTTGATGACAGAGTACTGCTACCAAGCAACTGTAGAACACAGGCTTAACATTCCAACTGCCATGATGATGCAAAATGCATGCGCCATGAGACTTGGCCTCATTTGATGACAGAGTACTGTGACCAAGCAACTGTAGAACACAGGCTTAACATTCTAACTGTCATGATGATTCAAAATGTACTGGGCCATGAGACCAGTTTCAGTGAATTTAAATCTTTAAAGGCATACAAACTATGTTCTCTGATGAAAACAGAATTAAATTAGAAATCAATAATAAACAGATAAATCCCTGGAAAAAGGCACCAATACAAAGCCTAGGAGTGTCAAAACTGGGGACAAGAGTAAGACCAAACTCTCTTGTCTACAGGATACTCACTTCAATTATAAAGTCACAGCTTATAAGTAAAATAACAGAAATATATATACTATGTAACCCTAATGACATAAAGCTTAAGTGGTTAATTAATACTAAAGACTCTAGGTAAGGAATAGTCTTAGAGAAAAAGAGGGACATGTCATTACGATAAAGGAGTCAGTCAAGAAGGTAAAACAATCCTAAACAGGTATACTCCTAATTACAAAGTTTGAAAATGAAATAAGAACTAAAGGAGGAATAAACAAACCCACCATTACATCTGGTGAGTTCAAACACTCCTCTATCAGCAATTAATGGACCAAATAAAGAGAAAAGAAGTAAGGATGTGGGAGACTTACTAGCCCGCCAACAGACTTGGCCTCATTTGTTGACAGAGTACTGCTACCAAGCAACTGGAGAACACAGGCTTAACATTCCAACTGTCATGATGATGCAAAATGCATGCGCCATGAGACTTGGCCTCATTTGATGACAGAGTACTGCTACCAAGCAACTGTAGAACACAGGCTTAACATTCCAACTGTCATGATGATGCAAAATGCATGCGCCATGAGACTTGGCCTCATTTGATGACAGAGTACTGTGACCAAGCAACTGTAGAACACAGGCTTAACATTCTAACTGTCATGATGATTCAAAATGTACTGGGCCATGAGACCAGTTTCAGTGAATTTAAATCTTTAAAGGCATACAAACTATGTTCTCTGATGAAAACAGAATTAAATTAGAAATCAATAATAAACAGATAAATCCCTGGAAAAAGGCACCAATACAAAGCCTAGGAGTGTCAAAACTGGGGACAAGAGTAAGACCAAACTCTCTTGTCTACAGGATACTCACTTCAATTATAAAGTCACAGCTTATAAGTAAAATAACAGAAATATATATACTATGTAACCCTAATGACATAAAGCTTAAGTGGTTAATTAATACTAAAGACTCTAGGTAAGGAATAGTCTTAGAGAAAAAGAGGGACATGTCATTACGATAAAGGAGTCAATCAAGAAGGTAAAACAATCCTAAACAGGTATACTCCTAATTACAAAGTTTGAAAATGAAATAAGAACTAAAAGGAGGAATAAACAAACCCACCATTATATCTGGTGAGTTCAAACACTCCTCTATCAGCAATTAATGGACCAAATAAAGAGAAAAGAAGTAAGGATGTGGGAGACTTACTAGCCCGCCAACAGACTTGGCCTCATTTGTTGACAGAGTACTGCTACCAAGCAACTGGAGAACACAGGCTTAACATTCCAACTGTCATGATGATGCAAAATGCATGCGCCATGAGACTTGGCCTCATTTGATGACAGAGTACTGCTACCAAGCAACTGTAGAACACAGGCTTAACATTCTAACTGTCATGATGATTCAAAATGTACTGGGCCATGAGACCAGTTTCAGTGAATTTAAATCTTTAAAGGCATACAAACTATGTTCTCTGATGAAAACAGAATAAAATTAGAAATCAATAATAAACAGAAAAATCCCTGGAAAACCCCCAAACATTTGAAAATTAAATAACATCCCTGTAAATCATTTCTGAATCAATGAATAAACCTTTGGAAAAGGTTTAAAAACAGAAAATCAGACAGTATTTCTAACTGGATTATAATGAATATTAATGTTAAATTGAAAAATATTCAATAACCTAATTGAAATTTATTAAAATTGCATTATATGTATTTATGATGTTATATAGTTCCATCAAAAAGCCAAATCTCTATAATTACTCAAATCATTTTTTGTGTTCTTAAATAATACATGATTCTTCATATATATAGTAAAGGAAATGATACAGTGTTAGGAGCTAATTTAACATAATGTGCAAAAGTATTACACAGAAAATAATGTCTTTATTGATTAATATAAAAATATCTAACTAAATAGAAAGATACGTCATATTCCTGGGCAGGAATTTTCATAGTTTTATCAGATCTCCCCAACTAATCTACCAATTAACTCTGATCAAAACTCAGTATATTTTTGTTTGGGTTTGGTTTTCTATATAACTTCACATGTTAATTACAGAATTCCCATCAATATCAACAAGTCAAAAATATACAATAATTTTGAAGAATAAAAATATACAAAGATGTGTTCTACTAGATATCAAGACTACATATCTTTGAGGTAAATAGATAAGGGTACAAAGCATAGGACAGAAGAGACCCATCAGGAACAGTTCCATGCACAAATAGAAATTTGATTTATGATAAAAAAGTCATCATTTTGACAATTCTACTAAATCCCTTAGGATTATACAGGGAAAGTGAGAAATAGGTACAAGGGGTTAGATCTGACACAGTGCCTGAAGAACTATGGACAGAGGTCCGTGACATTGTACAGGAGGCAGGGATCAAGACCATCCAGAAGAAAAAGAAATGCAAAAAGGCGAAATGGTTGTCTAAGAAGGCCTTAAAAATAGCTGTGAAAAGAAGAGAAGTGAAAACAAAGGAGAAAAGGAAAGATATAAGCATCTGAATGCAGAGTTCCAAAGAATAGCAAGGAGAGATAAGAAAGCCTTCCTCTGTGATCAGTGCAAAGAAATAGAGGAAAACAATAGAATGGGAAAGACTAGAGATTTCTTCAAGAAAATTAGAGATACCAAGGGAACATTTCATGCAAAGATGGGCTCAAGAAAGGACAGAAATGGTATGGACCTAACAGAAGCAGAAGATATTAAGAAGATGTGGCAAGAATACACAGAAGAATTATACAAAAAAGATCTTCACGACCCAGATAATTACAATGGTGTGATCATTCACCTAGAGCCAGACATTCAGGAATGCGAAGTCAATTGGGCCTTAGGAAACATCCCTACAAACAAAGCTAGTGGAGGTGAAGGAATTCCAGTTGAGCTATTTCAAATCCTAAAAGATGATGCTGCGAAAAGTGCTACACTCAATATGCCAGCAAATTTGGAAAACTCAGCAGGGGCCACAGGACTGGCAAAGGTCAGTTTTCATCCCAATCCCAAAGAAAGGCAATGCCAAAGAATGCTCAAGCTACCACACAATTGCACTCACCTCACATGCTATTTAAGTAATGCTCAAAATTCTCCAAGCCAGGCATCAATATGTGAACCATGAACTTCCAGATGTTCAAGATGGATTTAGAAAAGGCAGAGGAACCACAGATCAAATTGCCAACATCCAGTGGACCATCAAAAAAGCAAGAGAGTTCCAGAAAAACATTTACTTCTGCTTTATTGACTATGCCAAAGGCTTTGACTATGTGGATCACCACAAACTGTGGAAAGCTCTTCAAGAGATGGGAATACCAGACCACCTGACTTGAGAAATCTGTATGCAGGTCAGGAAGCAACAGTTAGAACTGGACATGGAACAACAGACTGGTTCAAAATAGGGAAAGGAGTATGTCAAGGCTGTATATTGTTACCCTGCTTATTTAACTTCTATGCAGAGTACATCATGAGAAGCGCTGGGCTGGATGAAGCACAAGCTGGAATCAAGATTGCCGGGAGAAATATCTATCAATAACCTCAGATATGCAGATGACACCACCCTTATGGCAGAAAGCCAAGAAGAACTAAAAAGTCTCTTGATGAAAGTGAAAGGAGAGTGAAAAAGTTGGCTTAAAACTCAACACTCAGAAAACTAAGATCATGGCATCTGGTCCCATCACTTCATGGCAAATAGATGGGGAAACAGTGACAGAATTTATTTTCTGGGCTCCAAAATCACTGCAGATGTTGACTGCAGCCATGAAATAAAAGATGTTTGCTCCTTGGAAGAAAAGTTATGACCAACCTAGACAGCATATTAAAAAACAGAGACATTACTTTGCCAACAAAGGCCCATCTAGTCAAAGCGATGGTTTTTCCAGTAGTCATGTATATGGATGTGACAGTTGAACTATAAAGAAAGCTGAGCACTGAAGAATTGATGCTATTGAACTGTGGTGTTGGAGAAGACTCTTAAGAGTCCCTTGGACTGCAAGGAGATCCAACCAGTCCATCCTAAAGGAAATCAGTCCTGAATTTTCACTGAAAGGACTGATGCTGAAGCTGAAACTCCAATGCTTTGCCCACCTGATGTGAAGAACTGACTCATTTGAAAAGACCCTGGTGCTGGGAAAGATTGAACGTGGGAGGAGAAGGGAATGACAGAGGATAAGATAGTTGGATGGCATCACTGACTCAATGGACATGAGTTTGAGTAAACTCTGGGAGTTGATGATGGACAGGAAAGCCTGGCATGCTGCAGTCCATGGGGTCACAAAGAGCTGGACAAGACTGAGTGACTGAACTGATCTGAACTGAACTGAACCATAGAGTATGTGTGTATGTGTGTTTTCATATAGCCCTTTCTATATATGGGGAATAAAGTTTGTTGCAAGCTATTTAAATACACAAGTCTAAAAAAATAAAATAAATAAATAAAAATACTTCAATAACAGAAGAGTTGGGTGACTTGCCTGGCAGTCCAGTGGTTAAGGCTCTGCCAAAATAAATAAATACATACATACAATAGTCATGCTTTATATATCTTTGTTATTTCCAAACAGCACCCAGCTCCACACAGAGAAGACACTCAAAGCACACCATTAAATTTTCCTGCCAGTGCTCACTTCAGCAGCACATGTACTAAAATTGGAAAGATACAAAGAAGATTGGCATGACCCCTGTGCAAGGATGACATGCAAATTCTTGAAGTGTTCCATATTTTTTGAATGGATAAACAATTTGTGGTACATATACACAATGGAATATTACTCAGCCATAAATAGGAAAATATTTGAGTCAGTTGTGATGAGGTGGATGAACCTAGAACCTATTATACAGAGTGAAATGTGTCAGAAAGAGAAAGACGAATATTGTATTCTAATTCATATATACAGAATCTAGAAAATGGTACTGAAGAATTTATTTACAGGGCAGCAATGAAGAAACGGACATGGAGGAAAGACTTATGGACATGGGGAGAGGGGAGGAGAGGGTGATATGTATGGAAAGAGTAACATGGAAACTTACATTACCATATGTAAAATAGATAGCCAATGGGAATTTGCTGTATGGCTCAGGAAAATCAAACAGGGGCTCTCTATCAACCTAGAGGGGTGGGATGGGGAGGGAGATGGGAGGGAGTTTCAAAAGGGAGGGGATGTATATATACCTATGCTGATTCATTTTGAGGTTTGACAGAAAACAACAAAATTCTGTAAAGCAATCATCCTTCAATAAAAAAATATATTAAAAAAATTTTCCTGCCAGAATCTCCAAATATATTCTCAGATTATATAAGGGGCAGTATTTCATACTGTCTCCACTATTGATTAGGCAAGTTAAACTAAGTTTCAATCTCCTTGCTTAGAAAAGGGGATAATAATAGTACCCACCATTTCACAGGCTTGTTGTAAAGATTGAATGAACATGTCACTTGTTACATGTTACATGAACATGTCTTTTTGGCATAGTGGTAAATTCTGAATGCTAAATAAATGTTATTATTTTTTTTTTTTTTAAAACCCACACTGCTAAATATTCAATGACTTCCCTTAATCACTGGACAAGGTCGTTCCAGGCACCTGTTAATTACTGATCTGTTCCACTCAGTAATTCATTCTAAAACAAAGACTTAGAAACTGACACAGGGAAAAGAATACACAAAGAATGAAAAAAAGAAGGCCAAAAGTAGCCAGCAAAGTATTTTCCTATGCAATGTAATAATTATTTTCTTTCAGAATAGCCGAGTTGTGTGTTGAGTGGCTTTTTCCAAAGTCAATGGGAAATCACCTAAAAAAAAAATCTCATCAAATTTTGTGAAAGTTGCTCAGTCGTGTCTGACTCTTTGAGACCCCATGGACTAAAGCCCGGCAGGCTCCTCTGTCCATGAGATTCTCCAGACAAGAATTCTGGAGTGGGTTTCCATTCCCTTCTCCAGGGGATCTTTTTGACCCAGAGATAGAACTCGAATCTCCTGCATTGGTAAGCAGATTCTTTACCATCTGAACCACAAAGATCAAAAAAGTCAAGTGAGTCATACTTGCAAAGATTTCCTCTTTTGGGGAGGCAAAGCCACTTCCAATTTTCTGGTGTGTGTACACAGATACACACACATTTTGTTTTAGTTCACAAGAGAACACACTGAGTAGATGGATTATGATTACTCTCTGTGGTTGAGAATCACTGATGCAGATACTTTCTAGTATGATGATTAGGATAGCATAGGTCGTCAATGTTCAGTTGGGATAAGATTTATAGTCAAAGAAATCTTCATTCTGTTTCACAGTCTTATAACTGCCAAAAGCAAATAAGTCAACACAGTCACAGTTCAGCTCCAGGGAAGTACCAGTCTATGGATGTCAGTCTAGGCTTCTGCTGATCCAATCTAGGCTTCTGCTGCTAATGCTCTTGCAGCACGTTGCAGGGGCCATGTCTGGGGCCCATGTGACACACATAACATGTGCAGAAACAGTTTAGGACTAAATGACACTAAAGTCTTAATCTTGAATGACAAAGTGAACACGTCCTGAGAACTACTGGACAACTCAGCTAGGCCCACTGTGTTCAGTCTCCCATCATCCCTGGACATCTTTAAAGAGTCTCAGCATTTTAACACTGCAGTAAGGGAAGCAGAGCAGCGAGAGCAGGACTTTTTCTGGATGCACACCTAGGGGAGAAGAAAGCCTGTGCATAAGGACTACAACACTAAGGAATTTTCTTACACATCTCAGGGTTGATGACCTTTCCAACAAACTCTCCACCAATTCAGATAGATTCAAGGACTCAGCCACCTCGGCCTGTTCTGCCTGAGGAGTTACACAGTTGAAACTTTTTTTTTAATTCAATTTTATTTTTTAACTTTACAATATTGTATTGGTTTTGCCATATATCAAAATGAATCCGCCACAGGTATATATGTGTTCCCCATCCTGAACCCTCCTCCCTCCTCCCTCCCCATACCATCCCTCTGGGTCGTCCCAGTGCACCAGCCCCAAGCATCCAGTATCGTGCATCGAACCTGGACTGGCAACTCATTTCATATATGATATTATACATATTTCAATGCCATTCTCCCAAATCATCCCACCCTCTCCCTCTCCCACAGTTGAAATTTAATGAAGTTCCATGTAGAATGTCTATACTGGTTGCATTCTTCAATTTGAAATAGGGTAATATTTGCCTGGGACTAGGAGTTCAAACTCCCTTTACCCATCCTCCCAAGACTGCGTTTCTTATTTCATGGAAAGTCTCAGCATTTGTGACGCTCTCCAGTGACCTTTTCATATGGTTTTTAACCAGTGCAGAGGCCACTGGAAAGTATGTTTGTGAAGAATCTATATTATGAAAAAATTATTATAATACTAGCTGGAAAAGGTAACAATGTTGTATAATATATATCAGTCCAATCATTTAAACCATGATATACAGATGAACAAATAAAATACTGTGCAGAAAACAGGACTAGGAGAAAAAAAAAACATTCAGAGGTGTCTTTGGATGATGAAATTTTGGGAGGTAAATTTTTTTTTTTTTTTGCATGTTTAAAGTCTGCTCTAATTAGTATGTGTGGCATTCAAAATTAAGAAACACCTCTCAAAAATAATACAAGAGGGCTTCCCTGATAGTTCAGTGGTAAAGAATCTGCCTGCCAATGGAGGAGACATAGGTTCGACCCCTGGTCCAAGAAGACCCCACATGCCATGGAGCAACTGAGCCTGTGCACCGAAACTATTGAATCTGTGCTCTAGCACCTGTGCTCTGCAACAAGAGAGGCTGCCTCATTGAGAAGCCTGAGCACTGCAACTAGAGAGCAACTCCTACTCTGTGCAACTAGAGAAAAGCCCATGCAGCAACGAAGACCCAGTGTAGCCAATAAATAAATAAAACAAAACAAAAAAATAATATGAGAACCAGTGTTAAACAGTGTGTTAAACAGTGTTAAACAGTTAACATTTGTAAGCCCACAGTTGAGTGGCATTAAATACATACACATTGCTATGCAACCATTCAGTTCAGTTCAGTCGCTCAGTCATGTCCGACTCTTTGCGACCCCATGAATCACAGCATGCAACCATTACCACACTTCATTTCCAGAAGTTTTACATCGTCCCAAACTAAAACCTTGTCCCTATTAAACTGTGTCCCTGGTAACCACGGAGAAGGCAATGGCACCCCACTCCAGTACTCTTGCCTGGCAAACCCCATGGATGGAGGAGCCTGGTGGGCTGCAGTCCATGGGGTCGCTAAGAGTCGGACACGACTGAGAGACTTCATTTTCACTTCTCACTTTCATGCATTGGAGAAGGAAATGGTGACCCACTCCAGTGTTCTTGCCTGGAGAATCCCAGGGACGGGGGAGCCTGGTGGGCTGCCATCTACGGGGTCTCACAGAGTTGGACACGACTGAAGCGACTTAGCAGTAGCAGCTGATAACCACTATTCTGCTTTCTGTCTCTTATCACACTTTGTTTATAGGCATTTATTGTGGTCTTACTCTGTATCTGGCACTCGGGTGGGCACTTTGATATCCAGTATGCCTGTGAATTTTTGCAACAGCCCTGTGAAATGGTGCTAGTATTATTCTTATTTTACAGATGAGGACACAGAGGCTCAAAACAGTTAAGTAACTCGCCCAAGATCACATGCTAGGAAGCAGTAAGGACCATTTGATGTAACCATGACGTTTCACCTTGGTGCCCTTACTCAGGCTCTGTTTTCTGCCTGTGATGTTCTTTCCACCCACTGGTTGAAGGTGTCTGTGTCCATTACACAACAATCTTTGGTACTGCCTTCTGTGAAGCTTCTTGTCCTGCAGTGCTTATTCCCTGGCCTTGAGTCAGTGAATTTATATAGATACCAGCCGTAAATCAGCGTGCTTCTAAGGAATAGTGCGGACAGGGATTAAATGGATTGCAAAATTTCAGAGGGGTATATAGACAATCCACAGTCGCAATTGAAGTAAGACTAGGATTAGGAATTTAATGAGTTGCAGATCTCTTTCAGTGCCAGTTTTTACTACACCGTACAGAAACTTGAACTATTCTGTCAGAATGGTGAAGGATGGAAGAACCTTTTGCCTTTTAGTATTCCTCACTGCCTCAGGGTAAGAGACCTGGAGACAACATTCCCTCAAAGTGCAAAACCAGTAAGAGATACACTTTGAGACTTTTAGATTTCTCTGCAGATCTGAGTTTGCCTTTTTTTTTTTTTTTAGCCAGTCTGTCTTTTAGGAACAGGATTAACTGGGTGAGAGTTGTTCACCAGCATTTTGGCAGGCAGAACTTGGTGTTTTTTCATTCATTTTTTTTTTATTCACCAAACATTTATTCAGTGTGGGATGCTAGGAATACAACAATGGACACAGTTGACCTGACACTGTCCTCAGAAGGGGACACAAGATATGCTGAGAACAGACCTCAGCTTCAATCTCAGAAGGAGTGGACCTTTGACCTGTTGCTGTGTGTGCACCTGTGCTATGGGGCTCATTGTCTTCATTGACTGGCTTGTCCACCACCTCACCCAGGTAAGCACTCTGGCTGATGCAGGGAGAGCCTGTGGAGGAACTCATGTTCAAGAAAAGAAAAGCCACTCTTTAGGGAGACCCTGACGGAATCAGGAAGCCTGATTCTGTTTCTGGGTCTCTTTTGCAGCGTGGCTTTGCCACTTGCCCTTCCTGGCTTATTTGGCATGGTATGTGGTACACATACTGCATAATTCACTGTAGGTTAATTTCCATTCTTGACTTTAACAATTGGAAAATTATGTTCCCTTCAGATGGATGAACAAGTGATGACATATAATCTTGTGAGTTATAATTTTTGAAGAAAGTTTTGATTGAAAATAAATTGGAAAATCCCACCGACTGGGCTGATGTATTTATGCCATACACATTTAATGACATTATTGTCTACATGAGAATTGTAAAAATTTCATTCATCCTCACTGATTAAATATATTTAATAAACCTTATACAAGTGAGAGAAGATAACTTCAAATTGATGAAGCATGCCATCATGCATTTCTTCCTATAAACTTAAAAAAAAAAAAAACAGCATTCTACTGAAATTTGAAAGACCACTTTTTTGAGCAATTGTTTATAGAAAAATGCGTGTGTCTGTAGAAAGACTAGAGTTGATCCCTGATGATGCGCAGCAAATTTTATAACTCCAAATACACTTCGTGATTGTCTTCCACAATAATGTTGTGAATGTCATTTAAAATACTTGAAGCTTTTTACTTGAAAAAGAAACAAATACATGGAAACCACAGTTAGAGCCAAAGATGCATTCACCTCTACATTCTGCTTTTCTTCAGACTCTCTCTGGTTTTCTTTCCAATTCCACATAAACATTTGAAAAGATGTTTACACAAGCCAAACACTTTCTGGCCATTATTGCACGGTGTAGGTCACAGGGGCTTCCTTGTCTCTGTCAGACTGGCAGGAGGAAGGTGGGGGAAAGCCCAGTGGAGTTCAGCTTGCTGCTAACACAAGACTAAATCCGCTTGACTAGCTCATGAGGCCTCCCAGGAACTGCAGGGGATTCAGGGAACCCCACAGAGAAGGCAGTTTTTCCTTAGTGACTGAGTGCTTACTAACTAGTTAACTTCAGCCCCTTCAGGGGTGTGGAAGGGTGAAGAGCTGTGCATGCTCTCTCTCTCTGTGAAAGAGTATTTTTCATGATGGTATATTAGGGATTACTGGAAACCACCGGGACGTTTTCCTTTGCCTCCTCCCCAGCAATGTCCCCTGACCACTCTCTACCATTGCCCTTTCTGTGGCACATTTAGGAGCCCTCCTCTTCACCTTCCTCCAGTTCATTCCAGCCACTTGACTGCTATCCTTTCCTCTCTGTGAATCTCCCCGCCTCCATCCAATCCCACAGCATCTTTACTAGTTCATCTTTACATTATGGTCCCAGACTTCAAGTACGTTTTCTGGCCAATATCCTTGTCTTGGTGCTCAGAAAGACGCCCAGGAAGCGTCAATCTGATCACCCCCCTCCTCCATTGCTACAGAGGGGCAGCTGTGCTTTGCTAAGGGAAAATGAGGCTTCTGTGCAGCTTGGTACCACTACGGAGCCAGGCTCTTTCCCCTGACATTGCTGATGATGGGGACATCCATTAGGTATCCTCATGGCCCAACCCTACATCCAGATCTGAAATACCACCAGTCCCTGGCGTGTTAGATTTCTGCGGCTTGCTGACTGCATGGGGCTTGATCTCAGGGTTCTCTCCTTCTTGCCCCAACAAGTGGTATCAAGAAACCACTCTGTAGTGCCAGTTTTGTTTTGTTTTGTTTGTTTTTGCCATTGCTTCCCTCTCAGAAGATTGCACCTTCCTAACAGTCCTTTTGACTTTACACTGCTGTTAATATATCTCTAATGAAAGCTACCACTTCTTGAGTAGCTACTCTGTGCCACTTTCTATATGTTAATTCTCACAAAAACCTTGACATGTCAGTATTATAATCCAGATATTACAGTTGGGATACTTAAGACTTATAAAGGTTAAAGAACTCAACAAAACTCACACAATTATAAAGATGTAGAATTGGAATTTAAATCCAGGTCCCATTGATTGCAAAATCCAGACTTCCCAATGCAAGGGGTACAAATTCAATCCCTGGTCAGGGAGCTAAGATCCCACATGCCTTGTGGCCAAAAAACCCCAAAACATAAAACAGAAGCAATACTGTAACAAGTTCAATAAAGACTTTAAAAATGGTCCACATTTAAAAAAAAAATCTAAAAACATTTTTTTTTTTTTAAAATGTGGTTCCCAGCTCGGCAAAATGGGTCCTACCTGAAATCATAGTCTCAGGCTGCACCAGACCTGCTAAATAAATTGTGGTGCTGGATCTCCAGGTGGTGCCGATGCACAATGACCTTGCAGAAGCACTGGGCTAGAAGACTCAAGGAGTTGGGCTGGGAGAGGCTGAGGGCTCGAGCAGAGTGGAGCCACAATTTTATGGAGTTTATTCACACATAGCTCGTGTCAGTATTTCATGAACCACTCTTCATTCCTCACAACAGCCCAGTGCATAACGTACTATTACTCTCACTTGCCACGTGGAATATCATTCAGCCATAACACAGAAGGCAATCCTGCCGTTTTTGACAAGGATGGATCTTGAGGCATTACGCTAAGTGAAATACATCAGACAGAGAAAAAGACATACTGCATGATGCCACTCATATGTGGAATCTAAAAACAAACAAGCAAACAAACCTCATAGAAACAAGATCAGGCGTTGCCAGAGGTGGGCCATGGAGAGGAGATGGAGGGGGAAATTAATGACAGTGGTCAAAACATACAAACTTCCCATTTTAGTAAATAAGTTTTAGGGAGGTGATTTACAGCATGGTGATTATAGTCAACAATACTGCATTGTATATTTGAAATCTGCTCAGAGAGTAGATCTTAAAAGTTCTTGTCACAAGGGGAAAAAATTTAACTATGTGAGGTGATAGGTATTAACTAAATGTATTGAAGTTATCATTTCATAAATATATATAATTGTTATATTGTACCCCCTAAACTTACACAATGTTATATGCCTATTATATCTCAATAAAACTGGAAAGAAGTTTTAAGATTGTAGCTGATGTAATTTGTCTGAGGTGCTAGTGGTAAAGAATCTACCTTCCAGTACAGGAGACACAAGAGACGCAGGTTCGATCCCTGGGTTGGGAAGATACCCTGGAGAAGGAAATGGCAACCTACTCCAGTATACTTGCCTGGAAAATCTCATGGACAGAGGAGCCTGGAAAGCTACAGTCCATGGGACCTCAAAGAGTCAAACACGGCTAAGCATATCAACACAGGACACAGGACACAGGTAAGTACCTGACAGAAGTGGGATTCAAATGAGTCTTTGCACATGTGCCTCGTCTCCCCTACATTGCTTTTCAAACCTCAGTAAAAAGGTCTTGCTACACCACCCACTTTATTTCTCTTTCATTAAATCCTGAGATGATTACTCTGAAAGCTCTCTAAACTATTTTGGAGGCCCAATTGTTGGAGAAGACAGCATCTGAATAAATGGGACACTTCTGAGTTTTCTGGCCACCCACTACTCGGACACAGCTCTCTACATCCTATCACCCAGCCTTTGCCTGGGTTGTACATGAAGTCTCTAAGTAATATCCATCCTCATCCACGGTCAAACTGAGTGTTCCTTCCACAACCCTGTCCTCCTGAATCCCAAGGCTACCTAGGAATCTGGCTGATCAACAGCAAGGAGGTGACCTAAGGTTTGTTTCTGCCCCTTCCTCATTCATCAACAAACCCAACATTTGCTTCCCTTGGTTGCAAGATATTAGCAGAGAAAAACCCCAGTTGTATGACCAAACTCCTAAGCATGACCATCATCAATCTAGTCCTGCAAACGAAGGTTGCCAAGGTACCCTCCATAACTCTCTTGTCTCTCTGCCCCCATTTGGGCCAGTCTGATCAGCATCTGCCTCTGCACTGGGGCTCATGCCTGTCTGCTTCTGTTGATCATCCACACCAGACCTCAAGTTCAGGCCCTTTCATCTCAAACCCTGCAACCACATCCCCCTCATCCATCTACACTCTTGTCCCACTCTACTCCATCCTCACCTCTCAGACAGCATGATCCAATCCACCAACCCAATCCTGACCCTCCTCCTAAGCCCTCCCCCTGGGTCCTCTGCTATCCCAGACCAATGGAGAGGCCCTGACCTCTACAGTAAGCAACTTATTTGTTTCTCACAACATTGCTGTGAGGTCTGATCTGATGTTATCATCTGAGTTCCTCAAGAAACAGGCGCAAGAAGATAGCCCGAGATCATCCAACGAGTAAGTGGTACACCAGCAATTTGAATTCAAAGAAACTAGTATTAGAGTTCAAAACTACACCTGACTGCCTTCTAGTCTTATGTCATCCTTTCTAAGAAGTCTTCCCAGATCTCCCCAAAGTCTTTCCTTTCAAGATTATGATACACACTGTGCCTTGTGTGTATTAGAATGTAAGCTTTCTCGGGCCATAGGACTCTTATTCTGCTTTCTGTACATTAAAGTACCTAGAAATCTTCTCCAGACACACAAAGCACTGGGTACCTGTTTAATCCAATTAAATGTACAAAAGTACAAAATACAATATAGAGAACTTAGATATATTGTGAGAGTGCTGGCACAAACTAATGTTAACAGCTCTCTCTCTTCTTTGCAAGGTTCACAGTCTCATACACCCAGATGACAGAATGGAAGAAATGGAAATTCTGAATGTCAAAAATCAAAGGGATGTGGTCCCCAGGAGTCCTAGAATCTTAGAGAATAAATACTGCTCAAAAAAATCCAACTTATTCAATGTCCAAAGTGAATTTTGTGTGAGGCTTACCAATCCTGCTGCTGCTGCTGCTACTGCTGCTGCTACTGCTGCTAAGTCACTTCAGTCGTGTCCGACTCTGTGTGACCCCATAGACAGCAGCCCACCAGGCTCTGCCATCCCTGGGATTCTCCAGGCAAGAACACTGGAGTAGGTTGCCATTTCCTTCTCCAATGCATGAACGTGAAAAGTGAAAGTGAAGTCGCTCAGTCATGTCCAACTCTTAGCGACCCCATGGACAGCAGCCTACCAGGCTCCTCCATCCATGGGATTTTCCAGGCAAGAGTACTGGAGTGGGGTGCCATTGCTTTCTCCGATTACCAATCCTAGCATATCTTAAATGGTTTCAAAGGGGTAAAGAATGGGTAATGACCTATGAAAGCACTTACAAAATAAATGAATTCCAAGTGTCTGGCATTTTTAAAGTGCTGGTTCACAATAACTTTAACTGTCCATGGCTACTTCCACTCCATGACAGGCAAAAAGAACTGCAGCCTCAGTCTGACTTCCACTAAAAGGACAAAACATCTCCTAGGACTTCATTTCTTGGAAAAGCAGAATTGATCCACAGTCTCTGCTGATCTGATGTGCCTGATTTATTTGCTAGTCACTGTAGCTGGACAACAAAAAAACTAGCAAATGAGCCTTGTAGGTATCCAGGTGGCAGACTAGATTTTAACTAAAGTTCAGTCACCCTGTAGAACTTAATGTTTTTCATTATTCCCAAAGCATGTCCTAGAATTAAACCTAGATATCAATCCTTAGAAGCCTTAACCCCTGAGAGGCAGAAAAGGAGCTCTAATGATGGAAGATTCACAGGGACAATACTACTGTTTTGCTTCTGGATGGCCCATCTGGCACTTCCTCCCCAGACCCGTTCTTTAACCTTTATTATTAATGCTAAACTTCACTTTACAATGAAAATCATCTACTGTGGGGTTCGGGTGGGAGTTCTGTTTTTTTCCCTAAATAAATTTCTATTTTTTTCTTTCTTGTGGTATAAGTGACAAATAAAATTCTATACATTTTATATACGTATAAGCTACAAAATGATAACCACATAAAATTAATTAACACATCCATCACCTCACATAAGTATCTTTGGTGTGTGTGTATGTGTCTGTGTAGTAAGAATGGACAAACTTAGCAAACTTCGAGTATGGCATTATTAACTATCATCACATTGCTGTACATTATTAGACCTCCAGAACTTATGCTAGAAAGTTTGTACTCTTAAAAACTATTTGTACTCTTAAAACTATGTTTTGTGGTCCCTATACTTTGAGCCATGGCACTGAATATCAACCTTGGTTTTTTATTAGTCCATGAAATTTGTAATCTTCTGACTGACATTTTAAAAATCTAGCAGAGAATGAATGTAAATCTAGCTGAGAACGAATATAAATCTAGCTGAGAATGAATATAAAGCAAAAATACAAAGATTTTTGTAGTGTCTCTTTTAGATTCTCTTCTGATTTCCCCTAGACTTCATCTGAATTCCTTTAGGACTCAGGTATATGAAAACACTGTAACTTAAAAAGCTAAAGGACGGGGGCAGTCCTAAGATGGTGGAGGAATAGAACAGGGAAACCACTTTCTCACCCACAAATTCATCAAAAGAATGCTGAGTAAATTCCACAAAACAACTTCTGAATGCCAGCAGAGGACATCAGGCACCCATAAAAGCAGCCCACTGTCTTCGAAAGGAGGTAGGGAAAAACATAAAAGATAAAAAGAGAGTCAAAAGAGGTAGGGACAGAGCTCCGTCCTGGGAAGGGAGTCTTAAAAAGCAAAAAGTTTTCAAACACCAGGAAACACTCTCACTGCCGAGTCTGTGGCAAGCCTTGGAACCACAGAGGGCAACATAACTGGGAAGAAAAATAAATAAATAATTAAAACCCACAGATTACATGCCCATTGGTAACTCCCCCAGCGGAGAAACAGCGCAGATGCCTGCATCCGCCACAAGCAAGCAGGGGCTGGGCAGGGAGGCACGGGCTGCATTGCTTAGAGTAAGGACAGGGCCTGAATGCCCCGAGGGCAATCTGAGGGAGCTAACTTGGGCTAGCAAACCAGACTGTGGGATAGATACCACACGAAAAGCCCTAACCGGAGAAGGCAATGGCACCCCACTCCAGTACTCTTGCCTGGAAAATCCCATGGATGGAGGAGCCTGGTAGGCTGCTGTCCATGGGGTCGCTAAGAGTCGGACACGACTGAGCGACTTCACTTTCACTTTTCACTTTCATGCATTGGAGAAGGAAATGGAAACCCACTCCAGTATTCTTGCCTGGAGAATCCCAGGGACGGGGGAGCCTGGTGGGCTACCGTCTATGGGGTCGCACAGAGTCGGACACGACTGAAGCGACTTAGCAGTAGCAGCAGCAAGACACTGTCAGGCCCGCTCACAGAACAAAGGACTGAACAGAGCTAGCCGGCTGCAGACCAGCCCATCCCCCTCCGGTGACAGGCAGGCGAGGGCAGCCAGAGCCAGAAGGGGGCAATCGTGGCCTCAGAGAGGCATCGTCTACCAAACTGCAAGCAGGCTTCATTGCTAACCAAGATTTCTTGGGATTCTGGACAGTCAACATCCACCTGAGAAGGTGCGCCAGTTGTACACCCAGAAAACCAAGCGGTAGGGACAGGGGAGGTGATAAGTCACAGCGACCACCTTCGCCAAACACCTGGTCACCTGAGCGGCTCGGACTTGGGAAGGGCACAAAACACAGGCCCAACCGAGTCTGCGCCTCTGAGGACTACGCAAGTACCTGAACCTGAGTGGCTTAGACCTGGGAAGTGCATACAACCCAGGGCCAGCCTCAGACAATTCCCGGCACAGCAACCTAGAACCTAATCTGTGTAAATGGGGAAAGCACACATGCCATGAGCAGGGGCAAACCCAGTGTGGCCAAGACACTGGGAGCACTCCCCACACAAGCCAGATATATTTGTTTGTGGCATCCCTCCCTCCCCACAGCACGACTGAACAAGTGAGCCTAAAAAAGTGTCCACCACCGCCCCCTTGTGCCAGGGCGGAAATTAGACACTGAAGAGACCAGCAAACAGAAGAAGCTAAAACAGAGGGACCCGCCTTGGAAGTGACAGGTGCAATAGATTAAAACCGTGTAGTTAGTACTGACTACATAGGAAGGGGCCTATAGATCTGGAGAAATATAAGCCAGACCAAGGAAC
The DNA here is from genome assembly GCF_027580195.1 of Bos mutus. Taxonomy (NCBI): domain Eukaryota; kingdom Metazoa; phylum Chordata; class Mammalia; order Artiodactyla; family Bovidae; genus Bos; species Bos mutus. The sequence goes on along the minus strand of NC_091646.1, from coordinate 30,633,289 downwards.
TATCCGAAAATGAACTGACCCCCACTCTGCCCACAGCAACACCAGAGAAAGTCCTAGATATATTTTTATTTTTACAATCTTCTTTATTTTTTTATTTTTAAATCCTCTATTACTTCTTTAATTTTAATTTTTATAACCAACTATTACTTTTGCAAAAAAAAAAAAAAAAAAGAGAGACCCTATTTTTTAAAACAAATTTCATATATATATATATTATATAATTTATGTGACTGTTTTTTTTTTTTTTCTTTAATATTTTATTTTTGAAAATCCAACCTCTACTCTAGATTTTTAATCTTTGCTTTTTGGTATTTGTTATCAATTTTGTACCTTTAAGAACCCAATCGTCAGTACCCATTTTTACTTGGCAGCGAGATTACTGGCTTGACTGCTCTCTCCCCCTCTGGATTCTCCTTTTCCTCCACCAGGTCGCCTCTATTTCCTCCCTCTCCCTTCTCTTCTCTACCCAACTCTGTGAATCTCTTTGTGTGTTCCGGACAGTGGAGAACACTTAGGAAACTAATTACTGGCTGGATCTCTCTTCTTTTGATTCCCCTCTTTATCCTCCTGCCACCTCTGTCTCCTTCCTCCCTCTTCTCTTCTCTGTATAACTCCTTGAACATCTTTGAGTGGTCCAGACTGTGGAGCACACATAAGGAAGTGGTTACTGGCTAGCTTGCTCTCTCCTCTTTTGATTCCACCTCATCTCATCCTGGTCACCTCTATCTCCCTCCTCCCTCTTCTCTTCTCCATGTAACTCTGTGAACCTCTCTGGGTTTCCCTCACTGTGGAGAAACTTTTCATCTTTAACCTGGATGTTTTATAAATGGTGCTGTACAGATGGAGAAGTCTTGAGGCTACTTCAAGAATAAGACTGAAAACCAGAAGCAGGAGGCTTAAGTCCAAATCCTGAGAACACCAGAGTACTCCTGATTCCAGGGAACATTAATCGACAGGAGCTCATCAAACGCCTCCATACCTATACTGAAACCAAGAACCACCCAAGGGCCAACAAGTTCCAGAGCAAGACATACCATGCAAATTCTCCAGCAACACAGGGACACAGCCCTGAGCTTCAATATACAGGCTGCACAAAGTCACTCCAAACCCATTGACATCTCATAACTCATTACTGGACACTTCATTGAACTCCAGAGAGAAGAAATCCAGCTCCACCCACCAGAACACTGACACAACTTCCCTAACCAGGAAACCTTGACAAGCCACCTGTACAACCCCACCCACAGCTAGGAAACTCCACAATAAATAGAACTCCACAAACTGCCAGAATACAGAAAGGCCACCCCAAACACAGCAATATAAACAAGACGAAGACAGAGGAATACCCTGCAGGTAAAGGAACAGGATAAATACCCACCAAACCAAACAAAAGAGGAAGAGATAGGAAATCTACCTGATAAAGAATTCTGAATAATGATAGAGAAAATGATCCAAAAACTTGAAAACAAAATGGAAACACAGATAAATAGCCTGGAGACAAGGATGGAGAAGATGCAAGAAAGGTTTAACAAGGACCTAGAAGAAATAAAAAAGAGTCAATATATAATGAAGAATGCAAAAAATGAGATAAAAAAACACTCCGGAGGGAACAAATAGTAGAATAACAGAGGTGGAAGATAGGATTAGTGAGGTAGAAGATAGAATGGTTGAAATAAATGAAACAGAGAGGGGGAAAAGAAAAATGAATTAAAAGAAATGAGGACAACCTCAGAGACCTCTGGGACAATGTTAAATGCCCCAACATTCAAATCATAGGAGTCCAGAAGAAGAAGACAAAAAGACCATGAGAAAATACTTGAGGAGACAATAGTTGAAAACTTCCCTAAAATGGGGAAGGAAATAATCACCCAAGTCCAAGAAACCCAGAGAGTCCCAAACAGGATAAACCCAAGGTGAAACACCCCAAGACACATATTAATCAAATTAACAAAGATCAAACACAAAGAACAAATATTAAAAGCAGCAAGGGAAAAACAACAAATTACACACAAGGGGATTCCCATAAGGATAACAGCTGATCTTTCAATAGAAACTCTTCAGGCCAGGAGGGAATGGCAGGACATACTTAAAGTGATGAAAGAAAATAACCTACAGCCCAGATTACTGTACCCAGCAAGGATCTCATTCAAATATGAAGGAGAAATCAAAAGCTTTACAGACAAGCAAAAGCTCAGAGAATTTAGCACCACCAAACCAGCTCTCCAACAAATGCTAAAGGATCTTCTCTAGACAGGAAACACAGAAAGGGTGTATAAACTTGAACACAAAATAATAAAGTAAATGGCAATGGGATCATACTTATCAATAATTACCTTAAACATAAATGGGTTGAATGCCCCAACCAAAAGACAAAGACTGGCTAAATGGATACAAAAACAAGACCCCTATATATGTTGTCTACAAGAGACCCACCTCGAAACAAGGGACGCATACAGACAGAAAGTGAAAGGCTGGAAAAAGATATTCCATGCAAATAGAGAACAAAAGAAAGCAGGAGAAGCAATACTCATATCAGATAAAATAGACTTTAAAACAAAGGCTGTGAAAAGAGACAAAGAAGGATACTACATAATGATCAAAGGATCAATCCAAGAAGAAGATATAACAATTATAAATATATATGCACCCAACATAGGAGCACCACAATATGTAAGACAAATGCTAACAAGTATGAAAGGGGAAATTAACAATAACACAATAATAGTGGGAGACTTTAAAACCCCACTCACACTTATGGATAGATCAACTGAACAGAAAATCTACAAGGAAACACAAACTTTAAATGATACAATTAGACCTAATTGATATCTATAGGACATTTCACCCCAAAACAATGAATTTCACCTTTTTCTCAAGCACACATGGAACCTTCTCCAGGATAGATCACATCCTGGGCCATAAATCTAGTTTTGGTAAGTTCAAAAAAACAAATCATTCCAAGCATCTTTTCTGACCACAATGCAGTAAGATTAGATCTCAATTACAGGAGAAAAACTATTAAAAATTCCAACATATGGAGGCGGAACAACACACTGCTGAATAACCAACAAATCACAGAAGAAATAAAAAAAGAAATCAAAATATGCATAGAAATGAATGAAAATGAAAACACAACAACTCAAAATCTGTGGGACACTGCAAAAGCAGTGCTAATGGGAGGGTTCATAGCAATACAGGTTTACCTCAAGAAACAAAAAAAAGTCAAATAAATAACCTAACTCTACACCTAAAGCAACTAGAAAAGGAAGAAATGAAGAACCTCAGGGTTAGTAGAAGGAAAGAAATCTTAAAAATTAGGGCAGAAATAAATGCAAAAGAAACAAAAGAGACAATAGAAAAAATCAACAAAGCCAAAAGCTGGTTCTTTGAGAAGATAAATAAAATTGACAAACCATTAGCCAGACTCATCAAGAAACAAAGGGAGAAAAATCAAATCAACAAAATTAGAAATGAAAATAGAGAGATCACAACAAACAACACAGAAATACAAAGGATCATAAGAGACTATTATCAGCAACTATATGCCAATAAAATGGACAACTTGGAAGAAATGGATGAATTCTTAGAAAAGTACAACTTTCCAAAACTGAACCGGGGGAAATGGAAAATCTTAGTAGACCCATCACAAGCACAGAAATTGAAACTGTAATCAGAAATCTTCCAACAAACAAAAGCCCAAGACCATACGGCTTCACAGCTGAATTCTACCAAAAATTCAGAGAAGAGCTAACACCTATCCTATTCAAACTCTTCCAGAAAATTGCAGAGGAAGGTAAACTTCCAAACCCATTCTATGAGGCCACCATCACCCTAATACCAAAACCTGACAAAGATGTCACAAAAAAAGAAAACTACAGGCCAATATTCACTGATGAACATAGATGCAAAAATCCTTAACAAAATTCTAGCAAACTGAATCCAACAAATATTAAAAAGATCATACATCATGACCAAGTGGGGTTTATCCCAGGGGTGCAAGGATTCTTCAATACCCACAAATCAATCAATGTAATACACCACATTATCAAATTGAAAAATAAAAGCCATATGATTATCTCAATAGATGCAGAGAAAGCCTTTGACAAAACTCAACATCCATTTATGATAAAAAAAACCCTCCAGAAAGCAGGAATGGAAGGAACATACCTCAACACAATAAAAGCTATATATGACAAAACCAGAGCAAACATTATCCTCAATGGAGAAAACTTGAAAGCATTTCCCCCAAATTCAGGAACAAGACAAGAGTGCTCCCTCTCATCACCACTATTCAAAATAGTTTTGGAAGTTTGGGCCACAGAAATCAGAGCAGAAAAAGAGATAAAAAGAATCCAGATTGGAAAAGAAGAAGTAAAACTCTCACTGTTTGCAGATGACATGATCCTCTACATAGAAAACCCTAAAGACTCCACCAGAAAATTACTAGAAATAATCAATGAAGATGGTAAAGTTGCAGGATATAAAATAAACACACAGAAATCCCTTGCGTTCCTATACACTAATAATGAGAAAACAGAAATAAAATTGAGGAAAAAATTCCATTCACCTTTCCAACGAAAAGAATAAAATACTTAGGAATATATCTACCTAAAGGAAAAAACACCTATATATAGAAAACTACAAAACACTGGTGAAAGAAATCAAAGAGGATACTAATAGATGGAGAAATATACCATGTTCATGGATTGGAAGAATCAATATAGTGAAAATGAGTATACTACCCAAAGCAATTTATAGATTCAATGCAATCCCTATTAAGCTACCAATGGTATTTTTCAGAGAACTAGAACAAATAATTTCACAATTTGTATGGAAATACAAAAAACCTCGAATAGCCAAAGCAATCTTGAGAAAGAAGAATGGAACTGGAGGAATCAACCTGCCTGACTTCAGGCTCTACTACAAAGCCAAAGTCATCAAGACAGTATGGTACTGGCACAAAGACAGAAATATAGATCACTGGAACAAAATAGAAAGTCCAGAGATAAATCCATGCACCTATGGACACCTTATCTTTGACAAAGGAGGCAAGAATATACAATGGGTTAAAGACAATCTCTTTAACAAGTGGTGCTGGGAAAACTGGTCAACCACTTGTAAAAGAATGAAACTAGAGCACTTTCTAACACCATACACAAAAATAAACTCAAAATGGATTAAAGATCTAAACTTAAGACCAGAAACTATTAAACTCCTAGAGGAAAACATAGGCAAAACACTCTCCGATATTAACCACAGCAGGATCCTCTATGACTTACCTCCCAGAATATTGGAAATAAAAGCAAAAATAAACAAATGGGACCTAATTAAAATTAAAAGCTTCTGCACAACGAAGGAAACTATAAGCAAGGTGAAAAGACAGCCTTCAGAATGGGAGAAAATAATAGCAATTGAAGCAACTGATAAAGAATTAATCTCAAAAATATATAAGCAATGCCAGCAGCTCAATTCCAGAAAAATAAAAAACCCAATCAAAAAATGGGCCAAAGAACTAAACAGACATTTCTCCAAAGAAGACATCAGATCAGATCAGATTAGATCAGTCGTTCAGTCATGTCCAACTCTTTGCATCCCCATGAATCGCAGCACGCCAGGCCTCCCTGTCCATCACCAACTCCCGGAGTTCACTCAGACTCACATCCATCGAGTCAGTGATGCCATCCAGCCATCTCATCTTCTCTCGTACCCTTCTCCTCTTGCCCCCAATCCCTCCCAGCATCAGAGTCTTTTCCAATGAGTCAAATCTTCACATGAGGTGGCCAAAGCACTGGAGTTTCAGCTTTAGCATCATTCCTTCCAAAGAAATCCCAGGGCTGATCTCCTTCAGAATGGACTGGTTGGATCTCCTTGCAGTCCAAGGGACTCTCAAGAGTCTTCTCCAACACCACAGTTCAAAAGCATCAATTCTTCGGCGCTCAGCCTTCTTCACATTCCAACTCTCACATCCATACATGACCACTGGAAAAACCATAGCCTTGACTAGACGGACCTTTGTTGGCAAAGTAATGTCTCTGCTTTTGAATATGCTATCTAGGTTGGTCATAACTTTCCTTCCAAGGAGTAAGCGTCTTTTAATTTCATGGCTGCAATCACCATCTGTAGTGATTTTGGAGCCCAGAAAAATAAAGTCTGACACTGTTTCCATTGTTTCCCCATCTATTTCCCATGAAGTGATGGGACCGGATGCCATGATCTTTATTTTCTGAATGTTGAGCTTTAAGCCAACTTTTTCACTCTCCACTTTCACTTTCATCAAGAGGCTTTTTAGTTCCTCTTCACTTTCTGCCATAAGGGTGGTGTCATCTGCATATCTGAGGTTATTGATATTTCTCCCAGCAATCTTGACTCCAGCTTGTGTTTCTTCCAGTCCAGCGTTTCTCATGATGTACTCTGCATATAAGTTAAATAAACAGGGTGACAATATACAGCCTTGACATACTCCTTTTCCTATTTGGAACCAGTCTGACAAACACATGAAAAGATGCTCAACACCACTCATTATCAGAGAAATGCAAATCAAAACCACTATGAGGTACCATTTCATGCCAGTCACAATGGCTGCTATCCAAAAGTCTATAAGCAATAAATGCTGGAGAGGGTGTGGAGAAAAGGGAATCCTCTTACACTGTTGGTGGGAATGCAAACTAGTACAGCCACTATGGAGAATAGTGTGGAGATTCCTTGAAAAACTGGAAATAGAACTGCCAAATAACCCAGCAATCCCACTGCTGGGCATAAACACTGAGGAAACCAGAATTGAAAGAGACACATGTACCCCAGTGTTCATCGCAGCACTGTTTATAACAGTCAGGACATGGAAGCAACCTAGATATTCATCAGCAGACGAATGGATAAGAAAGCTGTGGTACATATACACAGTGGAATATTGCTCAGCCTTTAAAAAGAATACATTTGAATCAGTTCTAATGATGTGAATGAAACTGGAGCCTATTATACAGAGTGAAGTAAGCCAGAAAGAAAAACACCAATACAGTATACTAACGCATATATATGGAATTTAGAAAGAAGGTAACAATAACCCTGTATGCGAGACAGCAAAAGAGACATAAATGTATAGAAAAAACAGTCTTTTGGACTCTGTGGGAGTGGGCGAGGGTGGGATGATTTGGGAGAATGGCATTGAAACATGCATATTATCATATGTGAAATAGATCGCCAGTCCAGGTTTGATGCATGATACAGGGTGTTCGGGGCTGATGGGATGGGGAGGGAGGTGGGAGGGGGTTCGGATGGGGAACACATGTACACCTGTGGCGGATTCATGTCAATGTATGGCAAAACCAATACAATATTGTAAAGTAATTAGCCTTCAGTTAAAATAAATAAATTTATATTAAAAGAAAAATATTTATGATCTTATTTTTCATCTCTTCATATTCTAATTATAGAAGTAACAAAGTTTCCAGAGAACCTAAACACCAAATTATATTTACTGCAAGAACAATAAGTTTTATTTTATACATCACAGTTCAAAGGAAATACATAGTTGGTTTTTCATCTATGAGAACATGTTACCATATATATACCTATATAAATATAAAACTAGAAGCAAAAAATTAACATTCAAGCTCAGTTTTATTTGCATTTGTTCAACAATTGAGTTTATATGCATGCATACACAAACACACATACAAACACACATATCACTGATCTAAAATATCCAGTTTGCCAAAGCCAAGACATCTTTTCTTTCCCTCACTTGGTTTTAAAATTCTCTCAGGGAAATGGGTACAGTGCTACCTTTAAAGTGTCCAAGTAGAATAACATGATTTGCATTTTAAGTTTGTAGGTGGTAAAAATCAATGACATCTCTAAACAGATCCTTTTATTCCTTGTGCTACACAATTTCACATGTGTTAGGAGTTGATTGTGACTACTTGAATAATGTTACATCTTGACCTGTGCTTTAACTAACTGAGGACATCTTGATTGTATGAATTACTCAGGTGTTATTATTATTATTATTTTAAAATATGGCTCATTACTTAGATTTCCCCCCAGTCAGTTAGAACTTGCCAATCAATTGCAAAACACAGAGGACTCTTACTTTCATTAGGTTACAAGCACACAGTATAATATAAAAAGTAAGCATAAAGGAAAAAATCCAAAAGATAAAGGCATTTTCTTATGCAAGAATAAGAATTGAAGAAACTGTGATCTCTGTCTGTGGACACTTATAGTCTATCTAGCTGACTTTTGAACAAAGAGGAGTTTCTAGATCAAAACAGCCTTTCTAGCAACACCACGGAAGTCAACAATCACGTACATTTAAAATAAAGATGTGTGCTGTGTCCTAAGTCACTTCAGTCATGTCTGACTTTTTGCGATCCTATGGACTGTAGCCTGCCAGATTCCTCTGTCTATGGGATTCTCCAGGCAAGAATACTGGAGTGGGTTGCCATGCCCTCCTCCAGGGGATCTTCCTGACCCAGGGATTGAATCCTTGTATCTTACATCTCCTGCATTGTCAGGTGGGTTCTTTACCACTAGCGCCACCTGAGAAGCCCCAAAATAAAGATAAGAGAACCCTTTTCAAGAACTAAGATTTCCCAGGTTAGAAGTGACTTTTTCCAGAATGCTATGATTCTCATACCAATGCGATGGGCTGGATAAACTGGGATTGCTCTTCACCCAAAAATGTTCTTAAACTGCTGCCAGCTTCTACATGAAGTCAAATTTCCAGAGTTTCTCACTAATTGTAGCCCCTCTTGAATCACAATGGCAGCCTACTCAACTCAAGGCACTGAGCTTTCTTATGCTAACTTGACCTGTCTGCTTGATAAGAGCCCTAGAGATGAAGTGAACATCTGCCACTATACAAACTCTCCTCTTAGTGCAGTTAGAGAAAAATGTTTACTTGTAATCCTTTACTTGGTTTTTAGATACAGAAGTGATGCTGACGTTCAGGAATTTCTTCTATCAAGTGTGATGGATTTTCTTTGCATTAAACAAGAAGTGTCCCTGCCTTCTCTGAGGGACACATAATCCTTGTACCATCTGGATGGTACTAAGGATAAAGCCAAATAATATGGTCCTCAAATAAAAATCTGTTTCTGAAGGTATCCGGGGGTCTGGATTATATGAATTTGTGTCAAAAAGATACCATTTTTCTCAAATTTTTCCAGAATCACGCCCATGCTCTCCCCAGATTTTTCCTGCTTGAGCCCTCTAGAGCTCACTGTCTACTTCTCTTTCAGGGCACTTGTTACTTTCTAGGATGTCTGATCACTATTTGAGTCCTTGTCTATCCCCACCACTGGAGTATATGAGTGCAAGGGCAGAATCTGGTCTCCTGACTCCTTGTCCCCAGCACCTGGCACTGAATGGAAGTGCAAGAAGCACCCACTGAAGGAAATCAGGGGCCATTCCCAATATGTGACCTCAATTCACACTGGCCAAAGAGCATCTGCAAGAAGCCGTCTGGCATTCACACCCAATTCACACTCCACTGGTGACTGGCATCCAGAACTATTTGGTCCAGCTCTGACCTCAAGGAAGAGCCTCTGACAAAATTTGTCATTTGAAACCATTATGAAGCCAGCAAGAGCAGTAATGTGGACCCTGGGCCCCACCTTAGTTGGGTAGGTTTGGGTTTCGCTTCGGTTACTAGGCCAATTCCATGTCACTTCACTGCAGATAAGATTACGTTAGTAAGGGGAGAATATAAGAGGTTCCATATGTTTACTGAATGTGGGTATCATACATGGTTACAGGTGTTCTCTTCGCAGCTTGTCACCCAAGACCCTCTAGAATATAATACACCTCACCTCTTCAGCCATACCATAGCTTACATCTTTCTGAATTCCAGGAAGTATGCACCATTGCCTTGTCACACACTCCTTTATCCAGACCCATCCAGTCTTCCTGCCTAGAAGGCCTTTCTTCATATTTTTAATGATTGAAGCTGTATCTATTCCTCAAGCCACTTTCTCCAAAGCATCTTCCCCAAGAAGCCTTTTGTCTTTCCCTCTCCTGTCCTCCAAATGGCACCTGCCCTATCTGGCTGTGTATGAAATTTTTTATGTTGTCTGTTTCCCCCCAAGGGCAGGAAAAATGTTAGTTCCTCCCAACAACACATGGTTGTCTGAACCTAGCCTGCAAAACTGTGAAGAATAGGTCGTAGTCAACTGGTTAAGGACTGTGACAAGAGCTTTCTCTTTCTCCAGAGACCCTAGGATGAAGCACAAACTGGAATCAAGATTGCAGGGAGAAGTATAAACAACCTCAGATATGCAGATACCACCACCCTTATGACAGAAAGTGAAGAGGAACTAAAGAGCCTCTTAATAAAAGTGAAAGAGGAGAGTGAAAAAGCTGGCTTAAAACTCAACATTCAAAAAACTAAGATATGGCATCCTATCCCATCACTTCATGGCAAGTAGATGGGGACACAATGGAAACAGACACTGTATTTTCTAGGGCTCCAAAATCACTGCACATGGTGACTGCAGCCATGAAATTAAAAGATGCTTGCTCCTTGGAAGGAAAGCTATGACCATCCTAGACAGTATATTAAAAAGCAGAGACATTACTTTGCTGACAAAGGTCCATATAGACAAAGTTATGGTTTTTCCACTAGTCATGTATGGATGTGAGAGCTGATCCATAAGGAAGGCTGAGCACCATAGAATTGATGCTTTTGAACTGTGGTGTTGGAGAAGACTCTTGAGAGCCCCTTGGACTGCAAGGAGATCAAACCAGTCAATTCTAAAGGAAATCAGTCCTGAATATTCATTGCAAGGACTGATGCTGAAGCTGAAGCTCCAATCCTTTGGCCACCTGATTCAAAGAACTGACTCATGGAAAAGACCTTGATGCTGGGAAAGATTGAAGGCAGGAGGAGAAGGGGGTAAAAGAGAATGAGATGGTTGGATGGCATCACAGACTCAATGGACATGAGTTTGAGTAAGCTCTGGGAGTTGGTGATGAGCAGGGAAGCCTGGCCTGCTGCAGTCCATGGGGTGGCAAAGAGTCAGACACGACTGAGTGACTGAACTAAACTGACTGAGAGGCCCTAGGATTCATGAAAATAATAGTCTAAGATATAGAAAAAGATGTAGGAAAAAATGTAGGAGAAGTAGCTTAATATGTAGATAGCCTTCTCTCTTTACATAAAGGTATATTTTAAGTGAGCCACTGAAAGAAGTCTTAGTGAATCACGTAAGACTCTGGAGACTTCTCTGGCAGTCCAGTGGTTAAGACTCCAAGCTCCTACTGCACAAAGCATGGTTTCAATCCCTGGCTGGGTACTAAGATCCCATGTGCCACAAAAAAAGAATCTGATAGGTAAGTTTTCTCTGTTTTCAGTCCATTTTCAGTTTAAAAATCTGAAAATAAACTGGTGAAAAAAAAACAAGGAAAATTATACAGGAACTCTTCATAGAAGAACTTTCTAGGAAATCACATATACAAACTCACAGAAATACTGAATTTGAGTCAAGAACCTGATACATATTACACTGGAGTATTTTAGGCCACTCTTGGTCCATATTTCTTAAAGTTCACTCTATTTGACTCCATAAGAAGTTACCAAGGGAGCAAGAATTCTGTTTTCAGAACATTGAGCCCTATGCTTCTGTTTTCTGGGCAAATTTAGATGTCTTCAGCAATTTCAAATGCTTCCATGGATTTAGTTAGTTGTTTGTATCCCAAATAGTTATCAACTATGGGCAAAGCACTGTGCTGGGTTTTTTTATTGCTGTTATTGTCAGTCTTAAAAGTAAAAGACCTACAGAGAAACAATAATTATTTCAAAGAGCTACATAACTGCCAAAATAATTATCTAAAAATAGAAAAGGTAGAATATTGAAAAGTATAAGAATCAAATGGGGAAACTGATGTTGTCAGATAAGTTATGTTCTCTAACTGAAGATGTTAACATTTTAATTTAATTTGTAAGCTAACTGGGCACTATAGCAAATTTCTGAGAAGGGACTGATAGGATCAAAGCAACTTTAAGAGAGATGATGCCAGGAGCTGAGCGGACAGGCTGAGGAAAGGCTTGAGTTTAGGAGGTCAGCAGAAGGAACAGAAGAAAGCTGAAAGAGAGGATGGATTTTCGACATGGTATAAAGGAGGCAGGTGAAAAGGAGAAAAGACAAAGAATGAGTTACAAGGCAGAAATGACACTGCCTCTATGGGCCTGTGGCAGTAAGGGGCTGAAGTGGCTGAAAGTCACAAGGCCAAAGGTATCCTTTACTGGAGGGAAACTGGATTATGGAAGAGTCTGAAAAGAAAAATCACAAACTGCAGGTTCTCTTGCATGTTTAGGCATCAATGAAACATGCAAGAAAACCTACTCTCTATTTGACAAGAATGATCAATCTGACCATGTAGATAGATAAGAGCAATAGTTGGATGCATCACTTGGTGATCTCTTCTAGTCCATTCTACAAGACACACACAAAGGAGAGAAGGAGAAGGTGGGATGCTTTGAGAGAATAGCACTGAAACATATACATTACCATATGGAAAATAGATAACCAGTGCAAGTTTGATGTGTGAAGCAGGGCACCCAAAGCCAGTGCTTCATGACAACCTGGAGGGATAGGGTGGGAAGGAAGATGGGAGGGGGGTTCAGGATGGAGGGGACATGTGTACACCTATGCAGATTCATACTGATGTAGGGCAAAAACCATCACAATACTGTAAAGAAATTAAAATAAATAATTTTTTTTTAAAAAAGAACATTTGAAATTTGATGCATCACTATGAGTGCTCCAAGGGAGTGACCTGAGGAAGGGAAAATAAAACCTTGGAAATATTCAATGAGAAGGATGGAGGGAGTGAGCAGCAACCAGGGGAGATAAGAGAGCCCAAGCAAGTGAGAAGACCAGGCAGCTTCTCCATCCTGGAGGATGAGGAAGAAGGCCAGGATCAGGAAAGAAACCAGGAGAGAACTGGCAAAAGCATATACAGACGTTATCAGTTTTGCATAATGTCAGAGCACCATAATTTCTGCCTTCCCAGACTCTATACTACTTCCATCTGTTCCATCTGAGGAATCACTTGTTCCTGATCAATAACATCTCAAAATATAAGAAGATGTTTTTCTTCCCAGTGTACAATTTATTAACACTAGCATTTTACAAAACGTTGTGCTTTTCTTCCTAGAAACACCTAACCTGGGCAAGCTCCCTCCTAGCCCTAAACGGAGCCTATCCACCCAGAAAGGCTTAGTTGGCCTCGGTCATGGGGCCTCTGGACAATAAAGAGGGATTTGCATAAAGGTGGTCAGCAGAGTACAGCCCCTCTTGGAGGCCTTGCAGCGTTGAAAGGGCCATTCTCCAACCTGGCAGCGTAATCCTAATGGAGAGCTTTTGTGCACAGGATGTGGCAGGCCGCTTTATTCAGCTGACAATCCAGTGAAAGAAGGAATGACCCGCCTCCTTTTGGTAAAGCTCAGGCAGCTGGCAGCCCACAGGCTGGACAGCTTACCCGATCAGAGGCAGGACAATTGTCAGCTTCAGCCCCCAAAGGTGCTCCGCGAGGCACAGACCATTGCTGGTGCGCGTGGCTGCATGCTGGGTGCTCTCGCTGCTCAAGACAAAGGTCCGGGAGCCTGATCTCTGCAAAGGAGAGGAGCTGAGGGACCTGCCATTCCCTACAATACTTCTTGAAGAGATCGAAATCTATCAGCAGGGCGCAGCCTTTTCGACAGTTTTGTGGATCTCTATATAATTTCCCATTAGAACGCTGGGAAAGAGCCAGATTTCTGATTTCTTTTGCAATTTCAAATTTTTAAAAAGAAACGTGATTTTCATTTTCCTCTTTTTGAGACTGTTAGATTTACAAAATAGAGCAGAGACTCAAGGCAAACAGAATTCTACCACTCAGAGGCAAATACTGCCATTTCAGATGATTTCTTCCCAGTCTTTTTCAATGTAGCTTTGACAATTCTATAAATACAGTTTGTTCTCTGACTGATCTCTATTATTCAACTAAGGAATAATAAGCCCTTTAGAAGTATAGTGGTTTCTCCTAATTTATTTTAATTCCCTTGCCTTAAGGTAATTCCCCAGCCCAATCCCCAGTTTTCCTGAATCCTAGTCCATTATTCTGTGTATACTAGGCTGCCTTACCCCCAAAAAACAGGAAAATTGTCTCCCAGAAGCTGTTGAACATTTTTTAAAAGGGGTCATATTCACTTATGCAACAAAAATAATTTAAGATCAATATATGAATTATGCGCGAATATCACACAAAAGATTAAAAAACCATACATGTATTTTTATTACATCAAAAAATAACCTATTCCAAATAAGCATCTTAGGTTTTACTTTTGGAAATATTTACTTCTTCAAAAACCTTTTTTATTTTTGATTTTCAGAACTTAGAATAGTTGCTCAACTTGGAATACCGGTTAGCTACAATTCAAAAGTATCCTTAAAAAAATGGCATATGTTTGTTGACATATGTTGATTTTGGAAGGAAAATGCAACAACTGAATAAGAATATTATTAAACAATTTTTCATAACCCAGAAAAGAAAAATAATATTTACTTTATTCCTCTTTTTATCTGCCATTATGTTTTATCTAATCACTTTATATTTTTTTAGTTTATAAAACTGACTCATTATTCTATTGTGTGTTTATTAATTTCTCTTTGGTAGATCATTCTCATTGTCTTAAAATCTTTTTTTATTAACTATGGTGTCATTTTTTTAGAAATACAACCTTCTGGGATGAACTATCAATTGGTTATGAGAATGTTAATGTTCTATAATTTTGCCACTTATTTGTATCATGATTTTGAGAAATTAAGAGATGACAGAGTATGACTGTTATGTCACTTAATGAGGAATTTATTTGGCTATTTTTAAGATATTTAAATAAAACTGCTAAGGACAAATGACATTTTGATTTTTAGTAAGATTACTAAAATAAATACTTCAATCTGCTATTTACATTTTCATGAAAGTGGCTCAGTCATGTCCGACATTTTTGCAACCCCGTGGACTATATGTAGCCCACCAGACCCCTTTATCCATGGGATTTCCCAGGCAAGAATACTGGAGTGGGTTGCCATTTCCTTCCCCAGTGAAAAATTTAAAAATACATAACACTTTAGTAAATTTATTAATTCTTAATTTATTAGCTACACAGTTCTCAAATTAGAGAGAGGGGCCAAAGAAACCTTCCATTTCCTCAATGAAAAATTGTAGACCTCCTCAATTAAAATTATCTCCCTCATTGTTGCTGACTCTTGGCTGTGACCACACCAGACATCCTCCTCCCAAATCCACTCTCACACAGTCCTTTTCTCGGTGCTAATGGTTGAGACATGGCCACATGAAAGGGATGCTCGGTGAATGCCTTGGCTGACAGCTGCAATATCCTCCCTGCTCAATACACTTCAAATACTTTCTGGGATCACATGTGCTGGAACTTTACACAAAAGGTTCCCACTTGCTTCTTGTGGAATGCACAGAAAAATGAAATAGCTCGTAATGAGAGTTTCCAGAGTTTTCATGTTGATTGACTTTGTTTGAGAATTTCACCTCAAAGTACAATCCTTTTGTGAAGACAGACCCTTGTTTCCTAGGCAACTCCTGCCTGTGACTTTCAAGTGTTCTTATTTCCAAGCGCTGTGTGGTCCTTGCCATACAGCAGAGCTCGCACCTAAGTATCCTGAGAAGATCAGCAGACAGAGCTGATACTATAGAAGGCAAAGAATAGAAAGATTTAACAAAGCTCTGTCTGTATGGTACCCAGAAATGTTTCAAACTGGTCTTGACCCAGCCTAAGAAGGAAAATGAAGCTTTCCACAACTTATGCCTAGACTAAGGGATATATGTATTGCTTTCTATGAAGAAACAACTGACTTACAAGTTCATTTTCCCAAATGGGCAATCTGAAGTTAGAGTATAGCAAGCCAAAAAACAAACCAAAAAAATTGCTTTAGTCCACACTTTAAAAATTACTACTCAAGTGGCTTAGTGAAAGTGAAAGACACTGTCATGTCTGACTCTTTGTGACTCCATGACTATACAGTCCATGGAATTCTCTAGGCCAGAATACTGGAGTGGGTAGCCTTTACCCTTCTCCAGGGGATCTTCCCAACCCAGGGATTGAACCCAGGTCTTCCGCATCACAGGCAGATTCTTTACCAGCTGAGCCACAAGGGAAGCCCAAAAATACTGGAGTGGGTAGCCTATCCCTTCTCCAGTGGATCTGTCCAAGCCAGGAATCGAACTGGGGTCTCCTGCAATGCAGGCGGATTCTTTACCAACTGAGTTATCAGGGAAGCCCCCAAGTGGCTTAACAAGAGCACAAAACTAGTGGAAATCAGACAGACCATGGAGATGGTGGAGTAAGAGGATGTGGAACTCATTTCCCTTCACAAATACATGAAGGTGACATCTAAATGCAGAGCAGTCCTCACTGAAACAAACAGGACACCGGCAGAAAGACTCTTCTATGACTAAGGCCATACATATCCACAGGAAGTCAGGTAGGAAGGGAAAAGAAGTGAGCGGGTTGGGACCCATTCCCCTAGGAGGAGACATGGGAAAAGAGGGGGACATTGGGTGCTCAGAGATCCTCCCTGGGGAGTGAGCTATTCAAAGACCTCTTAGCTGGTTTGAAAACCAGTGGGACTTACAGGCGGGCTGCAGGAAACCTAGACTCTGCTCATGAAGAGTGTGCACAAAGGCATGCTCACTCCTGCACTTGGAGGGTATTATGCTTAGTGACATAAGTCAGACAGAGAAAGACAAATACTCTATGATCTCACTTATATGTGGAACCTAAAAAACACAAGTGAACAAATGTAACAAAACAGAAACAGACTCACTGATACAGAGGACAAACTAGTGGTTACCAGTGGGGAGAGGAAAGAGGGAGGGGCAAATAGGGGTAGGGGATTAAGAGGTACAAACTACTATATATAAAATAAATAAGCTACAAGATACCGCACAGAGAATATAGCCAATATTTTATAATAATATTAAATGGAGTATAATCAATAAAAATATTGAATCACTGTGTTGTCACCTGAAATTTATATAATATTGAAATCAACTATACTTCAATAAAAAGATTTTTTAAAAAGTGGAAATCAAAAGCATTCTTGAAGTCAGAATGCTTAGAATCCAGTCCTAGCTCTGCAGTAGTTGTGTGACCTTAGGCAAGTCACCTTCCATCTCTGAGCACCTATAAAATAATGCTAAAGCCCTGATGCCACAAACCCATACAGTCATTCTGCTGCTGCTGCTAAGTCGCTTCAGTCGTGTCCGACTCTGTGCAACCCCATAGACGGCAGCCCACCAGGCTCCCCCGTCCCTGGGATTCTCCAGGCAAGAACACTGGAGTGGGTTGCCATTTCCTTCTCCAATGCATGAAAGTGAAAAGTGAAAGTGAAGTTGCTCAGCCATGTCCGACTCTTAGCGACCCCATGGACTGCAGCCCACCAGGCTCCTCTGTCCATGGGATTTTCCAGGCAAGAGTACTGGAGTGGGGTGCCATTGCCTTCTCCGACATAGAGAGCATCAGATACCATCAACGAGGGGCAGTTCCATGGAAAGTCTAAGGTTCACATTAATAAGGAGATAAACAGCAAGAAGACACAGTGGGAATTCAACACCTCTTGGCTTCCTCCTGAAAAACAACAGCCTTCACAAATTCAACAAATACTGCAGTAAGTAAAACATACATTGTAAAAATTAAAAGCAAAAGGGAAAAATCTTGGAACATTGTGTGCATACATATATTATGGTTAAATAGCAATGAAGAGAAAGAATGCTAATCAAATTCATGAATTTATGCTTTAATTTCCAAAGCTAAATATTAGCTTGATTGAGCAATATCTAATGTGCCTTGAGCTCAGGCATTAGCATATGAAAGGCTGACTGCCCTTAGCTCCTTGCCCTCCCAGAGGTGCACTTGTATATGTAAATATGGATTACATTTATTAGTTGTCATGCTCACTCTACAATTAAAGAACAACCTGTTACTTATATAGTATGCCCAATCATTAGAAATAGAATCAGAAGAAAAACTCATCAACCCTCAAAGTATCCTTCCATCCTGGGGCATTTATTAGAAATGAGTCAAGACAGACTCCAAATGTATCAAACAAGAACAATATTTTCAGGGACCTCCCTGGAGGTCCAGTGGTTAAGACTCCGCCTTCCAATGCAGGGAATGCAGATTTGACCCTTGGTTGGGGAATTGAGATCCCACATGCTGCAGGATGCAGTCCAAATTTAAAAAAAAAAAAAAAATGAAGAAAGAACAATATTCTATTTCTCATAAACAATATTTTGTAAGTCAATTTAATATTTATATAATGTTTTGGAAAAGCCTGACAGAGTTCTTAAGCTCTCGATAAAGGCAAAGGGAAAATGCACCATTTCCTTGCAGAGTCTAAATGAGGAGACTTACTTCCAAGGAAGTTTATGTGCTATATTACAAAACCTGACAATTATTTGGCTCCTGGGCTTCCCTGATAACTCAGTTGGTAAAGAATCTACCTGCAATGTGGGAGACCTGGGTTCTATCCCTGGGTTAGGAAGATCCCCTGGAGAAGGGAAAAGCTAGCTACCCACTCCAGTATTCTGGCCTGGAGAATTCCGTGGACTGTATAGCCCATGGGGTCGCAAAGAGTCAGACAGGACTGAGCGACTTTCACTTTTCAAGAGACTGATACTTTGAGATTATCACCTTGCAAACCCAGTGGGAACCTTTGCCACACGTGGCTTGAACCTATGAACATTCAGACACAGCATAAGTCACAAGACATGACAGAAAAAGCAGTTTTTATGGCTGGAGCAAGTAGGTGTGACTTTGTTTTCCCACACCAGAGCCATCATCCCACACCCACTAAGAGTCCACAGAAACCTCGAGGACTCTGGTTCTTCATTTACAGCTCAGTCTGCTCTGGGACAATGGAAGGGTCCAGTTCCCACCCCTCCCCACAAGTGCCAGGCCCAGGCTCAGAGGCAGGAATCTCCCTGTGCACTGAATGACTGATGAAGGGTCGGTGCTCAGGCCTTCTCATCACTAAGTCCAAAGGCCTCTCTCACCTGGCCACACTGGCCCAAGGACTTTCAAAGTCATGGGTCAAGTGTTTTCCAACAATTCCCTGGAATTTCATGAAAGGATCCTCTTTGGAGGTCTGGTGTGGCCATGCCTCAATCCTTCCTTTTCTTCTAGAACAGCTGGAGAAATATGCAAAACAAGACTATATACTTCAGACACAACTAGACTGTTTTCTAGAGCAAGCACTTTTGTTGACAGTATTTATTCCTAAATGTGATGACTGTTCATGTCTATTATATAAACTTACTGTTAGTCGCTCAATCATGTCCAACTCTTGGTGACCCCGTGGACTGTAGCCTGCCAGGAGCCTCTGTCCATGGAATTCTCCAGGCAAGAATGCTGGAGTGGGTAGCCATGCCCTTCTCCAAGGGATCTTCCTGACCCAGGGATCAGACCTGGGTCTCCTGCATTGTAGGCAAATTCTTTACCGTCTGAGCCACAAGAGAAGATCCATTTGCCATGCTCTCCTCCAGGGGATCTTTCCAACCCAGGGATCGAACCCAGGTCTCCTGCCTTGCAAGTGGATTCTTTACCATCTGAGCCACCAGGGAAGCCCAAGAATACTGGAGTGGGTAGTCTATCCCTTCTCCAGGGGAGCTTCCTGACCCAGGAATTGAACCAGGGTCTCATGCATTGCAGGTGGATTCTTTACCAGCTGAACTATAGGGGAAGCCTAAGAACAAAGCCAGAGAGATATCATACTTCATGATTTTTAATTATAAGTCGCTCAGTTACGTCTGACTCTTTGTGACCCCATGGACTTTACAGTCCATGGAATTCTCCAGGCCAGAATACTGGAGTGGGTAGCCACTCCCTTCTCCAGGGGATCTTCCCAACCCAGGGATAGAACCCAGGTCTCCTGCATTGTAGATGAATTCTTTACCAGCTGAGCCACCAGGGAAGCCTTCCGGAGAAATTAAAATAAACTGGGCTACCTAGTTGACAGCAGAATTGCTTAATTTTATAAAGCAGGAGGGATCTGTGATTACTCAGGAAATGACATTTTCTCCTTTGTACACCTGCAGCCGTGGTTTGGAAAAGACCTGCTAAGAGGTCTTGCCATTGTCTGGGATGGACTTTCAGCCTGAGAATTTCCTCTACCATGATATTTGGAATTAAGCAGCTAATTTCAAAATAAGGGAGAATAAGTAGGATCAAAGCAGGTGTTTGTTCCATTAAGAGCAACAGGGAGAAATATATTGCTTTGCTATTTCATTTACCTATGAAGATACACTGCACATCAAAACCTTTCACAGCATTGTTTAAACATGTATTTTCCTGATAGAAATAGCAACATTCACAAGGCAAGGACCAAAAAGAGAATCATTTAGTGGAAAAACAACCAGGTAAGAATAGAAAAGTGAACTATCACTCCTTAGCTCAATACCCCGACCCGCCACTGGCCTCACCCACCACCCAAGGTTCCCTGCAGGGAACACCTGGAGCCACTGAAATGTACAAGCAAAGGGCCTCTTCTTTTAATTCAGTTGCACATAAAATAACCCCAGTGCCCCATCCAGACACCTGGATGACTCACTGGCCTGCCTGTTCACACTGCTCTCCCAATATCAAGCAATTAGAACTCTGGGGCTCCTCACCAGTCATTTACAATTAAAACAAGGAAAAAAATCATACTCTTTTGAGGGGTGAGTCACTATGTGAAATGTTGATCCTCTTATTTTGTTTTGTTTAAAGAAATAGGTTGAACAATAATAATGCAACATTTCCCTAATGAGTATGATGAAAATTATCCTTGCTTTCCAATTCTTTCTTCATGTTTTGCAGAGAACTTAGTATTCTGCTGCTGAACAACAGCCAGAAAAACACAAGCAAACTATACAGACCTTGCCCTCTCCTTTTTATCTCTTCTCTTTCTCTCCCTGCCTTGCCAGATTTCACAGCTTATCTATTCTCTCCTTTTTCAAGTTTTGCTTCCATCTGAGAAAGAGCAAAATTCCTTGAAATGTTACAAATCCTGGCTTCTCCTACTTGCTTACAACCTCCAAATTACTTGGCACCTTTAATCATACTTCCCCAGCTTGCTTGCCACTAACCTTGTTACCACAATCACTGCAGCCAACATCAGTCCTGGCTGCAATGGCATTTAGGCACCCCTGTTTTAAAATATTCATGACCTGATCACATTTCATGGGAATTTTTTTTTGGATATTCCCCTTTTCAAACTCCTGGCACACGGCTTCATGGTAGTTTGACTTTCAGAATTGTAAACTATATCACTATTTACAAGCAGAATTTGAATTTATAGAATGAAGCCAGTATGTGTTTGTTAATAATAAAGTCAGGGACCACTGAGAAAATAATTAATTAAACTTCTCTACCTATATATTGAGCTTATCGGGTCCCATTAGTAAGTGAAAACTCCATTTAAAAAATTCATATAGGAGTTAAAAGTCAAGCCAGTGCCCTCCCCCACATAACAAGGTCCAGAAAATACCATTCTTTCTTATTTTGTGTGTGTGAAATTTAACAAGCTTATTCTAAAACTTTTATGAAAGTATAAAGGTTACAAATAACCATGACAATCCTTAAGAACAAAGCCATGTATGAAGTATTCAGAAGATAATACAGAACAACAGCTTTAAGATATTTTTCTCCATTATGATGTCAAAAATTAATAATAAAAAGAATACATAAAGAAAAAAGATTAACTAAACACATTAAAGTTAATTTTTATTCATCAAAAAGTACCATCAAGAATGGGAAAGGACAAGCCACATCCCAGGGAAGATATTTGCAAACATTTAACCAGTAAGAATGGCACTCAGAATATGTGAAGAATTCCTATGAATTTAAAATAATGGGCAAAAACACTGGAAATGAAAATTATAACTACGATTCATGTCTAAAGCCCACTAGGTTAGCAAGAATTAAAAAGTCTGACATAATTAAGTATTGCCAGGGATGCAAAGTGAATCTTTTACAGTGCTGGAAGTGGTCCACTTTGGGAAGTAAGTTGAATATATACACACTGGTGACTTAGCATCATTACTCCTAGAGAAGTTCTCAAATGCCCGTAAGAGACACGCACAGCAGTATTCATGGCAACATTGTGACAGCAAAAGAAAATAAGGAAACAAACAACAAAAAAACTGAGTGATCCAAATATCTGTAAAGAGCAGAAAGAATACTGCAGTATATTCATTTAGTGGAATACTAATCAGTAATCAAAATGAATTAATTTTGAGATTAACATGAGTGAACAAAAAAAAAAAAAACCACGGTTAGAGAATATATGATGAAATAATACACATATTAATTCAAAACAGGCAAAATAGTCTATTGTGTAGATATACATACATAGTTGGGAAAACAGTGAGGAAAAATAAGTGAAAAATTATCACAAAAATCATCAGGATAGTGACTAATATGGACAGAGTGAGGGTATGTGATTAAGAAAGTGCACACAGAGACCTTTCACCAACAAAGTTCGAGATGCTAATCTGAATAGCTGCTACACTGGTGTTGGCATCACTATTCTTTAAAGTACACAATTACGTGTCATGCAATTTTCTGTATTTGATACTTTTCAACAGAAAGAAATTAGCTTATCACATTTTCATTTAACTTTTGGTAATAAAATACTTTATTGGTTCCTCTTACTATCAAAAACATAGTAATGTTTCCATTGCTTCCATCTTTAAATTAAAAGCTTGGTTTTTTTAAAAAAGAAAAAATTCATTTGGTTCTGTCAAAAAACAAGCTACAACTCACTTCTGTAAATAATTAGGTTCTCTCACTTTAAATATCTTAATTCGCTGACCTTTACAATAAATAACTGTATATAAAAGGAGACAATGACCTGAACAATTTCGCAGAGAACATTTTACACATCTTAAAAAACCAAGCCTAAATGCTATCCCAACTTAATACTTAAAAGAATATTCAGTAAGAGTTATTGTAAAATTGAATTCATGTAGCACCAAGAAGTTTGGGACTTATAATATTTCAGATGATATGATATATGCAGCAAAAAGAATAATGATTTGTCTTCCATGAATTTTCAGGGGTTTATATACAATAGAAAGAATTCCTTATAGGTCCCTTTTAAAAGCCAAAAGTTCAAAAATCTACGCATGCCTTTCACTGCATTTCCGATCTGTGGATATAGCGATTGACCCTATGGCAAAAGATCCATGTGTGATAAACAGCACAGTACAGTCCTATCTGAATATAACTGCTTACTCATCTTGTCTCATTAATATAATTTATACCTCAATTAAAATATCATTCTATCTGCAAGTTATATATTTCCCTAAAATACTCTATAATTCAGATTTCCATTTAGACAATGTTCTGCTCTGCCCCTTTCCTTGAATCAGTATGATCTTATGGCATACCTCACTAAATTGTTTGGTTTTTCTCCTCTCAGTGAAACTTCCCCTCAACTCAAAGTATTATAATAAGGTAAATACAGATGTAACATAATTAACATATAAGACAAAAAGGATAATACAAACATATAGATCCATGCTAAATGAGACAACACAAAGCAAAAAACACACACTATGCTACGTTCATCTATTCTGAACCACAAGAAGGCCCTGCTAGAGCCCTGGCTCATGTAAACTGATGTTCCCAGACACCCCTAGTGTCCTGTACTCCAGCATAATTAACTGTTATGTTTAAGGTGTTTCCATATTTATTTGTTTGTTCAGAACAGCCTATAGCAACTCTGACTCCTAATCCTGAACATGATGATAAATTAGACAAATAGTTAACTCAAACTTTCGAGAGTCCCCTCTCTAAAGCAATTTGACTATATTCCTCAAAGAAAGAGAAGTTTTAAAAACATCAATTTAAAGACAATAAAATCATTTTAACATAAGTTGTTCTACCAACCATAAAAGATTTCCCTCAAACTG
The DNA here is from genome assembly GCF_027580195.1 of Bos mutus. NCBI lineage: Eukaryota > Metazoa > Chordata > Mammalia > Artiodactyla > Bovidae > Bos > Bos mutus. Next base: position 30,609,322 of record NC_091646.1, on the reverse strand, counting down.
AGTTGTTTACTTAAGTTTTTGCTACTTTCCCCACCCCCACCCCCCGCCTTTGGAGTGGTCCTATGTACTTAAAAGATGCTTACTCCTTGGAAGGAAAGTTTTGACCAACTTAGACAGCATATTAAAAAGCAGAGACATTCCTTTGCCAACAAAGGTCCGTCTAGTCAAGATTATGGTTTTTCCAGTGGTCATGTATGGATGTGAGAGTTGGACTATAAAGAAAGCTGAGCACCGAAGAATTGATGCTTTTGAACTGTGGTGTTGGAGAAGACTCTTGAGAGTCCCCTGGACTGCAAGGAGATCCAACCAGTCCATTCTAAAGGAGATCAGTCCTGGGTGTTCATCGGAAGGACTGATGCTGAAGCTGAAACTCCAATACTTTGGCCACCTCATGCGAAGAGTTGACTCATTGGAAAAGACCCTGATGCTGGGAGGGATTGGGGGCAGGAGGAGAAGGGGACGACAGAGGATGAGATGGCTGGATGGCATCACCGACTAGATGGACATGAGTTTGAGTGAGCTCCAGGAGTTGGTGATGGACAGGGAGGCCTGGCGTGCTGTGATTCATGGGGTCGCAAAGAGCCGGACACAACTGAGTGACTGAACTGAACTGATAGGAACATTTGTTAATATTCATGAAGGCTTCAGTCACATATACTACAGGCTTTTAAGTATATGGATGTAATTTCAGTTTGTATATTGGTATTACTCCATTTTACAAGAAAGAATTTTCAGTAGCCAGGCATTCTATGCTTTCAGTGTTGATACACTCACACACACATCCCTATGCCAGCACATTCGAAAACTAAAGACCAAAAATCCCCACTAATATGAAACGATACTTGCACATCAATGTTCATAGCAGCACTATTTATAATAGCCAAGACATAGAAGCAACCTAAGTGTCCACTGACAGATGATTGGATGAGGAAGATGTGGTATATATATATGTGTGTGTATAATGGAATACCATTCAGCCTTTAAAAAGAATGTAATAATGTCACTTGCAGCAACATGGATGGAGCTTGATGTTATCATACTAAGTGAAGTAAATCAGACAGAGAAAAACAAACAACATAGGACATCACCTATATGTGTAATCTTAAAAATGATATGAAAGAACTTATTTTAAAAACGGAAAAAGATTCACAGATATAGGAAACAAACTAGAAGTTACCAAAGGGGAGGGTGGAGAGTCAAATTAACAGATGCAAATTACTATATATAAACCAGGTAAGCGACAAGGATGTGCCATAGAGCATAGAAAATTACACCCATTATCTTATAATAAGCTATAATGGCGTATAATCTGCAAAAATAATGAATCACTATGCTGTACACACAAAACTGACACAATGTTATAAATCAACTATAATTCAATTTTTAAAAACCACTTAAATGATACAATATTTAAAAATTTAATATTAAAAAAAAAAACAAAAAAATGAACGAAAACCCTAATGGGGATCCTTTGAAAAGCTACCTTTGCAACATGGCCCTCAAAATCAGAAAGTGTACAGACTCACAGCACACAACTGCTCTTTCTCTTAAAGTCAGCTGGTCTCTGGCTTTCCATTTCACGTCTACTGTTTTACTGAGGCCCACTGAGCCCACCTACCCAGAAAAGCCTCTTACTTTGTTCCTCACTCACTGACGTCAAAAAAAAAAAATGTTTCTAGACTTAGGTTGATGCTAGAAACTTCCTCAAAATTTCCGAAGGCACACAGAGTGTTTCCCACCATGATACCTATGATGGGACCTCATGGAGGACTCCAAATACAAGACTTCAAAATGGTCCACATCTAAAGCAAATATATATATATATATATATATATATCTCCATCCCTGCCTCATAGAGTTGGGAGGATACGCTGGGATGATGCATGCAGAATGCCTGGTACCAGGTCTAGGAGGAAGGAGGCCCTTGTCAGTGAGGCTGTAATTCCCATCAGGAATCACAGAAGCAGGGAGAGTGCCCATTCCCCCCTGAACATAGCATGTACAGGATTTGAGGAACTTCCACTGGTCTTGCTTGGAGGAATCACTTTACCTCTGGTCTTTCTCACAGGGGACCTGCCAATATCGGAAAGTAGCTAGACATTCCTCAGCAAAGAAAGGATAGTCATAAGTAGCCTCTATAGCAAGCCCTCAAATTCCATGGAAGTCTCCAAAGAAATTCCCTGAAAGACGAAAAACCCAGTGATGTAAAGTTTTATCTCTGTGTGGTCATCAAACTTCTGGTTGTCTGCTTCATCCCCAAAGGAGTTATCTCATTTGCACATCTCTTAAAGGAAAAGATAACATGTTTGTATACAACCAACAACAAGTCACTCCCGGCCTGTAAGGACACCCACACCCTCATCCATCTCCAGTTCATTCAGAGGCCATTTTGTGGAGCTGTGGCAATATTTCAACTACATCTGAAATATACTGATCAGTGTGTGATTGGAGATTCCATTAAACGCCCCCCATTTTTCCTGATATGATATTATAGTGGTATACCTTAATGAATTATGGTCTATTTTGCTATTTAAAAAATTCAGTGATAAATACATGGAGGAATTTAAGGAATGCTATTTTAATTCATTTTGAACTTTTAAAAATCTATCAATGAATTCTGGAAGGATCTTCCTTTAATGTCCTGATGCTTTTCAGTTCTATCCATCAAGTAGAAAGTGGACAGCCTCTATGTTGCTACCTACTACATTCTCCATTAAGCCAGGAGTGTGTGCTTGAAACACGATCTGCTTCTAGATGCCAAACATCTTCTGTAGAGCATGGTTGTTGCTCCCTGGTAAAAACTCCAGAAACAGAGTTCCTTAGGCAAAAAAGATGTGTGAACTGGCTTCCCCTTTTTAGTCCATGTCAGCAGCTCTAACCTGCACTCTTAACTAGAATCCTCAACTCCCACACTCTCAGCCTCTCCAAAACTGTTCTCCACCCAGCAGCCAGCACAGCCTCTAAAAATGTTCACGTCACATCATACCTATGGTCTAGATACTGTCAGCTTCCCAATCACCACGGCTATTGAAGGCCCAAGACTGTTCTCACCTCCTCTAATACCCTCTCAGTTGTAATGGATGCTTTCCTGTCCTCACTTCACAACAGTTAGAAGATACGCACACACACACACACACACACATATATATATATATAATCTTGTTTTATATATATATATAGAGAGAGAGAGAAAAATGACCTTATACATAATAGGATATTATATACATCTTATTTTATATCTATAACTTTGCTATAACTTTTACTAATTATTTTGAATTGAGAAACTATGGAAGGGACATATTCTGACATTGGAACCATGAAAAGAAAAAAAAGGTCCCTTCTGGGAGATCATTAACTAAAAGGAAGATGTTGAAATATGTTCTCAGAGAGCCTAAGCACCTATGCTTTTTTCTTCCTCTACTCTCAACAAGAATCAGTTTAGAACATGGAAATTACCTACGTTCTCCACCTTCAGAGTGTTCATGAAGCTCCCAAGGGAGATGCGGGTGAGTGGGAGTAGGGAGCTTGCTGGGGCTCCTGCCTTGGTGACCCTGGCACATCCAGGCTGGCCCTCCTAGATGGTCTGGCCCAGATCCTCACTTTCTAACTGAGGACACTGAGGCCCACTGAGTCCTGTGAGAAGGACTGTACAGAGTCTGAGGGCTAGAGCTCGCTGTGCCCAGATGGCAAACCTGGGCCAGGCTGCCTCCACTTTATCATATCAATATGTATTTTGCCCCCACAAAAAAGTTGCTTTGAAACAGAAGGTGGACAGACTTCTGAAGCTCTTCCTAAATCCCCAATAAATAGAAAGATAGACTTAAACGTGAGCATGTCAATAAGTACATTAAATGAAAATAGTCTAAAAACCACAATTCAAAGATAAGAATTGTCAGACTGGAGAAATAAAGCAAGGCTGACATCTACTCTTTTCTACAGGGAAGAAGTTTAAATACAAAGATGAAGAGCATTTAAAAGTTAAAGAATGAGAAACTAGATAGCCTGCAAATTCATTAGAATTTCCTGTGATTACATAGAAAAGATGAAATGACTATATTCATATTAGATGATGTAGACTGCACACCAAGTAATACTACCAGAGATAAAGACTAAGATTTCATAACAGTAAAAGACCCGATTTAAGAAGATATAATAGAAAACAATTTCATTTACAATAGCATCAAAAAGAATAAAAATACTGAGAAACTTAACCAAGGAGGTCCCCCTTCCCACATACCTGTCTTATGCTTCTCTTTCCCGTAGCTATTACTGACTATGTTCTTTTATAATAAAATTATAATCTAGCTTAAAAGAAAACAAAAGAAAGAATAGAAGGACATGTTCCTGGAACATCTGCAAGAGGGAACACTCTGGTTCAAGTTGACCAGAGAGTCCCTGGCTCTGTGCCATGGACACCATGGTGTGTGCATGCCCATGCTTCGCAAGGCTGTCAGGGATATGGGGGAGTTACAAGTGAGTTGAGCTTCATGTAGCAGGATGGGTCACCATCACAATTTCCCAAGGCCAATCTTTCTTTTTTTCCTTTTTTTTTTTTATTTAAAGTGCATCTTTATTTTAAAAAATCAAAGCAAGCTAGTTTTACTTGTTTTTTTTTTTCTCATTTGCTTGTATTTATTTGTTTTTTACAAAAAAAAAGAAAGAAAGAAAGAAAAAAAAATGAAAGAAAAGAAAAGGACCTCTGGCAAAAGCTGCTTTCCAAACTATAAGCAGTTCTTCAGGAAGTTTTTAGGTAAGGAAATAAATATGCTGGCCACAAGAACCCTCCCATTCCAATGCATTCCAGTCACTGCCTTGGACCCTTATGGTAGCCCTCTGCACTGGACTGTGACAATGCTTCTTTAACTGTCCTATCTTTCTCTGGCCTTTCCAGCCATCCAAACCAGTGGCAGGGGCTGGCGGGGAGAAGTGGGGGCTTCCCTTATCTTGACAAGTACTGGACTTGATAGATGTTAGTTCATCTTTGCCTCCCCAAACTGGCTCAAGGCCACCTCCTTTCCAGCTTCCTATCTGCTGCCTCCTGCAGTGGTGCCATCTCTGTCCTGGTCAGGCCACTTTCTTCACTTGCTCAAAGCTTCTCCCTCTGACCCTCTTTCATGCCACCACTATCATCTGGCAACTCCAGAGGACACGGGTCATATGGGAATTTTCAGCATGGTGCAAGAACAGGATAGGGTGGGGTACGGGGGTGAGTTGAATGTGTGATTTGATGCTGCTGCTGCTGCTAAGTCACTTCAGTCATGTCCGACTCTGTGCAACCCCATAGATGGCAGCCCAACAGGCTCCCCTGTACCTGGGACTCTCCAGGCAAGAACACCGGAGTGGGTTGCCATTTCCTTCTCCAATGCATGAAAGTGAAAAGTGAAAGTGAAGTCGCTCAGGATGCTACAGTAAGTCAAATAAATTTCTCCTCCAAGCAGCTTCAGCATCCCACCTTTCATATTTCCAAAACACCCAAATAGTCTTGCACAACCCTGAGACTGAGAGCCTTCTTAAATTCTGTGTCCTAGGCACCTCCCTTGCCTTACCCTACTTAATTCGAGCCTTGTTGGTCTCTTCTTTTTTGAGAGACCTCAGTCAAGTTGGGCCATCACTGACCTGTTTCATCTTTTTAAGGTGGTCAATATAAGCCCCTAGAGCTAACTTCCCCTCCCCAAGTAAAGAGCCATGGGACTCCACCCCTTTCTGTTGTAAGGCAGTTACTAGCCATCTTGGAACAGCTAAAACCAAAAGCATAGGCTTCGGGTGCAGAACCTAATGACTGTGTAAGTGAGGCAAGCTTTTGCCTCCGTTTATCCTTTTTTCTGCATTCATCTAATTATTTGTAGCTTCTGTTGCTATGGAAAGAAAACACCACTTCCATGACAACTGTAGCAACTTAAGGTGCACAGCTTGTCTCAGACCATGAAGCTTCAAAAATACAGAAACGTGAAGGGGTTTCATGTCCCCCTTCCCCTGCCACCTTTTAAAACATCAACCAAATGTTCTTCTCTCCAGAAAAGTCATCGGAGTATTCTCCACTTTCTCTGTGTTACCTGTCATGAAAAACCAGAGGACCTTAACAGGGAATACTCAAGGGCTGAATTCAAAGGAAATTTTAGTAAACCTTCAATTTTTTAAAGGTTGGTAAGACTCAAAAAACAAATAAATGGAGATTTACTGTGTACCTGTTCTGCACCAGATGTGTGTAGATTTTTTCACATACATTTAACATGAGTGTGGTTCAACATCTTTTTTACAGAAAAGAAAACAGGCCCAGGAAAGATAAATAACTAGTCCCAAGAGACAGAGCTGAATTTCAAACCCAGAGTGGACTGTCTTCACCTCACTTCAGCTCAGTTCAGTCGCTGAGTCATGTCCGACTCTTTGTGACCGCATGAATCGCGGCACACCAGCCCTCCCTGTCCATCACCAACTCCCGGAGTCCACCCAAACCCATGTCCATCGAGTCGGTGATGCCATCCAGCCATCTCATCATCTGTCGTCACCTTCTCCTCCTGTCCTCAATCTTTCCCAGCATCAGGGTCTTTTCCAATGAGTCAGCTCTTCACGTCAGGTGGCCAAAGTATTGGAGTTTCAGCTTCAACATCAGTCCTTCCAAAGAACACCCAAGACTGATCTCCTTCAGAATGGACTGGTTGGATCTCCTTGCAGTCCAAGGGACTCTCAAGAGTCTTCTCCAACACCACAGTTCAAAAGCATCAATTCTTCGGTGCTCAGCCTTCTTCACAGTCCAACTCTCACATCCATACATGACCACTGGAAAAACCATAGCCTTAACTAGACAGACCTTTGTTGACAAAGTAATGTCTCTGCTTTTCAATATGCTGTCTAGGTTGATCATAACTTTCCTTCCAAGGAGTAAGCGTCTTTTAATTTCATGGCTGCAGTCACCATCTGCAGTGATTTTGGAGCCCAGAAAAGTAAAGTCAGCCACTGTTTCCCCATCTATTTGCCATGAAGTGATGGGACTGGATGCCATGATCTTAGTTCTATGAATGTTGAGCCTTTAAGCCAACTTTTTCACTCTCCTCTTTCACCTTCATCAAGAGGCTCTTTAGTTCTTCTTCACTTTCTGCCATAAGGGTGGTGTCATCTGCATATCTGAAGTTACTGATATTTCTCTGCCAATCTTGACTCCAGCCTGTGCTTCCTCCAGCCCAGCGTTTCTCATGATGTACTCTGCATAGAAGTTAAATAAGCAGAGTAACAATATACAGCCTTGACGTACTCCTTTTCCTATTTGGAACCAGTCTGTTGTTCCATGTCTAGTTCTAACTGTTGCTTCCTTACCTGCACACAGATTTCTCAAGAGGCAGGTCAGGTAGTCTGGTATTCGCATCTCTTTCAGAATTTTCCACAGTTTATTGTGATCCACACAGTCAAAGGCTTTGGCATAGTCAATAAAGCAGAAATAAATGTTTTCTGGAACTCTTTTGCTTTTTTGATGATCCAATGGATGTTGGCAATTTGATCTCTGGTTCCTCTGCCTTTTCTAAAACCAGCTTGAACATCTGGAAGTTCATGGTTCACGTATTGCTGAAGCCTGGGCTTGGAGAATTTTGAGCATCACTGTGTGAGATAAGTGCAATTGTGTGGTAGTTTGAGCATTCTTTATTGGGCCATAAAAATGAGTGAAGTACTAATTGATGATACAAACGGATGAAGCTTGAAAACATTATACTAAGTGAAATCAGGTGCTCACAAAATAAAATATACTGTATAACTCCACTTGTATGAGATACTTAGAGTAGTCAAATTTATATAGACAGAAAGTAGAATGAATGGTGGGCTGGTTGCCAGAGGTTAGAAAAAAGAGGGAACAGAAAATTGTTGATTATGGGCTTCAGTTTTGCAGAATTTAGTGAGTTCTAGAGATTGGTTCCAGAGAAGGCAATGGCACCCCACTCCAGTACTCTTGCCTGGAAAATCCCATGGATGGAGGAGCCTGGTAGGCTGCAGTCCATGGGGTCGCTAAGAGTCGGACACGACTGAGCAACTTCACTTTCACTTTTCACTTTCATGCATTGGAGAAGGAAATGGCACCCCACTCCAGTATTCTTGCCTGGAGAATCCCAGGGACGGGGGAGCCTGGTGGGCTACCGTCTATGGGGTCGCACAGAGTCGGACACGACTGAAGCGACGTAGCAGCAGCAGCAAAGATTGATTCAGCTGGTAAAGAATCCGCCTGCAACGCATGAGACCTGGGTTCGAACCCTGGGCTGGGAAGATGGCCTGGAGAAGGGAAAGGCCTCCCACTCCAGTATTCTGGCCTGGAGAATTCCATGGACTACATAGTCCATGGGATCGCAAACAGTCAGACACGACTGAACAACTTTCACCAGAGATTAGTTACACAACAATATGAATGTACTTCTACATTAGTGAACTGTACACTTAAAATGGTTAAAATTTTTATGTTATGCGTATTTAACCACAATAAAAATAGATTCCACTTATAATGAACTGTCTAGAATAGGCAAACCAATATAGACAGAAAATAGATTAGTGGTGCCAGGATCTGAGGGAAGGGAAAATGGGGAATAACTGTTAATGGGTAAGGGGTTTCTTTGGGAGTGGACCAAAATGTTCTAGGATTACATAATGGTGGTATTTGTACAACCTTGTGAATACTCTGAAAAACCATTAAAGTGTACTCTTCTAAAGGGTATACTTTAGAATAAGTGAATTATATATCAATTACAAATTTGCTACAATAAAATAGATGTCTAGGAGTGGGAGCTGGTGTGTATGGCAGACCTGAAAGTGAGAAGAGGGTAGGAAGTTGGTAATTACACCCAACTGCAAAGATACCATATTTTGCTTGCACACAGCCATGAACCACAGTTGGCTTGTACCAAAAGTGGGCTTCATTCATCTGGAGATCAAATATTTGAGCAAAATATATATACATCCTTATGATTACTTTAAACATGACACAAAATCACTATAAAACACAGTTGATAGTATTTGTAATGGCTAACTAGAGGATACAAATATAATTATAATATAAATATATGCTAGTACTCTATTTGAAATCACCTGAAGGTACTTATATACTCTAACCCCATGTCTTTCAAACAAGACCCACTTCATTCTCATTATTTGTGTTGGATAATAAAAATCTCTGTGGACTACTAATGGGATGCTAGGGTAAATTAACAATAAGCATCATTTAATTAAGCTATTTGAGAAAATCTGGTTGCTACTGGATTACTTAGAACTGCCTCAAAGGCCTTGATTTATAGCAATTTATAGCACAAGTTCCTAGTTCCCTCATGGGGCAAGGAATGGCCACAAACTTTTTATAATTAAAAAGAATGAAAAAGAGTGAGGAGGTTATTGGACATTGAACTGAGCCTTCAACTCTACAAGGAGACTTTCCTTGGGACTCATGGCACACTGGAGTGGATATTCTTCACAGTGTGCCTAATTCTTCCCCAAAGGTGTGCTGCTGCTGCTGCTAAGTCGCTTCAGTCGTGTCCGACTCTGTGCGACCCCATAGACGGCAGCCCATTAGGCTCCTCTGTCCCTGGGATTCTCCAGGCAAGAACACTGGAGTGGGCTGCCATTTCCTTCTCCAATGCCTGAAAGTGAAAAGTGAAAGTGAAGTCGCTCAGTTGTGCCCGACTCTTAGCGACCCCAAGGACTGCAGCCCACCAGGCTCCTCCATTCATGGGATTTCCAGGCAAGAGTACTGGAGTGGGGTGCCATTGCCTTCTCCGAAAGCATTGCTAGAGACTATCAAATTGAAGTAGACCATGGAATAGAATAAATAGGGAGAACAAGGCATAAATAGAATCATAGGATACAGTAAAAGTGACACCACAGTTTATTTGGTAGATGATGCTGGGAAAATCATCTCATTATGGGCAGAAAAATCAAACTAGATTCCCATCTAACAACCTCTATGAAGGATAATCTCAGATTGTTTCAAGAATAATTATTTTTAAAAAGTAATTAAATAAAAAGATATTATAAAAAATTTTATCTTAGAGGAGAGAAGAATTTCTTAAATAAGACTCATAAAACCAAAGATATGAGGTGAAAATTAATTGATTATATTAAAATTAATGATTTCTGCTTAATGAAAGACACCATGGACAAAATTAAAGACAGATAATAGAATGACAGAAAATATTTGCAATATTTAGAACCAACAAAGACCAATATTTTAAAAGCATTACAAAAAAGACAGGAAGTTTAATAGAAAATGGGCAAAAGATAAAGGAACAGGGCATTTTTAAGGATAAAGGAACAGGGCATTTTTAAAAGAAGAAACTCTAAAAGTGTACATAGAAAAAGTTCCTACTAATTGATTAATGCAAATTAAAATATCTATGTGATATCACCTGTTGGCCTAGAAAAATTAGAAAGCTAAAGATTACCAAGTGTTGACAACATTGAGAAATTTTTAAATCTTCATGTTTTGCTGTGGGAATACAGAACAGGGCCAACCATTTGGAGAGCAGTCAAGTATTACTCAATTAAATTAAGTATACACAATGGCCCAGCAATTTTCCTTTTATAGATATGTTTTTATGTATTTATATGGTATATGTATGTATGTGTGCATACATATGTATATAAAATCTCAACTTGTGCACACATAGCATTATTCATGTCAGTCTAAATCTAAATGTCCATTAACTGATGAATGAACTTTTTAAATGCACTTTATCCATACAATGTAATATTATTTTGCCATAAAATGAAGTATTGATTCCTGCTACAATGTGGATGAACCTTGAAAACATTATGCTAAATGAAATAAGCCAGACACAAAAAGACAAATGTTGCATGATTCTATTTAAATGAGATATCTAGCACAGACAAGTCAACAGAGACAGAGAACAGACTTATGGACACAGGGACTTATGGAAGGAGAGGGAAGGATGTATGGAGAAAGTAACATGGAAACTTACACTACTACATATAAAATTGATAGCCAATGGGAATTTGCTGTTTGACTCAGGGAACTCAAACTGGGGCTCTGTAACAACTTAGAGGGGTGGGATGGGGACGGAGGTGGGAGGGAATTTCAACAGGGAGGGGACATATGTATACCTATGGCTGATTAATGTTGATGTTTGGCAGAAACCAACACAGCATTGTAAAGCAGTTATCCTTCAACTCAAAAATAAATAAAACGCACTTTAGAAAAGAAAGAAAGCAAGTTAATGGTTGCCAGGTGCAAGGAGTAGGGGAGATAGAACTTGACAGACAATGGCTATGGAATTTTGGGGTGATGAAAATGTTGTAAACTTGGGTTGTAGTGATGGTTACACAACTCTATAAGTATACTAAAACCATGGAATTGTACAAATTCACATGGGAGAATTTGTGATATGTAAATTATATTACAGTAAATCTGTTATTTTAAAAAGGAATGCATAGTGAATTCCCTGGCAGTCCAGTGGTTAGGACGTGGCACTTTCACTGCCAGGGCCTAGGTTTGATTCCTGATCAGGGAACTAAGATTCTGTCAGCCTCATGTTGTGGCCAAAAAAAAATTTTAATTAAAAAGTAAAAGAGGAATGCATGAATCCTTGACATAGATAAAATAAAAATGTAAGCAGGGCTTTGCATAGACTTGTGATGAGAATGTGCCCAGAATAGTGTTATTAATTCAACCTTTTACTCTGGTTGTACCTGCTTCCTTTTTTCCTAACTGCTAATATTCCTACATATTTTAAAATGTTTTAAACATACTATGTTCTCCTTTGACTTACTCCAGCTTACTGTGTCCCGGGTCCTTAGCTCCTATTCACGTGCTGGAGCCAGGTTGGACCTTGGTGTGAACCACACTGCAAATTCTGTAGGCCAATCAGAACCCCCTGTAGATAGAGGATATGGTAGGCAGCTTATGATTCCCACTTCCATGTATTCATGACCTGTGCAATCCTCTGCCCTGTAAGTGTGGGCTGTACATAGTACCTTGTTTCTCACAGAACATGGAAAAGTGATGGGATGACACGTCAATGACTAGATTACAAAAGACTATGGCTTGTGAATTTCATCTTGCTAGCTCTCTGTTTTTCTCTTTGTCATCGTGACTATCTCCTGCCTACTTGCTTGCTTGCTGCCATGTTGTGAGATGCTTTATGGAGAGGAACCAAGAGAAGCCTCCAGTCAACAGGTCATGAGGATCTCGGGCCTCACTCCAACAACTTATAAGGAACTGAGTTTCGCTACGTACCCATGTGAGTGATTTTGGAAGCAGATCCTTCTTTGGTTGAGTCTTCAGATAAGACTACAGCCCCAATTAACACCATGATGATAGCCTTGTTAGAGACTCTATAGCATAGACTGCATCTAAGCCATGCCTGATACCTGACCCACAGAAACCATGAGCTAACAAACATATCTTTAAGCCACTAGGTTTGGGGGTAATTTGCTATGCCATAGTAGAGTAGTTGTTAACTAATCCAGAAGCTAAATCATGTTAAACATGCTCCTTCCCTGTCACCAGAAATTTGGGACTGAGCCTCCCTTTCAGTTGGATGAGGTCATGTATCCAGCCCCATAAAAAACATCTCTATTTGGTGATTTGTTTATACAGCTCAAAACCCTCCCTTGACTTCCCAGTACCCTCAGGATAAAATCCAAAAGAAGTGCTTACTGTAGTCTATAAAATCCTCTTTGAGCTAGAGGACTTCTGGACTCATCCTACTCTTCCCCTCACCCTCTTTGCCCCAACCACATTGGTGTTCTTACTGGTCACTGAATCAAACATGGTTTCACTCTAGAGGCTTCACTCTTTGTCTTCTACATTTAGAAAGTTCTTCCCACAAGACATCTGCTTAACTTACTGCCTCACTTCCTTCTGGCCTCTGATCAAATATCACTTCTTCAAAGAGTTCTTTCCCAACAACCACTAAAATAGGCCTCAATTCGCAATCTATATGTTATTCTCCTACTTTATTCCTTGTACTAGGATTTATCACAACCTAAAATCGCATGCATTTACTTGTATATTGATCTTGTCACCTCCCTCTAGGCACTCAGGTCCATGAAGGCAAGCAGTTTGTTTTCTTCATTGCTGTAACTCCAGTGCATAGAACAGTGCCTGATACCTATAGCCAGATCACAAAAATGGGTATTAGAAGAGATTAGACTCTGCCTTGGGCCCACTGGTGTAATAAACTACACTCCACTATCTACATTGTCCTTCTGAGTGAGTTTGTTTCCCAAAATGCTTGGCTATAACACTGGGGTTCATAATTTCTTCCTTTTCAAGTTGCTTTAGGTGTAGAGTTAGGTTATTTATTTGATTTTTTTCTTGTTTCTTGAGGTAAGCCTGTATTGCTTTCCTCCCCTTAGCAGTACTAAACCTTCCCCTTTGTACTACTTTTACAGTGTCCCATAGGTTTTGGGTTGTTGTGTTTTCATTTTCATTCATTTATATGCATATTTTGATTTATTTTTTGATTTATTCAGTGATTTGTTGGTTATTCAGCAGTGTGTTGTTCAGCCTCCATATGTTGGGATTTTTAATAGTTTTTCTCCCATAATTAACATCTAATCTTACTGTATTGTGGACAGAAAATATGCTTGGAATGATTTCAATTTTTTTGAACTTACCAAGGCTAGATTTATGGCCCAGGATGTGATCTATCCTGGAGAAGGTTCCATGTGTGCTTGAGAAAAAGGTGAAATTCATTGTTTTGGGGTGAAATGTTCTATAGATATCAATTAGGTCTAACTGGTATATTGTATCATTTAAAGTTTGTATTTCCTTGTTAATTTTCTATTTAGTTGATCTATCCATAGGTGTGAGCTGGGTATTAAAGTCTCCCACTATTATTGTGTTATTGTTAATTTCCCTTTTCATCAGTTCAGTTTAGTTCAGTCACTCAGTCGTGTCCGACTCTTTGCAACCCCATGAATCGCAGCACGCCAGGCCTCCCTGTCCATCATCAACTTCTGGAGTTCACTCAAATTCACATCCATCGAGTCGGTGATGCAATCCAGCCATCTCATCCTCTGTCGTCCCCTTCTCCTCCTGCCCCCAATCCCTCCCAGCATCAGAGTCTTTTCCATTGAGTCAACTCTTCACATGAGGTGACCAAAGTATTGGAGTTTCAGCTTTAGCATCATTTCTTCCAAAGAACACCCAGGACTGATCTTTAGAATGGACTGGTTGGATCTCCTTGCAGTCCAAGGGACTCTCAAGAGTCTTCTCCAAAACCACAGTTCAAAAGCATCAGTTCTTCGGTGCTCAGCTTTCTTCACAGTCCAACTCTCATATCCATACATGACTACTGGATAAACTATAGCCTTGACTAGACGGACCTTTGTTTGCAAAGTAATGTCTCTGCTTTTGAATATGCTATCTAGTTAGCATTTGTCTTCCATATTGAGGTGCTCCTATGTTGGGTGCATATATATGTATGATTATTATATCTTCTTCTTGGATTGATCCTTTGATCATTATGTAGTGTCCATCTTTGTCTCTTTTCACAGCCTTTGCTTTAAAGTCTATTTTATCTGATATGAGTATTGCTACCCCTGCTTTCTTTTGGTCTTTATTTGCATGGAATATCTTCTTTCAGCCCTTCACTTTCAGTCTGTGTGTGTCCCTTGTTTCGAGGTGGGTCTCTTGTAGACAACATATATAGGGGTCTTGTTTTTGTATCCATTCAGCCAGTCTTTGTCTTTTGGTTGGGGCATTCAACCCATTTATGTTTAAGGTAATTATTGATAAGTATGATCCCGTTGCCATTTACTTTATTGTTTTGTGTTCAAGTTTATACACCCTTTCTGTGTTTCCTGTCTAGAGAAGATCCTTTAGCATTTGTTGGAGAGCTGGTTTGGTGGTGCTGAATTCTCTCAGCTTTTGCTTGTCTGTAAAGCTTTTGATTTCTCCTTCATATTTGAATGAGATCCTTGCTGGGTACAGTAATCGGGGCTGTAGGTTATTTTCTCTCATCACCTTAAGTATGTCCTGCCATTCCCTCCTGGCTTGAAGAGTTTCTATTGAAAGATCAGCTGTTATCCTTATGGGAATCCCCTTGTGTGTAATTTGTTGTTTTTCCCTTGCTGCTTTTAATATTTGTTTTAATATTTTTTCTTTGTGTTTGATCTTTGTTAATTTGATTAATATGTGTCTTGGGGTGTTTCTCCTTGGGTTTATCCTGTTTGGAACTCTCTGGGTTTCTTGGTCTTCGGTGACTATTTCCTTCCCCATTTTAGGGAAGTTTTCAACTATTATGTCCTCAAGTCTTTTCTCCTGGTCTTTCTTTTTGTCTTCTTCTGGGACTCCTATGATTTGAATGTTAGGGCATTTAACATTGTCCCAGAGGTCTCTGAGGTTGTCCTCATTTCTTTTAATTCATTTTTTGTTTTTTCCTCTCTGTTTAATTTATTTCAACCATTCTATCTTCTACCTCACTTATCTTATTTTCTGCCCCCATTATTCTACTGTTGGTTCCCTCCAGAGTGTTTTTGATCTCATTTATTGCATTATTCATTATATATTGACTCTTTTTTATTTCTTCTAGGCCCTTTTTAAACCTTTCTTGCATCTTCTTGATCCTTGTCTCCAGGCTATTTATCTGTAACTCCATTTTGTTTTCAAGATTTTGGATCATTTTCACTATCATTATTTGGAATTCTTTTATCAGGTAGATTCCCTATCTCTTCCTCTTTTGTTTGGTTTGGTGGAAATTTATCCTATTCCATTGCCTGCTGGGCATTTCTCTACCTTTTCGTCTTGTTTATATTGCTGTGTTTGGGGTGGCCCTTCTGTATTTTGGCAGTGGTGGTTCCTCTTTATTGTGGAGGTTCCTCACTGTGGGTGGGGTTGGACAGGTGGCTTGTCAAGGTTTTCTGGTTAGAGAAGCTTGTGTCGATGTTCTGGTGAGTGGAGCTGGATTTCTTCTTTCTGGAGTTCAATGAAGTGTCCAGTAATAAGTGTTGAGATGTCAGTGGGTTTGGTGTGACTTTGGTCAGCCTGTATATTGAGGCTCAGGGTTATGTTCCTGTGTTGCTGGAGAATTTGCATGGTATGTCTTGCTCTGGAGTGAAGATTTTAATAAATAAGGAAAATTAAAAGCCTGTCTTAGTATCATGTTTGAGGTATTTTCAGAAAACAGCTAAAGCCAATTTAAAAGTTCATGTCATTTCCCATACTGAATCTTCTACTTTGACATAAGAGGAACAAGAGTTTATGTACATCTTGGTTAGAGGCAAGGCAAATTTTTGGCAATTTTTTTGTTCAAACATACTAATCAGCATTATTTCTTAATTCAGCTATACAGTTTTAAATTTTTTGAATGAAAGTGAACCAAATATATTTGAAAATGTTTGATTTTTAGGATTAGCATGCATATTATTGTTTTAAACCCTGGTGTGTTTTAGACAAACCATATATTTGAGGCACAGTTCCTGCCCCCCAAAATATGAATTAAAAAATTATATATAATCTTTATATGTATCTTTTACTAACTGAAAAGCAAAAACTATACCCCAATTCATAAATTAATGCCTAGTATTATTTACTGAATATTTGTGAAACTGAGTTCCTTTCTTCACTAATTTGTTTATAACTGTACAAATTAAGCTAGTGGCTTTAATTCTCAATTCAGTTAAATTCTACAAACACATATTGTCTTTCTACTATACATAAAGCTGCATATTTTATTAGAAACATTTCATCAGAAATATTTCAGCAACAGTATTTCAGAGTTATTTCCTCAGGGAAATACATAGCTTGCCAAGATTATAATTGCCACTTTACATACAATTATGTTTAGGTTGCTGGAGTTATTTACCTATCAATCAAATGAAACTCCCCATTCTTCAGCCTCTCCGTTATCCTCCATCTCACTCTCCAATTTCTAGTCAAAAGAATCTATTTTAAAATCGGAAGGAGCATCATTTTTTTCTAGATATTTGATATAACTATTTTGTGTCCACATTCTCAACTTCCTTTAAATCTATTTGTTTCACGTCCTTAATTAAAATCCTGATCAATTTTATCTACCACTGATTTTTGCTCTTCTCTGACGTTTTAAAAATTGAAGTGTAGTTGATTTATGTGCTTCCACTATGGCTCAGTGGTAAAGAATCTGCCTGCAATGCAGGAGATGCAGGAGACACAGGTTCGATTCCTTGGCCGAGAAGATCCCCTGGAGGAGGAAATGGGAACCCACTCCAGTATTCTTGCCTGAGAAATCCCATGGACAGAGTGTAAGGTATAGTTCAGGCTGAGGCAGAAAGAGGAAAGACAACCTCAACAGAAGTAGGTGAACTTTATTCAGGCAAGGAGGGGCGACAGTCGGCCTAACGACCAGGCTGAACACCGAGAGGGATCAGGGAGGCTCCATATTTATAGGGAGGTTTGTGGAAGCAATAAGGGAAACGTTAATCAAGCAAGATGTTTTGGGTATCCTTTAGTTGAGATGGCGTTTGTAGTTGGGCAGGGGGTGGGCTGCCGTCTATGGGGTCGCACAGAGTCAGACACGACTGAAGTGACTTAGCAGCAGCAGGGGGTGATAAGTCTTCTGGGCAGGTGTAGGGGGTGGAAGGTTTCTGGACAGGGGGTGATAAGTCCCAGATAGATGCAACCGGCCTGGAGCATCAGGGCGTGACCTAAAGTTCTGTTTTGTTTTCTCCAAAGTTAAATGATTCAGCAAGGGCCTCTGAGGCTGTTGTTTTCTTTTCTAGGCCCAAAAGACTCCTTCATTCCAGACCCTGAAATCATAAAAAAAAAAAAATGGGGAAAAGGGCGCAGTATCTCTCTGGCTACTTCCTGCTGGATAGGGGCGATGATTTTGGGGCTGGAATGGAGGATCGTCCTAGGGCCCAGGGTCTCCTTTTTCTGAGCTTGGGGTGAGGCTTTCGAGAAGAAGAATGGTCTTGACCTGATCTTGAGAGATGGCCCAAATCCATTCTTGGAGAAACCTTTGAAAGAGATTGAAGAGACAGGGTCCAAATAAGAGGAATAGAATGATAAGTACCAGTGGTCCCAGGAAAGGGAACAACCAAGGGAGGACCTGTTGGAACAGGTTTGGAAGACTGTAAAGGTTTTGTAACTCTCTTCTGTGGCATTCAATTGTGTCTCTAAGTTCTTTGACTCTGCCCTGGACTATGCCTATTTCATTAGCAAAATAGCAGCAGTCCTCTCCTAGGAAAAGGCAGGTCCCCCCCTTTTCTGCGGTGAGAAGGTCCAGGGCTCACCTATTTTGTATGGCCACAGAAGCTAATGAGTTAATTTGTCTTTGGATTGAAATGAAGGACTCCACTACCTGCTCCATGTCTTCATTAAGTTCTTGGGACAGCTTGTAATAGAAATGGACAGAGGTCGAGATGCCCCCAATCCCAGTGCCTAGGGCTGCTGCTATGCCAGTCCCAATCAGGAGGGGGGCTATGACAGCTCATCTTTTCCTTTGGGAAAATTCCCCTTGGGGATAGACTATTTGTTCTACCTCTTCTTCTTTGAGGAATGTTAGGCCCGGGGTCAGGAAGACCAAGATGCAAGGTCCAGGGGGGTCCAAGGGGAGACATGAATATGCATAGGTCCCGCAGAGGATGAAGATTCCCAGATTGGGGCAATTATTTGTGCTGTTCCAGAGAACCCAAGTGGAACAGAAGGAGGGAGTGGAGTTTGTAAGACCAGTGTAGTTGGGACTAGAGTAGTTAATACAGGTTAGGTTTGAAGAGGCTGAGAGTAGGACATTGTCAGAGACTGGCCCAATGAGTTGTGTAGTTTTTGTTGGGAAGGGGAAGTATAGTTGCCCTGTAACAGCCAGGTTGAAGGTAAAGGAATTGCTATGTGTGGTGAGGGAGACAATGACATGCATATCCAACACTGGGATGTGTGTTGTGTGTACTGGAAAGATTGGAAGGAAGAGTTGAGAAGGCAGGTAAGGTGTTGGTTGCCAGATGGAGGTTTTAGGAGAGGCCGTAATTGAATGGAAAGGAGGTCTAGGCATTTATAAGTCTCAAGGGTCGCCCGTAACCAGGAAATTATGTTCTTTATGACTTGTTCTTGTTTCTTTTCCCGATTTTGATCTAGTACCCCGCCCACGTCTGAGTACCCCCAGTGGGTAATGGGATAGAAACATGTGTTTCTTCCATTTGGTTTATGGCAGGTACTCATGAAACTCCCTCTCTTTTGTATTTTAACAGTGAGTAGGGATTTGGACTTCCCACCCTCGAGGTTCATGGTGCATGGTTTTGGAGCTGTATTATAACATGAGGAATGTACATAGGAATAAATGTCAGAACAGGGGCAGGGAGTAGCCAGAAGGCTGGGGAGTGCAGCAAGGATAAGGAACAGAGGAGTCATGGGGCTGTTAGTTAGGCAGTGCAGAGGAAATAGCACCCTAAGAGTAGAACACAGCTAGCAACGTAGGCGATACCCACTGAAAGATGAAGGATAGGTGGCCAGTCCTGAGGGGAGACAGTTACTAGGCCTATAGCAAGGATTAAGATTAAGAATGTTATTATAGTTAGAGAGACAGGGAGAGGCCAGTCAAATGAAGTCACTCAGTCCTGTCCGACTCTTTGCGACCCCATGGACTGTAGCCTACCAGGCTTCTCTGTCCATGGAATTTTCCAGTCAAGAATACTGGAGTGGGTTGCCATTTCCTTCTCCAGGAGATCTCCCCAGCCCAGGGATTGAACCCAGGTCTCCCACATTGTAGGCAGACGCTTTACCGTCTGAGCCACCAGGGAAGTCAGGACGAGGGGAAAAAGGCCCCAAGTTGGTGGTTGTTTGAATCTGAGGGGAAACAGTGTTTATTAGGATGTAGAATGATGTAGAGAATGAGAGTAAGAAATCAATTTCGTCTGGAGTCAGGTTGTAGAAGGTTTCCTGGAGCCACAGTTGAGACACCAGTGTAGTCAGGTCTTTGAAGGAGGTTCCTGTCGGGGCACTGGTCAAGAGGTCTTGTAGTAGTTGGGTCAGGAACAGTTGTAGGTTGAAGAAAGTCCGGGTCCTTCAGTGTCTTCTTGGATGGTTGACAGAGATTGTCACCAGGTGAAATTTAAGGAGGTACATCCTGTGAGGGAGACCTGATAGGTGTCATTTAAGGGGGGCAACGCAGGATCGGAGGTGACCCGTTTTAGGTGAGAGAGGTGTACCCAGGAGGTGACCTTCTCAAGTTTAGCTGCAGTTGGGGTAAGGAGGATGATTTTGAATGGTCCCTGCCACTTTGGGGTTAGGTCACCCTAGGGATTATCAGACAGATAGACCATGTCCCCAGTTAGGGGGCAGGGAGGCTTGGGGGTCAGGGGCAGGCAAGTTGTGGTTGACGTATTCCCAGAGGGCATTGCAGAGTTCCGCCAGCAGAGGGGAGTGTAAGAAGCTTGGTATGGGAGGAGGTGCAGCGGGGAGTCCAGGAGGGAGCATGGGCCTTCCATATATCACCTCAAAGGGGCTCAGCCCCAGGGGCTTTCTGGGCAAAGCCCATATTCTGAGGAGAACAATTGGCAAAAGTTTAGTCTAATCCAGGTGTACTTCCAGGGTTAGTTTGGTAAGGGTTTCCTTGATTATTCTATTCATCCTTTCTGCCCTTCCTGAGGACTGGGGATGGTAGGTAATGTGAAATTTCCAGGGTATCTGTAAGAATTGGACAAGTTGTTGGGTGACCTTGGATGTAAATTCCGGGCCATTATCAGATTGTAGGGATGAAGGCAGGCCAAACCTGGGGATAATTTCTGTGAGGAGGATTTGGGCCACAGCGTGGGCTCTTTTGTTTGTAGTGGAAATGCTTCTACCCATCCCGAAAAGGTATCCACAAGGATCAGGAGGTATCTGACTCTCCGGGGTCATATGAGTAAAGTCTATCTGCCAGTCCTGTGCTGAAAGGCTGCCTCGCATTTGATGAGTTGGAAAGGATGTCGGTTTAAGGTTGGAATTCGGGTTAGTACATTGACATGTTTGACAGGAGCAGGTAAGGTTATCTAAATATTGTTGGTCAGCATTGGATATGTGGAAGTGGTTATGGAGGAACTGTTGGAGTGTCTTGGATGAGGGGTGAAAAAGTGAGTTTAGATAAGAGGATTTCTCTGGCAGTGGGAGGGTCAGATAGTGTCAGAGCTAAGATGACAGGGGACTGGAGGGAAGGATGGGACAGTGCTATCTCCTTTGCCTTCTGGTCTGCAGCATTGTTGTAGGCTAATATGAGACTTCCCTTATGATGTCCCCTACAGTGGAGGATGGCGGCTTTATTTGGTAAGAGTGCTGCCTCTAGAAGTTTGTGGATCGGGTCTGAATTGATAATGGGGGATCCCTTTTGGTTTAGGAAACCTCTTTCTCTCCATATTAGGATGTTTGAGTGAAGTATGTTATAGGCATATTTGGAGTCTGTGTGGATGTTAACCCTTAGATTTTTAGCCAGAGTTAAAGCTCTGGTGAGAGCTATCAGTTCTGCCTGTTGGGAGGTGGTGTGAGGTGGCAGAGGTGAAGCTTCAATTGTCTGGATTTTGTGATTGTGACAAAGGTCCCCCTGGATGATGGCATATCCTGCTGCAAAGGGTGGGGATTTTTGAGAGCTGCCATCAATGAACCAGTGTGGGATGTCTGGGTCTAGGATGGGCTGATCTGTTAAATTTTGGAAGGGGTTTTGGGTAAGATCTACTGTTAGGCTGCAGCTATGTAGGAGGGAGTCTGTTGTAGAGGACGTGGGTAATAAGCTGGCAGGGTTAAGGGGAGAGCAGGGGGAGAATGAGAGCTGAGGGTTGAGGAGAAAGGCATGTAGGACCTGTACCCTGGAAGGGGGAAGGGAGAGAAAAGCCTGATGTGATAGTTAAGTCTCGGAAGGTGTGTGGAGAACAGACTGTTCAAGAGGCATGCCTAGAGAGTTTATTTGCTTCAGGTACGAGGGCTGCGATAGCAGCCATGGCCTGTATACAGGGAGGCCACCCCTTGGTCACCATGTCAAGCTGTTTTGATAGATAGGCTATGGGAGCCCAGGTGTCTCCAGCCCGCTGAGAGAAGTCCCAGGGCCTGTCCTTGGTTAGAATGTGCAAAGAGAAAGAATGATCTGGTGTGATCCAGCAGGTGGAGAGTTGGCAGTCGGAGGAGGCTCTGAGTGAGCTGGCGAAGAGGATTGGCCAGCAAGGAGGGTTTAAAGAGGGGCTCATTCAGACATCCTTTAGTTGCCTCATAGAGCGGCTTTGCAATGAGGGTGAAGTTAGGGATCCAGATACGGAAAAAGTTTAGAAGGCCGAGGATTGACAGGAGCTGCCTTTTCGTTTTTGGAAGTGGAGAGTTAATTAAGACCTGGATTCTATCTGGGGGAATAGTTCTTTGTTGATGGGATATGTAGAGCCCCAGGTAGGTGACGTTTGTTTGGCCTATTGGGATAGGTAGATTGGGATACCCGATAACCCCAGGATCCCAGGGCCCCAAGGAGTTTGGCAGTATGTTGGAGGCAGAGTTTTCGAATTGGGCTACAAGGGAGGAGGTCATCTACATATTGGAGGAGATGACTCGGGGCTAGGTCGAGTGTCTGTAGGTCCTTTTGTAAAGCCTGTCCAAAAAAGTGGGGACTGTCTCTGAACCCCTGGGGGAGAATTGTCCATGTTAGTTGTTGGGAAACGTGAGTCTCGGGGTCTTGCCAGGTGAAGGCGAGAGGGGGTGGAGAGGGATGGTGAAAAAGGCATCTTTGAGATCTAATACCGTGAAGTGGGTTGCAGTCGGGAGAATGGCAGACAGAAGGGTGTAAGGGTTAGGGACTACTGGGAATGTTGATGTGACGGCCTCTTTGAATTTTCACAGATCCTGGACCAGTCTGCAAGAGTTTGGTCCCTTCCTTACTGCCAGAAGAGGGGTGTTGTGTGGTGGATGGGTAGGAATTAGGATAGAGGCTTGAAGAAGATGGTCTATGATAGGTTTAACAACCTTGTGGGCCTCCGGGGTGAGACAGTACTGTTGTTGGGTGATTATAGTCGAGGGGTCTTTTAGGGTAATGTGGGCTGGGGGATGATGTTTGGTTATGGATGGTTGATAAGTGTCCCAGACTTGGGGGTCTAAGGCAGGTAGATCCAAGGGAAGGTCAGGGGTGAGGGATAGGGACCACCCAGGTGCCATTTGCATGCAGAATGTAGAGACTATATCGAGGGTGGGTATGGTAATAAAGACCCCCAATTTGGATAACAAATCTCTCCCTAGGAGTGCCATCGGGCACTGAGGCATTATGAGGAATGAGTGTATAAGGGTCGATTTTCCAAATTGACAAAGTAATGGAGGGCTGATTTTTTGCCTTAGGGGAAATCCAGAGACCCCCCCTTGATTGTGAGTTCTGAGTCTTAAGTAGGAAGTTAAGAGAGAGAAAGTGGCTCCAGTGTCTACTATAAAAGAGGGCTTTTTTCTGGCCACTACCCCATCTACCCTAAGTTCCGAGCTCCTGTTTGGGACATGGGCCAGGGGGCTGGAACCCAGGCCCCATCATTGGAACAACTCTCATAGGGTTGGGCTGGGGTTCTGGGGAGAAGTGGGGATTTCCCCAGAGGCGCCAGGGCGTCCCTTTGGACATTCCACTCTCCAGGTCTGGGAGGTGGGGACCTTCCCAGGGGTGCCAGGGCGTCCATGGGGACAGTCCATCTTCCAGTGTCCCCATTGGCCACAGGTTGCTTATGTGCAGGGCCGCGGGTTGGGGCATGCCTTTGCCCAGTGTCCTGACTGGTTAAATCAGAAGCAGGGTCCAAGTGGGGTGGGTCTTAAGCCCCATTCTGGGATGACTTGGGCCAGGCTGATCTCTTCCCTTAACTGCTGCCACCAAAAAGGCATATTTAGCTTTTCTCTCAGGTTCTTTTTCTTTCTTAGCCTCCTCCTCTCTATTATTGAACACCTTGAAGGCTACTTCTAGAAGGTCTCTTTGTGGGGGGAGGGTCTCAGGGCCCTTTTCTAGTTGTCGAAGCTTGTGTCTGATGTCAGGGGCGGACTGGCTGATGAATTGAACGTGAAGGTCGAGTAACCCAGCAGGGGTGGTGATATGTAGGTTGGTATACTTCTGGACTGCCTCTGTGAGGTGTGCCAAGAATAAGGCAGGATTTTCGTCTGCCCCTTGGGTGATTTCTCTGACTTTATCATAAGTGACATGGATATGAGTATTTTTCTGCATTCCTTCTAGAATTCAGGTAATCATATGATTGAGTCTCCTGATACCTGGGTCACGGGCTGGTAAGTCCAGTGGGGATCTAACTGAGGCACTGCCTCATCAGCAGCTGGGCTATCCTGGTCTTGGTTATGTAAATGATCAGCATGGGCTTTTGCTGCTTGCCAGATACAGTCTTTTTCGTCAGGGGTGAGATTGGCATTTAGGATATAATGTACATCACTCCATGTGAGGTTATAGGCCTGGGAGAGTCTCAGGAATTCTTTTTGGTATCTGGTAGGATTTTCAGAAAATGACCCTAACTTTTCTTCTATCTGGCTCATATCTGACAATGAAAATAGCACATGGACTCGGGTGGGGCCCTCTGGTCCTGCCACCTCTCTCAGGGGAAACATGTGTTGGGTACATGACCATGTGGCAGGTGGGGACAGAAAAGGGGGAGGGGGAGTCGGGGAGATGGGACTAGCGGAGTAGAGGGGGAGTCAGGAGAGGTTTCCGGACCAGTAGGTGAGTTGGATGAAGGGGAAGGAGAGGGTTGGCCGTGTGGTGGGTAGGGAGGGGGTTCGTCCTCGGGGCTGAACTCCAGGAGTGCGGAAGGTTGCAGTCTGCAGTTACTTGAGGAAGAAGAGCCCTTTTTCTCGGGAGGCAAGGTGCATAGAAGGACCTCGTGGGTGAAGCAGGGCTTGCATAGGGAGGGCCTGCTCCGAAGGGCCCGAAAGGCTTGGGCGTATGGGACCTCCGACCACTTGCCATTCTGTTTAAGGAAGTCGGTGAGATTTTGAAGAATGTTGAAGTCAAATGTGCTGACTTCAGGCCAG
Source organism: Bos mutus (assembly GCF_027580195.1). Classification (NCBI taxonomy): domain Eukaryota; kingdom Metazoa; phylum Chordata; class Mammalia; order Artiodactyla; family Bovidae; genus Bos; species Bos mutus. The sequence goes on along the minus strand of NC_091646.1, from coordinate 30,584,415 downwards.
CGGTCTTGATTGTCTAATTGGTATTGAGGCCAAATCTGTATACAGAGTTATTTTAAATGGTTAGCTTTGAGTTCAGTGAGTGAGAGTGGTTTGAGATTTTTGAGAACACAGGTCAGAGGGGAATCTTTTGGGACAGATTGGCCAGACCCCATAATTGTAAAGGCAAGCAGAGGCTCCTACTGAGAGCTCAAGTCGTCACCCGTAGTCGCAATAGGAGTTATGAGAAGAAAGCTCTGTGTTGAGGTGGAGTGTCCCCCACTGTCGCCTACAGAGTGGCCCTGGGCCGGGGGTCCCCGGGACCTAGAGAGGACTGAGTTCTAGGGCACCTCTAGCACACCATCCAGATCTTACCTTAATCTAGGGGCCGGCTTGAGTGGAGTGCTGCATGTAGAGCAGTCTAATGGCAAGAGTTCCCTATTCTGGAGGTCGTCAGAGAGACAGAGAGAGGGAAAGGGGGTACAGCCGAGGGCTGGGGGTATGCAAAGCACCAATAAAGCCTTAGCCCAAGGCTTGCACCGCTCACGAAGGCACTAGGCGTCCCCAAGGACTTGAGCCCTGGCAGAAAAGTGAGCTCAGGGGATGTTCACGCTCCCAGACTCTGGGAAAAGGGAAAACAATGGGAGGGAGAGTGAGAGAGAATGAGACGAGTGTCTTGCCCCTTCCCCGGTTTTGGCATGAAGAATGTAAGGTATAGTTCAGGCCTAGGCAGAAAGAGGAAAAACGACTTCAACAGAAGTAGGTTACCTTTATTCAGGCAAGGAGGGGCGACAGTCGGCCTAACGACCAGGCTGAGTGCTGAGAGGGTTCAGGGAGGCTCCATATTTATAGGGAGGTTTGTGGAAGCAATAAGGGAAACGTTAATCAGGCTGGATGTTTTGGGTATTCTTTAGTTGAGATGGCATTTGTAGTTGGGCAGGGGGTGATAAGTCTTCTGGGCAGCTGTAGGGGGAATCAGTGAACTAAAATGGACTGGAATGGGTGAATTTAACTCAGATGACCATTATATCTACAACTGTGGGCAAGAATCCCTTAGAAGAAATGGAGTAACCATCATGGTCAACAAGAGTCCGAAATGCAGTACTTGGATGCAATCTCAAAAATGACAGAATGATCTCTGTTCGTTCCCAAGGAAAACCATTCAATATCACAGTAATCCAAGTCTATGCCCCAACCAGTAATGCTGAAAAAGCTGAAGTTGAACGGTTCTATGAAGACCTACAAGACCTTTTAGAACTAACACCCAAAAAAGATGTCCTTTTCATTATAGGGGACTGGAATGCAAAAGTAGGACGTCAAGAAACACTGAGGTAACAGGCAAATTTGGCCTTGGAATATGAAATGAAGCAGGGAAAAGGCTAATAATAGAGTTTTGCCAAGAGAATGCACTGGTCATAGCAAACACCCTCTTCCAACAATACAAGAAAAGACTCTACACATGGACATCACCAGATGGTCAACACCAAAATCAGATTGATTATATTCTTTGCAGCCAAAGATGGAGAAGCTCATTACAGTCAGCAAAAACAAGACCAGGAGCTGACTGTGGCTCATATCATGAACTCCTTATTGCCAAATTCAGACTTAAATTGAAGAAAGTACAGAAAACCACCAGACCATTGGGGTATGACCTAAATCAAATTCCTTATGATTATACAGTGGAAGTGAGAAATAAATTTAAGGGACTAGATCTGATAGATAGAGTGCCTGATGAACTGTGGATGGAGGTTCGTGACATTGTACAGGAGACAGGGATCAAGACCATCCCCATGGAAAAGAAATGCAAAAAAGCAAAATGCCTGTCTGGGGAGGCCTTACAAATAGCTGTGAAAAGAAGAGAAGCGAAAAGCAAAGGAGAAAAGGAAAGATATAAGCATCTGAATGCAGAGTTCCAAAGAATAGCAAGGAGAGATAAAAAAGCCTTCTTCAGTGATCAATTCAAAGAAATAGAGGAAAACAACAGAATGGGAAAGACTAGAGATCTCTTCAAGAAAATTAGAGATACCAAGGGAATATTTCATGCAAAGATGGGCTCAATAAAGGACAGAAATGGTATGGACCTAACAGAAGCAGAAGATATTAAGAAGAGGTGGCAAGAATACACAGAAGAACTGTACAAAAAAGAGCTTCATGACCAAGATAATCACAATGGTGTGATCACTCACCTAGAGCCAGATATCCTGGAATGTGAAGTCAAGTGAGCCTTAGAAAGCATCACTACGAACAAAGCTAGTGGAGGTGATGGAACTCCAGTTGCGCTATTTCAAATCCTGTAAGATGATGCTGTGAAAGTGCTGCACTCAATATGCCAGCAAATTTGGAAAACTCAGCAGTGCCCACAGGACTGGAAAAGGTCAGTTTTCATTCCAATCCCAAAGAAAGGCAATGCCAAAGAATGCTCAAACTACCGCACAATTGCACTCATCTCACACGCTAGTAAAGTAATGCTCAAAATTCTCCAAGCCAGGCTTCAGAAATACGTGAACTGTGAACTTCCAGATGTTCAAGCTGGTTTTAGAAAAGGCAGAGGAACCAGAGATCAAATTGCCAACATCCGCTGGATCATCAAAAAAGCAAGAGAGTTCCAGAAAAACATCTATTTCTGCTTTATTGACTATGCCAAAGCCTTTGACTGCGTGGATCACAAGAAACTGTGGAAAATTCTTCAAGAGATGGGAATACCAGACCACCTGACCTGCCTCTTGAGAAACCTATATGCAGGTCAGGAAGCAACAGTTAGAACTGGACATGGAACAACAGACTGGCTGCAAATAGCAAAAGGAGTATGTCAAGGCTGTATATTGTCACCCTGCTTATTTAACTTCTATGCAGAGTACATCATGAGAAATGCTGGACTGGAAGAAACACAAGCTGGAATCAAGATTGCTGGGAGAAATACCAATAACCTTAGATATGCAGATGACACCACCCTTATGGCAGAAAATGAAGAGGAACTAAAAAGCCTCTTGATGAAAGTGAAAGAGGAGAGTGAAAAAGTTGGCTTAAAGCTCAACATTCAGAAAACTAAGATCATGGCATCTGGTCCCATCACTTCATGGCAAACAGATGGGGAAAGAGTGGAAACAGGGTCAGATTTTATTTTGGCGGGCTCCAAAATCACTGCAGATGGTGACTGCAGCCATGAAATTAAAAGACGCTTACTCTTTCGAAAGAAAGTTATGACCAACCTAGATAGCATATTCAGAAGCACAGACATTACTTTGCCAACAAAGGTCCATCTAGACAAGGCTATGGTTTTTCCAGTGGTCATGTATGGATGTGAGAGTTGGACTGTGAAGAAAGCTGAGTGCTGAAAAATTGATGCTTTTGAACTGCGGTGTTGGAGACGACTCTTGAGAGTCTCTTGGACCGCAAGGAGATCCAACCAGTCCATTCTAAAAGAGATCAGTCCTGGGTGTTCTTTGGAAAGACTGATACTGAAGCTGAAACTCCAATATTTGGCCACCTCATGTGAAGAGTTGACTCATTGGAAAAGACTCTGATGCTGGAAGGGACTGAAGGCGGGAGGAGAAAGGTACGACAGAGGATGAGATGGCTGGATGGCATCACCGACTCGATGGACGTGAGTTTGGGTACACTCCAGGAGTTGGTGATGGACAGGGAGGCCTGGCGTGCTGCAATTCATGGGTTCGCAAAGAGTCAGACATGACTGAGCAACTGAACTGAACTGAACTGAGGGGTGGAAGGTTTCTGGAAAGGAGGTGATAAGTCTTCTGGGCAGGTGTAGTGGGTGGAAGGTTTCTGGACAGTTCTAGGCCCAAAAGACTCCTTTGTATGGTCCATGGGGTCACGAAGAGTCAGACACAAGCAGCAAGTGATTGAGCTAGTTGATTTACAATTTGTGGACTTGTGTGCCTGATAGACTCTGATAGCTCATTTGGTAAAGAATCTGCCTGCAATGCAGGAGACCCAGGTTCAATTCCTGGATTGGGAAGATCCCATGGAGAAGGGAATGGTAACCCACTCCAGTATTCTTGCCTGGAAAATCCCATGGACAGAGAAGCCTGGTGGGCTACAGTCCTTAGAGTTGCAAAGAGTCCAGACATGACTGAAGGACTAACACTTTCACTATATATACATTCTTTGTTGGGCTTCCCTGGTGGCTCAGCATCTGCCTGCAATGCATTTGATCTGTCAGTCAAGAAGATCCCCTGGAGGAGGGCAGGGCAACCCACTCCAATATTCTTGCCTGGAGAATCACATGGACAGAGGAGCCTGGTGGGCTACAGTCCATAGGGTTGCAAAGAGTCAGACATGCCAAAAGCGACTGAGCACTCACATACATTCTTCCTTATAGTCTTTTTCATTATGGTTTATCAGGAGATTTAATAAAAGTTTTTCTTCTCTGAATTTTAATATCAGTCTTCTGTCATATAGATGTTGATTTGTGATCATAAACATCCTCTTAGACTTACTTTTCCAGCTAGATGGTAATTTTGCAAGAAATGGGGACCAGGCCTGTTAATTCAATGCTTTTTTTTTTTTTTTACTGTTTGGGATGTAACACAAAAAGTAAATAGGTATTGATTGCTTGATAACCTTACAGTATAATCTGCAAATAAACTACTTCAAGCAAGTGATATACCTGTTAACTCTTTAAAAATCTGGAAAAGCTATAAAAAGTCATTTAAACCTGCAGTCAAAGTCTCAGAAATCCTAGCAGAGGCTGAGAGTTGCCCTAAAAAATTCAAAAGTTGAGCTTAAATAATATATGAAAAAAGTCAAAGTGTTGGTTGCTAGGTTGTGTCTGACTCTGTGACCCCATGAACTGTAGCTGGCCAGGCTCCTCTGTTCATGGAATTCTCCAGGCAAGAATACTGGAGTATGTTGCCATTCCCTTCTCCAGGGGATCCTCCCAACCAAGGCCAGTGATTGAACCCATGTGTTGGCAGACAGATTCTTTACCATTGAGCCACCAGAACTATATATATATATATATATATATATATGGCACGTTATATATATTATATTATATATATATTATATTTATACCACATATGAGTTATATATTTATATAATATATATATTAATAATATATAAATATATAATATATAAATATATATTTATTATATATATATAATATATATATAAATAATTTAAAGTATATTTTAAAAGATAGATACTTTCCTTATTTCTATGTTCACCAGCAGCACAAATGGAGATGAGAAAGCAATTACCTGCACCAAGTAGAGACAGGAATGCTATGCCAACAAGATGCTACTCCCTTAGAACTAGATGTTTTAAATTTACTTTAAGACTAGGTAGTCCATAGTTGTGTTCACCTATGTCCCTTCCCTACTGTCCCCATCACAAAATCAGAATGTCTAAAACAATTTGTAACATTTGAGTTTAGAAGAAACTCATGCCCAGTCAAAAATGTCTCCAAGGAGCTTGACTTCAGTGTCTTTCCCCTCAAGGAAAATGACCAAGTCCTGCCTAATATCAGCCCCAGGGAAAGATTTCAGAACCAGGAAGAATTTACAAAATTCTTAAAATTGCCCTCTGTTTATACTTTAATTTTGAAGACTCAACAACACCTTTAAATTCTGCTCAATGCCTTAACTGGAGTGTTTCCATATTGAAAGCATTAAGCGGAATAGCCTCTGGCTGGAAAAATACAAAGTTTCCATTATCTCCATCACTAAGAACCAGAGAACAAGACCCCACCCTGCCTGGCAAACAAGCAATTAGCTTCTTCTTGGATTTATGCAGCTAGTTAATGAACTTGCTCATATTCATGGCCTGTTGACAAAGGAGCTGATCCCTGGGACCCACAGATGCCCCAGGAGCAGTGGAAGCTGCCCTCAGATTGTTTCAGCACCCTGGATCCCACTATTTTCAAAAATCACTTCATGGTCTGTGAGAGAAGAACATTCAATACTAACAAGCATCTCAAAAGCCAGAAGCTGGCCAGTGCATCCAAACAATAGGGCCCTTCAAAACAGGGCCTGAAACAAAATGTTAAGTCTCCCTTGGGGCAGGACCCCCTTACCCTTCATGACTTTACATTCCTTAGGATCCAATCAGCTTCCCCTTACAAGACTCTCGGCTTTATCCTTTCGTTACATGAATCCCCTCTTCATTCACACCTATTACTTGAAAATGGGTTCGTGTGCAGCATTGGACCAGGTGACTGGATAATGTTCTGTGTCAGGCCAAAGACTGGAAAATGATTCCTTTTGACTGTTTTCAAATTGTATACTTCCTTACCTCTATGGTCAAATAAGCTCTAATTTAGATGGCACTTCTGGATAATGTTGCCTGTTGGTTTGTTGTTGAACATTCACGTACCTCTTTTCAACTCTAATTCTTTGTTTATTTGAACTAGTCTTAGCTACGGTTTGTGGTGAAAAGCAAAGGGCTAGTTTCAGCAGATGTCTGAGGGCATGGAGGCTGAGAGCTCTGCAGGGAGTCTCTAGACAGACCCCTGTGGAGGATGAGGGGGAAGGAGCTGGGGGGCAGGGTCATAGGTAAATGGGCACCAGCTTCCAAAGGAGTGAAAGCAGAATCAAGCCAGGGTCTGGTCCTGGATTGAGAAAGGTGTCACCCAGAGAGTCAGAATGTTGGAATAGAACACAGATGGAGGAGGTGATGAAGGGGATGAGAGCAAAAAGACACTGCAACAACAACTAAGTGTACAGATTGGCTGAGAACAGGGCCAGATCAAGCTGGACTGTGAGTGGGTTGGTACAGTCTATGATAATGAGGTACGGGATATAGGATGTGTGCACTGTTGCCCTGGGAGTGATCACTACGCAGATACTGTCAACCTACCATTTTGGAAATGCACCTCCTTGAACCAAAAACAAGTCAATTAGAGAATGGGCAGGTTGCATGTGCCTCCATCTATCCACACGTCTATCTATTTGTCTATTGCTGGACAAATAGAACATACTGCATATGAGTCAGCAGCACCTTGCACATGAAGGGCCCTTCAGTTCAGTCCAGTTCAGTCCAGTTCAGTTGCTCAGTTGTGTCCGACTCTTTGCGACCCCATGGACTGCAGCACGCCAGGCCTCCCTGTCCATCACCAGCTCCCAGAGTTTACTCAAACTCATGCCCATTGAGTTGCTGATGCCATCCAACCATCTCATCCTCTGTTGTCCCCTTTTCCACCTGCCTTCAATCTTTCCCAGCATCATGGTCTTTTCAAATGAGTCAGCTCTTCGCATCAGGTGGCCAAAGTATTGGAGTTTCAGCTTCTGCATCAGTCCTTCCAATGAACATTCAGGACTGATTTCTTTTAGGATGGACTGGTTGGATCTCCTTGCAGTCCAAGGGACTCTCAAGAGTCTTCTCCAACACCACAGTTCAAAAGCATCAATTCTTCGGTGCTCAGCTTTCTTTATAGTCCAACTCTCACATCCATACATGACCACTGGAAAAACCATAGTCTTGACTAGATGGACCTTTGTTGGCAAAGTAATGTCTCTGCTTTTTAATATGCTATCTAGGTTGGTCATAACTTTTCTTCCAAGGAGTAAGTGTCTTTTAATTTCATGGCTGCAGTCACCTTCTGCAGTGATTTTGGAGCCCACAAAAATAAAGTCTGTGACTGTTTCCACTGTTTGCCCATCTGTTTGCCATGAAGTGATGAAGGGCCCTTAGAGCATTCATTTCCAGACTCATATTCTCTGCATCAGCTCAGAAAGGACCCTTGCCCCTTTGTTCGCTTCAAAATAGATTGATCTGCATCTGAGAGATGCATCTATCAGATGGGGCCAGATGATTCACCAGCTAATTCGGGAGCTATTAAGGCAGATGCCGCCACCACTGCCACTAAGTCACTTCAGTCGTGTCCAACTCTGTGCGACCCCATAGACCGCAGCCCACCAGGCTCCCCAGTCCCTGGGGTTGTCCAAGCAAGAATACTGGAGTGGGTTGCCATTTCCTTCTCTAATACACCAAAGTGAAAAGTGAAAAGTGAAAGTGAAGTCGCTCAGTCGTGTCCGACTCTTAGCGACCCCATGGACTGCAGCCTACCAAGCTCCTCTGTCCATGGGATTTTCCAGGCAAGAGTACTGGAGTGGGGTGCCATTGCCTTCTCTGATTAAGGCAGCTAGGACCACAGAAATACAAAGAGTATACAAATGAAGGTAACCTTTCTGCCGCAAAGGGTCCCTGCCAATTAAAACTTGTGAAAGTTGTCTTTGTCCCCCTGTGGAATAGCCTTATTGTTAAATAGGTGCCATTCCATTGTTTGAACTTTAAATTGAATATTGAAAATATTTACGTAATACCTCTTCAAACGAAATTGAAATTTTCAAAAATACATATATTTAAATTACATTCTCATTGTGTGAAATTAGAGGACATGAACAAAATGTTATTTTTGTTAGCAAGTGAACTCTTCACATAGTAATTTCAAAGGGTCACTTAATCAGCAGAGAGATCTCTGGGTTTATCATATGTGCTTTTTACGCCAAAGAATTGATGCTTTTGAACTGTGGTGTTGGAGAAGACTCTTGAGAGTCCCTTGGACTGCAAGGAGATCCAACCAGTCCATTCTGAAGGAGATCAGCCCTGGGATTTCTTTGGAAGGAATGATGCTAAAGCTGAAACTCCAGTATGTGAAGAGTTGACTCACTGGAAAAGACTCTGATGCTGGGAGGGATTGGGGGCAGGAGGAGAAGGGGACGACAGAGGATGAGATGGCTGGATGGCATTACTGACCCGATGGACGTGAGTCTGAGTGAACTCCGGGAGTTGGTGATGGACAGGGAGGCCTGGCGTGCTGTGATTCATGGGGTCACAAAGATCCGGACACGACTGAGCGACTGAACTGAACTGAAATGAACCCCAACATTGTATTGGCAACTGTGTGGAGAGTTTACATTGTGCTTTTTGAAAACAGGGACTATTAGGAATTGCTTTCCCTATGAATAATACATCAGAAAGAAAACATGGCCCTTTTCACTATCATTGTCAAGTACCTTATTCCAATCATTTTGAAACAATTGAACATTCATCATCTTTGTCTCTTTTTATGATTATAAAAGCACTGCATGTCTTTGTAGAAAATTGAAAAGTTTGAAGAACATGTTTAGAAAAACAATCTCATCAGGCAGAAGCAATCATGAGCCTATCTTGGTACATTTCCTTTCATTTATATTTCCTTTACATTATTGAAACCACATTGTGCATAAAATTTTACATTCTGCTTTTAGAAATTAATATTACATTTTTCTTGCAATTGAATAACATTCCAAAACCTGATTTTAATAGCTGCATAATAACATATTATATGAAGGTATCATAATTTATTTAAAAATACACCTATTATTAGTTTAATGGCTCAGCTGCAATGTGGGAGACCTGGGTTTGATCCTTATTGGGAAGATCCCTGAGAAGGAAATGGTATCATCCAGTATTCTTGCCTGGAGAATCCCATGGACGGAGGAGCCTGGTTGGCTATAGTCCACAGGGTCACAGAGTCGGACATGACTGAACAACTTCACTTCACTTCACTTCACTTCACATTTATTATTGGACACTTATGTTGTTTCTGCTTTTCCTTATTATAATGTGATGATTGCCTTTTGCATGAGATGATTGCTTTAGAATAATGTCAAAGAAATGATTTGCATGAAACTACTTCCTTAAAATAGAATCAAAGAAATGAAATTAATTGTAAGGTCAAGAAAAGACTTATGGCTCTTGACACACATTGTCAAATTAACAATGAACTAAACAATGAACTGAACTGAAAATGACTAAAAACTATTTTTCATGATTAAATTCTTCACTTAGATTTTTCTCTGGCCAGTTCTTCAGTAGAATAGAACTTGAATAACTTTAAAAGAAAGCATATTTACTTACAGTTGAGCTTTGTTTTTCTTGTTTAGTCCTGAACTTCCTGCTATCAAAAAGTCAATAGCCTAATACATATGAGAGTATTGCTAGACTTCTGGATAGTCAGACCTTGGAGGCATCTCAGTGAGCATCTCATTTCAATCCTCTTTAAAATAGGGGATTTGATGAGCAAAGAGAGCATGGGACATGCCCCAAGTGACACAGGGAATCTTGACATAGCTGAGACTAAACTGCAAGTCTCCCTAATCCCAATCCAGTGTCCTTTTCATTGTACTGTACTGTAAACCAGGGTTTTATTTTAATATTAAAAATCTCTACAATTTTAAACGTTGACCAACCAGTCCATTAGCATCTCTCTATTTCAATAACAAAAGCCAGAGATTTTTTTTTAATCACAATTAATCAAAGATTTAACAGAGCAGGGGCTCTGAAATGGGATATATGTAACATGAGTGATCACGTTCTGTAACTCTTTGTTGATCCATACTGTGAACTTTTCTCTAAGTATGTTATACTGAACACAGTTAAAAGTCATATATTATATAGAGGCAAGAAATCTCCAACTCAGTAAGTCAGGTATGGGACCAAAAGTATTCTCTCATATGCAAGCAAGAAAACTGTCAGTACATTCACTGGAAGATAAAATATTACAAGTTTTATATTTTAATTAAGAAATAATTGCAGTCACCTGAAAATTGAAGGAGGAAGAAGAATTCCTTCTCCTTATAGCAAGGAGAGATAAGAAAGCCTTTCTCAGTGATCAATGCAAAGAAATAGAGGAAAACAACAGAATGGGAAAGACTAGAGATCTCTTCAAGAAAATTAGAGATACAGAATGGGAAAGGAGATCTCTTCAAGAAAATTTTCATGCATTTCATGCAAAGATGGGCTCAATAAAGGACAGAAATGGTATGCACCTAACAGAAGTAGAAGATATTAAGAAGAGATGGCAAGAATACACAGAAGAACTGTACAAAAAAGATCTTCATGACCCAGATAATCACAATGATATGATCACTCACCTAGAGCCAGACATCCTGGAATGTGAAGTCAAGTGGGCCTTAGGAAGCATCACTATGAACAAAGCTAGTGGAGGTGATGGAATTCCAGTTGAGCTATTTCAAATTCTGAAAGATGATGTTGTTAAAGTGCTGCACTCAATATACCAGCAAATTTGGAAAACTCAGCAGTGGCCACAGGACTGGAAAAGGTCAGTTTTCATTCCAATCCCAAAGAAAGGCAATTCCAAAGAACGCTCAAACTACCACACAATTGCACTCATCTCACATGCTAGTAAAGTAATGCTCAAAATTCTCCAAGCCAGGCTTCAGCAATATGTGAACCGTGAACTTCCAGATGTTCAAGCTGGTTTTAGAAAAGGCAGAGGAACCAGAGATCAAATTGCCAACATCCACTGGATCATCAAAAAGCAAGAGAGTTCCAGAAAAACATCTACTTCTGCTTTGTTGATTATGCCAAAGCCTTTGACTGTGTGGATTGCAACAAACTGTGGAAAATTCTGAAAGAGATGGGAATCCCAGACCAACTGACCTGTCTTTTGAGATATCTGTATGCAGGTCAGGAAGCAACAATTAGAACTGGACATGGAAAAACAGACTGGTTCCAAATAGGGAAACGAGTATGTCAAGGCTGTATCTTGTCACCCTGCTTATTTAACTTATATGCAAAGTACATCATACAATATGCCAGGCTGACTAAAGCACAATCTGAAATCAAAATTGCCGGGAGAAATATCAACAACCTCAGATATGCAGATGACACCACCCTTATGGCAGAAAGTGAAGAAGAACTAAAGAGCCTCCTGATGAAAGTGAAAGAAGAGAGTGAAAAAGTTGGCTTAAAGCTCAACATTCAGAAAGCTAAGAGCATGGCATCTGGTACCATCACTTCATGGTCAATAGATTGGGAAACAGTGGAAACTGTGGCTGACTTTACTTTTGGGGGCTCCAAAATCACTGCAGATGGTGACTGCAGCCATGAAATTAAAAGATGCTTACTCCTCTGGAGAAAAGTTATGACCAACCCAGACAGCATATTAAAAAGCAGAGACATTACTTTGCCAACAAAGGTCCATCTAGTCAAAGCTATGGTTTTTCCAGTAGTCACATATAGATGTGAGAGTTGGACTATAAGAAAGCTGAGCACCGAAGAATTGATGCTTTTGAACTGTGGTATTGGAGGAGACTCTTGAGAGTCCCTTGGACTGTAAGGAGATCCAACCAGTCCATCCTAAAGGAAATCAGTCCTGAATATTCATTGAAAGGACTGATGCTGAAGCTGAAACTCCAATGCCTTGGCCACCTGATGCGAAGAACTGACTCATTTGAAAGACCCTGATGCTGGGAAAGAGTGAAGGCAGGAGGAGAAGGGGACGACAGAAGATGAGATGGTTGGATGGCATCACGGACTCAATGGACGTGAGTTTGAGTAAACTCTGGGAGTTGGTGATGGACAGGGAGGCCTGGCGTGCTGCAGTCCATGGGGTCGCAAAGAGTCAGACACAACTGAGCAACTGAACTGAACTGAAGAACTCAGAATTAGAGGTAGTAAATTAAAAAGTATAGGTTGCACAAGAATGGAAACCAATACACTTAATATTAAATCTATGAAATGTATCCAAAGAAGTTTTCAGAGGTAAATAGATGCTTTTTAATATTTTTTTTAATTTTATTGAAGTATAGTTGATTTACAAAATTGTGTTTAATTTCTGCTGCACAGCAAAGTGACTCAGTTATCATTTAAAAAGTGAAAAGAAAATAAAAATTGATTTTAAATTAAAAAAAAAATAGGGGCTTTCCTGGTGGCCTAGTTGCTAGGATTTTGGGCTTTCATTGCTATGACCTGGGTTCAGTCCTTGGGTTGGGAAGATCCCTTGGAGAAGGGAAAGGCTACCCACTCCAATATTCTGGCCTGGAGAATTCTGTGGACTGTATAGTCCATGGAGTTGGACACAACTGAGCAACTCTCACTTCACTTCACATATATATTTCACAGCTATATATGTTCATGTATATATTTATTTTTTTTGTGTGTATATGTATATATATATGTGTGTGCGTGTGTGCTCAGTCACTGTCATGTCTGACTCTCTGTGACCCCATGGACTGTAGGTTTGCCAGGCTCCTCTGTCCATGGGATATTCCAGGCAAGAATACTGAAATGGGTTGCCACTTTCTCCTCCAGGGGATCTTCCTGATTCATGGATCAAACTCACATCTCCTGCATCCCCTGTATCTCCTGCACTGGCAGGCAGATCATTCAATCTATTAACTTTTTAAAGTCCAGTTAGATTTCTTATTTCTTTTTGAATCAGTTTTGATATTTTGTGTCTTTCTAGGAATGTTTCCATCTCATCTTGGTTATCTAATTTCTTGGCATACAACAAGTTCCTAGTACTCCTTTATAATTTTCTTTTTGACTGTCTGCATGCCATGTGAGATCTTAGTTCTCTGACCAGGGATCGAACCTAGGCCCCTGCATTGGGAGTGCAGAGTCTTAAGCACTGGACCACCAGGGAAGTCATCCACTTTATTGTTGTTGCTGCTCAGTCACTAAATACTGTCTGATTCTTTGTGACATCATGGACTGCAGCACGCCAGGCTTCTCTGTCCTTCACCATCTCCCAGAGCTTGCTCAAACTCATGTCCATTGAGTCAGTGATGCCATCCAACCATCTCGTCCACTGTCGTCCCCTTCTCCTCCTGCCTTCAGTCTTTCCCAGCATCAGGGTCTTTTCCAGTGAATAGGCTGTTCACATCAGGTGGCCAAAATATTGGAGCTTCAGCTTCAGCATCAGTCTTTTCAACAAATATTCAGGACTGATTTCCTTTAGGATTGACTTTTTTAATCATCAATTCTTCAGCGCTCAGCCTTCTTTATGGTCTACATCTGACACCCAACACGACTACTGGAGAAACCATAGTTTTGACTATACAGACCTTAGTCGGCAAAGTAATGCCTCTGCTTTGTAACACACTGTCTAGGTTTGTCATAGCTTTTCTTCCAAGGAACAAGCATCTTTTAATTTCATGGCTGCAGTCACCATCTGCAGTGATTTTGGAGCCCAAGGAAATAAAATCTCCCACGGTTTCCACTTTTCCCCCTTCCATTTGCCATGAAGTGATGGGACTGGGTGCCATGATCTTTGTTTTTTTGAATGTTGAGTTTCAAGCCAGCTTTTTTGCTCTCCTCTTTCACTTTCATCAAGAGGCTCTTTAGCTCCTCTTCACTTTCTGCCGTAAGGCTGGTGTCATCTGCACATCTGAGGTGATTGATATTTCTCCCAGCAATCATGATTCCAGCTTGTGCTTTACCCAGCCTGGCGTTTCACATGATGTACTCTGCATAGAAGTTAAATAAGCAGGTTGACGATATACAGCCTTGATGTTCTCCTTTCCCAGTTTTGAACCAGTCCGTTGTTCCATGTCCAGTTCTAACTATTGCTTCTTGACCCACATACAGGTTTCTCAGGAGACAGGTAATGTGGTCTGGTATTCCCATCTCTAAGAATTTTCCACAGTTTGTTGTGATCCACACAGTCAAAGGCTTCAGCATAGTCAATGAAGCAGAAGTAGATATTTTTCTGGAATTCCCTTGCTTTCTCTGTGATTCAACGAATGTTGGCAATTTGATCTCTGGTTCCTCTGCCTTTTCTAAACACCCACTGTATAATGCTTTTTATTCCTATCAT